>NC_046285.1:66673791-67324347 GCF_004115265.2 Rhinolophus ferrumequinum
TCTAAGACATTGCTTGTAATCTGTGTCACTTGCGCTTGGGTTTGGTAAGATCCATCTGGGGGTGTGGTGGGGAGCTACTCTTACTGTCACAGTAATCACCTGAACCTTTGATCAAATAAATTCTCACTTCTGGCTCTACAAGTGCTTAACTTTGCAACAGATTACTTAGCATCAGGAATGTATAACTAATTTCAGAGAGGGGAAAAACAATTCCTATTTTTCTTGAATACTCTGGGGCGCTGAAGAATGGAGATACTATAGAACAGGAACAGGGCATTATTATTATAATGAAGGAGGGTATGGAGAGACACAAGTGGGATTGCATTTTGTTATGATGAAAAGATAATTAGGGAAACATCTGTAGCCTGGGCAATTCATCCAGTGATGATTACCCGGGGGTGGGCTGGAAGGCAACACGGTGTATTCTACAGGCTCCTGGAGGACACTAAACGGAGACTGCAGCACTTCTGTGAGAGAAGAAGAGGAAGTGAGATAACTTGCTATGCAAGACAAAGAGTGAAAGGAGCCTAAGCAAATGGCATAACAAAAACATCACTCTTCTCTTGAATGGAAGTATTGAAAATACAAAAAGCTGGGAGTGCATATTTTCCATCACTGTAGTTTCAGTTTGAATACATTTGGGACTTTTCCCCAAACACCTGCTCCTTCCTTCCTTTCCCACTGCCCTCCCTCCTGGGGGGAAAAAAAAGGCCCAAACAAAACACGGGGCACATTGATTGGAAACAATTCCAGCAATCATATCAGCATAAATGAAGGAATAGCAGAGTGAAGTCATCTATAAATATGTAACTGAGCACAAGTGGTAATTTGGAAACAGCAGGAATGATTGAATTTGTGAGTAGAATAAAGAGAAAGTGGAATTCATGAGGAGAGTACACAGAGCTTATTTTGACGTAAATGTTTTCTTAGTGAATGATTTTGGGAGATGCATCAGAGATAATCCAGACATTCTCAAGATCTCCTGCCTTTGTGAGGTCGGGGTGGAGGAGGGTGAAGATCAGGTTACATTTCCCTTAAGTGCCAACTGATATTACATAACCCTTATTCTGCATCATCACAGGATCTGGTCTCGCTTGAAAGTACTGA
This sequence comes from Rhinolophus ferrumequinum, assembly GCF_004115265.2. Taxonomy (NCBI): domain Eukaryota; kingdom Metazoa; phylum Chordata; class Mammalia; order Chiroptera; family Rhinolophidae; genus Rhinolophus; species Rhinolophus ferrumequinum. Next base: position 66,674,899 of record NC_046285.1, read on the forward strand.
GAAAAGTTGTGGAGCACTGACATGTTCCATAAATCTATCTCAGACGTTGTTGCTTCTCTGTCCGGGTGCTTCTCCACTGATCTGGACTTCTCCACTGATCACTCAGACTCACTCTCTGTTGCTCCAGTTCTCTCCACACATTTTAAATTCCAAAGGCCACACTTCACGCTGTGTTTAATAATGCTTTACTGAAGATGTGAGGACAGCATAAAGGGATTACAGTGCCACAATGTTAGTATCACCTTTCTTAGTCCCTCCGCTGTTCTCCTTCAGAGGAGGTCTCCCTGTTGGCAGTCGGACTTCTTAGGAATATGTCACCACCCTGCCTCCTTTCCTGCCATGTCCCCACTCCCCGGCTTCTAAACTGGTTTTCCTCTATAGCCCATCCAGAGGGAGCAAAACTCAGTTAATATCATATCTCTTGAGCAATGTACTGTGCCCATAGCAAAGCCAAATATTTTCTGTGTTAGATAGGATATTTAACATCTCATGAGGAATCTATTGCATTTGGAGTAAATCCACTAGTTCAAGCATTCCCCCAAACTATAGGCAGGTTGTTGCCTTTCATTGATTGATCAGGAAGTCTCATCAATATTTTCAAGCTTTGTAGAACAATATATATTTCAGCATTCACACTAGAATGCAAAAAACTTGTTTTCTCTCTGACATTTCCAGCTCCAGCAGTGTTGAGATCCAGATAGTTCTTCCAGACATTGGAAGGAATGTTTGCATTTTAAAAGCCAGTTTATTCAAACCATGATTTTGAACAGTTCTTTTCTACAGGATTGTGGTTGTGTCGTGGTTATTACTAGGACTTAAAATGCTACCACACGGGCAATTCTTATTTCCATTGCATTCCATTGCAACAGAATCTATAACCATGAAACTCAAAGGCACTTGTTCTTGGAGTTCAGAAGCTGGACTCTGCCATTTATCAGCTATATGACAATGAACAGCTCACTGACTGTTACTTATGTGACTCTGCTGTGATAGCTATGTAATTATGAACAGGTCTTTGAGTGTTAGGTTGCCTCAAGACTTATCTAATATTTATACTTTATACTGTTATACAGTGTTTCATCTGTCCCATTCATTTGGCAATTTCTGCACAGGTAAGGTTCACAGATTATGTGCAGTAACGTTCTTGGGTTTTGCAGTCTTAAGCAATTTTATAGAAAGAGAAACTTGTGAAACTTGTAAAAAGCTTCAGAAGCTGATCAACAGGTAATTATTTCTTGCTTCCCAGAGAAGTTAAGAGCGTTCTGATAGTGTCTATAAATGAAATGCCATGTGAGATATTGTAACTGTGAATGTATCTTTAGATACATTTTGGGTATTGTAGAAAGAATTTTGATTATTGTCTGAAAAGCACATTGGACTATCTCACTATTATCCACATTACTGAAAAATGTTTATTTAACTAACATATTTAACTAACAAACTAACATTTGTCACAAAATTAACCATGCCACAAATAAAATATTCCTTGTTCAGTAATATGTAAAGATGCATGGGGACGTTGGTTTTCTTAAATAAAACAAATAAATAGAGAATAGACATATGTAAAACAATCAAGCTAGTTGAGTTTTATCTGCCATGATTGACAAAAATAATGTAAATAGTAATAAGAATGATAATTCAATTTCTCAACATGTAGCAGGTACCTGGCAGAATGCAAAGCAATTTATGTATAATTTCTTATTTAATTCTAACAATGAATTTTGGAGATACGGGAGGGAACCGGTAACCTGCTTTCTCTGTTAGCCTTTTATGCTTTTAGAACCTGTTGCTGTGGCTGACACATAATAACAATGTTTAGCATTTTTTTGATAAATAAATAATTGGAGGAATGAGGCCTGGTTATTCTGATGCATTGGAGGGTCAGTGTAATTGAGACAAATTTTAACTTGAAATATATATTCGTACAAGCTGTGAGCTTCCTGGAAGCAAAAACTAAAAGAGAGGCATAGTGGGTGGTAAAATTCTATCAATGCTTCTGTGAACGGTTAGTGTGTGCTAAGCCCTGCAGTTCCCTAATTTAAATACGATCTCATACATTGATTACTCAGGAGGGACTAACATTTTTCTAAGTGCATTATATGTAAGGTAGGCAGATAAAATACAGGATGCCCTGTTAAATTTGAATTTCAGAGGCAAAATGAATAATATTTAGTATAAGCATGGTACTAAATGTTATTATTATTTTTTTCTGGAATTCAAATTTCATTGGGCATATTGTAATTTTATTTTTTAAATATGACATCCCTAGTTACATGCATGATTGTCTTAGCCTGTTCTGGCTGCTACAACAAAATGCCCCAGACTGGGAGGCTTACAAATAATAGATTTTTCTTTTCTCATAGTTTTGTAGGCTGGGAAGTTCAAGATCAAGGTGACAGTATATTGTGTGTCTGGTGACAACCTGCGTCCTGTTTTTTGCTCTGTCCCGTCCAAGGGCCAAGGGAGCTCTCTGGGGTCTCTTTTATAAGGGCACTAATTCCATTCATAAAGGCTCCACCCTCAGGACCGGTCTCCTTCCAAAATCCTCACCTCCTAATACACACATTGGGGGTTAGATTTTCAACAATGAATTTTGGGGGTACACAAACATTTAGTCCATTGCTGTTATCTTACTCAACAAGGCAACAATCCTAAGAGGTTCATTTTATAAATGGTAGCTGGGGCATGAAAGGCTGTGTAACTAATCCAAGGTCATAAAGCTAGTAAGTGGTGAACCAGGATTTAAATCCAGGTAAATGGGCCTTTAACCACACTGTTATCTCCCAACACCCCTAAGCGGTAGGTGTAGTTATCCCCATTTTATACATCAGATGTCCGTTAAAGATGTCAAGGAAGTGGTGCCATACTATAAAGCCAATAAGAGAGGCAGAGCTGTGATTCAAACCCAGGGATACCTGTCTCCAGAGTCAACGCTTTTCATCTCTATCTTTAAAGATAAAATCATATAACTGGAATTTTTCAAGGTGAGGGACCAATGAGTTTTTTGAGTTGTAAATATTTTCTTCCAGGTAATATGAGACATAAGATAATGAAAAAGAAATGCTTAAGAAGGCCTAATGCCATTTAGTGTCAACAAATTATATATAGTTGTCACCAAGATTCCTTTTAGAGTAAGGATTTATTTCAGTATTGCCAATAGCTTAACTGTTGGCATTAGAATATTTCTGTAGCTAGAGAGTCTGAACTGTAGAGAAGCTGATTCATCTTTCAGCATCTTTCCTTATGCCTGTGTCAGCTGAGAGGATTTATTAAATATCCACAGCACAGAGACCTTCAGCATGATGGCAGAGAAAGTATTTCCTAAATTTTGCCCTTGTTTACTTCATTTGGTCCTCAGAATTATCAATGACATGTTTCAGTCTGAAAGAAACATGTAAGACAGTCCTTTAAATTTACTTATTTTCATTGTATCTAGCCTGATTCTATTTCAACACAGTCGCTCAGGACAAATCGAAGGTGCAACGCAAATATGGGCTTGTCAGTAAAGAGAGTTTCTTAAGTAAGCAAATCAGACCATTCTAACTGTTTAAAATGTATTCATTTGAATCAAACAAGAATAAGTCAAATGGATGCATTTCCAACAGACAGGCATACAAATTGTCTCAGAATTAAATTTGCCTCATCTCCGTTATTTGAAACAATTGGCCATTTGTGTAAAAAATCAAGTAATTATATGCTCAAATGCTTTTTGAAAGAAAGGATACACAGAGAGAAAAACACAAGTGTGGGCCACCTGTAAATGATAATACAACTTGACTCTGATCTTTGAAATGAACTGAAAATATTGTTACCATCACATACCTCATGGGTGAGTGGGTGATCTTTGAATCTACTTTGAGTTTTGTATTATAAGCTTGAGAATGATTCACTTCTAGAGGATGGAAAATGTCTGTTTAAATACTTTTGAGGCAGCCAGCATGAGTGGCTGGCAGCCGGCGAGAGCTGCCATGAGCCGCTGTGAACGGCCAACCGACAACGGGCTACCGACTGCCTCAGCCATGGTGGGGGAGGAAGTGCAAACCTCATAACACCAGCATGGGCCCGGGAGCTGTGTCCGACACAACTAGACTGAGAAACAAGGGCTTGAACCGGAGTGCGGTGGGGGTGGGGGGGCAGCAGGGGAAGCAGAAGAAGAGGAAAAAAAATACTTTTGAAGCGTCACCACATAAGACTTTTCTGAATGCTCATGATGGTCTTTAGTTACACAGAACATAAGTGGATGTTCACTGCGATAACATGGATTATTTCACATAGTAGCTGTAATCCTTTACATGTTTTCACATGTTACAAATAAGTAAGATGTTTACACTCATTGACTCATAAATGACTTAAGTAAAACAGGTAGCATTTTACCTGCTTATTGTTACTGATGCTGGAGCACAGTTTCAAGATCAATCAGAATATGTTGCAACTAGGGCTGAAATTCAGATCTTTGATGCCTTCCCTATTATGTAATGTTATCCTTGTATGATTTTTCTGGTATAATTTGTTGCAGGATTAACCCAATTTGTTCTTGGGGCCTTCAGAGATAAGTGTGGCATATGATAATTTTCTGAAAATTCCTATTTGTCACTAGGTAGGATTGGCCTGAAGCCAGATTTCCGGTGGATAATGTGTCACATACACCTTGCCTTGTTTTTGTGTCTTAATATCAAATGCTCTCATTCTGCCCATTCTTTTCTATCCAAAGACCCTTATTACAAAACTCATTCAAAGCTGTTTTTCTGAGTGGATGCTCATGTTCCAAAATGATCTTCCTTCCAGCAAACCTCAGATTCCTCTCATCCAATTGACTTAGGCAGAAACCGACCAACCAATTAATTCCCAGTTTATCTATACATGACTGAATATGGTCCCTCTCAATGGTTTAAGCTTTAGAAAAGAGGGTACTTGGAGGCTAAGGTATAATACAGAGAAATTAAGCTTTTGCCTTTTGTTTTCACTACAATTTGTCTTGGGGTGAATTCATTTTGATTTGTGATTCCTGTATTTGAGGGTCCATGTCATTCAATAATTTTAGGAAATTCTGAGTTAGCTCTTTGAATATTACACTCCCCCAATTTTCTCTGCTTTCTTCTGGGGTGCCTATTAGACATTTGTTGGATCACCTCAAGATATTAGCACATAGTTTGTACATAGTAAATGTTAGATTTTTAGTAACAATGATAATAATGACAACAATGATAATTGGTTTAGAAAATGGTTGTATGGATAGGTGAAAGATCAAATGCTTTGGAATTATATTGACCTGGGTTCAAATATATTAGCTATGTGATGTTGACCATGTTACCTAGCCTCTTTTAACAGCAGTTTTCTTGTTTGTAAGATAGTACTTAACTCCTAGAGTTGTAAATAACTTGGTATTTAGTAGGTTCTCAATAAACATTAACTTCCCTTTCTTTACTAAGTTTGTTATTCAAACATCAAGTCATGCTGATTCTCAGGAGGGAGATAAAGCCATAGTTTGGTTTTGTAAGGCTGCATGGAAGGGATGAGTGAGGCCGTTTAAGAATAGGCAGAATTCAATAGGGCAAATTTTAAGCATGGACAGTGGTAAAACAAAGATTCTGAGTACGGAAATATAATGAATGAGCAGAATCATTTGGCTAAAAGGAGGTGGTTATGTAGATGCACAACTGGAGCTATGGTTAGAAAAGTGGTATGGGGCCAGATTTAGGATTACTTGCTTTTTTGGCCAAGAGAATGAGCCGTATACTGTAAATGCGTTAAAGATTTTTGAGGAGGGAGCAACATGACGAAGCTCAAGAAAATCAATCTAATGGCCGTTAGTGGAATATGTTGGGGAACAGAACGAGAAGGCAGTTATTACCATAGTCTAGGGATAAGGTACAAAAGATTTGGACTAGTACTCACATGTTGGCAATGGGATTAAAAAGGAGATTAAGGCCAACCAGTACAAAGGTGGAAGAGATAGAATTTGGTGATTGAATGGAAAGGTGAGGTAAAAGGAGAAATTAAAGGAGAATCCAGGTATTGAGTTTAAATGTACGTTCAAGAAGTACAAAAGGGTTGGGGTTCAGGAGAGCAATAAATTTAATTTTAAATATGTGAACAATGTGATGGCAGCACAGCTGAATGACTCTATGAACCTTTGTCTGGGAACATGTGTAGTTTCCCAAACACCGCACTCTTTTTTCTGTGCTGTGGCCAGATCCTTTCCTCCACTATCTGCTGGTTCACATCTGTTTGTCTTGCAAGACTCAGTTTAGGAGCCACGACAAATTCCTTTGTGCCTTTCCTTCCTCACCAGGGCTACATGTGCCTCCTGGAAGATCCAGTAAAGTCCTAATTAAACATCCACCAGAATACTTATCACCTTATATTAGCTTTCTTCCTTCAGAAGACTGGGAATGCTCTGGTCCCAAGCAGAGCATATGGCACACAATTAATAAATTGCTTATTGAATGGTAAATGACTGAACCCAAGTAGCAATATCCAGGAAACTGTCAAAAATGTGAGTTGCAAGGGGGAATTAATTCTCCTTTTCCTTTGAATACATAACAGATAAAAATATAGACCTCTGCATTTGAATATTTGATGTTAAGTGTCATTTTATCTGACTGCATCCTTGACTTAAAACTAGGCCTACAATTTTGGTAGGCCTTCTGAAAAGATCCCGTGTTTAATCAAAACCCATTTGAACAATTCTCTGATGGAGGGCATTTTAATTCTTATCCATTGCTTTCTATCTCCAGTAATCAATGGAGCAGCAAGAGAGCAGATTTTCTTGTACTCTCATTGCTCCTTGAGGTACAAACTGATTTTCAGGCTTCGATATAGCCAAGCAAATAATTGTTTGGCTCTGAAATAAAACTCTTTATTACAGCAATAGTGATAGGATACCAGTAGGACAATAAAAAAATGAAGTCTTAATGCATCTGATATGAGTGCATCAGGCTGGCAGGATGCCTGGAGGTGGTGAACGGAGCCTGGGCAGAACTGCCTGAAGGTCCAAGTACAATCATAAGCGATTTCCAGAAATAGCGTGACAGAGTCTTTGCTGTCTTGTGAGCTGTGCTGAAAAAAGGGGAAGAGGCCGCTCGTCCTGGAGTGAAATGGACTTCTTTTTATGTTGCTAACAAAGAGGAGCCCCCTGGTAGTGCACACTATGGCATTTATTTTGGGTTTTAAAAACACACAGCTCTGCCTGGTTGGGGCAATTGAAATTCTATATGGCAACTGCCTGCGACACATGTAAGGCAAGTTATTCTAGTTCATTAATGCTGTGACTGAGAAAAAAAGAAAATCTCCTTACCACCATCTAGGCAAAACAACGTCTGGGCCAAAGGGCAATGTCACAAAAGGAATAAATGGATTGGGAAGCAGGAGACTGAGATATAATGGGCTTTAGAGTATGAATATGGGCTTTAGAGATAGACCTGGGTTGTGACATTCTGTGTTCTGGTTTTCTTACTGTACAATGGGGACAGTAAAACTCTCTCCGTGGCGTCGGGATGATTAGTCAGAAAATATGCCAACAAAGAATGTAGTTTTGGCAAAGACAGGACATACTTCTTAGTATGGGTTGGGGTTCTATTAAATAGAGTACTTGTTGGAATACTGAGTGAACCTGTTAAAAACAATTAAAGGCTTCAGAGAAATCCCTTTGTTTTAATGGAAATAAATAGTGTGACCTAAGCACCAGGATCCGCAAATGTCTTATGAAAGACCTGGTGTATTGAAGATGGATATTTTCATTAACTGTGCCTAGCAAGTAGGAAAACAATTTAGAAAACTGCAGCCATGGCAGCTTGTGTGTGTGTGTGTGTGTAGGTGGGGGGTGGAGGTGGGTGGGGGATGACATTACATTTCTATTCATTGATATTCAACTAGAAGGAATGGGAGATGATGGTTTGAAAGTCTGGAGACTTCATCAACCTAAGAGTGTGAGTAAATCAGTACATTTTTTTATTATTTGTGTCTCTGCCCCTTTCTTCTAGATTTCGGGACAATATAGCTCTCTCTGTGGTGTCATGAGGATTAGTCAGAAAATATGCCCAACAAAGAATGTATTTTTGGCAAAGACGGGGCACATTTCTTAGCACGGATTGGGGTTCTATTAAATAGCTTTGGAAAGAAATGGAATATGACAATACCTGACAATCATGAAGAACACCGAAGCATTTGCTAGGTGGTTTTGAGGAGAGCTATAGTTTTCAGTTCACTTTTAGATTTTAGGTCAAATTGATTTCACTGGTTTGATTGAAATGACAAGCCAATTGAATCAGGACAAAGGAAAATAAAAAAGAACTAGCCAGATTAGTTGAATATATAAGTCCAGATTTACTATTAAGGAGTGAGATTAGTAGTCTCTGAAAACTGCCTGGGACCACGTGTCAGTGAGTCCTTCTGGGCCCTGGAGAAATGGCGCAGCTATGGTTAGGAGAGCCAGGCAGCACATGGTATTTAAGTACTATACAGAGCATGGGAATCTGGAAATGGCAAAGGACAGCATGGGGAGGGAAACAGGACATTGAAATATTAGGATCATATTCAAGGCTTATATGCCTCATTTATAAAATGGCAAATATTCACATTTACTTTGCAAGGCTTTGTAAAGATAAAATAAGTTTAAAAATGCAAAAGCATTTATTATTATTTAGGGCACATCATAGGAATTAAATGTTAGCATTTATTATTATATTTTATCAGTGCAAATAATTTTAAATCCTGGAATACAGTTGGTGGACACCGTGTATTTAGTTCCCACTTGAATTTGGAGTACATTCCCCAGAGAAACTCCTCTGTACCAATGGGGTTAACATTTCATAGTGTCTTTCCTCTGAAAGGAGGCTTTACTCAGGCAGAGTGAGTGCCTCTCTGAAGCAGCTTTCTTTTCTCTCAGATGAAAGAAACATTGAATTCAGATAACGGAGTCAGACATGTCTGTTTTTGATTGTTGATAAATATTTCATTTTACATTTTAAATTTATATGGGCCGCAAAACTCATTGAAGATGAAAAAGAATTCAATACTAGGCCATCCCTTTGCAGGACTGTTTCTTAGAACACACTTGTTCCCATTTTGTTCAATTGAGATTGAAACACCTTGGCAGCTGGCCACTGACAGCTACTTCACAGCTGTAGAGAGCACACTATGTGTTGAGTTTCTTTTACCCTTGTTGGTGAGTCTAAAATATCTGCCTTCCAAGATGAACTAAAAAGCAATCATTACTGACCTAGCTATTGGCTTGATTTTTGTTTTATCTCAAAAATTTCATCTTTTGGTTACCAATGATCCATGTCTACATGTCTTGCGTTATAATAGATAGATGTGTAGCTGTTTTGTTATGTTTTACATTTCATGGCAAAGAATTGAAACATCTTGGAGTTAATTACAGGGCGGGATTTTAATAGATACATAAAAATGACACTTCATCAGGAAAATTCTGAGAACTGAAAAGGGCGAAGAGCACACTGTTTACCTAAGTAATAGTATTACTGTCCCTCATGCAGTCAGTTTCTGGAGGGCTGAGTCTTCCTCTCTCTAAATTTTGATTATATTATTAGCAGTAGGCCATCTTCACACTGATTGGTATACTTACTTTACTTAATGGAGTATTTTTCATCTAATTGACTGCAAACTTATCACATAAATGTCAAAGCCAAATTTTTCTATAACAACTTATTTTCTATTCAGTTCTGGCTCAGTGCACCCACAAGAAATGGCATAATAATCATCTTTGCAAGAATGAAAGACTGCAACTTAATTTCTTTACCTATGATGAAAACGACAGCTACTTCTTAAAAAGAAGAAACTTTTAATATGTTCACTTAATTTTGCCCCATTTCTCTTTCACAAGATGTGACTTCATCCTACTCTAAACACAGGAATGAATACTCTTGTTGAAAGAGAGCATTGCAGAGGGAGAGGGGTTATGAACAAAGAACCGGACCAGCAGCAGAGGACTGAATACTACTTTTAGATTGGAGGATTTGGGGCAAATAACCTCATCTCCCTGGTTCTTATATATCAAAGAAGGTCATTCTAGAAGAGTTGTTTCAGAAACTTTGGTTATTTACGTATCCCCCTACAAGTCCTTTACATACCACTGTCCACTTTTGTACCTACCACATTGCGTTGTCTCAACTAATTTGTAAAAAATATATTTGAAAAAGAAATTTAGAATGAGTAACAAACAGAAAGGTACTTCCACTTACAATAAATGTAACCCTAAAAATGAATGAATAAATATCAATTTAAAGGAAGTTCACTTGTGGACCACTAGCAAAAATCCTACCAGAAACTATGTTTCCATGATTATGCAGTTTCCATCATTTGCGCAGTTTGCAATTTGTACCACTAACAGAATGTGTATCTCACTTTGGGAAACATTGGGCTAGATGATTTTTAGGATCTTTTCCTGCTCTACAAGCCCACGATTAAGTTATTTAATAAAATACCTTTTTAGAAGAGCCATCTTATGTCAGAAATCCTCTGAATTATTCCTCTTATAAAACTGGATATTGCTAGTCAAAGGATGAGATGTGACATACTCCCTGGTCTTTAGAGGAAGAGATGAAAACACGGAGATTCATGGGAATGTGAGAGGTTAAATAGAAAAATCCCATTTTTCCCATAGGGAACAATAAATTAATGAAAATGTGACCTTAATTAAGACAAAGATGTAAAGTGTTATTTGAGATGTGCTTTCAAAATTGGCAATGCTTCTTTACATCTCACTTTTATATACAAATTATATCCCTATGTCCATATACAGAACACACTTTTGTGCATGGTCTAAAAAGATTTAGATACTAACATTTTTCTAATCTAAGGCACAATGAGAACCTGCAATAGGGCCATATTATTTCTGGCTTCTTTGAGCCAACTATCTTTCTAGTCTTACTTCAGAAATGTGTCGTCTAGGAAACAATCAGAGATAGACTATAAAAAGCAAAGATTTATAATGATGGTTACTCTTATGATATTTATAATAGTAAAAAAAAATCTGAATACCAATATCCAAGTTATTCTTAAACAAATTATTACATTATCAGCGTGATGGAATATATAGTCATTAAAATAGTATTTGTGAAGAATTTTAATGTGGTTGGGCTATGGTATGATGTAATATTATGAAAAATCCTGCAATCCAAATTATCCAAACATCTTAGCATGGTGTACAAATTCATTCAAGCTCTAATCTCTGCCTAATTCTCTTGTGCTATGCCTATGATACTTCAGCTATATTGAAATGCTGGCTGTTTTCTAAGCAGTAAGTTCTTTTATAATTCTATGCTATGTTTCATATGTATGCTATGAATATGCTAATTTTTTGTTTATTTGTTTGTTTTGCAAAACTGCTTTTTTTCCTTAAAAAAAAGACTGAGATGAATGTTGAGTAAGAAGAAGGGTTAAAGAGAGTGGGTAGAGAAAGAAAAACGATATTTCTCATTGGAGGTAGGAAATTAGGAATTCTAATTTCAAAATTGCTGTTTGACTTAACAAATTTCTTTATCATTTCTCCCCCCTGTCAATTCAGTTGTAAGTAGAATCACCATACAGCTAGTACCTTGATTAAGTCCCTATCTCCTGGCTATTACTTTAATATAGTTCATAAAATACAGAGGGAGAGAAGGAAGGAGAGAGAGAGAGAGAGAGAGAGAGAGAGAGAGAGAGAGAGAGAGAGAGAGAGAGAGAGAGAGAGAGATTGAGAGAGAAACCTAGTAAAATCTATTTGTGTTCATCCCTGGAACTAAAGAAACTTGTGATGAAGAAAAGAACAGAAAGAGTGTCTTCAGGGCCAAATGAGGAATTGTCCCTTTCCTCTTACTCTGTCTTCAACAGCAAACCAATGACCCCTTCCTATTCCAGCCCTTTGAACATAGAAATTATATGATATATGCCACACTCACACACAAAAACTATAATCAGTTGATTTTTCAAACAATATATAAACTATAATCAGTTGATTTTTCAAAAACTATAATCAGTTGATTTTTCAAACAATATCTTGAGGATACATTTCTTATAAAGTTCCTGAAAACAACAAACGTGAAAGGAATTCTAATAGGATTTGCTGCTGGCCATCAAGACTTGAAATAGACTGGACCTGTTTGGTACATTCCAGAGTACAGAAGAAATAGAATAGATCCTAGATTCAGATCTGATCTGAATCCCTCATAAGGTTGCTCACAGGAAAAAAAAAAAAAGAAGGATAGTATGTGCAGGACTCTGAAAATTGCCACACACTACGTAAAGTGAGACAGTTGCCTAAATCCAGAGACAAGGTGGAAGGAAAGCACTTCCTAGGTCTTTTATATGGCTATCAATGACCACGTGATTTATGTGTAGCTCATAAACAGCAGAAATTTGTTGCTTACAGTGTTGGAGGCTGGAAGTGTCAGCATGGTAGGGCAAGGGACTCTTCCAGGTCACAGACTTCTCATTTCATCCTCATAAGGTGGAAGGCGTTAGGGAGCTCAATGGCATCTCTTTTATAAGAGTACTAATCCCGTTCATAAGGGCTCCACCCTCATGACCTAATCACCTCCCAAAGGCCCCACCAACTAATGGTATCATTTTGGGGGTTAGGATTTCAACATATGAATTTTGAGGAGACACAAACATTCAGACCATAATAGAGGTATAAATAATATGCTAAGAAAGGAGAAAAAAAACCAAAATCATATAAAATGCTCAATTAAAACCACAAAAGTAGAAAAGAGTGAAAGACAAAAATAGGACAAAGAATAAGAGCAATTAATAGAAGCAGTAACTTTGTTGTTTTCAGTTTTATATACCACATGTCGGTGAAATCATATGGCTCTTGACTTTTTCTGTCTGACTTATTTTGCTTAGCACCATCCATGTTGTCACGAATGGCACTATTTCATTTTTTCTTAGGGTAGAATAGCAATCCATTGTGTATGTGTGCCGCGTCTTCTTTGTCCAGTCACCTATCGGGGGACACTTTTGTTGTTTCTATGTCTTGGCCACTGTAAAAAAGCTGTAATGAACATCGGAGCACATATATCTTTATAGATAAATGTTTTCGGATTTTTTTGGATGGGTAACCAGGAGAGGGATTGATGGGCCATATGGTAATTCTATTCTTAATTTTTTTGAGGAAACTCGACGCTGCCTTCCATGGCGGCTGCGCCAACCTGCATTCCCGCTAACAGTGTATGAGTGTGTACATAAAACTGAAAACAACAAAGGAACAAGACAAACGAATAAAGAAACAAAAACTCATAGACACAGACAATAGTTTAGTGGTTACCAGAGGGTAAGAGGGGAGGGGGTTGGTAGATGAGAGTAAAAGGGATCAAATATATGGTGATGGAAAGAGAACTGACTCTGGATGAACACACAATGTGATATATAGATGATGTATTACAGAATTGTACACCTGAAACCTATGTAAATTTACTAAAAATTTTCACCCCAATAAACTTTAATTTTAAAAAAGAAAAAAAAATGACCACGTGATTTATACTTAGTAAGAAGTGTTCCCTTGAAAGGTCAACAATAAAATTAAAGAGAACTTTGGTCTGCTCATTTTGGAAATAAAATTACCTTCCAGAATAATTGATAGAAAAAAAATTAACAGACAGTTAAAAATGGAGACATTCAACCCTATTGTCACGTCCAGGAGAGAAGGAAAAGTTTTGTTCAATGATAAAAATGGGTTGAAGGATCATGGACAGGACTCATGTTGTAAAGTAATAAAATGTGGGGTTGCTCATTCACCATAATTTTTGTGTTACTAAGGAGGTTGTCTGGTTCAAAAATACCTCTCTTCTTCTGTTCCTGCAGTACAATAGTCCTCAAGCAGGGGCAAAGCCTTTCATTCTACAATTAAACTCAGATGGGTAACTTCATGTTCTCTGTACTTGCAGAGGATGTTGCTTTTTACTATTTGTATTATCATTTATGTCATTACCTATTCTTGCCCTTTCTAGATTTTTAACTCTTCAATATCAGAAAACTATATTGTTTTCATCTTTTGTCTCTAATATAATATTTGTTATAGCAGATGCTTAATAAATATTTGTTGAAAGAATGAATAAATTGGTGATTAAAATGCAATTAACCCTTGTAGATGGAAGAGTTGATCTGTACTTATTCAGATTGTGATATACGTGCTCAACATCAGATTCTGAACTGAAAGCTTTTTGAGTGGGCGAGAACTGATCTAGTGGAGAGCTGTGAGGCGAAGAGATTCTGAAGGGAATAGAAAGGGTGTGTTATAGAGAGAGGAAAGAACAAAGAAAGGAAACAAAACAACAACAACAAAAAAAACCCCAAAGAAACAAAGAAGAGAAAAGTGGGATATTTACTTACTTGCAGCTTTACCTTCTGAAGAGCCTGGCCAGGGACTTTCTGAAAACATACAGTGAAATTTAGTGAGTCATAACAAACATACTAATAGTGGATTTTACAGAGAAGAAAAGGGATCAAAAGTCTTTCTCCGGGTTTTAAAAAACACATTCAGAATTGAAACGATTGAGGAAGAACTTGAATATATTCAATTTAACAATTTATAATACTTATTAGTAAAGTTTCATACTTTAACACATAAATCCATAGTTGTATTGTTCTCTTAGAGTTTCATGCATGTTTATTTGGTTGATATCACAATATTTAAAATTCCTTGGTGATACAGATTGGATTCCCAGCGAGATTACTTTGTCAACGCATGCTTTGAATCTTTTCTCTGCTACAAATGCACAGCAATAACAAATAAAGACTTAAAAAGAAAAAGAATTAAAAAGACTAACATAAACTGAATCTATCGGTATGGTTCAGGTTAGGCTGCAGTAGAAAACAATACCAAAATCTTAGTGGTTTAAAACAGAAAGGCTTATTTCATGTTTTTGTTACATTATGATTTGACTCTGGGCTTTTTTGCATGATGTCTAACCTTGACATCCAGGTAAATGGCAGGACCACCACTGAGAGCATTGCTAATTGCTATGGCAGAAAAGAGTGTGATGAGTCATGCATTAGCTCCTTATGGCTTCCATCTAGAGGAGACACATGCCATGTCCACTCATATTTCATTCACCAAATCAAATCACAGGGCCAATCCTACTTAGTGCCTAGAAAGAAAAGTGGAAATATTTGGTAAGTGGAACTAGTTATTATTACCATAGTCATGTTGCAATCAATAGCCCTTTGGCCCCCAAACAGAACAGAAATGAAGAATGGTGAGCACAAAATAGTTCTGGACTCCATAGCCAGGGGTAGGGAGAATAAGCAGGACTTCAATTCTGTTCAGATAAAAATGTCCATAAAAGGCTACACATCTGTGGGCTTAGGGTAGCAAAATATCCCTGACACAGCCTAGTAAACCAAGATTTGAGATAAGCCACCTACTAGCTCAGTGGCTCTATCAGTGATATCCTTCTTATCTTCATAAGTCAAGAATACTATGGGATATATTTATGAGTACCTTGAAAAACTGGTAGCAGTGACAGGAAGACATCTAGTCAGAGATATGTAAGCCTAAAGAGAGTGAGGAAAAATATCTCATATTCACGATGAGTTTCCAAACCAATTTTAAATCACTTAAAGAAAACTAATGTTTAGAGAAAAAAGAAAATCAACAATTAGAAGATTAATTCATTCCACTTGTAAAAAAAAATAATAATGGTATTTTTGGAAAAAAATTTTGTTAATGTAGGAGATCCAAAGGGACCCAAAAAAAAAAAAAAAAGAATGACATTAAAAAAAAGAAAAATAATGAAATGGATTTGGGCAGAAATGAATGAAGACTGAGTAGATAGTAAAGAACAAATCTGAAACTTTGGAAATGAAATAATTAATTAAAATTAAAAAAAATCAACATTTAGTATAAACTGAAGATTGGATACAGTTGAAAAGGTAATCAGCTAATTAGGAGTTGGTATTGAGGAATGTTCCCAGAACACATGCATAGAATAGTGATATTGAAAGATTAAAAATATATATATAAAAGAGCAGTTAAGGGCTATGGAAACATGACTGAGAGGCTTTATGCATGTTTAATAGGCTTTCTAAGATAAGGGCCTAGAGGGAATTGTAGAAAAAAAAATTGTGAAAGGAGCTGAGAATTTACCAGGATTATAAAAAAGCTTACATCCTTCGATAAAAGGGATTCTCAAGAACTAAGCAGAGTAAATAAAAATAAAACTATATCTAAGTGCATCGTAATGAAACTGCAAGAGATATGGATAAATTGAAAATCTTAAAAGCTGCCAGTGGGAAAAACAGATTTCCTCAAAAAATTGTACCAATAAGCTACAACAAAAATAGGTGGCAGAAGCCAATCTATTGGCAGTCACATTTCCAAGGGAAACAAATCTGTCATTCTGGGATTCAGTACCTGACTACACTATCATTCAAGAGAGAGGGGGAAATAAAGATACTTGCAGACGCATAAAGGCAAAGCAGTGCATTTGCTACAGAAAGAACCACATACGAAGAAATTAACCAAAAAGGAAAGAGGTTGATGTTTAAAATAAGAAGCGAAAGGAGTGAGAATCTAAAATATGGTGAAGTCTGCAGCATATCCTGGGCATTCTGGTTAATAAAGTTTTAGGCTAATTCAGAAATCTCTTTTCTGGCTGGTGTTGTGAATATCCCAGACCCTGCTTTGTCAGACAGCTGTGGGGCAGCATCATGTTCCATGTCCTCTACCACGTGCTTTTGTATTCTAAAAAAGTGAAGTGCAGGGGGACGGTGAGCACTGAGGGCTGATGACAAGTAGAATAGGAGAATGATTCCAAATATGAAGTACACAGGAAAGGCCTACCAGCCAGTTCACAATTGGCATATTTATACAAATATTGGACAGAAAGTTTCTAAGTTTGAAAAAGCAGTTTCTATGGTACCTTTGTCTAAGGGAAAATGTGAACAATGAGAAGCATTGTTCAAGGAGATGGGCCGGAGCTGTGATAATGACTTTGGCACTGGACCATTTTTTCATCTGTGACATTTATCATGAAGCAATAGTCAGGATCTTGATTGGAGTCTCATGCTGTGAAATACAATGAATGTAATATCTAGAAAACAAGGGAGAACAGATGTAGCTGAGTTGAATAATCCAGCGTGACACTCATTATCCTTATGAAAGGAATAACTGTGAAGCTTGAAAGACGGAAAATAGATGCAGCCAAGACGGTCAGAATTCTGCCTGGTTTTCAAAGATGCCTGTGATTTCTCTACCTGGGAGTAGTCATTATGAAGCAGGATGTCATTATGCCAGTTCTTAGAACACACATGCGTCCCTTATAATGGGCTATGCAGCCTGACTTTGCCTCTGTGGAGCTGTTTAATTTTGCTCAAATGATATTTCATGGGCAGCAAACAAAGGAAAGTTGGAGCAGAGTGAGGTGGTCAGGAAATGCTTTTTCAAAGAGGTAGACTCTTGTTTTTATTATCTTACTTTAGAGATGATGAAAGTATGATATACAAATCCTTAGGAGTAGGGGTCAATGGAAGACCTTTGCAGAAGAATGTGTCATTATTTTTAGTGTATTTACGCTATGTAGAGTCTTACCTTTCTTATTTCTTTTTTTTGGGGGGTGGGATGTTGTCAGACTCGAGTACAGGTAACCCCCGTATGACACGGTCGTTAGGTTCCTTAAAAATGCCATGTTATGCAAATCAGTATTATATGAAACAAAGATCTAGTACAAAAAAGGGTGTTAGGTTCCAAAAAAACAACAATAAAAAATGCACTATTATATTTTTATAATTAAGAGAACTATCTTTATTAAAGCAATTTTCACCAAAAGTATAACTTATTAATATGTATTAAATAATGTTTTCTTCGTTGTCACTATTAAGCTCTTATTATCGTCTGTGTTGTTCGGGGATTTCCCTAATTCTCAAATCGTGTTAGATGAAACTGTGTTACAGAAGTGCCGTGTTATACGGGGGTTACCTGTAATTGAAATAAACTGCTGAAATCACACTGACATAATACTTCCATTTCTAAGCTTTTATACTCTTTGGTATTTGAGTTTATGAAACCTTTTGTGGTATTTTCATATAAAAGAATAATTTCATTTCTCTCTGCAAAATGCTTTTATTATGAAAAGTTATGAGTGTTTGGGGTTTCCTCTATTGGTTACTGCTATAGGAGTCAGATTCCTGAGAGAGAGATTGCAGAGACTGACTGAAGAGAAAGGAGTCCCCAAGTCACATATTTGGTTAAAACCGCAAATAACAGAATGCTCTATTCTCTGGAACAAACCTGGAATATTTTGAAGATACTAAATATCAAATTTTATTTGTTTTACTGATAGAGTACTATGACTCTCCTTCATTACAAGTGTTATCTATATCTCTTTTCAGATGTATATTTTACACTGTTTACAGAAATGCCCTTATTTTCAATGGACATATTTGACTCTTGTCAAAATATATTTGACCTCATTTACTGTTATGCTTCCTATTTTCAGACTAGGTACTCAAATCACTTCTCAAATAAAATTTTAGCTTTTTGGAATTTATTTATTTTTATGTATAAGAGGCTCCCTCCTCTGTGGATCCAAAACCAATTCCTAGAAATCCGTGGAATGGAGGGAATCTCAGGATGTGCTTATGAATAAAACACACATAGTGATGTGTTAAGGTTGAAGGTGAGACATTCACCAGAAGTCCGGTGGTTGTTGCCCTCATTTCTTTCTGTATGCAGACTTTTAATGAAATGGAAAAAATCACATTTGATTATTCCAGACCTGTGGTGTTATTTCCAAAGTACATCAAACATCAGCTCTTTTGTCCCAAACAGGGATTCTGTCCTAAACTCTGATTTACTTTCCCATCTGATACTGGGCTAGAGAGGCACCTCAGAATCTTTATTTACTCTTCTCCCTGAAAATCTAGAACTTACCTGGTTTGAAAACTAGTGGCCCATAAATTAATTCCAGGTGCTTTCACAGGTAAAAGAAAAAAAGATATATATATATATATATATATATATAATATACAATTTATAATATATATAATTTATATATAATATATAATTTATAAATATATATAAATTATATAATAAATATATAATTTGTAATAAAATATATATTATATATAAATGCATATAATATGTTATATATAAAATATATAATATAATATATATGTTTTATAGATATATGAGGTGTGATCAAACAATATGGTAAATGTTTAAATAAAAAATAACTTGTCACAGTAAAACACATTGTCATTAATCTCCCTCAAAATACTCCCCCTTGCTTCAAACGCACTTATCCCATTGTTCTTGTCACTTTCTGAAGCAGTTCTGGAAGTCCTGTTTCGTGAGTATCTTTAGTTGTGGTGTCATGGCTGCCTCCATGTTCTTAATCAATTCAAAACATTTTCCTTTCGTGGTCACTTTCACTTTGGGGAAGAGCCAGAGTTAGTTACATGGTGCCAGATCCGGTGAATAAGGTGGATGAAGACAGACTGTAATGCTTTTAATTGATAGAAATTGCCATACCGGAAGCGATGTGTGACATGGAACGTTGTCATGATGGAGGAGGAAGTAAAGACACTCATGAAAGAGGACTTCCAGAACTGTTTCAGAAAATGGCAAGAATGATGGGATAAGTGTGTTTTAAGTGAGGGAATATTTTGAGAGGGGAATAATGGCAATGTGTCTTTTACTGTAATAATTTTTTTTATTTAAACATTCACCGTACCTTTTGATCCATATATACGAACCATATATATATGAACCATATATATATATACATATGAACTATATATATATATAAACCATATGTATATATATATGAATATCTTTAGATGGGTACATGTTATCTACTCAAATTCCCTCATTTCCTACTGTGTTTCCCTGAAAATAAGTCGTAGCCAGACAATCAGCTCTAATGCATTTTTTGGAGCAAAAATTAATATAAGGCCCAGTATTATATTATATTACATTGTATTGTATTGTAATATTATATTATTATATAAGATTCGGTCTTATATTACGGTAAAATTAGACTGGGTCTTATATTAATTTTTTTTCCCACAAGTTGCATTAGAGCTGATTGTCCAGCTAGGTTTTATTTTTGGGGAAACACAGTAGTAGTTCTCACCTGGGGGTAAAGGACAAGAGAGGGAGATCTTCTTGGCATTTGATTTACCTGGGGGGGGGGGGGCGCGGTTCAAATTACACTCCCATGAAGATTCTGATAATCAGTCCAATTGCCACTCTCTTTCTCTCCTGCAAATCAGAAGTGAGATCCACGAGTCTAAATACTTATTCTTTCTAACAAAGTGAATGACAGAATGAAGGCCATTATCTACTAATTAATTAATAAGTAAATACTAAATGCTGGTCTTTAAACATGCAATAATTAAGGCAAAGATGTCATATTGGATATATTATCCGATGTTTGCTTTCCTTTCCTATTCACTTTAGTCATTATATTTTTGAAAAATAGTGCTTCTTCTTGACCTTTTACAGACTTATTTTTATAGAGAGGGTACAAAGCATATTTAGCTCCAGCCACAGAGGAGCTCACAATTATGCCAGAGAAACTGAGTAAGTCAGGATTTGTCCAAATCAGTTCTTGGTTATTTTAGGAATGTTTTTCATAGAGCTTTGGCATGAGAACTTTTTGGTTTTCTTTTTAAACATGGAATTGATTTTCCCTTATAAAATGCTCACTAAACTTTGTTTAAAAATGTTTCTTTCTGCCTATTGAGAAAGTTTACTTTTTCTAGTTGATATAAAAAATACCATCCTCAAAACTAGAAAGCCTTTATAGGGAGGTAAGTTTTTATTTTTAACAAGTGGATAACTGTAGAGAGAGGGCTGACAGATTCTTCAGTTGGAGTACAATAATGAAAAAAGAAGGTGAAGGAAATCTGTAACTACATGTCAGTCCTCATTTCTCTCTAAATGATGCTATGCATAGCAAATCTTAACACACCCTCTCTTTTCTTATCAGACCTTTTGGGTGATGATTTATTGACTTAATATAATCTCTACATTCTCTTTCATGGTTCCATTACTTTAATTGCTTTTTCCTCCATATCTTCTTTGCTGTCAAAAGTTTCCATAGTTCTTATGTATTTTGCTTTTGATGATTAGTCTCCCCAAGATTCGTGTTCAAATCTGTGTTTCACAAAATTTACAGATACTCACTTTTTGCTTTTCTCACCAGAATATTTAATATATTAAAATTTAAATATTTAGTTTAATATTCCCCTCAGTCTTAAGGCATACTGGTATTGGACAGATAGCTCAAAGTATACCATAGAAGAACTCTGTCTAGGATATAATGAATTGTTGAGGTAAAAAGTTGATCCTATTCTTTGTATTAAATAAAAGTGTTGGGAGAAAACTGTAGCAATCAATACTTTTTTGAAAGAGATCTCTACTGCTCTCCGAGCTCCTCAGGACCTAACCCTTAAATCCACAGATGAATCAGAAAGAATTATTTTTCAGACTCCAAGTAATAATCACTTAACAAGGGCATAGTACTTCAACTTAGTAGATATGAAAGGTATATGCACTCTGGGTGTTTTATAAAAAACTAGAACCCATTTTGAAATTGTAACGTGATACAGCCAGGCAGAAGTATGTTTTGTTAAAAAAATTTCTGTATGAGGTAGGGGTATACTTTGTAATTTTTTGAACCTCTCTTGGGCACCAGTAGTTGTTATATAGGGTTCATCCATTATAGATATTCTTATGTAATGATACATAAGAGGGCATTCTTAGAGTCTGTACTTCACCATAAAATGATATCAAAATATTCTTTGACCTGTCTTTCTCATATACCAAATCCAATCCATCAGCAAATACTGTTGGCTCTGCCTGAAATAATATCTGCAATCTTTTCATCACCTCCACCATTCTCACTATATTTCAAGCTACCTCATCCAGACTATTATAATAGCCTCCTAATGGGTCAACCTGCTTCTGCCCTAGACTATTTTGCACAGTAACCAGAATAATCCTTTTAAAATGAAAGTAAGATTATGTCACTTCTCTTCTCAAAACTTGCCAATGGCTTTTCTTTGCACAAAGAATAAAATTCAAAGCCTTTTCTACCATGACCCAAAGTCACTGTCATCTCACACCTGGATACCTCCCTGATCCAATTTCTTACAACACTCTGCTTGCTCACTCTGCTCCAGCCCCACCAGCTCCCTGGCTGCTCCTTGAACACACAAGTTCTGCTCCACCCTCTGGACTTTTGTAATTGTCATTCTGCCTGGAACGCTCTTTTCCCAGACACCTGTATGGCTTTTCTCAATTCCTCCAGATTTCTGCTTCAGTGTCACTTCATCACAGAGGTCTTACCTGACAATTCTATCTCAAGCAGCACGCTTTCTCCCTCTCTATCCCCTTACTCTTCATCCAAGTATGCACTTATCACAACTTGACATACTATTATCTATCCCCTCTCCCATATTAGAATGTATGCTCCATGAGAGGAGGGAGTACAATTGTTTTATTCATTGTGCTGTTCTAAGACCTGTAATGGTGGCTAGTCTATAGCTCAGTACACAATAAATATTTGATAAGTGAATACAAAACAAAAGGATTGACTAAGAATGACTATATGACCACACTCAGGCTCTGTTCTGACTAAAAGCTAGAATTACTATGAACATTGGCCCATCATGGCTGTAGAGTGTGTTCTTATATTATTCTCTGATTTCTTCTCACTGGGTGATATCCTTTAATCCATAGTTTTGTCTGGACTGAAGGAAGTTCTTCTTTAGGGTCATGTTATGAAATCCTAGCCCTTGCTTGTTTCTGTACTAGGCAGTCTTTACTTTGAATTCTAGGATTATTGACATAATGTTGAATCTTTTTTCTCTCCAACATAAGCTTACTTTATTTTGTAAGTGTTGTAATTAATATTCTCTGGTGATATTAACTTGTATTTGAAAGATGGAATTTTTTTCCTGTGTGTTCTAATAATGAATTTTTTTCTTTATATGAATATTTGTTGTGAATTTTTTCAGAGGCATTACAGAGTATATGCATGATATTTTAGAAAATTTGAAAAACTCAGAAATATATTCTAAAACATGACTGTTATCCTTGTGATTTACTATTTGTCTAGAATTTTTAACCTGTTCTGGGCTGTGTTAGGGTTATACTGGAAGTTAGATTTGACCACGGGATTTGCTCTTCCAGTGAAACATAGTGGTAGTGATGTGTGTCACTTCCAGGTAGACTTTTTTAGCTGTGTACATTTCACCACAGTCCTCTTTTGGTCTCAGTGATCATTGAAAGGTATGTGGAGATGGAGACTCCTTCACTCCGAGTCCCCAATTGACTCCATGAGCAGAGCGTCCCTGATTAGGAAAAAAATAGGTGAGAAATAAACTTTTCTTTGTTAAAGCCACTGACATGGGATTATTTGTTACTAAGGTAGTAGTAGTCTGTACTGACTGCTGCAGTTAGTTATAGAAGAAATATATGGTCACTGAAAAAGGTTGGGAAATACAGAATTATGAAAAACTGAAAAAAATCAACTATTTTCCTAGTATTTTGGTAAATATCATATGAAAATTTAGAAATTTATATATGTGCTTATTTGTATAACTTTAAAAATAGGGCTTATGCTTGAAATATTCTTATGCGATCTGTATAATTTTTCCACTCACTAGTAGTAAAAGATTTTCTGTGTTATTTAATATTCTTCTGCAGCCTGATTTTTAATGGCTATATGGAAGCATATCATTCCTTCTTCCTTGTGACCCCACTCACTTTGTGTGCTGTGCTTATGACAATATTTCTATGTCCATTTGGTAGGTAAAGGCTTTTTTGCCTGGAGAAGTTACTAAAAAGAAATCTTCCATTTGTGCTGCATCTTCACATTTCTTAACTAACCCTATTAAACATTCTCCAGGAGACACCATTTAATCATCTACTGCTTAATATTAAAGAGCTTACATAATGTGATTGAAAATACTCTGCAGTAAATCATTCCTGAAGGCAAGAAGTTCTTTGGTAACATCAATAATCAGTCCCAGATCTTTATAAATAAGTTTTTTTTTTATGTATTGTTTTCTTACAATGGGCCACAACTATTGTAGCCAATATCCATACTTAAACTTTCTATAGCTCAGCGGTATTATTAATGATAAGAATAATACTTTGCCATTTAAAGCTCAAAGCAATAAATGGAAAATGCTTAGTTGAATATAAGAGTTACTTCTACTTCAGTCCTTGGGAATTCATTTCAAGAACTTCAACAGATTGAAGTAATTTCAGCCATACAAAATTCGTTTATTGTATTTTTACTTTTGAAAAAAAGAAAATCCATAGTTACTATTGCAAAAGGATGATTGTTGACATTTAAGATTTTGCTCTAAATTCCGTTTGTTAAAATACTAAGAGGGCAGTAGTTCTACTCTATATTTTATCAAACCAACTTTTCTTCCTGTAAATCATGGAGTTATTTTGCTACGCTACAATATTTACATTTTAATTCCCGTGATTGTATTTTAGACATAAAATGCTGAATAAAACTACAATTAATTGTATATATTTCATATTTGAGCTGTTATTTGTCTTGTCTTTGACAGGGAGGATTTAAAGACATTATCATCAAATAAAAACGGGAATTTAGAATTAAGAGCCTGATTCCTTCAAATTCTTATACTTACTGTACGATTTGGAACACAGCTTCTAGTGGGCAGTCCGTTAAGCTTCTTATTGCTAAAATCAGGTTCCTATTCTCTGTCTATCTCACAGAGAAGTTTTGGGAGTATACAGGTTTTGTTTAAGGTTTTTTTTTATATATATACTTTCTTTTCTGTGCTTCCAGGTATATTGTGTCCTTGTCACCAGCCTTCAAATTGTCAAGTTGAATTTTGAAGAAGAATTACCTCCCTGACTCCCTCTTCACCACCTTTTCTGTCACCCATTGTCAGCCGACACCAAAACTGCATTGCACATAATGACACAGGGTTGGGGCAGAAGATGGTTGTGCCTGCTAAAAATCACGAGATAGGAGGAAAGTGGCACAAGAGTGAGCACTAAGAGCCTTGCTGAAAATGCAACCAAGGGAGCACAGGACATGTACGGAAGGAAGTAGTATGTACATCATGATAGCCTTTTGTGGCAGAGGTAGACTATTTTGTAGGGGGAGAAGGTAGAAGAAATTTTTTACATAGAGGTGGAGGCTCTGCATTAGGGGGTAGTAATTTGCTGAGGCATACAGTAATCTGACCAAATCCTCATAAAAAAGTGGTCAGTGTATTTGATTTTTCTGAAAACATAGAAAAGGGAAAGTTTCTAAATTCTTATCAGTGACCTTTCTGTGTTTATACAATATTGGATGCCTCGAAACTGTAATATGAGATTATGGACATTGCCTATCCTGTTTATTCTATTCTCATGCCTGGGATGTTGTTTATATTTATCTTATATAAGTTATTAAAAAAGTGTTGTGAAAACAGTGAATTCCCTGATAATTATAATTAGAACACTATGATTTTCTGTTCTTTTTTTTCTCTAACTTATGATACATTTATCCCTCTAAAATGTGAGATATGTGATTAGACATTGGTGCTAACAGAAAACATTTGCAGTCACTGAAGGGAAGGTATGAGAGTGAGTTTGTGCTTGAAGTGGACTGGTATAGATTGTTTAAAAAATAATTAAATTTTTTTCAATTGCAGTTTACATACAGTATTTTATTAGATTCAAGTGTACAAAATAGTTATTAGAGGTTTATATAACTTACAAAGTGATCACCCTGATAAATCTACTACCCATCTGACACCATACATAGTTATAAAAATGTTGTTAACTATATCCCATATGCTATACTTTACATCCACATGATTATTTTGTACTACCAGTTTGCACTATTTTTTTCTTTTCTTTTCTTTTCTTTTTTTTTAAGGAAGGCACAGCTCACAGTGGCCCATGCGGGGATCGAACCTTGGTGTTATTAGCACCACACTCTAACCAAATGAGCTAACCAGCCACCACTATACTTTTTAATCCCTTCCCCTTTTCCACCTAATCCCCAAACCCCCACCCATCTAGCAACCCTCAAAATGTTCTCTGTATCTATGAGTTTTTTCTGTTTCGTTTCTTTGTTTATTTTGTTCTTTAGGTTCCACATATAAGTGAAATCATATGGCATTTGTTTTTCTCTATCGGACTTATTCTACTCAGCACTATATCCTCTAGGTCCATCTATGTTGTTGCAGATGGCAAGATTTAACTCTTTTTCATGGGAGTAATAGTCCATTGTATATATGGCCACCTCTTCTTCATCTGTTCATCCACTGATTGACACCAGGTTGCCTCCATATCTTTGCTATTGTAAATAATGCTGTATTGAACATGTATGGATGCACATGTGCTTTCGAAGTAGGGTTTTGGGAGTCCTCGGTCCTTCTATGTCTCTTGTTATAGCTTTTCTTTTAGTGTCTATGTGTGTGGTATAAGTATTGTTACCCCAGCTTTTTGTTGTTTTCATTTTCATTAAATGTCTTTATCCATTTCTTTAATTTCAGTCTTTGTGTGTCTTTCGATCTGAAGTGAATGTCTTGTAGGCAGCAGATATAAGGGTCTGTCTTGTTTTCTTGTCCATTCAGCCACCCTAGGTCTTTTGATTGGAGCATTTATTCCATTTACATTTAAAGTAATTGTTGATAGATAGGCAGTTATTGCCATTTTATTAGTCATAATTTTAATTTTTTTCTTTTTTGCCCCCTTCTACTTCTTAAAGAAGTCCCTTTAACATTTCTTGTAATACTGGTTTGGTGGTGAGGAACTCCTTTAGGATTTTCTTGTCTGGGAAGCTCTTTAACTTCCTTCAATTTTTAATGACAGTCTTGCTGGGTAGAGTACTTTTGTTGTAGGTCCTTGCTTTTCATCACTTCGAATATTTTGTGCCAATCCCTTCTGGCCTGCAAAGTTTCTGTTGAGAAATCAGCTGATAGTCTTATCGGAGCTCCCTTGTAGGTACCTAACTGCTTTTCTCTTGCTACTTTTAAGGTTCTCTGTTTGTCTTTAACATTTGGCCTTTTAATTATGATGTGTCTTGGTGTGGGCCTGTTTGGGTTCATCTTGTTTGGGACTCTCTGTGCTTCATGGACTAGTATGTCTATTTCCTTTGCCAGGTTAGGGAAATTTTTCATCATTATTTCTTTAAATAGGTTTTCAATTCCTGGCTCCCTCTCTTCTCCTGGTTACACTATGATGCAAATGCTGTTATGCTTGACTTTGTCCCAGAGGTCCATTACTCCATCTCTATTTTTTGGATTCCTTTTTTTTTTTCTGTTTTGATTGGGTGCTTTCTGTTACCTTAACTCCTAAATCACTGGTGTGATCCTCTGCTTCATATAATCTACTGTTGATTCTCTGTAATGCATTCTTAATTTCAGTTACTCTATTTTTTATTTCTGACTGGTTATTTTTATGTTTTCTTTCTCCATTTTTATGATTCCTATGTCTTTTTTGGAGTTCTTACTGATAACTCATTGAGTCCCTTTTTAACCAGTGTGTTGAACTCTACCTCTGGTAGATTGTTTGACTCCATTTTGCTTGGTCTTTTTCTGGAGTTTTGTTCTGCTTTTTCATTTGGGACATGTTTCTTTGTCTAATCATCTTGGCTTTCTCTCTGTTTCTATGTATTAGGTAAAGCTAATACATACGTTTGTTTATATGTATTAGGTAAGGTTGCTATGTCTCCCTGTATTGGTAGAGTGGCCTTATGTAGTAGGTGTCCTGAGAGGGCCCAGTGGCTCAGTCTCCTTGGTTACCTGAGCCTGGAGCTTCAGGTGTGTCCCTTGTGTGGGTTGTGTTGTCTCCATTGTTGTAATTGAGCCGTGATTGCTGTTGGCATATGGCATGTCATTGGGAAGGAATGACCCTCAAGCTGACTGGCTGAGAGGATTGGCTGTGACTACGGTAGGGGACCTTTTGTGCAGTGACTCACCATATAGGGAAGAATTCACTTTAGCAGGGCTCTGGTGCTGCCCAGTCTGCCCTTTGGGTGTGTCATTTGTGGAGGTGGGCGAGCGGTTCTCTGGTGTAGTCTGAAACTGGACACTGGGTATATTGTTTCTGGGGTCTTCTAGGAGGGTCTCTTGTGCAGCTCAAAGTCAGCCATTGCCTGTGTCCTGTCTGGGGCCACTGGGATAGCTACAAAGTGATCTATAGATAATTACCACTTGTGCTAGACTTGGAGGTGCCTGGGAGAGGCTAAACTGGGAACTGAGGCCAGCTGCTGATAATGTCAGGCTTGGGGGTGCTTAGCAAGATGTATGGGGCATGCCAAGGCCAGATGCTGCTTGTTTGGGGTTGTTGAACCTTTGAGAGATTTTAGGAAAGTGCAGCATGAGCCAAGACAGGCCATTGTATGGAAAAGCCAATGGAAGCAGTTTGGGTGGGCCTGCAAGTTGGGTAGGGCAGGGTCTTAGGGGATCACAAGAATAGGGTGAATGGTGTTAGCCAGTTTGATGGGGACTCACATGGCAGCCACCTGTGCATCCAGGATGGGTTGGAGAGGGCAAAACAAAGAAACGATGGCATTTCCATCCCTTCTGTTGGGGAGGAAACTGCCCCTCCAGCCCTCATCCAGAAGCCAGACAGTTCAGTTCCTCCCTGTATGTCCCTGGTGCCTTTTGAGCTGCTGCCCCAGCACTGGAGCTCAGAGCAAATGAGTCCCTCAGTGAGTAAGTCTGTGTGCAGGCCCTCTAAGAGGAATGTCTGTGATCCCAGCAACACTCTATCTCACTCCGACACAATCTCTGCTGGTTTTCACAGCCAGAAGTTATGGGGACTTCTCTCCCTGGCACTGGAACCCTGGGATGGGGAGCCTAGTGTGGGACTGGGACCCCTTGCTCCTTGGGGGTATCTCCACAGACAAGATATCCCTCCCAATTTTTAACCACCATACATGGGTGTGGAACCAGCCTCTTCTGCATCTCAGCCTCTCCTATCACTCTCGCTATAGCTTCTTCTGTATATTCTTATTTATAGGACTTCTGTTCAGCTAGACTTTAGGCAGTTCTCAATGATGGTTGTTTTGTAGTTTAGTTGTAATTTTGATGTAGTTGTGAGAGGAATTAAGCACAACATTTACTTACTCCCCCATCTTGACTGGAAGTTTCGACTGGTATAGGTTTATATGTCTGTGACAATACCTCTTCCTTCTCTGAGGTGTGGAAAAATCCCAGAATTAAACAAACAAAAAAAGACTTAGGAATCACAAAGATATTCTAATGTGGGGTAATTTTTTTGGGATCACCTCTTAAGCAGCTCATTCTCATTCTAAAGTGCTAATCTGGATTGCCTTGATTGAACTCAATGGTCTCTGTCTATTCCAGATTCTCACTCACACCAAGGAGTTTCCTGTGTGCCTTCAGTTATAGTTGGAGCCATGTTTCCCAGTAGGGAACATGTCATTTTTTGATGGTTTAGATTAATCCTTACCAGTAGTGGTTTTGGCAGAGATTTTTTTGGTCTACTATGTTTTTTTTCAGGAGGTTACATTGAGAATTGTGGGCTGAGAATTGTGCACAAGTCCATAGCCTGTTTTATCTGGGCTGCAGTCGGACTGTAAAAGTCTGGATCTACCCAGGACATTGTTATGCATGTGAATGTGCATCTGTGTCAATTCGAGTCCTCTAAGCAGTAAGCACTGAGATGGGATTAGACCTGCAAGAAGTTTATTGGGTAAAACACTTGTGAAGGTTAAAGGTGAGGGATCAGGAGAAGGGAAAAATGCACAGACTGCAGTGCAGTTTTGCCATCTGTGGAAAGAGAGAAAGAAGGAAGGATTGGATAATATGCCCTGACCCCAGCACAGTTCTGAGAAAGTTTCTGCCTCACAAATGGGAGGTCCCTATGCCAAAGGTACCTGTTAAAGAAATCCCATATTGGCAAGAATTACCTGGTTCATATACTGTTGTGCTAATTCTTTGGCTGGGAGCAGCTGAGAGAGGTATGTTGTGAATCTGCAGAGGGTTCAAAGGTGTGGCAGATGAAAATGGTCAATCATCTATGCTTCATGCAGCAGGTTCTCCTGAAGGGAGAGCACGCACCTCCATGGCCCCACAGCATTGTGACAGAAACACTGGAAAGCATGAAGTAGAGCCTCAAGTTAAGGGCAGTTTGGTGTGGGGCCACTGTTCTAGGTTAAAAATCTGGCTCTATCATTTGTTACTTATGAACAAATAACTATATGTCTTGAGCATTGCTTTTCTTAACTAGAAAATGGTGGTGATAATAGCCACAAAGCAGGGTTTGCTGTGTTGATGAAATGAGTTTGTGATGTGAAGGTTCCTAATAGACAATATATATTGTTGGCCCTGCCACTTCTGTCTTGTTCCTCTCCCGTTCTTTCAACACTCTCTACTTTCTTGTCTGTTTGCTTTCCCTAGATGTCCCCTCCCTTTCTTTTTTCCTTCTTTCATTCCATCCTCCCTTCCTCATTTCTTTCCATGTTGAAAGATTAATTTAAGCCAATTAGTTTAGCACAAGGGAAAACTCACCATAGTCACAAAATATATTTTGCTGTCTCCAAATAAATGTGTGATCAGCAATTAACTGGGCAGTCTAACAACATTTTCTTTACCACTAGAACACCAATCAAAAACTTGTTTTATATTACTGATATCTCAGTAATTAAATATATATGTATATCCATTTAATCATACATATCATAGATTTGCTTGTTTTTTTTAAAAAATATTTTTCCACTTAACTTAAAAAAATTATAAGCTCAAAGAAAATATCTGATGACTTACTAGATATTGGTCCTATGCACATGTGAAGCTTCAGCAAATACATTTTTGAAGGTGATGATAGTTAAATGACATTTTATTCCATATTTCAACAGGTCCATTGACTTAGAATATTTTGAATCATTATTTTAAATAGGTACCGTTAACTGATTAAAAATTTTCTTTCTAAGTATTTTCTCATAGAATAGGTGTTTAAATGTGATTCATTTGAACATCATTGTTTTCTTTCTCTTTCATCAGATTCAGTCTTCTCATTCTGAATTTTAGGATCACCTACACATCCATCCCCACTATAATTTTCAAATATTTTTTATGAGTTTTAATTGTACTCATCGAACAGAATATTTTAGCAATTGGTGCCTTTTTACATTGAATTAGATATTCCACTATTTCCAAAATCCTGACACCCATTTGTAAATGAGAGACTTCTCCCTATACTCTTTTTTGAATCCTATTCAATGTCCATATTATACAAATTTTATCTAACTTTTATTTATTTTTATTAAACTTTATTGGGGTGACAATTGTTAGTAAAGTTACATAGATTTCAGGTGTACCATTCTGTAATACATCATCTACATATCACATTGTGTGTTCACCACCCAGAGTCAGTTCTCTTTCCATCATCATTTATTAGATCCCCTTTACCTCATCTACCACCCCCTTCCCCTTTACCCTCTGGTATTTATCTAACTTTTAAAGTCTAGTGTTGATGAAATGACTTCTGCTTTCCTTTAGTCTATTCTTAGAATTGTTTTTCACCCAGTAGTCCTATTCACTGATTAGAAAAACAACATAAAAGAGGAAATAAAATGACTATTAATGTGCATCTAGATTATAAAAGCTTTATATTAGGAAAAGAATGAGTAAACTACTCTGGAATAAACTACTAGGGAAGAAAGACAAATCTAGAACTTCTGCCTCACATTTCTGGAGAGGAATATAGTGTTTTTTTCTACCTAATTATTTTAGTGTGGCCATTATCACACTTCATAGTTTATCCATATTTATGTGTGTGTGTTTATTATAGCCAGAATTTAGAGGTTTGGAATGGAGTAAGAGGCAGAAGACATCTTTACGTTTTGCACTTGATCCTGTTACAGATTTTTAGGACACTTCCTATGTTAACAGCTGTAGCGCTAGCTTGATGTGAAGGAAAATTTTCACATGGCATCATCAAAGGTATCAGAAAGGCTGGTCTGTAAATAAACACAGTATAATGAAAATAATACTCAACACTCAATCTGTTCTCAGAAAACTCAAGTTCAACCTCTGGGCCTACTTATGAATTAGGTATTAGCGAACTAGCTACCTCATCTCTTTAAGCTTTAGTTTCTCATTGATAAAATGGTTATGACTTCCTCCTATACCATTTTATTGGGAAGGAAGAACTGTCACTTTTCTTATGGATCATTGATCAATCAATGAAACAATCACTCAATCAACAAATCAACCACCCAGCAGAGATTTATAGGGCATCTCTGGTATATATCATTTATAAACCAAAAATAATGTTTCTTCTCTGCTTATCTTAATGGGACTGTGAGGATATCATATATGTAAAATAATGTTTACACTTTAAATCCTAAACACATATCAGGCATTGTTATGATTAATAATACTTACCTTCTCTTGTTCATCCTGACCCCAAACCTAAAGCCCAAGTCTCTCCAACTCTTTGTTGAATAGCTAGCATCCTGTATGTGTTGGAGATCAACGGGCTCCAGGCATTCAGTCTACAGCTTCACTCCTCATTCTGCTTTGCGTGATATTTGCCAGCCTTGGCTTCTGACATCCTGCCTGCTCCTCATGTTTCTGAATGTACTAGGGTGAGCTCTTGACTCCTAATGCTATTATGGAAACATTCTGATTAGTTCTTCTCCTCAGCAACCATATGTACTTGTTTCTTAGATACATCTATCTTTAAGGCACTTGGGGTACCGCTTGGCCCAGTTCTTTTTGATCTCTTGGAGTATACCTTAGTTTGAGTCTTAGTGACAAAGAATCAGAACATTTCCCCAAATATCTTTCTGACTGAAATTTCCACATTGCTCTGTGCCCACTTTAAAATGCAATGTTACCTGAAAAGCATGGCTTATGAAACCATCCCCAGGTTTCAATACTTGAGCCAGAATCATTGCTAGATTATACAGTCACCATCTTAAAGAAGAGTGAGGAAAGAGGACCTGCAGAAAATGTGTTGTGAAAGGCTGGCAAGGAGTGGTGGTGGGACAAGTTCTGTCAGAAAATGATCTGGCATATGGCAGATTTGGGTGGGAATCCATTTGGGAACTTCTTGAGAGTAAGGGTGAAGAAGGGATGCTGCCAAGGAGATGAAGGGCAACAGAGAAATGGAAGTTCAAAAGGGCAAGTTAGCCTATGTCAGAGCTCCCGCAGGACTTTATTACTCCCTCTGACTTGCAATGCATCTCATTGAGTTAGAATTAGCTGTACACAGTTTCACGCTCTTCATAAAATGATGAGTTCTTTGAGGTCAGGTAAAATGTCTTAATCACATTTTATTCCCAGTACTTGGTGGAGTACCTGGAAATATTTTAGGTATTCAATGTTGCCAGGAAAAATATCTTAGGAAAAAAAATTATTAATTCTGCTAATGGCCAATTAAGCCTCAGAATTCTAATCTTTTGCAGAGGAAACTCCTCAAGATTCTAAGTTCCTTGATTCATCGTTAATTAACTATTAAATCTTTGATATGTGACTTATTATTTTACATGTGCAAGAAATCAACTCTCTGCCTGATGATAAGAGGATGAGTAGAGGGAGATAAAACCACCAAGAGAGACTGGGACCAGGCTGGGAGAACATTACGTTTACACTTTGCAGGGAATAAAGGGTTACAAAAGGATTTTGCACAAGGAAGTGACAACACAGGAGTGTAATTTAGAAATAGTAGTGTGCCAGCAATTTGGAGGCTGAACTGGAGTCATGGTAGATGGTAAAAATGGCCTGAACTAGGATGGGAGAAGTGAGAAACGTAAAGGAAGCTAGAAATGTAAGATTAATTATTTATAGAAGTGAAAATTATTGTAAAGGAGAAACAAAAGAAAGACAAATACTCAAAATGTCCTATGGGACTGGTGATATTAATAACAATAGAGAAGTTAGTGGTAAGAATGTTTAGGGAAGGAAATGTTCTTGGTAAAGCAAAGAAGCAGAATGGTCTCACAGAAAAATGGAGGCTGTGAATTGCACATCCTGGGTCTGAATTCCTGCTTTGACTTTGGTCAAGCCATCTCTCAGAATCTCAGCTTCCACAATTGTTAGAAAAATACGGGGTGTGGACCAGAAGAGCTTTAAAGTCTCTTCCAGTTTGTCACTGTTAAATCTAAGCCCATTTCTTCAACTCTATTATTGGGGTTCTGGAAAGAAACCAGATAGGATAAATATGAGATGACTCCTTAATTGAGTATCAGGTACTGGTAATTGATGGGTATTTTCAATCACAACAGAAGAGGGTGTAGTACCTGTGGGTTTGGGTTCCCTATGGTAAGACTTGATCTCATGCTAATTAATCATTCTGTACCTTGAGACTCTTTATCAGTAGACTTATTGACCTGTGTATGTTTTCTTCTTGTTTGATTCTGACATTGATTCTCAGTGCGACATATAATGATGGAAACAGCCATCTAACACAGCAATATTAAGAGGGTACAGAGCCTCTGAAGGAGAGATGGATGCAGGGAGCTTGTCAAGACATTGTTGCATACAGTCAGTGTATCCAGACCTCAGAATAAAGAGAACCATGGCAGCTAACGAGAATGAGAGTGTGTGTTGAAGAGGAAATAGAGAGATGGGAGGATAGGGGAGAACATAAATTAGTTTTAGGACAGTTTCTTTCTGGTGGCTGTACGGGAAGAGAAAATAGAGAACAGAGTGACGTGATTGGAGGGCAGGGGCAGGACTGATTTGGAGACAGGACAGCGACGTTTGGCATACAGGAAGGCTGGCTTAATTCCTGAGAGATACTACAAAGAGATGCAGAGCACTGGCAAGATTGCAGAGATACTGACTGCATCCGGGCTTCAGCCCTGGTGAGTTGGACATTGTCTGGAGTGAGGGTCACAGCAGAGGCAATAGATAGAACTTCATCAGTTTCAATCTGGTGCTGATATTATCCTAACTTTCTAGAAAACTCGTATCTTTCAATTTTGGGAAATTGTGCTGCAAGTGGACAAGTGGAAGCTTTGTTCTTACCTTCTCTTGGGGAGTGAGTATCACTGTAATTACTTTTTATTTTCATCACTGAGTAAAATACTTTGGTGTCTCTAACTTCCCACCAGTGCCCCAGGCTTTCATGTGTGCCACTTGTTTTAATTCTAATCAATAGGAGAATAAGCCCCAAAGAGTATGTTTCAGGTTTAGAACTGATTGTATCCCAAAATTAAGCAAAAAGTTTCCAGATGTTGCAGGATGCTGCATAAATTCAATACAAATTGCCTTGCACATTAGCATCACCACCTATTGTTATGGACATGAATAAATTCTGGTTTTCGTTGCCCATTTTGCTTTACTTCTTTGACTTAATGATTCCCCATCCCAGAGAGAAACTCCATTAGCATTTGTAGATGTCAGTGTAAATGCGAAAGGAAAATACTTTAGGACATGAACTAATCATGCAAGACCCTAGATATCTTGCTGTTGTGAAAAAAAAAATCAAAAGAAAAAAGTAGTTTCCCTTGGATGGGTATAAAATCCTAAGAAAAGGATTTATTTATTTATTTATTTATTTATTTATTTATTTATTTATTTATTTATTCTCTACCTTATTCTGTGAAAAATTTGAGGAGGTATATAACAAATGCATATGCAACGAAATAATAAAAAATGGAAGGAGATTAGAAAATCAGAAGCAGGGAAAATCAAATACTGTAATTATGGCAACTATATACCTAGAATAAGGCTTCTAATTTGTCTCTGTGCTTCTTGGTAGCCAGGAAAAAATGAGGTATGTAATCACTGATAAATCTCTTATTATTGGGAAGTTCTAAGCATTTTAGTTTCTTAAGAGAAACAAACTTTTTTTCTAGCATTGTGTTAATAGAAAAAAAAAGGAAACCTCATATGGAACTTTGTAAAGGGTCATTGAATAATGTAATGTGTAATAGTCTTAACATTTTTTTACTGATTTGAGTTACAAATATCATATGTATGCTTCTGACAATGACCTTTGATAGAAGCCAAGGGACTGTTAATAACTCTAGTTCTCAAGGAGCTTAATTTTGTGGGAATGAATGCCAGATTTTTGGAAGTCTGTAACTTTATTCAGGCATATAGAACAAATCTATTTCTTAAATTTGAGGAATGTATAATCCCCTAAATTAAAAATAATTGTACAGGGTATTCTGGGTCCAGGCAAGATGGAGTAAGCACACACCATTCTGTGTCTCCCAATTAATGCAGCTATAAAACATGAGCAAGATTGATGGAACATCTATTTGAAGGCTGTAAAAAGTAATTAGCATTGAGAAAGATGAGGATTGGGAAGAATATCAAAATTCAAAATACCCTAAAATGGCAGTGTGTTTACCATTTAGTTTATTTCAGCATCTCTTGAGTGGAACTCAATGCAACCAAAAATCTAGTAGTGGGCATTAGCATGGGCAGAGAGCTCCAGGAGCAGTCCCCTAGTTCTGGCTTAAGGAGCAGTAAAGTGATTTTCTAAACCTAATAAAGAGTGCAGAAACCTCTCCCCTCTCTTAGCAACTTTCAAATGTGCAATACAGTATTATTAACTATAGTCACCAAGAAATAAATTCCTTTTTATTTCGGAGTTGTATTCTGCTTAATGATAATAACATAATTTGTTTACCTTTTCAATATTGGGCTGATTCAAGGTTTTTAGTAGTCATGTGCCACTTAATGGTGGGAATGCTTTCTGAGAAATACCTTGTTACGTGATTTTGTTGATGTGCGAACAAACCTAGATGGTACAGCCTACTACACACGTAGGCTGTATGGTATAGCCTATTGCTCCTGGACTACAAACCCGCGCAGCATATTACTGTACTGAATACTGTAGGCAATCATAACATAACGGTAAATATTTCTGTATATAAACATAGAAAAGATACAGTAAAAATAAGGCACCTGTACAGGTCATTTACTTTGAATGAATCTTTTAGGACTGCAGGTTGCTCTGGGTGAGTCAGTGAGTGAGTGAGTGGTGAGTGAATGTGAAGTCCTAGGATATTATCGTATGTTACAGTAATGGACTTTATAAACACTGTACACTTATATTACACTAAATTTATAGAACAAAATGTGATTAAATCATGCACGAGAGAAAATGATGCAATTAAGAGGCACAGTAAACATGAGCTATACGAAGCTGCTGCTGGTGTGAACACTGCATACTATTTTCCAGCCAACCTCACCCTTCTTTTTTTTTTTAATAAGTAGAAGGAGGACATGCTAAAATAATGATAAAAGTATAGTATAGAAAATACACAAACTAGTAACATAGTTGTTAATTTTCATTATCAAGTATCATGTACTGTACAAAATTGTATGTGCTACACTTTTATATAGCCAGCAGTACAGTAGGTTTTTTTACACCAGCGTCACCACTAACGTGTGAGTAATGTGTTGTGCCATGATGTTACAATGGTTGTGACATTATTAGATGATAGGAATTTTTCAGATCCATTATAATCTTATGGGACCACCATTGCATATGCAGTTCATCGTTGACAGGAACGTCGTCGTGTTGTACATGACTATTATGAATAAAGCTGCTTTTTAGCATTCCTGTACACTTATTCGTGTAGATCTGTTTTTATTTCGGAGTGAATACCCCGGAGTGCATTTTCTGTTTTGTATGGAAAATTTATGTTTAACTTTGTAAGCTGTAACTAGACTGATTTTCAAACTGGAATGAATTTTACATTCACACCAGTGATATTAGAGAGTTCCAGTGGCTCCATTTCTTTGCTAAAACTAAATATTAGCAGTCTTATTATTTTAACTATCCTAGTGTGTGTGTATTGGTGTTTCATTTTTGCCTTAATTTGCATTTCCTTTATGAGGATTTGTGCATTGTGTGATGCTGACATTTTTTATAACAGGCAATTTGTCTTGTGATTATTGAATTGTAAGAGATCTTTGTGTAGTCTGCCTACAAGTCCTTTGTCAGATATAAGTATTATGTATGACTTCTCCCAATCTATGGTGTGCTTTTTCATTTTCTTAACAGCATCTTCTGAAGAGCAGAATTTTTATTTTCATGGAATTTAGTTTATGAATGTTTTTTGGTTTATGCTTTCCATGCTCTAGCTAGAATTTTTTGCCTATCACCATTTTGTGAAGATTTTTCTTCTACTTTTTTTCCCCCGAAAAGTTTAAGAGTTTCAGTTTTTGAGTAATACTCATCAGATATAATGTAGGATGCCCCTCTATTGGAATTTGTCTAATGTTTTCTTCATGGTTAGGCTGGGGTTGTGGGTTTCTGGGAAGGTAATCACTGAGATAAAGTGCAATTTCATCACATCACATCAAGGGGACACACACACACTTATATACACTATCAACAAGATTTATCACTGTTCATGTTGACCTTGATCACCTCTTTTATCCCCCTCTTTCCATACTGGGCTCTTTCTAAAATAAGTCACTATGCATAGCTTGCACTTAAGGAGAGAGGAGTTATGATCCCCCCTCCTTTATGGTGGAATATCTACATTAATTATCTAGAATTTTTCTGCATGGGAGATTTGTATCTTCGCCATCATTTATTTATTAAATCATTTTTTTATAATCAATATGGACTCATGAATATTTATTTTATATGTTATATTATAATTTGGTACTACGTTATTTGTTTTGATGTTCAAATTGTTCAAATCCTTGGTAATTGAGAAGTCTTTAGTTGGCTTTTGTGCCCCTTTGATATCCCATCCGTGTGTGCGTGTGTGTGAGCATGGGTGTAGGAGAGTGTGTCTGTATATGTGTGTTTAGACAATTCCTTACTTAATGTATGGTACTAGAAGATGCTATGGGCTTATTTTAAATAACTCCTGTCCTAGTTGGAAAATCAGCCATTTCTCCTGTTTAATGGAGAACGGTATTAGAAACCAAGATCTGGGTGTTAGGTGTGCTTGTTGCTACTGGAGTTTTATTTCTTTTATGTCCTCTCA
The DNA here is from genome assembly GCF_004115265.2 of Rhinolophus ferrumequinum. Taxonomy (NCBI): domain Eukaryota; kingdom Metazoa; phylum Chordata; class Mammalia; order Chiroptera; family Rhinolophidae; genus Rhinolophus; species Rhinolophus ferrumequinum. The sequence goes on from NC_046285.1 coordinate 66,713,775, forward strand.
GATGACAGAGAAAAAAAAATATTTGTGTGTATACTGACCAGTAAGTGTATCTAAATATATCTATCCATATTTATATGAGGTGTGATAAAAAAATATGGTGAATGCTGTTGCTGAGTGCCATCCAATGGAAAGGCATGGATCTTCAATATGGGAAGCAGCATGTCCAACCTTAGTAATAGTGTGTGACAAGTTTCAACTTGTTCAGTGCAGACAGAGTTGGGTATGAACTATGGCTGAGAAAAGGTATGTTTCAAAATGTGCCTAAATCATGGATCACGAACAATGCATTAACATGAAATGAGCAAATGGTTTCATCCTCCATCATGACAATGCTCTGTGTCACATCGCTTCTGGTATATGGCAGTTTCTGTCAAATAAAAGCATGACAGTGTGTCCTCATCCACCTTATTCACTAGATCTGGCACCATGCGACTTCTGGCTCTTCTCCAAAATCAAAATGACCATGAAAGGTAACCGTTTTGAACTGATTCAGGACATAGAGGCAGATACAACAGCACAACTAAAGACACTCACAAAAGAGGACTTCCAGAACTTCTTCAAATACTGGCAAGAACAATGGGATAAGTGTGTTTGAAGTGAGGGAGAGAGTATTTTGAGGGGGGATTAAAGGCAATGTGTCTTTCAGTGTAATAAAATTTGTAATTTAAACAGTCACTGTATGTTTTGATCACACCCCATATATTTAACCATCTGTACCTATATTAAGTTAACAATGCAGTTAATGTAATAACACATAGATTGCTCTAGCCTGTTTCCCTTGCTTGCCTGTAATCACCCACTCCAACAGTGAGAACAGTGCTGGTTTTAATAGTTATTAATATGGATCCTGAATGCCCACATGAGGCTTCTGGAGCAGAGCAGATTGATTATTATTTACTTTACAACAAATAACTACCAGGTGGTTCCCCTGCTCTGATTCTTACTCCTGGAGCAACACAATGAGAGCTGGGTGGACAAACCTACACACAGAATCTGCATTGTAGGTGAGGAATCTTGAAAACATGAATCTGGATGCTTACATATATGTTGTCTCCTTCTCTTCCTGAAAGAAGGCAGAAAAACCTTTGTTCCTACAGAAAGATTCTGGATTCTTATTCTAACCCTATGAAATGTGAGTAAATCTCATCTCTAAGCAAAAGATTGTTGCCATTTTTACAACAAGGATGTCTTCCTGGTCCTTAGTTTCAGGCTGTCTTGAAATGTAAACATACCTCTGAGAGGTAAGTCCCTCTGGAGTTCTCTCTATCTAATCAATCATAATCTTCCAAGGCTGGCTTTTAGCTCTGGTTCCAAGTTCAGTAAAATTTGCTCAATCATTCCTAACTCTGCAGAAAAATGAAAGTATTTTCTGTATAGCCCCGCATACACATGAGGAGAATGAGGCTCAGACAGGTTAAAAACTTGAAAAAGTTAAGAGTGCTAAAATTGGGATGTAAACAAATACATCCGCGTCCACAGCCCATGTTTCTTCAACCAGTGGCTTAGCTCCAGAAAAAGACTTTGTCACTTAGCTAGTCCCAGATGATGTTTCAAGAAAATACTTAACTTAGTCTATTGAGCTTGTTTTGTTCAACTTCCTTTCTTGGCCCAAACACCTCGTATTTCTTTATTAGTTCGCTCTGCAGAGTTTTGTTTTCTATTCCAATATTTATTCAGTAGTGGCTACATTTTTAGTATTTGAATGCATCCCTTAGTGTTTTTTTAAATACACCTTGCCTTCTAAAACTTGACGGATATGGAATGTCTTCTTAAGATCTTAGAGATCTTAGGAAAGATAGGAAAGATCTTCGGTAGTACTGGAATGATGCTCTCATAAGAAAAAGCGTTATTGCTGTCTCTGGGGTAGATGTCCTCATTTAATGTGAATGAATAGCTCATCTTCAGTTTTAAACATACTGCCAGTTTTCCACATGTGTTTCTTCCTTGATACTCCAATGCATTTCATGCTTATTCTAACCTCATAGTTTGTTATTCGTGTTTCCTTGAATGGTTTGTTATCACTGCCACAGCCATGCTCTAGGTCAGGGTGCCGGAGAGTAAATAGTTATTCAGAAGACTATAAAAACTCCAGTGGTGTTTTCACGGAATAAGGTACAAGACAAACTGTACAGTTGACATTTTTATTCGTACAATCTCTTCATTCCTGCTGCCATATAAGGGACTCAGGAAAATCCTGCAATGTCATGACCTTTTTCACATTGCTTTACAGGGTTTTGTGCATTTTCATTATGACTTGTATTCAGCATCACCATTTAATTCCTAGCGATTGCTTGGGTCTGACAATTCCTGATTTAGCTGTTATCTGTTTGCCTGGGCTTTCAAGATGGGATGATAATGCAGACTCCTTTCATAAAATATAAAAGGGCTCTGGAAAGTTCTTGTCAATGTTCACCTGCATGCTTAATTTCCTGTGGTTGCAGCATTAGAATAAAAGCCCGGGAGAAAACAGCTTACTAGTTCTGGTTTAGCTCATTCCTGGAGTATGCTTTGTCTAGGACATGAATATAGACCTGTAACTGGGGGAGTTTCCCTTCCTGCAAGCAAGGATGCTAACAGGTTATGGTGGAACATTAAATCTTTTCAAACACTATACGCAGGCTCCCTGATGTGACACAGTGCTCTGGTTAGCTACAGTGGCCATGGTTTCTGTAGTTAACACAGTTTTGCTCTTTGGAGCTTAGACATTTATAAAGCTGTGTGAAGTCTTTACTGCAAGCAATCTGTGTCATCACTGAACACTGCACGATCCTGTGGCTGCATTTGTGCTGCTTCCAGCGGCTGCCACGCTGATGGGCATCTGCCTGTCTCACGCTCAGCAGAGTGCCATCAACAGCATTTTGAGAGTAAGTGACTTCTTAGTTATTCTTTTAATTTTATGACTTCTTTCTATCAGAAATTTGACTACACTTCATTGTCAACTGACAGAATGCTGATTGTCAAAAATGACTGTTAATTTCAGATACATTTCCTCTGTTTACCTACTGCCACGTTATTTGAATATGTCAGTTGTTGAAGGCACATGACACATGGGTGGTTTTCCCAATTTAAGATCATATATAGAGGTAAAATAAATGGTTCTTTTGAAATAAAAAATATTACAACATTAAATATATCCTTTGTATAGAAATGGGGTTCCTTGGCTGACAAAACTCTCCCCTTTCTTTCTACAAGTTAAACACATGGCAGGAATGTAGACTATTTAGGGGTTCGAAGAAATGGCTTACTTTGTTCACAAATCAATTGTTTCCTAACAGCTTGGAAGGAGTCTGCAAGTATATCCTTTTGGTTAGGGAAAGGATAAAACTTTCTTCCTTATTGATCGTTCATTCATTCATTTATGCATCAATCGACAAATTCTAAATGGAAATGCACTAGGCAGGAATTGTGGTAGTCTCAGCCTACAAACAAAATGAAGACACAGTCTTTCCATTAAGTATACCTCAGTATTCATGGAGTACATGGACGGATTAATAAATGAATAACTATTTTCTCTTGTTCTGTTTTGTAATTGATATTTTGAATATTGGGCGAGAGGACATGTTGGATATTCCTTTAGGATAAGCAGGTTAGAGCTTCTACATAGAATGGTAGTAACTTCTACGTTATTTCTCTATCTGAGTTTATACATACACAGAATTAGAAATAATCATATTATTATTAATAATAACTACAGCAGTGATTGCTGTACAAGCAAAAACTTTTTTTCAGAGCCGCAAACTGCTACATTTAGAAAGTTGAAGCTGTCACTTGCTGATCTGCTTCAAACTTCAAAATCTTACTTAGGATATATCCAAAGAGTAAAGCATTGTTCTTGGTGTATTTATGATTTTTTTATCTTCTGATTTTTTTCTACTGTAATTAGGAGTAGGAAATGGTGTTTTTCAATTGTGCAAGGGGCTTATACTTTTATCAAGCAAATTGACTATGTACAAACTAATTCTTCTCAAAGATTTTTTGAGGATATCTTACGGGGGGGCAAGGAGCTCTGCTGTGTGCTCTGGCGGATACAAAAATGGACAAGACAGAAAGTGCAGTTAAGTAGGGGAAATAAGAACGTGTAGACACCGATAATACAAACAATGTGTTACGTGATTTGAGAGGAGGAAAAAACAAAACCTGTTGTCACACAGAGGAAAAGAGACATATCCCTGGGCTTACCAGAGTAGAATTTATGAAAGAAGAAACATTGACCTTGAAATTGAGACTTTTTAAGGATTTATGTAGTTAGAAATGAAAGCGAAGGCAAATGGAGGCAGCATAAACCTTACCATTAAAGATCATTTTCCTTTTATTAGTCAAACATTTATTGAGCACCTACAGTGCATAGTTGCAATCTATCTGAGTATATAGACACTTACCCAACAAATACAATGAAATGTGACAAATTTAGTAAAGTGATATGTACTGAATATACTGGAGCACAGAGAAAGAGGCAATTCATTCTGACTAGAGGAGAAGGAGATTACATTTGACTGGGCCTTGGGGAATATGCAAACAGAAATTTTATGGTCAACCAGAGAGGGAGAATGGCATTTCAGAGAGAGTAAAGACCATATGCAAATTGTCCAAGCCAGTGTTTCTCATAATGTAATTCTTGAACTTCCTCAATCAGAATCAACTGGTATGCTTATATATACAGAATCCTGTATACAGCTTCCAGCTCTACTGATTTACAATCTCTTTGAATAGAACCGAGAATTTGTCTTCTAAACGATTTTCTGAGCTTCATAAAGTTTGAAAATTGCTGATCCAAAGATGAAATGATGTGACTCCTTTGGGGAATGAAAGTAGTTTGGCATAGCTCAAGCTATACGTGCATGTATAATTAGGTGTGTGTGTGTGTGTGTGTGTGTGTGTGTGTGTGTGTGTGTGTGTATGGGTGTATAATTTGCAGTGTAGCAGGAATTGTAAGTGGCTGGGAGGATGCCTGGGGCTTGCCAGGACATGGGGGTGGGGTGGGGTGGATGGGTTAAAATTCACCAGGGAACACCAGAGATAAAATTAGAAGAGTGGTTGATGCTAAACTACAAAAATCATGGAGGGACTCAAATGCATCAATGTTGTTTTTCAGGTAATGGAGAGCCACTGGTATTTTCTAAGTAGGTAAGTGAGGTGTATAAAATATCACACACGTGAAAATCCAAGGACCTTCCAAAGTTACCACCATGCCTTTTAAACAGTAGATACCTAATACCCAGTTGTTAAACTAAATGTTTCCCTCCCTCTACAAATACATTTTTAGAAAGCATTTTAAAGATAATCCAAATTCAGTTTCTTACTTGGATTTGTCAGTTGTGATTTTTGCTGTTGCCAATAAACATATTATAGATCTTCTTTGTAAGTATGTTTAATGATGGCACCTTTGATTATTTACAGCAGTACCTGAATGTGCATATGTTGTATCAGTTTGTGAATTTGATGCGGTGATTTTCACCTGCATATGCCAAGTAGAGATGGCAGATGGAATAAATGGGCCTGTAAGTTGGTAGAGGGACACACCTGACATTGCAGTGAGCCGAAGACTCTCCACTCATAGTTACAGGGGAGACATCTCAACCACACGCGGTTTAATCTCTGTGCAATCTAAAGAGGCAGGGTTTCTGCACTATGCTTCAGTCTGTGCTGGGAGCTAAGAAAGCAACATAGGACTCTCTCAGCCCAGCTTGGAGCCTCATCTCACAAAATTTTAAGTCTTCAGAGTATGCCTTGGACTACTTTTATAGATTTTTAAAAATTCCATTCTCTGTTCCATCCCCCTTCCCTGAAATAAAAGAATAAAGGAAAGAAGTGTTCACTGCCTTTCATTCAGCACAGCTGATGGCCAGTGCTTAGTCTTTTCTTTGACAAGTTGGCTACGTACGAGGATATATGTTGGCCTGGCTACACAATGCTTGTTTACCAAAGTGAAGTGGTACGTTTGTGGGCCTGACACAGCCCGAGTCTCTCTGCACGTCTATCACAGACACCCTTGCCTTTTGTTGAGGGTTGGCTCCAGGAGACACAGCATACGCATCCCCAAAGGAAAGAAGGGGGAGTCTGCCCAGGGCTTGCCAGAAGGTGGGGCAGGATTAAAATCCATGAGGATAATCCACATGGATGATTGAGCTTTGACCTCAAGTGCAAACATTTTGTTCCTAATGGTCTCGGATGTGGCCATGAGAGGGGCAGGCCAACCAGCTGGACTCTGTGAAGGTGCGGAGGTTGGAATCTGAGCATAGCCCGGAAGCATTTCTGTCGAATCACCCTGAAGAGAAAAAGGCTTATTTTACAATGTCTGGAATGTAAATATATCAATTTAAAAGCAAAACATTAGGCATTTGGCGTGTATAAATCTCTAATGATACAGTCCAAACTTTTTAATAAGTTTCCTCACATTTGTAAAACCATCAATGTTAAGAGTGACATTTTGTGATTAACACTTCCCAAATGCTGTTTATGTGCAACAAAAATAAATAAATAAGAAAAGAGGTGTAGGGATCATTTATTTATAGGTATCATATATATATCAGATTCACACATATACATAAAATAAAATTGTGGTTTTCTCTCATGTTATGGATATTTTCTCCTTCAAGAAAATATCCCTTGCCAATTGTCTGTCTGTCGCTATGAGCCCTTGTGTGGAGTGGCAGAATTTGCTGTTCTATCCTGGTTATTGCTGATGCAGCGTAGGCTTGTAAAGGGACATTATTGTTGAGTAATCTTCAGGGGTAAGGACTTAAGTAAGATGAGGCTGGAGGAGGGAGGTCTTGTTGAGGGCTAGCAAATCCCCAGGGGTGTTCTTAGTTGTGGTTCTGTGGACAGAAACCACTCTGTGTATGAAAACACATGTGATGGGGGCTTATTTGCATCTGAATGAAGGTGGTGGGGAGGGCTGCCACAGGAACACCTTGTACTTGAATTGGCACGGAGTCCAGGAACTGCCTGTCCTCTGAAGGCCATGCAGACCTGAGGGATGAGCCGTTTCAGAAGTAACTGATTGGCTGTTGCCCATAAACGTATTATAGATCTTCTTTGCAACGTGTGATTCATGATGGCAGTTTTGATTATTTACAGCAGTACCTGAATGTACATACGTTGTATCAGTTTGTGAATTTGATGCGGTGATTTTCAATTGCACGTGCCAAGTAGAGATGGCAGATGGATAGCACTTCTAGGAACATTCCAAACTGTTTGTGATCCTTGATATTTTTGCAGGATTCTAGAAGGAGTATAGAAGTGATAGAACTCCAATAATGACAGGAATCATCAAATATCCTCTCTTCCGGGTTGGAGATTAGGGATTAAATTTGATTTAGGAACCTAAAGGAACTGAGCATTTATTACAACCAGATTTGTGGAATTCATACACACTACAAATATATATAACACACAGTGACATACTAAGGACATTCACATGTTTAATAGAACAATGACTCACAGAAACACAGGAGGGCATTAGCCCCATTTTAAATTTGAGCAGAGAAACTCAGAGAAGTCAAGCGAAGAAGACAGGACACATTAAGTACGTGCACATTAAGGCCTGGGAGCCAGGTTGTCTGACTCTACATCCATGTTTTTCCTACCACCCGGGGCTGATGCTAATATAGCACAGTGGAATATGATCCAATGATTTTAAATGTGAGAAGAAAACAGTCTTTTTGTTAGTAGCGTCTGTGCCTGTCAGAGCCATCAGCCTTTAGAGGACATTTCGTACCGCCTCTGAAAGATAGGTGTGAGTCTGAGAACGTTCGCTTTGAAAGCAGCCGTAGGGATCGTCTGCAAGTTTTTCATGTTAAAGATGAAGAAAGTGGAGCCCAGGTGGGTGAAGTGTCTTGAGGAAGGCCAGCAGGCTGGTGACAGACAGGACCGGTGCTGAGACCCAAACATCTTGTCTCCTAACTCAGGAGCCTCTGTGTGTCACTGTGATGTCTCCCACCATTGATGAGCTTGCAAAGACATACGACAAAAGCACATGTGCTGCTCCACAGCGTCAACAGCAACCAATCAAACCACTGCGTGGGCCTGTGAGCAAGTCTGTGGCTCCCGTCAGTAACCAGAAAACTGTGACAGTGCGATAGTTCATTCTAGAGTCTCATGATTATTTTTAAAAGAGGCAACGACATAGCTACTTGCTTTGCTAGTAATGGCTGTGACATCAGGACAGTTTGAAGAGGAAGTGTGGTTTCTTTCAGATCAGCAGGCTGAGCTGCCCAATTCTTGATTTTTTTTTTTGTAGTAAAATGTAGTATTCATGGGGGCTCTATCTTAACACTTGTCACAGTAGGACACTTCAGAGAAAAGAACACTAAATTAGGAGACAAAATATCTGGGGTCAAATCCTGGTTGTATCACTTACTCGTCTGTGACTTGAAGCAAATTCTTTCCCATTTGGAGTGCCCAGACCCCCCCTTACCTGACAAGTAGAGATGATCCATAGCTGTCCTGCCGACTGTACAAAGAGCATGTACTATATTGTATATTCTAATGCATTTGAAAAGACTTGGTGAAGTCCAGTTTTAATAGGGATTATTTAGAAATTCCATAATATTATTCATTAGGGTGAATGGAAAAGACATAAGCGGGTCAGCAAGGATCTGCTACTGAGCTGCTTTTCCAAGTTCAAGGCTCTGTGCTAAGGTGCTTTATACACATTACATATATTCTTGCAACGACCCTATGAAGTAGGTATCATTACTTCAATTTTACAGACAGAATTTGAGAATAAGGTTATGCCGTTGGCCACAGGACCACCTGGTAAGCAAAAGAGTTGAGATTGGAATCCAATGTATTTTGACTACTGGATCCATGTTCTCGGCAGCCCATTGTCTCACTTCTCAGAGGAACCCAGGGGTCCCATTTGCCACTGGCGGGCCTGTGTCATTATTCTCCTACAGGAAAAATAGCACATTAGTGAATGGCTGACATGATGGCCCAGGCAGAGATGCCATTTGCAGCAACAGTGCCCCAGCTCAGCCAGGTCCATGCTCTGGATATTTTGACTTGCCACTGCAGATCATGCCTGTGTTTTTCCATTGTTTTATCACAGAAACATGGTGATAAAAGCCTCCCTTTTATAGCCCCTGTGAAATAAATCGAAGTGCGTTGTTTACAAAGACACTCCACTTAATCAGTCTGCTGTTGTAGTCTTTGAGTGCTTCGGCCCTGCAGACAGTACTTGTGTTAATGGCCTAAAGCAAAGAACCTTTTAAGAAGATCAAATGAGACACCTGAAAGGAAATCTGGCTTCTTAGTCCCAAGTGTAGGAAAAGTAGCTTTTATGTTTTGATTTCAATTTTGAGAATTTTTGCCTCTTCAGACTCCATGGAGAAGAAATAGATGTACATTGGAATCCTGCCTGAAGTTGAAACTGCATAGCACCAAGTTAACTTACTGCATTGTGGAGAGTGGGGCTGCCTGGTGATGTAAAAGTTGGAATGACATGGGTTCCCATCCTGGCTATGCCACTCACAAGCTGTGTGACCTTGGGAAAGTGAACTAACCTCTCTGGATCTGTTTTGAACCTGTTTCCTCACTTATAATAGAGAGATTACAAGTCTATTACAAGGTCTAGTGTTCAGGGAAGTTAGCTTACTTTTTCTAAGTTCAGACAGCGTCTGAGTGGCATAGCTATATATGTATACATACATATATATATATATATACATATATATACACCTTTTTAAGGGTATATTAAGAATTCAAAGAAAACAACTCTTTTTAAAAAAAAATTAAAGTTTATTGGGGTGACAATTGTTAGTAAAGTTACATAGATTTCAGGTGTATAATTCTGTATTAATCATCTATATATCACATTGTGTATTTACCACCCAGAGTCAGTTCTCCTTCCATCACCACATATTGGATCCCCTTTATCTTCATCTACCACCCCCAGAAAACAAACTCTTTATCTTATCAATTGCTTTATAATAGGTTGTCAATTCCCCTAGACCTGTAGACAGGTGACCATACTTTTAGTTCCACAAATTGGTATGTGACCTTGGCCAAGTCACTTCGTTTCTCAAGGTCTTTGTTTCTTAATTGGAAAGAATGAAGAACTTCAGAATTTTTCTGAAGTTCTTTCTAACTCAAACAGTCTATGAGTCTATAACTGATGATTTGTAGCCCTATAACCACAAGAATTTTGATGGTTACTGCTTCAGATACTTCAAAGGGAACACTTTCCAGTGACTCTGACATTTTTCTGACAATGTTATGTTGATAAGTAAAAATCCTAGGCAGATAAAACATGAAAAGGATACCTTCAGTCAATTATCTGGATAGTTCAGATATATTTGCATATAGTCATGAACTTGCCTGAAAACATGTATCTGTCTCACTGCTAGACTGTGTTCATCTTGAGAGCAGGTATCTGTGTCTCACTCATCTTCATGACAGACAAGATAATTCTTAACTCCCAGCAGTTACGTAGTATGTACTGACTTACTGACTTGTTCAGTTTTCTCACGTGTTATCAGAGCTATAGACTTGCTTGGACTAATAAAGAAGTAGTTTTTGGCATTTTCCTAAAAGTTTATATTTCTATTAACTCTAATTTATGTGTTTTGGACTGACTTCCAAAGCATTATAATGGATAATAGCAGTAAATGGGCTACACTGAACATACACTCTTCTCATTCAGAAATTGTCAGCAAGGGCCTGGCCTAAGTCTATATTTTGACAGTTAAGACATGGCTATCACACTTATATAACTACCTGCCCTTCCTCCTATCCTCTCTTCATGGCTCAAATTCTTTCAACAGCTTCTTCTTTACTGCTGTATCATATTTAACCACCACCTGGATTTCTTAACTCTTTATTTTGTATCAAGTTGGCCTTAAACTTTATTGTAAAGAGCTCTTTCCAAGATACTACATTTTCTTCTTACATATAGTAAAGAAACACTGGTAAAGATTTGAAAACTATTTGATTATTTTGCGGTTATCGTTTCAGTAATTGAGAATTGCCTGAAATTCTAGAGAGAGTTGGAGAAAAGGTGTGCCTTTTTTTTTTCTTCTTCGAGAAAGACCAGTATTCAGGAAGCTTCCAATGAGCCACCAGAGACAACAGAGTAATACAGGTTTAGTGTTTCACTGAAATTGGCCCTTGTTATTCCTGTGAAATCCCCAAGCTGAGCACAGATGGTAGTATTTAAAATACATGCAGACCTTGTCATTACAAAGGATGATAAAGCACTTGACAAAGTCTTTGTGGTCACCATGCTACAAAGTGTCCAATGGGGAGATAAAAGAGTTGCATGGACCATTAGCCCTTGAGAAATTGAACAAATGTGTAGAGAAGAAAAATGTTGACTAGTGACACTAAGAAGAAATCTACTTTTCTCTAAAGGAACCCAAGGCATTTAAGATCAAAGAACAGACTAGATTTTGATGTTAAATAATTCCTGGTCTCATTCATTGAACAATTTCTCTGAGCATTCGCTATGTGCTTGGAAGCATTCTAGCACTATGGGGAACACTAAGATAGATAACACAGGTTACCTGTTTTTGCAGTTAGAAGAACAAAAAAAATAACACCACTTTCTTCTCTTTTTATCTTTGGAACCAATTGAAAATAAGACAAGTCATCTTGCATTCAAAGTAGTAGCTTATTTACTGATAAAGCTGATTGGAGAACTTGGACAAATGGACTTGCTAAGTCTAGACCTTTGGAAACACACTCTAAGAAGAGTTTGGGCTGACAGAGCAGACACATTTACTTAGCATCATTATTGTCTAACTTGTCTTGCCTTTTAAGCTGAAACTGGTAACTTTTTAATTAATTAGCTCTACTTCATAAGATTCATAGAACCTACTAATCAAATAAATAAATTCTCCTTTCATGTGCAAAAATAAGTAAGGAAAAATGTGGAAGGAGCCCGAAGTGTTATATCAGTGGAACTAACCTGATGGAATTTTTGAGGTAAAGGGAATAAAGACCTGCACCTAACATTCTTTAGCTTTTTTCTCCTAACGCATGGCTTAACCTATAAGTGCATGGTTAAATGACAGTGTTTTAGTCTCTCTTGGCAGAAGAGATCATCAGTATAGCAGGGAAGCCCTGCTCCAACCTTTTGTAATGTAACTTTCTCAGCACTATTTCTATTTCATTTTGGGTATTTTCTTGGGACCACTGATGGGAAATTTAGGTTTGGTCCTGAGATGGCCTTTGAAAAGAGTTAGAATAGTACCTCAGACTAAAATGTGCTTCCTATTTTATATCTTTTCTTAAATTGCATTCTATCTACTGCCCAACATCAGAAGTGGTGAAATAAACCCCAAATAACCAAAGTCAACATCATGGAAATGCCTCCAATTTGGATATAACCCTTTCCTCACTACTAAGTTCCTAGGGATAAAAAAAAGTACAAAAATCAAATCTCTTGGTCTCTTAATAAAGTTCAAATTCATTGAAGACCACAAGTCTGCTTAAGGACTTGAGTAGGTAAGATTTGAAAGTTGTGATCTTGAGATGAAAAGAGGTGACTTCTAGATTTGTACTTGCTATAGAGCTGTCTTTGTACATCACCACTTCATTTCCATCATGTGTCAGTTTGTGACTTTCTTTTCCTACCAGTAGAATGGATGTCAATCCAGCTAACATTGATTGAGGACTTTCTATGTGCAAGGCACTATGAGTAATACAGAGATGACTGAAGACGGAGCCCTTGTCCTTCCGAGGTTTATAATCAAGTAAACTGGGTAAAATGGAAGAGTAGCTTGACACACAAAGGCCTCTCTGTCTAGTTCAACCTAAAGCACAAATATTGTTTCTCATTTTTTCTTTTCAGTTCCAGACACACTGAATCTTCACATGTTCTCACCATACTATACTTAACAACAGCTCTGTGTCATTACATGGGTGTTTTTTTTCCTTCAGAAATGATCTCTTTTCTGCCTTCTCAGATAGGCAGCCTTTAACAACCAGTTCATTGATTACTTCTTTGGTTAAAATTCTGTTGCTTTTCTGGAAAAAAATGTTTAGAACTTCTACCAAGCTCTCATCGTACTTTTTTCTACCTTCATTATAGCACTTACCCTTTGTTTTAAAATAAGAGGATATCTTCTTCTTTGTCTGTTCTTCCATGGTGGATGGTGATGATGGTTTTGCTTCTTTACCTCTCCCTATATTGATGTCCTTTACTATGTGATTTTAAAGGTCCTTCTACCAAGAGGCAGTTTATACCCTTGCTGTTTGATTCTGAGTTTGGTTATGTGATTTACATTAGCAGTCACGACACAGAGTCTGGAAAAAGTACTTGAGTATTTTTGGTTGTGCTCTTATGCTTCTTCCATTCCTTGAGAATATGCCTGGGCTAGCCCTTTGGAGAATGAGAGACAAGTGGAATATGCCAGTTTGTTCCAGTTCTACTAGCCGAAGCCAACCTAGATCAGTCAATAGCCAGCTGACCAGATATGTGAGCAAGCTCAGCCAAATACAGAATAACTGCCTTATATACAGTCCAGACTGTATCCCTGACCTGAGGGTTATTGCTTTGATAAATACATGCTTATTACTTTATGCCACTGTGTTTTGGGGTTACATATCAGATAACAACTATGTGGAAATAACTTACACCTCTTCCTCCATTAGTCTGTGAGTTTTCTGAGAGTAGGGATTATGTAAGATTCATCCTTTTTCTTCCCTAATACCTAGCATAGAAAAGATATATTTGTTTGCTGAATGAGAGACATTTTAACTAAATAAATGAGCATTATACATCCAAATTGGAGATAACTCTGAAGTTGATTAAATTGGGCTTTAAAATATAAAAGAAATTTTTTTTTTATGGCTGTATCCATGTATTTTTCTAATGTTTTTCTTAGGCTAACATTTATGATGTTTTCACACTTATATCAAAATTTGAAGAAAAATGGACCTCTAAGCAATGAAGAAGCAAGAGAAAACAAGTTGGGGATGAAATGAAATCTCATTGCTAATCAGCGAGCTGATCATATGAAATAAAGAATCCACTGATCTCAGGTCTCCCTTCATGTAGCTATCAACCATGATCTGAAAAACTATTCCCAGCTACCACTTGCATCCTATCTAAATGGCTATGGTCTGACACTGAAATAGTTCAGGTTATTACTAGGGTAAACCCAAATATTTAATTCCTGCTTTCTTGTATACATTTTAATGAGCACAGAGTTGCTAGTTAAAGCAGAGTACGTGATTTAATATTTGTCTATTGGTGTCCTAATGATGAGGTAGCTCAAATTGCTGAAAGTTGGGTGTTCGGGACATTTTTATCAGTTTTTGATAGAAGCTGAAACATAAACAGGGTGTTAATTGGAAAGTTGAGAGAGCACTTTGACTAGGAATCAGTTTTGAAGAATGGGTGCCAACAGTAAACCAGGGTCCATGATGCCTTGCAATCTGAGGCTGCCCTTGGGTCACAGCCTTCCTTGAGCTCTCACATACTGCACTCAAATGATACGTCCATTCTGAACGTGCTGTAAAACAGAGATACTACAGGTTTTGGGGAAATAATCAAGAAGGATCAGTTCTCTCAGGCAAACTTTTTTCCATTTGGCAAACACTGAATAAACATTTTAAAATGAAGGTATTCCTCGAGATTCTTAAGAGGTAGGGAAAAATAGAGAAAGGATACTTTTGGTAAGGTGTTAAGAAATATGAATTAGGAAATTTACCTACTAAGTTTCTTACCTATCAAATGTTGTCATGGTGGCTTGAAATGTTTTGATCTGACAAGTGTGAACTTTTCAATATAGATACAGTTTTGAATGTTATCAGAAAGAAGCACTGGTCCATTAAGGTCCTCTTCGGGGTCTTTGTGACACATTCTTGATTCCCGTCTAGTAGCCAGGACATCATGGTGTGGTTTGCCATTTTTTCAGTTTGTCTTTTCTCACTCCTGGGTAATTTCATACTGAGACAATGCTCTATACCTTACCCATTTGTCAGAACCATCGAGTGAATCCTGTGATTCTTATGGAAAAGCTAAGTTTACTTCAAAATTTTGGTGGAGGGCATTGGAAATGGTCTCACTTATTTGTGCTCTGAGTAAGTTAAGACTGTCAGTTTTATGTCTTGTGTTAGAAACAGTCAAATACAAAGGCGGCCTTCTGGGAAGGGACCTGGTATCACAAAGGGAGGATTGGTTTTAGGATCAGATAGACCTGCGTTCTGATTTTCACTCTGCCACTTACTAATTATGCAACCTTGCCTGGTTACATAGGCTAGCTGAGGCTCAGTTTCCTTATTTGTGAAATTGGGTTAGTTTAAATATTATGGATTAACACAAGTGAAGCATATGTAGAACTCAAAACACATTAGAGTTCTTCCCTTATTCTCCAGTTCTTTTTGTTCCCTCATGTTCAGGCAGGCCATGTAAATCTGAGTACATCAAATAGGTCACTGGTTTAAGGAAGGAATAAAGGAATCACTGAATAAAGATATGGAAGCCCGGAGCCTAGAATTAGTAGAGATCTGTTAGTATAACTGCTCTAACAGGGCCATCTATATACCTCCATTACAGATCTAGTCTTTGACTACTGGAGGGCTGGGGTCAGATTAAAGTCAGTTGGTGAGAATGAAACCCAGAGGTACTAACTCATTAGTAACCACCTCAGGCAGTCAAGCTTTGCACATCACTGTTTTTGCCTCTTTGGGCTCAAGAGGTTAATGACACTTTTTTTTAAAAATGAGCTTTCAAGTGCTTGATGATTTCACCTGAGCTGGATATATAATCTGCTCTACCTTTGACTAAATGAAATGTAAAATGCAGCAATGTAACACAGTGATTTAACCCCAAGTCACTCCGAGAAATTTGCTGACACACACACGCACACACACACGCATACACACACACTTTAGTTATTTACATTTGGAAAAACAATTCTATTTTCAATCTGAGATAACTGCTTTTAAATGTAAACTTTATTATCCATTCTATTTCTACTGAACATTGAGCTCCAGAGACAGCGTTCAGGCAAATGGTAAAATGTGTGATTTGAAGGAGAAAATATGCCCGTAGTGAAAGATACAGAAAGAAGTCCTCACAGATGGGAGACAAAGGATTCTTATCAAAATTTGCAGGGTGAGATGCAGACCTAACTTCTAGCTATTGCAGGTTGTGAGACAAAAAAACTATGTGTGATGTTTGACTTTCTCCTCTTTCCTTCCCTCCCCCAAACTGTTGACATGGGTCAGGAAAGCCATCTCTATGTTCACTGCCACCACCTGCTATCTACTGAATTCCAAGTGGGTAACCTGATCATCTTGCTCTCCCCCATCTGACTGTGGAGTGCTCTGAGACTTAAGAGAGGTATTACTGCTGTAAGACCTAAATGAAAAGTCTGTTTGCAGAGGATTTTGGTCATATGTTAATTGCATTTAAATTCTTGATTTAAATTGTAAAGAAAACCAATAAGGGGTCAGTAAAGAGCACACACAGAGAAGGGTGACACTTACTGTGAAAGTATGATTCTTTTCTACAATAGCACAGGTATGTCAAAGTGAATGAACTTTTAACTCCAGTATAAACTGATTCTTCCAGCAGAAATTCTCCAGGTACAAACCCAGGGAGCCTCAGGAAAAGGATTTAGGACTGAAAAAGAAGCCCTCATATGCCATTTTAGTCTCTCTGTTTTTATAGTTATGTCACATTAACTTTAATGAGGCAAAATGTCTATCAAGCTTCAGAACTATATGAGAAATTTTAAGGAGAATGATTATGGATTCATTTCAGAAAAGATACTCTGGATAGTCAGTTAAATCTTTTTTTGTCTTATTAAAGCTGACTTTAAAAATAGGAGCTTTTTATATTTTGTGCTATGTGACATAACCTACAAAAACTTAGAAAATCCTGTGATGAAATTTTAAAGAGAAATGTTTTGAGAGGTAAAGAGAATATGATGTGAGAAATCTTTTGACAGAGAGATGACAGGCAGGTAGACAGAAAAGACATTGGCATTCTAGTTGAAGAAAAAAACTACCCCCAAAATGATACATCACATAACAATGTCTTGGAATGAGTCATTTTCTTTTTATTTCTTAAGTAAAATCTATTTAATGATTTTAGCATTTATCCATTAATTTTTTTTTCTGTTTCAAGTGTAATTCAAAACTTTATATCAATCCCCTAAAAGTTAAGGCAGGTATTTATTCTAAAAATGAAAAAGTCGTAATATAGAAGAAATGTATAGTTGGAGACTTTCTGGGGAAATGTTTTTTGTGTCATTACTCCTCTTGATGAAGGCTTGTAATGATGATAAACCTCTGTTTCTACCAGGCAAGGGAAGCATTTCAGAACAAGCATAAAAACAACCAGTTCTGTAATTTAATTCTATTCTAAGCCAATGTCTGGAATCTCAGGGGGAAGGTGAAAAAAAAATCTCCATGGTGTTCAGTAAATTGGTTTTAAAATTTGCCTGTGGGCGATGAAAGGCACTTTCCCTTAAGGGAAGGTTTAAATCTAAACCTTTCTTACCACCTGACTTGGTTGAGTTTCTGACAATAGAGAATGACATATCAAGAAGCGAGATGGTTTCAACAGTTCATTGACTGTTATGATGTCAAGATTCCATACTAAAAAGAATTCTCCACAAAGGAAATTTTATTTATGTGTCATGATATTGTTCATCCAATTATATCACATTATTCATATATTCATTTTTGCAAAAATACCTAATTTCTTTCCATAATTGCATGGGATGTAAAAAGTCAATGGCCACTCAAAATGTTATGTACTGACAAGGGAATTAGGACTCAGAGATATTGATCTCCCAATCTGCACTGGACTACAGCATTTATTTTCTGATTGTAAGGTTAGAGCCTATAATATGAGCAATGGGGTTTGTAATTAAAACATGCTCAGGGGTCTCAGAGTGTTAGACTGAATAAATATTCAGCCCATTATGTGATAATAGTTTGGTATCTTGAGAGCTATAAGTTATCCTGAAACAACAAAACTGAATGACCGCAGTTTCTTCTCACAACGATTACAGTGTTTTATACCATGTAACAGAACCTCATCACACGTGCTACCATTTATTGATCAGTTTACCAACTACTAGGCTTTCTGATAGGCTCAATTTCCTTACGTTATCTAAAGATGAGAAAACAGAGGCCCAGAGATTCTTTGGAATTTGCCCAAAGTCATGCAGCTGAGTCAGGACTACAGTTTTTCAAAATCTCATGCTGTTTCACTACATCGCATTGCCTTTCAAACAAAGGGAAAAGATCATAGTTAAGTTTCGCTGTGCCCAAATACCCCAAGCCATAGTAATTAAAGTGCACTTCTCTTTTTGGTCATAGTCCAGATTTACATGCCAGGATCTGTACGACAGTTCCATGACTTTGGGGACTCAGGCTCTTTCTATTGAGTTGCTCTGCCATCACTAGAGTATCTTGTCTTTGTCCCAGTGGTTCAAGAGGACCCATGACTGCCTTCAGCTCATGAAAAGGGGGAAGGATAATGAAGGAGGGGAGAAAGGGCATGGTGTTTTCTATTTAAAGGCACAGTCACTTTTACTCGTATAACATTGACTTGAATTTACCCATGTGGTCATGCCAAGTTGCAAAAACAGATGGAAAACGAAGTTTTATCCTGAATATCCATGAGACTAGATACAGCTAGGAATTTCTATTATTATGGGAAAAGGAAAAAAAATCACAACATATGTGAAGTAAATTAGGGACCATCATAGGGACTTTTCATATCATGGAGTTGAACTATTTCATTTTAGTGAAGATTCTAAGTTCCAGAGAGACTATGTAAATTAGCCAAGGTTGTACACAAGTTGGTGGTTCAGTCAGTCTAGAAACAGGTTGTCCTGACCTCCAGACCTGTGCTTTTTCTACCACATCAAATTAGCTCTACAGCTTCACTGCTGCTGACAAAAAAAGAAATACTGACCAAATTGGACCACCGGTGTCTGTATTATGCTAATTAACACATTAAACATTACCAGAGAATCCAAAAGATGCTTTGTGCCCCTCTTACATGAGTTAATGTGAAAAATACATAAATATTTGTACTTCTCTGAATGAGGATTTTTTGAAAAGGGCTTTTAAAAAGCATTTCTGTATAGCTTTAGAAATGTATGGAGGAATTTAGTGCAATTTTCTAATGGATAGAGAGAGTGATTATGTGTTGAAATTTATTATACTGTGCATTTCACTTGGATTGCCTGACTGATCATTGGAATTTAATTTTAATTAAAAATATGGTACATCATAGCCTAATAATCTATGGTCTCAGACTGCTACGAGTTTTTTGGAGAGCATTTTGGAAAGAAAAATTGAAATCATTCTTGGGTATTAAAATGTTTTTGTGTTCAGCCCATGGGCTAATTTCCAATTTAATTCTGATTCTTTAAAGACCTGTGCTATGTGAACACACTGGTTAAGAAGAAAAATTCAATTTATTGTGTCACGTCAGCTAAGTGCAAAGCTGCCCCACCCCCAAAAGAGTGATTGAATAGACAATACGTTGTGCAGACATAATGAGCAAAAACAAAAACCAAAGTGGGACAAAGGAATAATTGTTCCAGCTACTACTATCAGCTCTCTATCATATGCTTTTTTTTTTTTTTTTTTTTACTAGTTTCAGGTCATAGGCTTTTATTCTCTAAAGCATCACTTGTTTGGTATTGCCTGAATATCTTGTGTAAATGTTCATCAATAAATACCAATAGCAATATTTCCTGTGTATACTATACTTTATGCCTTATAAAGTGCTTCCCTTTATGAGAAATAATTTCATCTGGAAAAGAATCCAGTAAGATAGATGAGGGAGAAGCAATCATTTGTACAGATAAAGGAATCAGTCATGAGAGAAGTTATGGGATATGTTAATTGTTGAAAAAGTAACAAAAGGTAGAGTGATGTTTGACTATGAGTTTAATGTTTGCCTTTGAGACAGGGTGTTTCAAGGGTGTAAATTTGTGTTCTTGGGATGGAAGGCAGGTAGCAAAGTTGGAGTCATCCCAAGTCTATCTATATCTGTGGAAATGGAAACAATATCCATTCTCGTAGTTGAATGCTACATATAGCTAGACTTTTGGTTCAGCATGTGCATTCTATTTTTTTTTTTATCTGAGAATTTTAATCCTGGGAGGCTAGAGTATCCATGCTCAATTTTTCTTTTGTGCCCTTTCTTTCTGTCAGCAGTTTTTACTGTGTCCAGAGCCCCTCCTATCCTGCTGTTTCTTGTTGTATTACTTTGCCTCTGCACTCTCGATCACTGCTCCATTTTCTGCTCAGTTTAAGGACCATACTTCGTTATCCTGACCCCTCTTCGAAAGGCTGCCAACGATCAGGAGATATAATGTAAAAATAGATATAGACACACACAGGCATAGACATCGACACAGATATTTGGATGTTTGGTTGACTACTACGTTTCACTGGAAGGCCACAGTGTGTGTGGTTATATGGCCGATACAAGCTTTTCCTTTTACTACATGGTAAAGAAAGAGGACATTTGCCATTTTCCCTTGGGTTCATTTATTTTCACCTCTCAAGTTGTTGAACAGTCGTATCAATGGAGCTGACCAAATACTATTTCAAACACTCTGAAGATCAATTTGCTAACACTGGGCTTCTTAGTGACTGACACCCTACTCTAACATTTCTGTCTCTGACATTTTTGCAAGCTGAATGCTTACATGGACTGTGGCTTTGCTTTGGATCATCTTGGTCCTCTTTGGCATGATTATCTCAAGACTCCCTAAGTTTGGTTTGCTAACAGACTAAAGGCTCAAAAAGTAAGAAATGTTTATTAAGTTTTAGTTGTCGCCTTGGACGAAATTACTAGATTTCCACGTCTCTAACCACTCTTTTCTTCACGCTCATATCTTTTCAAACAGGGATTAGAGAAAAAAAATCATTTTTTCATCTCTGTAGGCCGAAAACTTCCGTGGTACAGTGTGCAATAAGTCCTACCCTCGTTTTGGAATTCAGCCTGCATGGAGGGTCTTTAGTCTTCCCAAACTTTAAGGATCTAAATTGTTGTTTCCCTCTTTCCCCAGTCAATATTCCTGGTGCCCTGAAACTACCCATAGATTTGCTGGTGACTTTCCTCATTAACCTTTGAAGATAGCAGTCTGTGTTCTGCTCTGTACTTTTTGATAAGAGGTGCTTGATGACCTGATCTCAGCTTATAAGGGGGCTGCCCAAGTCACAGCTGAGTTTGGAAATCAGCACTGTTGTAAGACTTTCATCGTGGAAACATTAAAAGCCATTGTGCACCTGAAACTAATAAAAAAAATGTTATTAAGAAAACAAACAAAGGAAACAATAATAATTTACCTCTACCCAAATTGTAGCAGGCTCACAGGATGAGTGTTCCTGTGCTCACACAAATTTTAGACTTCTATTCCTTTTGTGAGTGCTCATGTACACACACACACACACACACACACACACAAATCATCATCATCATCATCCTAGTTTTTCATCCTGTAGAGTGCAGGAAACGGGAAATATTATGAAAGTAACATTGTTATATCTGTAAAAATAGCTTTATTTTTTTAGGAAAAATTTGTATCTCATATGATTTAAAATGAGAAGTTATTACATTAAAAAAATCATGCTCATTTCTTTAACTCCAGAACACAGTGAAATGTATCAATAAGTATTTATCTCATTGTAAGAATGTTTTGTAAAAAAATTTTAAACCATTACAAAAAGCCATCGTATAAGCATAGAAGAAAGATCTCAGGGTGGTTGAAAACTTTTGCCACCTTCTTCAAACAACCACTGAAGACTGATCATAGACTTAAGTCATAGACTAGGAAAAAGAGTAGTATTTTAGAGTTATATTGTTTATTTTTTGTATGTATAAGGAACTATATCTGGATATTTTTAGACATATTTATTTTTTGTGAGTATTCAATTTACTGGCTTTGTTCTGAATCTGCCAGAAAAGGGGCAACTCTTAAAAGTAATTTGTTGATAATTTGTGAAATAAGAGAAAAAAAATATTATTGGAAGTTTCTTTATACTCAGCTATTTTAAGATTTTTCCCCCCTATATTGTCAGGAAAAAGATTTTAAGGAATTTAGAAAGGTAAGGCCTAACATTTCATCATCAATGGTTAATTTGAGTAAAAATTGTTCGGAGTAGCACACATTAAGAATTACTTGAGGTGGGCTCTATCTTACAAATAAAAACAAAAACTATAACAAAATATCAGCAAGAATTCTCATGTGCTATTATTAAAACAAAAGAAACCCCGAAACAACTTGTGTTGTCTCCATATTATGCCATAAAATCATAAATACAGGGCTTCGCAATAAAAGGTAACATAATTTTTTATTGTTTTAGTAAATTTATGGGTAGAGTGTGGAAAATTTTGTAGAATTATTGCACATCTCTTGAAATTTAGTTCAATGATTTTTTTTCCACTTTATTTCTGAGGACCTGTCCTATTTGATTAGCTTCTCTATTACACATCTCTCCAGACACTTTGCAAAGCGTGATCTAATAGTAGTGCGCTATTTACTTCTAATGATTCTAATTAAGCTTGAGAAAAACCCAAGATGGAGAACTACAAAACTTGTCTTCAAATCTGATTTTGGTGAAGTCACTTAATTTATCTCAGCTTTTGTTTCCTCACTTATAAAATCAGGGGATTGAATATAATTGCCAAACTCTTTCCCTCAAAGTGTGGATGGGGAAAGCTGCATTGACGTATGCCCTACCACCTGCACTGGGAGGGACAACATAACTGTATAAGAGGAAACTTGGCTTTGAGGCCCAGGGACAATAGTTCTGAGGTATTAGTATATCAAAGAAGGTATTCTCTGGAGGGAATTTATTAAAAATTACACACTCCTGGGACCCACTGCATAGATTTTGGTTTGTGAGGTTTAGAGAGAGGTTTAGTAATCTGCATATTCAGCAAGTAGCCACATGGCTCTGATACAGACGGTCCTGGCATCTTCCTTTGAAGCCACTTCCTTCAAGGCTAACTGGCTATGGATGAAACAGCTAACTACCATCAAGCAACCAGTTAATAAGATGTTTTCCCACGTTTCAGCAGATTTTGAGCTTACTAATTGGTTGAATTTCTGCTGGGCGTGCTTTTGGATTAAGTTTCGCTCCAGGTGAAGGGTCCAGCCTGAGGGGCTATATTGTATTATCTAGTCCTAGTTAAGGACAAGTACTCTAGTGATTCCTTTTGAGAAACCTGGCTCTGTCACTTCTCAGTATGTGATGTGAGGCAAACTATCTTCCCATGAAAGCTGTTTTTCTTGTCTCTGAAATGGGGTAGTTATAATTCATTTTTCATAGTGTCGTTCCATCAGAACACATAAGATAACACATACAAAGCAAAGAGCAAAGAGTGCCTGGGCTGTAGTAATGCTGAATGAATGTTGCTCTCCTTGTTAAAGGCAACAGATTACTTTGACTTAGTAATCCATTTTTTTTTTTAATTTAGTAATCAATTTTTAGTACAATGTACTCTTAAATTTTCAATTCATTCTTCAAGCATCTATTATTTGTTTGCCACGAGCAAAGCACTCTGATGTGGTGGGGTTGGGTTACATACAAAGAAGAGATAAATATAAAGACCTCAAAAGGGTGTGCAGACTAGCTTTGGTAGGTCGGCATCAACTAGGATATAAGGGCATGGAAAGCCTGGGAAGAGGAAAGAAGAATTCATCATGATTTGATGCTAGAACTATATAGCCTTAATTCCAAACTAAGGCTGATGAGTCCTCTCAGGTCTGAATAAACCCTGGTTCAATGTTATAAGGACGGACTGCTGAAGAGCTTTCAGTTGTTCACTTACAAGTTTCCAAGTTGTAATACATACCATAATGTTATGATTTCCCCTGTCAAATGGGTGGATGGATAATCAAGAAAATGTTTTTAAAATAAAATAAAATTGAGGAATGATCCTCCTCTTTTTATTTATTTAAGACATTTATTAACCAAAATTTTGACAAATCAGTGGGGATAAAAAAAAATACATTCTTAACGAGGGTAGGCAGTGTTATTTATTTTCCTAATGGTGTGGGGAAAAGGATTTCTTTGAATTTGGCTATGCTTTCTTATAGAGTTCTTGCTGGCAGGTCTTCCTAATGAAAGAACACTTTCCTTGACAGACTGCTCAGTAAAAACATACAGGAATCAGGAATCATTGCCCGGGTTAGAGACATAGACTATATGGATAATTCTTCCTGACAGCAATAATCTTTTCAGAAGTCACTGGTAGAAGGCAAAAAACATTAAAATAAGGTTAAGTAGATCTGAGTGTTAAGATGCCTACAAAAATCTGCAACCCGGAGATACAGAATTCACATTTTATTGTAAAGAGACACAACCCTGGCTAAAGAGCAGGCACAATTACTTCAGTTGGAAACAGGTGTTCTCAGAGAGATAAAAGGGGAATCAGAGCCATCACTGTTTCCTGACCACAGATCCTGCCTGCTTCATTAGCAATGGGCAACATACTACTTCTAATTAAGAAGTCATTTAAAATAATTTGCAAAAAGCAGGGACATGTCAAGTGTGAAAAGTTCCTCGTAGAGGAGCACTTCAGGGCTAATGATGTTGAGACTGACAGCAGTTTGGGACCTGGAATCTTACTTTGGCAGCTTGAAAGAGCACCTAATTAGCACCTGTGGTTCTGTTAAAAATAAAATAAAGGAACGGATATATGGTCTTGGGCCTGGTAATTTTCAGTGGCAAAAAGCCTTCATGTGCTCCAGGAATCCCGCTATTCTAAACAAAGTAATCAGTAACAAAGATAAGTTCCATTCACAGAGCAATGAATACCTCAACTGGAATTGCAAAGATAAATAGTCCAGAAAGTGAAGGAAGCAGCCAGATTTTCAACTGGTCATGTAAACCAGTAGCAGATATTCTCTAAGATCAATTTGGATTTCTCCATTTTGGCTTATTAAAGAATTTACACTGGTACGTATAATGTTGGTTTATCGTGGATAAAGAAGGTGACAATGGCTTAGCATTTCAGAGTAGTCTCATTGAACGGACTTGCCAGTCAGAATGATATTTGTTAAAATTTTTAATTTGCCACTCATTAAATAAATAATATTGACTCTTTTAATAAAAAACTTATCTAAGCCTTAGATCCTTCTCTGTTTGATGGAAAGATTAATGCTAATTTCATAGAGTTGTTGTGAGGATTTGTTAATGATATATGGTAGATACTAAAAAAAAATGTAGCCATTAGTCTTCATGTTGTTGAACCATGGGGATTCATTCAGTCAACAAATATTTTCTGAGTGCTCATTATATGCTAATCTATGTGTAGGTGCTGGATGACTTCGTCATAAACATGTGTACTACACTACTTTATCCTCTAGGTGATAATCAATGAACATATGTGAAAATGAAGATGGATGTTAAGTTTTAATATTTTGTCCAGGGAGATATTGTTTTATGAAACTTTTGGAATTGGTGAAATTTTTCAAAATATGGTAAATGTTGCCATGTTTGGGTATTCCTATAATTCATTATCCCAAATGACCCTTGGAAGGGTAGAAAATGACTTTCATGCTCAAAGAATAAACCTTTATTAATACTGAGAATATTGACTTGAATGTGCCATGGATTCTAAAGGAGTTCTCCATTGAGATGAATTCTCAAATTGAGGTAGTCGTGACCCTCTCATTGAAATACTATAGACTTGTTGTTGTTATTTTGCGCAAAATTTTTATAATCTGTTAGATTTCTACAATCTGTGTTTGTTTATTTAAAACTCAGACTCAAAACACGGTTCACACTATCAATGGAATTATGGGCAGGAACTCTACTCTGAATTTTATCTTAGTGGAAGGACTTGAGAAAGAGATGACTGTGGACTAAATACACACATAATGATTAATAGCTCATTAGGACTTTTGCTAATTTTCCTGGCCAATGACAAGACCTGCTTATATTCTGCTTTAATTTCCTCACGGATAATTGGGAAATGCGTATCTTTTACATACCAGGATTCGTGTTATCTGTTTTAATCTTATATGCAAAACATTCACCAGTGGTTCTCAAACTTCAGCAGCATACGAATCACCTGGAAGGCTTATGAAAATGCAGATGTTTGGGCCTCCAGAGTTTCTGACTCACTAGGTCTGGGGTGGGGCTTGAGAATGCGTTTTAAACAGATTTCCAGGAGCTGCTGATGCTGCTGGTTTGCAGACCACACTGTGAGAACCACTGGTTAAGGGTAATCTAGTCTAATTTTTGTCAGGTGCTACAGTCACACTACTACTAGCTAGTACTTGTGTAATACTTGATAGCAAAGTGCTTTCCCATACAGTTTCATTTTATCCTCCCAGTAACCCTGGGAGGATAGCGTTTACTAGATCTGATTTATAGATGAGAACTGTTCTGTAACCACTTCTGGTTTTTCTTTCCTAGTAGGCTATGAGTTCTTTGAGGCCAGATTTCATATCATATTCAATCTTGTATCCTCAACAATAGTAGGGGTCTGACAATAAATGTTTACAGAATGAATAGAGGAATTGGCTCTGAGTCACATAGGAAGTTCATGGTAGAGCCCAGTTTTCAACCTGGACTCTTTAAGTCTCAGTCTGGCTCTTTTCTACTCTTGGATATACAAATCAATAAGCAAATTTGCTCTGATACTTGAGAAAAAGTAGCCGTTTTTCTATTTCATCCTGAAATCATGGTTTTAAAAAAGCAGGTACCCAAAGTTATTAAAATTTGTTTTGAACTACACTGTTAACCAGTGAAATACAACAGATCAATCATGTTTTACATATTTATTCTTTTCTCTTTTGTTGTGACTGTGTTACTAAATGCAGGCTGTCCTCACTTTGTATAGTGGTTCGGGACAGTAAAAATGATTGTGCAAGCTGAAACTGTAAAAAGTTATCTTAATAATCAGTGGGGAAAGTGACATGATTTTTTTGCCAAAACACTAAAGATTCTCCTACTGTCAGTTATAAATGTATAGGAAGTGAAGAAAATAAGACTAATATTCATTTAACATATTGAAACTTAGAATATTAGAGGTACTGAGAATTATTTAATTGAGAATTGTTTTATTTCTTTGTAAATAACTTTTCAAGCAGACTTGCTTTCTTATCATATAATTTATGATATGGAGGGAGTATCTTTTCTAATGCTTTGGAAACTTGTCATATTCATTTATAAATTTTGATCAGTTTCCAACATTTTTTATCATTTGTACTTTCTACATAAAATATCTCTGAAAGTTCTTATAATGTGAAATTTTTTGCTGACCTCACTTCCTCTGGGACATCGTCATCTTTTTCATCTCAACCACTTTCCTCATTTATATTGATAAATTCTCTTTCATTAAGTTTTTCTGGCTTCATAGCTAGAGTCTCTTTTATTATCTGTTTATTTATTTTTTAATTTTTAAATCATATCTGGCATTCAATATTATATTAATTTCAGGTGTACAGCATAGTGGTTAGACATTTAAACGATTTAAGAAGTGATGCCCCCATAAATCTAGTACCCACCTGGGACTATATGTGCTTATTACAATATTATTGATTATATTCTCTATGCTGTACTTTACATCCCCATGACTATTTTGTAACTACCAATTTGTGCTTCTTAATCTCTTCACCTTTTCCGCTCAGACCCCCAACACTCCTCCCACCTGGGAATTGCCAGTTTGTTCTCTGTATCTATGAGTTTGTTTCTGTTTTGCTTGTTTGTTTATATTGTTTTCTAGATTTCACATATAAGTGAAATTATATTGTATTTGTCATTCTCTGCCTGACTTATTTCACTAAGCATAATACCCTCTATGTCCACTCATGTTGTTGCAAATGTAACGTTTTATTCATTTTTTTAGCTGAGTAATATTCCATTGTATATACGAATATGTACCACAGCTTCTTTATCCAATCATCTATTGTTGGACACTGAAGTGGCTTCCGTATCTTGGCTGTTGTAAATAATGCTGCGATGAGCATAGGGATGCGTTTATATTTTCAAAGTAGCATTTTGGATTTCTTTGTATAAATATCCAGGAGTAGGATTGCTGGGTGATAACGTGTTTCTATTTTTACTTTTTTGAGGACCCTCCAAATTGTTTTCCATAGTGGTTGCACCAATTTGCAATTCCACCAATAGTGCATGCATGAGGATTCTCTTTTCTCCACATCCTTGCCAGCAGTTTGTTGATTTATTGATGATAGCCATTATGACAGGTATGAGGTGATATCTCATTGTGGTTTTAATTTGCATTTCTCTGATGATTAGTGATATTGAGCACCTTTTAATATGTCTATTGGCCATCTGTATGTCCTCTTTGGAGAAATGTCTATTCAGGTCTTCTGCCCATTTTTTAAATTTTTTTTTTTTTTGGTGTTAAATTGTATGAGTTCCTTATAAATTTTGGATACTAATCCCTTATCAGATGTATCATTGGTGAATATCTTCTCCCATTTGGTAGGTTGTCTTTTCATTTTGATGATGGTTTACTTTGCTGTGCAAAAACTTTTTAGTTTGATATGGTCTCATTTGTTTATTTTTTTTCTTTTGTTTCCCTTGTCTGAGGAGATATATCCAAAAAAATATTATTAGAGCAATGTCAAAGAGTTACTGCTTGCAGATTGTTGATTCTATCCTCTGCTTCATCTAATCTGCTGTTGATTCCTTTTAGTATATTTGTCATTTCAGTTATTCTATTCCTCATGTTTGACTGGTTCTTTTTTTATGGTTGTCTATGTCCTTTTTTATGTTTACTGTCTCTTTGTTGACATTCTCACTGAGTTCATCTAGTCTTCCCCTAAGTTCATTGAGAATCCTTGTAACCAGTGTTTTGAACTCTGCATCTGGTAGATTGCTTGCCTCCATTTCATTTAGTTCTTTTTCTGGAGTTTTCTCCTGTTCTTTCATCTGGGACATGTTTCTTTGTCTCGTCATTTTGGCTGCCTCTCTGTATGTGTTTCTATGTGTTAGGTAGATCTGCTCTGTGTCCCAGTCTTGGCAGGGTGGCCTCATGTAGTAGGCATCCTATGAGGCCCAGTGGTACCGTCTCCCTGATCACCTGAGCTGGGTGCTCCAGGTATATCCCTTGTGTGGGTTACGTGTGCTCTCCTGTTATAGTTGAGACTTGATTGCTGTTGGTGTGTCAATGGGTGAGGTTCACCCTCAGTCTGACTGGACTGGACATGACCACAGTGTGTGAGCTACTCTATGGGGGCTGACTTCACTGAGTAGGATTCACCACAGTGGGCTCTGGTGCCTGCTGAGATCACCCTTTGAATGTGTTGATTGTTGGGCTAACCCAGTGGTACTCTGTTGTGGTCTGAGGCAGGTAACCAAGTGTGTTGGTTCCAGAGCCTCTTGGGAGGGGCTCAGTATAAGCCAAAGTCAGCTTCTGCCTTTGCCTAGCCCAGGGCCACCTCGTAGGAGCTACAAATCAATCTGCATGTGGTAGCTGCCTGTGCTGGGTCTGGAGGCATGTGGGAGAGGCCACACTGCAAATCTAGGTCACCTGTCTCTAGTACTTGTCCCGGGGCCACTCAACAAGAGGTATTGGGCTCACTGAGGCCAGCTGCTGCCTGTTGGCTGCCTGTAAGACACAGCCTCTGAAAGAGCCTTGGGTGGTATTTGAATCGGGTAGGTAGGATCTCAGGGAGTAATCAGGGCAAGATGAACGATGTTCAGTAGGTTAATGCAGGTTCAGATATGGCACCAGTGCTGAACCTGGGGCCACTTAACAAGAGGCACAGGGCAGAACTGACGCCAGCTGCTGCCTGCTTGGGGCCTACGGACCTTTGAAAGTTTTTATGAAAAACTGCAGCATGGGCTGAGGCCTATAGCTGAAAGAGCCTCCACAGTTTGTGAGTTGGGGGTGGGGGTAAGTCTCGAGAGGTAATCAGGATGGGGAGAGTGATGTTCACCAGGTTAATGCAGATTCAGATTTGGCACCTGCCTATGCTTGCAGGCCATTTAAGGGGAGGGCTCAACACAGGAAAGATGGCACTCACCTGCTGGCTGTGTGGAAGAAGGGCTCAACACAAGAACAATGGTAGCTGTTTCTCCAGCCGGTTGCCCTGAGGCCACACAATTTCGTTTCTCCCTATATGTCTCTGGCACCTTTTGAGCTGCTGTCTCATCGCTGGAGCTTAGGGTGAGTGTTTGTGAGCGAATGAGTCTGTGTGCAGGCACTTTAAGAGGATGCCGGCTTTCCAGCTGTCCTCTGTCTCACTTCACTGGAATTCCCACTGATTTTCACAGCCAGATGTTGTGGGGACTCCTCTTCCCAGCACTGGTGCTCCTGGCTGGGGAGACTGGTGTGGGGCTGGGTCCTCCTCATGGGGGACATCTGCAGCCGAGATAGCTATTCTGATTCTCAACCACCACACATGGATGTGAGACCATCCAGTTTCATGTCTCCACCCCTCCTACCAGTCTCAATTATATCCTCAGTTATAAGAGTTTAGTTCAGCTAGTCTTCAGATGATTCTCCAGGTTGACTGTTCTGTAATTTATTTGTAATTTTGATGTGTTCATGGGAGGAGTTGAGCACAGCTTGACTGGAAGCTTCTGTATAGCTAGAATCTCTTGAATAGTGGCAACATGAACATTTCCATTGTCAGCTATTTCTTCTATATCTCTTTAGAATCTGGGTGTAAATTTCACAAAGGCATTTTATCTGAGCCACTGCTTCACCAGATAGATTAACATTAATCAACTCATGCTAACTTATGAAACATGAAACTGACCGCTATTGTCAGTTAAAGTCCTTCTTCAGTCTCACAGTAATTACAGTTTTCTTTCACTATGGCAACTAAATTCATTACTGTGGTCGTCAAACTATTTTTGATTACAATTCAATGCACAGTAGAAATAAATGTTTCATTTCAACCATAAGTAGCTTTCTGTTCCTTGTGCAATTTAACTAAAAGATATTGAAGTGACTTTACCTTGTTTTTTATATGCATTGGACTTTTTCAATATGGGTCATACTGTACCTTCTTGCAGGTCTAGATCTTGTTCTATCTTTATCAACATTTTCTAATCACATACTTTTTGTTACTTCACTTTTTGTTTCTTTGCTGCACTTTCATCTTTGTCAGCCAACTCCTTCTTTTGATTATACATTTTTGTGTCTTGTGCGTTTATCAGTTGTCGACAAGGAGGTAACACAACCTTTTCATGCTTTACTCTCTGTGTATTTGTGAACTGAAAAATTGGTGTGACTTGACTAATAACTGATAGACTATGAATGAAGTGATATAGTCAGTCACCGATCATGACACAGATTGGTTTCTGTGTAGTGAGTTGTGGACTGAAGAGCTAGCAGTGAAGTAAATTTTGTGCATGTTGGAACTGTGCAATATGAGGACTACCTAAAATATGAAAAAGGTTTTCTGCATCCTGGATGAAAAATATTTCTATAATTTCAAAGCCATCCGCTGTAAAATAGTGCCCCCAAATATTTTCTAAGTTGTTTAAAGAAACAACTTTCTTTCTTTTGCCTCCAGGTAAACTGATTAAATTAAGAAACACATATTCTAATCTAGTTTAAATATATAATGTGTACGATGTTAAGATTTGGTTATTTAAGTTTTGGGCTACTCTAACCTTCTTTCCACGAGTATTTCAGTGGTATGAATAAAATAGGCAAAGTGCTTAGCCAGACTAGGTGGGCTTGGCTCTCTGGAGGGGGATTTGGACTGGTCTAAAAGATCATTTGTCTAAGTCACTGAGTTTTCGTTTTTTTCCTATGCACTGTTATGCACTGCTGTGATGGAAGACCTGATGAGGTTTTTTAGACATTCATTCATTCATTCATTCATTGTCTAACACAGTGCTGGGTACATAGTCCGCATTTCAAGCACATATTTTATTAAGCCCATACTGGCCCTGGAAATGCAAAGGTAATTCAGGCACTATCCTTGTGGGCACAGAATAGAGTCTCTGTACCATGACTTTGTGTTGAATCTCCAGTATTGCACAATGATAAAACTAATGGAATTTCTAAATAATGCAGTGTCTGCAATGTACTGGCAACTCCTTTAGACCTTTGCTGACATTATTGCTGTAGTTATCTGAAACCAAGATTGGAGATGCAGGTTCTACTTTCAAGGTGGTTCACTCACGTGTCTAGCAAGTTTTGCTAGCTGTTGAATAAGGAAGGCCTCTGTTCTAATCTACTGGCAATCTCCTAGGGGCTACTTGAGTGGCCTTCCAATATGACAACTGGCTATCCCCGGAGAAAGTGATCCAAGAGGTCAAGACAGAAGCTGCAATTTTTGTTATGCCCAGAATTGAAAGGCACATGATGTCACTCCCTAAGTGGTCACACAGGGCTAGCCATGATTCCATGGGAGAGGACGTTACACAAGGGCATCCATACCAGGAGGTATTTATATCTATGTGACATAAATTATCATCCCACTTTATAGATGAGTAAACTGTGGCACAATTATTAAGTGGTAGGACAGAGATTTGAATGGAGTCATTCTGGCTCCAAAATTCATACTCTTTAACAATCGTGATATCAGGTAAATTACACAGTAACACTGGCTATCATTAATAGATATTGTTTCCATATTTGCTGGGTATTTTTGAGCTCTTTATTCTATTTTCTTGGTCTATTTGTTATCCTTAGTGTTGCAGTACCATATTTTTTTTTTATTACTATAGTCTTGTAACTTTTATATCTGAGATGATTTGTTCACTTTACCCTTCTTCTTTATGAGATTTTTTTAACTATTCTGTGAGATCATTGTATTCTATATACATTTTGTTAGTCTGGAATAGTCCATGAAGAACCCTGCTGGTGCTTTGATTGGAATTGCATTGAACCTATAGATCAATTTGGGAAGAACTGATGTCTTCCTATCCTCAAACATTGGATTCTCGAATATGATATATGTCCATTAACCTACCCTACCTTTTCACAGATCTGCTGACTTTTCTGTTAGTTCACTCAGGACAGTACTTCGCTAGTTTAGGTTTCTTTTTGTAGCAGTCACCTAATCTTGGAAGAAACTGTTTGCCATTTCAGTCTTTTGTTTGTCCTAGTTTTCCCATTTTAGAAAGAAGTGTCGCCCCATTTATATTTTGTTACATAGTAACCTGATGTTCTTAGAAAATTCCTGTCATTCTCACTTTCCTATTTTTACAGTCTTTTATATCCTGAAAATATGCTGAGATTACTGCAATTTTCTACATTTTGTATCTCCAAACCCTAAGGCCCCTTCTCACTTTTCCAGGTTATTGGGGGATTTTACATATGTTTTGTCAGACTTGCCTGGAAGCAGAGTTGGGTAGAGTTTAGGGGAAGGGAAAGGTATGTTGAGAAGTGTTGGACACATGGGTGAAGAGGTAACAAAAGCTATTTGGTTGATGGGGTCTAAGCCAGTGACTGCTGCCAGGAAGGTTCATTTGGGTGCACAGCCCGAGTATCTTTTACTCTTGGAAATCGTACTTATTATACTTCCTACTCATCTCATGCCTCTTCAGTCTCTTAGAGTGCATGGAGAATCAAAGACTTAATGGCCACGTATGCATTTTGCAATAGGAAAGCACATTTCTTTAGGTTTTACTTTATGTAAATGACCTAACATTGTTTTTTAATCTGTTGACTAAATCTGATCAGTGCAATTTCTTATTATAAGATTTAATAACTAGGAACCCAGCTGTGGCAAAGGTGTCTAAATCCTTAAGGTGATATAGATGCTGTAAGCTATTAGAGATCATATGGGTCCTGTAAGGGGTTATTTTCTTAGTGGCACCACAGTGAACTAAAAGAAGCTACTTAGATCGCAGCAAAAACTTTCTGAACCCTTAAATCAGTCTCATTCTTATCATATGAGGTTTGTGCAAAAGTAATTGCGATTTTTGCAATTGTTAACCTTTTAAACCACAATCACTTTTGCACCAACCTAATATAGAGGAAGTCCCCAATGAAAGGGGTCTCTACACACACAACTCTAGGGTATTATAATCTTAAGTTTTCAAGGGCTCTGATCTTAACGAGAGTATTTAAAAATAAATATTAATAATGAAATCCAAATAACCTAGGGAGAATCTTCTGGATTCTCGCGGCATAGTCATTGTGGGCAAATTTTCTTGTGAAACTTTAATGCTTGTACTGGGAAAGGCATTGAGTACAGGACGGATTGAAGAGGAAAGTTCTCATTGGGTGAAGTATACTGAGTGCTGTTCAATATTTACTGGCATAATAGAAGCACTTGGGAACAAATATTCCCTTGTATGTGTTAAGCCTCATTTAGAGCCAAATTTTTCTTCAAATCCTCCATTCATGATCAAATGATAGGTGAAAATGCAGCAATTCCCTAAAAGAGCAAATTCTGTCTATATTTAAGAGTATTTGCTGAGTTTCAATGTTTTTTTTTTTTTTTCCAAGAGCAATTCTTTTTACTTCTTCAGTCCCCTTTCCCCCTATTTCATTCATCTCCTTAGGTGTTCCCTCTGTGAGACAGAAAAGGTGGAGCAAAGAAACAATTCCCAATTTCATGCTTTTGGTTGGATAATTAACATAAAAAAAACCCTGATACTTCAATGCAGCTTTTTAAACATGGCTTTCATAACTTTGTGTGATTGGGAGCAGAGCTGAAGTTCATTCAACGCAAATTGTATCTCTTCCACTTTTCACTTTTGGAACATAACCCATGAATAGACGTGTTCTGGAGACTACCTTCATTTTCAAAATTTTTACTTGAAAATCTTTGCCCATCCTTGGATCTAGAGATTTTTTCTTTTGGGGGCCATAATGAGATGAACGAGTTAGGTCCCCAGTGCTTCAGTATCTATTGACCCCTTAAATGTAATACAGACAGAAATGAGGCATAGCCTTGTCCACTGGCACATGCACAGGTACCAGAGACCACTCTTGGAAACAAAGAATTAATCACTTTAGCAGCTCCTTAGAGTTTGTCAGAAAGTCAAACATTTAGGCCCTCCTCGGATATACAGAATCAGAACTTATGTTTTACAAAGTTTGTTGGCTGATTCATGTGCTTGTTGCTGTTTCAGAAACTGCTCTATGAGAAGTCTGTGATCACCTTGTTAGTTTAAAAACAAAGAAGCAAACACCAATCAACCAATCAATCCAACGAAAGACTTTAGAGACCTCTGCTGAGGTCTCTTCTGTATTGTAGGATCTTTGGACTGTGGGAAAAATTTTGAGTACCGATAAATATTCAGTATGTCCCAAAACTGTTTGTCATCCAGGCAGCTAGAGGCCCTGGAGGTTTAACGTTCGTCTGCTACCTTAGTGAAAGCATGTGAAGACTGGTCTCTGGTTACTTTGTTCCTTTGTTCTCCTCGAAGTAGCACCAAATACAGTGTCTCATCATGTCTTTCCCTAATAGCACATCACATTCACGAAGCACTTTTTTTAAATAACATTTTTTAATTAGTTTCAGGTGTACAAAATAATGCAATAGTTAAACATTTATCATTTATATCCCTCACACAGTGATAACCCCTTTCCCCCTGTCTACTACCCCTCTGACATCTCATACAGCCATTACATTTCCACTGCCTCTATTCTAATGTTGTATTCCACTGTAACCATATATGTGTGTGTGTGTGTGTGTGTGTGTGAAAAAAACATTGAAACATTTATATATATATAAGATTATAG
Source organism: Rhinolophus ferrumequinum (assembly GCF_004115265.2). Lineage (NCBI taxonomy): Eukaryota > Metazoa > Chordata > Mammalia > Chiroptera > Rhinolophidae > Rhinolophus > Rhinolophus ferrumequinum. Next base: position 66,749,353 of record NC_046285.1, read on the forward strand.
TTGACATTCATTATTGTTTAGCTTCAGCTTCAGATGTACAGTGCAGTGATCAGGCATCTACATCATCCCTGACGCGTTCTCCCGGATAAGACAAGTCCCGGTTGGATACCCTACAAAAGTCAATTTGAGGAATGTAATCATGAAGCACTTTTATAGCTTCTGTTTTTCTCAGTAGATCAGAGCAGGGGGCAGGGCAGGCACCGTTGTTCCTAGGCGAAGAGCAAGGTTTCTGAAGGTCAGGGCAGCTGAATCATTGACTGGAGGTCCCAGGTCTCCTCCTACTTTGAGGCTGGCACACCCTTTATGGAAAGCACAGACTTCCACTGGGGCTGCGTTTTCCTTTCAAGGGCTTATTAAACCCTTCTTTCTTGTGAGATAGGCAGGTTTCATCCCAATTTTATAAGATCTGAGACAGAGAATATGAAGACCAGTATCAGAACACACACTCCTGAAAATCCCAAGCACCTGGATAGCTCTGCTGGACCAATAACCTCTCTGTTTATGATACACACTGGGGAAGTGACCGTTCAGAGCAGTGGATTCCTAGTTGCCGCCCCCTGGGGCTCCCCGCCCACCTCTGCTAACGGACAGCCTCACAGCTGGTGGTGACGAAGTTGCTGGCTTTTCTCCTCTCAACTTGCTTTTTTTTGGGTGTTCTTTTATCTTACAAGATATGATTCTTTCCCCCACATGATTCTTTCCCAAGTCTGCACATTTTACTTATTTTAAGAAGCTACAATCAATATTTTGCTACCGACTTGGCAGATTGTGAATACATTTTTATTTCCAATTCTTCCTTCCATATAGGAGTCTGTAGAGAGGGGTCTAATTTGTTTTTTTTTTCTTTCACCAAGTAGAGGAACATGCAGAGCTGTCTCCTACTCCTACATATGGAAGAGGACTGTGGCTGAGATTCCGTGCTACACCTTAGGATTGCGGTGTTTGCTGTACAGAGCTGCTGGAAACTGGTCAATTAAAGTGTCATGTTGGCAAGATGTTGAAATGTGAATCATCAGCAGGTTTGCTGATCTTTTGACTGGTACTCCCTCTAAAAGCTGATTAGAAAGCTATTTTTGGTCTGCTTCGCCTTCATTTAGGCATATATTTCATGCTTCCTAAATTATGATAATTTGGCATGTCCAGCTAATGAATCTGTCAACATGTTGGAGCAGAGTTGACGTAGGAAGATTAGATCAAGTGTTTGTGCAAGATTCCCTTTGAGTCAGTGTGAGAGCCAGTGGAGGCTGTGAGTGGTCTTCCCACGGGAAAACTCATGAAATTCTTGCCACAGATCAAGGAGAACTATTGCAGTCAGACACACTGAATGAGCTTGGGAACTTGATTTTGTGGTGAGATATTTGCTGTGATCCATAGGGTGGTTCTCTGGATGACAAGTAGACTTTCTATGGCAACTCAGTCTGATTTTCCCTCAAGACAGGTGTGGGCAAGTGCAGGAAAATTCTGTTGTTATTCCCATTGCATGCAGGGCCTTGAGTTTTAGCAATTTGTGAGCAAAATAACTTATTCACCTGCCGCGAAGAGATAAATTTCAGTGCTCTCTACTCAGTGGGAATTCTGGAAATGTTGCCTAATGATGTAGTTTGTTTCTGAGGCCAAGTTTGGAAAAGAGTTTTGTTAGCAGGATTATGCTCTCTAAAAATTATCGCAGGTATTAATAAAAATTCCAGCACGCTAAGCCACTTTGGGACATCATAAAACTGGGTAGAGAAAAATTTTCTTTTAGATAATCCATAGATGAACTCATTTTCAATAGATGCTGGCAAGATGTTGATATAGGATGAACCAGTAAAACAGTGAGGTTTCCCTATCTGTTCCCAAAGTTTGCTGAGTGAAAATGAGGGGAAACATTATTCTTAGTCAATTTTTTTGCCAAATGTCTCATTTTCCCTCCTGCTGATCTGTAGGCACAACCTAGGAGACTAAGATATAGTGGAGCTGGTGTTATCACTTTTTTTTCAATTCAGGTAAAATCCAAATTCTGTAAAATGGCCTATAAGGCCAGGTATGATCTGCTGTCTTTTTATTTTGCAACCTACTCTTACATATTTCTACCTGTTCACTTACTCACTCCTTTCTGTACTGGCCTGCTTTTCACTCCTTGAATGGCCTCAGAGCCACTGATCCTGCTGGACAAAGGCAGGTTCAGGGCAAGTATCACTTTTTCAGAAAGTATTCCTCAGTTTTCCATTCAGAATTAGTCTTCATTTTGCATTATCTCAAGCCTCGTAATTTTCCTTATATAACATATCAAAACATATACGAGGTCTGAAAATTAAGTTTGAGAACTCATCCTAGAAAATGTTGTTGCTGAATATCACTAAAGTCACCTTCGAAGTGCTCCCCTTGGGAAGCTATGCACCAATACCAGAGCCTAGTCCACCCTTCAAAGCAATTTAGGAACTCTTTTTCTGGAATAGCCATCAGAGCTGGTGTCGTATTACCCTTGATGTCCTGAATGTCATCGAAATGTCTTCCTTTCAATATTTTCTTGATCTTTGGGAAAAGAAAGAAGTCATTGGAGGCCAGGTCAGGTGAGTAGAGAGGGTGTTCCAAGACAGTTATTTGTTTACTATCTAAAAACTCCTTCACAGGCAGTGCCATGTGAGCTGGTGCATCGTCGTGATGCAAGAGCCATGAATTGTTGGCAAAAAGTACAGGTCATCTAACTATTTCATGCAGCCTTTTCAGCACTTCCAAATAGTACATTTGGTTAACTGTTTGTCCACTTGGTACAAATTCATAATGAACAATCCCTCTGATATCAAAAAAGGTTTAGCAACATCGTTGCAACAAGCTCTTGAACTTATCATGTTTCCCTGAAAATAAGACTTAGCTGTACAATCAGCTCAAATGTGTCTTTTGGAGCAAAAATTAACATAAGACTCAGTCTTATTTTACTATAATATAAGAATGAGTCTTATATAATATAATATAATATAATGCTGGGTCTTATATTAATTTTTGCTCCAAAAGACGCATGAGAGCTGATTGTCCAGCGAGGTCTTATTTTTGGGGAAACACGGTAATTGCCAGACTCTGTGTGTGTGTGTGTGTGTGTGTGTGTGTGTGTGTGTGTAATTCTTATTTCAGGATGAGCTGCAAAGAGAAATTTATGCTTACAGTCATATTCCTTCTGGAGAGTTCGATCCCAGGGAGATCCCTGTTGGGAAGCATGAGGATGCCTCTGAAGGCACTTGAGCTGCAGTAGCAGGAGGACAGTAGGCAGACAGGAGTGGGCTGCTGCATGCCACATTGACTTGCTTTCCTAATTCAGCTCTCAGCCAGCCTGGTGTAAAATAGAGCTTATGTTAACTGTCTCATAAGATTCTTGGAAGAATGTAATTAGATAAGCTGTTTCAAGCATGGCACTTAGTAGGTATTCAGCCAAATCACAATTTCCTTCAGATGGTTGGACTGTCAAATTCCTTCAAAGAGCTATTTCTTGAAAAGGTAAGACAGTAAAATACTTCCATTTTAGTGTAAATGTAAACCTTAGTGGTGAAAATGTCACATCACACCCCTTCTGTGGATAGCATTTGGTAATACATACTAAGATGCTCAAAAATCTCATACTATTGTCCCTGTGATTATACCTCTGAGGATCCATCTTAATTTTAATTAAAGCTGTAGAAAAAAAATTATATTTGATGATGTTCATTATCACATTTTACAATTATAAATTAAAAAAAAAAGTCCAACAGTAAAGAAATTATTATCAAATGTGTGATCTATCTGCAGAATGGAATTATATTCTGCCACCACAAGTAATGCTCTCAAGAAATTGTTAATAACATGGGAAAATTATGATAATGTTAAAAAGAGTAAATTATAAAATTATGTATATATATATATATATATATATATATATATACATATATATATATGATCCCAATTTTATTATTAAAATGCAAAGTATAATATTAATAAAAATCTCTAGGTATTTATTAAAGACTTACTACGTGCCGGGTATCATGCTAAGGGATTTACACATGCTAGCCCAAAACAGGTACCTGTACATGTGAGGAACGCAACGTTTAGTTTTATTAGTAATTTTTAAATAGATTCTATTTTTAAAGATTTTTATTAAAATATAGCGAATAATCTATTAGTTTCAGGTGTACACTATAATTATTCAACATTTTTATACCTAAAGAAGTGATCACCGTAGTTAAGTCCAGCAACCATCTGACACTGTATCACATTATCACAATATTGGGGACTATATTCCCCATGCTGTACATTACAGCCCTGTGACTTATTTGTTTTACACTTGAAAATTTGGACTTCTTATACCTATCATGTTCCCCTCCCCCTTTAAAAATTTCTTAATTACAGTTGACATTCAATTTTATTTTATGTTAATTTCAGGGTCACAGCATAGTGCTTAGACATTTATATAATTTAAGAAGTGATCCCACTGACTAGTCAGTATTCACCTGGCACTATACATAGTTATTGCCATATTATTGACTATATTCCCTATGCTTTACATTATATCCCCATGATAATTTGTAACTACCAATTTGTACTTCTTAATTCCTCCCCTTTTCTACCTATCCCCTAACCCTCTCCCATCTGGCAAACCTCAAAATAGCCTCTGTGTCTAAGAGTTTGTTACTGTTTTGTTTGGATTCCACACACAAGAGAAATCACATTGCATCTGTCTTTCTCTGTCTGATATACTTCATTCAGCACAATAACTTCCATGCTGCCACAGATGGCAAGAACCCATTCCCTTCCGCAGCTTAGCAATATTCCATTGTATACATGTACCACCTCCTCTTTATCCATTCATCCATCAGCAGACCCCACAGGCTGCCTCCACATCTTGGCCATTGTAAACAATGCTGCAATGGACATGTAAACATATGCATGGACATGACCCCTCGAAGTAGTGTTTTGGGTTTTTTTGGATAAATATCCAGAAATAGGATTACTGGGTCCTTCTTTGTCTCTAGTTATAGCCTTCCTGTTAAAGTTTATTTTGTCTGGTATTTAAGTATTGCTACCCCAGCTTTTTTGTTTATTTGTTTACATATTCATGAAATACCTTTCCATCCCTGTGCTTTCAGTTTGTGTGTATCTTTTGATCTGAGGTGAATCTCTTATAGGCAGTATATGTAAGCATCTTGTTTTTTTATCCATTCAGCCACTCTATCTTTTGATTGGAGCATTTAATCTATTTACATTTAATGCAATTATTGATAGATATGTAGTTATTGCCACTTTATTTTATTTATTTATTTATTTATGTATTTATGTATTTATTTATTTATGTCTTAAAGAAGTCCCTCTAAAATTCCTTGTAATACTGGTTTGGTGGTGATGAACTCCATTAGCTTTTCCTTGTCTGCGAAGCTCTTTATCTGCCCTTTGATTCTAATTAATAGCTTTGGTGGGTAGAGTAATATTGGTCGTAGATCCTTACTTTTGATCACTTTGAATATTTTCTGCCAGTCCCTTCTGGCTGGTTGAGAGTTGAGAATACAGCTGATAATCTTATGGGAGCTCCCTTGTACGTAAATAACATTTTTTTTCTTGCTGCTTTTAAGATACTTTCTTTGTCTGTAAACTTTGGCATTTTAATCATGATGTGTCTTGGTATGGGCCTCTTTGAGTTAATCTTGTTTGGGACTTATGCTTCCTAGGATTTTTTCATTCTCCAGTTTAGGGAAATTTTCTGTCATTATTTCTTCCAATAGGTTTCAATTCCCTGCTCTCTCTCTTCCTCTATTGGGCAAATGTTGGTACGCTTGATGGTGTCTCAGATGCCCCTTAAACTATCCTCAATTTTTTGGATTATTTTTCCTTTTTGCTGTTATGAGTGGGTGTTTTAAAATGCGTTACATTTATGTTAAAATATAAATCTGATTATTTGATTTCCCAATGATAAAGACCAAAGTTATTGTCTAACTATAAAGCCTAAGCTCTTAACTATGACCATTCGTTGTTTCTCCAGATAATAATGTTGTTTTCTTTGTTTCCCTGGTGGGGAAATTACCAATGGTTTTTATTTTCTTCTTTATGTTATTCTGTATTTCCCAAGTCAGTTAACATATATTGTGTTTATAATGGGAGACAGAGTTTGTATAAAGGCAATGGTAGTGACGGTTGCTAATAAATCATTTTTTATTTTTTTTTATTTTTTAAGGAAAGAAAACTCTGAGCATCCCAACTGTGCCTTAAAGGGTGTAGAAGGGTGATGTTGAACCATCTGCTAAGGACAGGGGTACAAGGGGTCCTCTGGGGACCAAGCTAATGGAAGCTACAAACATTTCACTGGAGCTACAGCTGAGGTTTCACTTGTACAGCAAAAAAACAAAAAACCCCAGCCAAGAACTGCCTAGGCCATTCCCATTGCTGGCAATACCAGCAGCTTCAGGGAGGCCTCTGCAAGAGTGCCCCCTGGAAACTGGGCAAAAAGCATGCCTAGGAGAGCAAAACTTGTGTCATATTAAGGATACCTCATTGCTGAATTCACGCCTGTCTCTCTCTCTCCAGAAGAGTGTCAGCTTCCATCAAGCTTAACATCCTGGCAGTGTTGCAAGTATGCAGGGATTTTAGTAATCACCCCAAATTCTTCTTCCTATTCCAACCCTTTACTCATTTAACACATATTTATTGAGTGAACTTAGATCTGTCATCAATACCCAGATATTTACCTTTTAAATACCTCTTGGATCAGTCCATTACTTTCCATTTTTTTCCAGTCCAAAACACCTTCTACTGGATACTGCAGTAGTCTCCTCACTGGTCTCCCCATATCCAAGTGTACCACCTTTATTCCTTTGCTGTCCCCTCCTGCAGCAGAGAAATCATTTTGAAGCATAAATTTGATTATTTGATTATATGTTTCCCAGTGCTCTTAAGATAAAGAATAAAATTCTTGCTTCTGCAGGGCCTCTTGCAGGATCTGGTCTCTGCCATCTCTCTATCCTTTGCTCATAATGTGCTTCCCCTTGTTTTCTCTGCTTTATTTACTCTAGCCTCCTTCTCAGAATACATGTGCTGTCCTCTTTCCCACCCCAGGGACCTTTGCCTGTGTGGTTCTTCTGACTGGAACATGCTTCCTCATTCTTTCTTTAAAACGTAGCTCAGTGGCTCCTCCCTCAGGGAATAACCAGCCCCTCCATCTTTCCCCTAAAATACTTTTTCTTTATTTTATTTCATTTTCCTCTGTTATATACCCTGAGCACTCCTCCTCATAAAAGTCATCACAGGTGTATTTTGACATTGGCTCATTTTGGTGTGATTATTTGGTTGATATGTGTTTCTCCTGCTGGTGTATAAGCTCCATGAGGGTGGAGACAATGCATTTTTTTTTTCATCATGACATAATCTAGCATATGGAACATGGCACATTAGACACTCAATGCATACTATGTGCTGGATGATGGAACAAATGCCTAATATGTGCCAGGCACAGTATTAGATCCTGGTGATAAAGCCTGAATAAGACATGGTACCTGCTCCCATGAGCTCACAGTCTAGACACAAAGGCTGTAAGTTATGGGTAATTCTTGCTGAACGTTCTGGTTACTGTGATTCAGATCTTAATCCAATGCTGTAGGAGCTCTGAGGAGGGCATCTCAGGCACAGTAACACTCAAGGAAAAGGTGCTTGAGATGAGTTTTGAAAAACAGGGAGGACTTAATGAGGAAGAAACCTCCAGAAGGGGAGTGTGGGTGGGTGAAAGGCAGACCCCATAGAAGGAACAATGCCAGAAACCTGTGCAAATGAGGTCCCAGGGAGGGGATGTGCTGAGCAAGACACATCTGTTGCCTATTATCAGGAGTAGAAGTCTGAACACTTCTGCCCATTGCTGTTTAGTAGCAGAGTTGCCAAGGAAAACATAAGCAGTAGATGGAACACATTTTGTTCACGTAGAGAAGAGACAGATCAAGATCAGCTTCAGTAATGTGTGTCAGTCCCCGTGGCCAGCGGGTCCCTATTGGAGTCAAACTGGGCAGTTGACCTGCATATACCCCTCTAGTGTTGCCACAGACCCATTCCCTCCCCACAGGGGACAGACGTAATAGTGGGATAGTCCAGGTGCCCTATGACGCCCATTCTTAAAAAAAGAAGCACACATTGAGTCTGAAACAGGGAAATGTATTTCCACACAGGGTGACAAGCCCAGCAGAGGCTGTGAGGACCCTTCATCTCTTGGTGAGGAAGTTTTCCAGGCTGAAGGCCCATTTTTGTATAGCCAGTAGGGTCGAAAGACTGCACAAAGGAGGCTACTTTTCCCAAAAGAATGATGTTCCCATGCCATATTGATCTGTTAAATCATTCTTGAGGAGAGTTCACTATCTTTCCTGGAAAACTAATGTTTTCCCAGGACCAAAAAAATCTGAGAAGACTCGAACTTTAATTAATTGAGCTGATTCCTGAGTGTTAGAAAAGGGACTTTAGGTATTTTTCTGTATAATTGAAGTTTCATTTTTATTCAAAAGTACGTGTTGGTATCCAAGGAACCAACCATATCATCTTTATAATGAATTACCGCCCCCCGCCCCCACCAGTCTTATAAGTAATTGGAAGTATTGGTAAGGAAATCAGTCTGTCCATTAAGCTTGGCCTGGGTATACTGCAGAAAGCAGGACCTACCATCCTAGTCTTTAACTCCCAGGTCCTGACTTCAGCTTTGGCATCATATATAATTTCAAATAAGCTAGTTTTTCCTGTATTGGTATCAGAGTTTCTCTGAAGCCATATTTCCAAGGTTCAATGCCTGGTTCCACAAGTTACAAGCAGTAAGAACTTAGGCAATTTCTTAACCTTTCTGTGTCTTGGTTTGTATTACTTTCAAGTGGGAATAATAATAGTACCCTATACGGTTGATATGAGGATAACTTAATATATGTAGATTTCTTACAACAAACCATGCAGTAAATAAACTTCATTTGTAAATATTTAAGTAAGCAAAACTTTTGTCAAATTGTAAAGGTTGTGGACCTCTTCACAATCACAAATCAAGAGCTAGAATAAGTATCAGTTATATTTGTAATATTTGGATGAATTTTAGGTTGGGCAGTTCTCTAAGAAAATGTTATTGACAAATCTGACAAGATTGAGTTCCAGTGTCTCAAGGTTAGAAGAGGTCGCTGTATGAGTGGAGACTGGGTAAGAGTTGAGAGAATAACATCCCTCCTTATAAAAGGCAGGAAAAGCATGGAGATTCATGAGCTAGACTCATGTACAGATTGCTTAAAATTGCAGGGCTCCCAGTTGTGCACTGCCTGCATTTGCATCCCAGCATAACATATGCACACGCATTGAACCTGCCCTCACAGACCATCATCATTTGGTGGGAGACATCCTAACATTTTCACAAATGACAATTCTAAACCACATACGTACATTGTGTTAAACTGTAGTTATTATTGAAAGCCATTTGCTGGAGGGACTCATTCTAAGTAGCAGGATGTGAGAAAGTTCTTTGAGGAGATAGCACTTGGCCTCAACTTTACTTGGGTGAAGAAAGAAGAAGATTTTAGTAGGTGCTATCATGACAGAAGTATATCATCCATAGAAAGAACATCTGAGACAAAGGCCTGGTGGCAGAGAATTGAACAAATTCAGGCAATACAGGTAGATCAGGCAAGGCTGTAGGACTGATTGAAGTTATAGTCGTTTGTATATGAAGAGAGTCTGGGATCTTTGTTTATGTTTATGTATTCCTGACATAGGAGTACAAATCTAACTTGCATAATGAAATCTTGCCTCATATACCTCTTTCTTCTTATCATCTGCCCTATTCTGTTTGTCCTTTCTCTCTCCTCAAGTTTATGCTTTCCTGGCATAAAGACTGATGGTAATTCTCCTCTCATAGGAAACAACTGGAAACTGACAAGAAGGGACTAAAAGACTGTGCAATCAAAGACAATAAAAAGATGCATTTAAATGGGTGTCTAGATCAGAATTCCCAAAGTGTGCTCTTCTGCAAATGCAAAATAATATGTGGCTTCTTTAATGTACCAGGCGAGGTCCATTAGCCTATCTGTCTTCCTTTATCACTGAAGTTCACTCCATGGGCAACTACTATTTTTAATCCATCTTTCTTTACTAGAACCATTTGCTCTTTAACTGGGACAAAGGAATCTAAGCTTATAGCTTCTTGCAAACAGTTGAAAACCTTTTAAATTACACAGTGTTGATGGATTTTCACCCCTTCCTCTAAATACAATACATATGCTATCCCTGGGGTTCACTTAATGCTTCCTTACTGATGATGAAACTGCTGTTTGGCACAGATGAGGGCCCAGCACACTGCATCGCTGCACACTCTTGTTCAGATTGCAGTCTAACCAGTGAAGCTGAAATGGAAAGTCTGAGCCCCTGATCCTCGCGGCACGCAGCATATTAAATGTTCTCATGAATGTTTCTCCTCTTGAATGTGAAATACATTTGCTACCGCCTCCAGAGCCCAGTGTCCTAAGTGGTAGGGTGATTCTGAATTGTGTACCATGGGCAAGCCGCAGAAGGCTCAGGGGAGAGGCTTTGAAAGAACAAAATGATGTGAATGCTGAAATGTTCCACCTCTGGGAGCATCCTTAACAAGAAAGCCTTACCTGCTTTGGGCTAGAATAAGGCACTCTTCGCCTGCCCTTTTCTGAAAATAATCCAAGCAGCCTGTCTGCAGTTCATTTGCTGGTTGCCTGTAAAACTTTATGTATGAGAAATTTGACAAGAAATGTTATTAAATGAACATAAGGACGTTGGATTGGATTGCTGAGAGCCAAGAAAACAAAACAAAACAGACTGAGGAAAATAATGTATTGTGCCACAGACTATTATGTATACCTAACTCAAGCACTTCCAATAGTGTTTCGTATTCAAAAGTACAGTGGTTTACAATTTGGAAAGTGCTTTCACCCATTGTCTGAATCTTACAAATATTGTCAGGGATGGAGGACAGGCAATATTTGGGACCAGTGGGGAAACTGAGGTACAGAAATCCGTGAGTAGTCCAAAATTACATGGCTAGTAAGAGGCAACACTATGCCTAAAACTTAGACCTACATCCATTGGTCACATTGCCTCCTAGTTTCAATACTACTGTCCTATGGGAACATTGTGCAGAAAAGGCACCCTCCCCAAGGTCTGCTGAGAAATCTTCCCTGATCACAGTAAGCTCCATGTCTAGCTGCTATATTCACATGTAAACCGCCAAATTTGGCAAATATTGTGAATATTCTTGTTTCCTATTTTTAAAATTATTTTTTGTGTTGACTTATCAGAATACAAGCTTCCCAAGAGCTGACATGATTTTGTTGGACACATAGCAAGCATTTAATGGACACTTACTGACTTCTTATTATTTTTGTTATAATAGTAAAAACTGTTTAAGTATATAAAGAATGTAACTTTACAGTGAGTAAAGTCATGTATTTAAGTGATTTTTACACTTTTTCCTTATCACTTTGATTCTCTTTAATATCAACATAATGGAATACTTTTCCTGGCATGTCTAAATTAAAAGAAAAAAAATTGGATAGTGGCCTGTAATCTGTTTTGGGCTTTGAACATTTCTGGGAATATGATGAAAATTATGTTTTTGTTTGCAAATCCAGGATGGAGATGAAAGGAGATCTATGGAAGCCATTTTAGAGACATAATTAGGTACTCCTATGTTAGAAAAAAATAATGTTGTTAGGTTGCCTGACAATGTTCGCTTCCACGCATATAGTGCCAATAGCACTAAAAAGGTTGAAAAACCTCACCTTCCCTGAGATTCCCATGTTCAGTCAGATAGATGTTCCTCTACCTTCACTTTCCTTTTTGTACATTCCCCAGCCTCTCTACCATGTGTTCAGGGGGAAGAGATGATAGGATTCACCTAAAAATTCTTCATCTGACAGTTCTTTATTATGTACTTCCCACACGCCACACACTGTGGTGGCCTCAACAGAGATACGAATTTCTTGAGACATGTGCCCTGTCCTCAAGAAGCTCAAAATCTAGAATGTATATAAAAATTTCTGCAATTTCTGCCTGGGGGAAGGGGGTGAGACTTCTAGATAATAGTAAAGTTTGGGGATGAAGATATGTGCGTGTCCTTCAGGTGAAAAAGAGAACAGTGTATGGCATTCCAGCAAAGCATTCACTATTTTACGTACAGGTTCAAAGATGCCGCAAAACACTGTCCATTTAGACACTGTAATCGGTGCAGTATTTGCTTAGTGTTGAGTTCTGGGTGAGGAAGTGGGTCGATGGAAAGGGTGTCAGGGCTCACATGGTATAAGCTCTTTGAGACATACGGTGTCTGTTCTTTGTTCTACTATTGCAATTACCCGGATGGGGCACGTTAAAATGTATTTGGAGGTCCTTTGTATTATGATAGGGTTAGAGTTACCATCACTTGCTACCAATGGCTACACAAAAGGACTTATTGGCTCTTGTCATAATCCAGATGCCACAAACACAGCCATCTGAAAAACAAGACCTGCCTGTCCATTGATAGATGTATGAACTATAAAAGCTCTTCAGTGCAATGAGAACATTTTCTTGGATTCTGAGGATGTTAACGCAGCTGTTTATAGATACTGTCAACCCACAAGTAGCAGAAGGAAGCCACAGAGTAATTTATCTGGCTGCCTGAGCATTTTGAAAAAAAAAAAAATATTGGTGATATGGTAGAGCAACGCTCCTGCTGATATTTTAAATAGCATCCAGATTCTCTTCCCAGCTGAGTGGACATATAAACTCTGTATCTGATTACGTATGCTTCCTATAGCTCTGTGTTGAATCCTTGCCATTTGCTTGTTTAATTCAGTGAATGTAATGGCACTAGATCGTTTTCATTCATTTATTTATTCTCCAACATTGGTGGTGGATCCAAAGGCCAGTGCCTGAAAATGAAAGTCTGGGGAGTGAGTGGGTCTCACTTCACTGGAATCATCCCCATCAGTGCTTTTCTCTGTCACCAGCTCCAGCATCAAGTTGTTACATGTATTCAGAGAGTGAGATTTATTCCCTCACCATTTAGCTGCCTTAGGATTTGGAGGATGTGAGCTACAGTTGTGCCTTCTCAGCTTTGAGGACACAGGATTATTAAATTGATTTACCATAGCTTTCTAGAGACTGTAAAAATACACCCTGCAGAAGTCTCTTAGTCCTGCGGTTCTCTTTTCTCTACGAGTTGATTCTGGGGCTAGTGGAGTTCTTTCAGGTGAGAAAAATGATGAAATGTGATTAATGCTCTGGCTTCTTTAGAAAAGTTTAAACTTGCTTTACCTAAGAGCCCTAGAATACTCTGTGTGGCAGATCCGAAACTAAGGGGTCATGGTAGAGAGGCTGCACTACATTACGTCTGGGATGAGTCTATGCAGCCAAAATGTCACAGATGGCAGAGTAGGCAGTGGCCATAATCCAGGCCAAATGCCAGATGCCTATACTATTTCAATTAGCCCTACAGTTAGTCTATAGGTGTTAGGACTTGGTTTAGTTATCTCGGTGCAGTATTGGGAGACATTTTCTTCCAGATAAGCATTCTTGATTTGTTTGTCAAATTTCCATAAGATTATAAGACTCGGAGAGACCTCAAAAATGTTATATATTTCATTTTTCCCCATCACCTCTTTTTTAGATGATATTTAAGCCACATTAAATAAAATGGGATGCTATTCTCTTCTGTAACTCAACAAAAAAGTGCCTGCCTTGGTAACTCATTCTACTTATCTCCCTAGCCCATGAAATATATACATTTACTCAGATAGTGTGTGAAAACTCCTCTTGATGTGCCCTGTGTCCAATATGTTGTTAAAGGTGTCCAAAGCCAAATCACTTTTAATTTCTCTCTATCCAAAAATCTATTCAAAGAAATGAAACCATGGATAGATTTATTTTGGAATTCAGCATTTATGGAGTACTTATTATATGCTTTGCATTGTGGTAAATAATATACATGCTTTCCTCTACACTCTCAATAGGTAGGTACTATTATTTTTACCACTTTCAGTAGAAAGACATTGAGATTTAAAGAGGTTGAGTAACTTGTTCAGGTTTACATAGCTAATGATTGGTGAAGGCTGAATTTAAATTCAGATTTGTCTTACTGCAGACCCTGAATTCTAATCCTTATGCTTTTGTGTTACATTTCAGCCATGTGGTTATTTACCACATGTTTTGCTAATACTTTGCAGATCTTTTTTTTTTTTTTAAAGAAATGGGCTAAAATAGACTATTACAAAATATAAAATACCAGAATATATTGATGTTGTAATGGTAGATATATTTCTGTGAAATACTTGGTAAATTTAGAGAAACAATGCTATGCATGATATAAAAGCAGTATGAGACCTTTGCTGCCAGGATATCTAGATCTCACTGGGAAGGGAAAATGTGTATATATTAGTGTTAGCAAAATACACAGAAGTAGATTATTAAAAGCCACAATATGCATATGTAGATAATGTTAAAATCATAATCCCCTTTGGTACTCACCATTTACGGAGTTATTAGTTTTAAGAATATGTGTAACATTTTTGAATATCTTGAGGACAAAGGCATGCCGTGTTGTTTAGACTCCTCAGTGCCTTGAGCAGAGAAGGTGCTTCATGAACGGTTATGAAATGGATAAAAGGAGGGATAAGGACAACTAGCCTATGTAAACAGCATTATTTAAAAATAGCATATTTTGAGTTTGGTGAAACTTAAAACCAGCTCCCTCATTTTATGCCTGTTTCTTCTTTTTAAAAATAGATGACTTTCTATTATATGTGAAAGAAGCAGAATAATCCACAGAAATTTCCCAAGGAAGCATGTAAGATGGAAATCATCATGGTGGCTCCTTGTCTATCTTGACTCAGCTGGAAGCCTCTTTCATTAGCTACTCCAAAAATGTGATAGAGAGCATGTTTATAAATGAAATGGATTAAGTTTACCTAAAAGAAAACATGGTGACTGATATCCTTTAGTATCTTAGTCACTTAACCTTATAGCTTTGTGTCAACCAAATTGCTGGTATTAAATAAAAACAGAGCTAATACTTTTTAAGTCACAAGACTTAAAAAAATGTCTATTTAAAAATCTTTCCTGTTTAACAGTTACATACAGGTGTTTTTTTAAAGTTCTCCGGGTGTTCCCAGAAACTATCTTATATAGTTTTTGCCTTAATATCTGCTATTCTTGTGTCAAGTGAATGACTTAACCAAAGTTGTATAAACAAAATTCATATTTTAGTTTTTCTGGGGCCCAAGGGTTGCCTTTTATTAAAAACTAGTGTAAAAATAAACAAGATTGAAAAGTGAGGTATAACACAGTGGCCACAATATCTGGACATACTGAGAAATAGCACTTAGAAATTTGATTTGAAATTCTTTAGTCTATTTCTTGCTACTTAAAAAATGATCTTTATCGACTTTATTTTTTTCAAGTTGAACACATTCTCTGAACAGATACTTATTATTTGTCTGCTGTATACCAAACAGTGAACTAGATGCTGATGGGTCAATGCTACATGAGATGCAAACCCGTCCTCATGGTGCTGAGAGGAAGAGGACAAGTAAAAGTTGTGTTTCACCTAAAAGACATGTGTGTTTTGCAGCAGGGGTGAGAGAGCGCCATGAGGATGCATGGGGGCACTCCCTCAGACTGAGAAGTGTGGGGGCTGCCTCTCAGAGGAAGTGAGATTTAGATTAGGAAGTAAAGAATGAGTAGGAGAGTTCCCTAGGGCAAGAGAAGGGCGATTTAAGGTGCAAGGATGAAAGAGGGAAGGAGAAAGGGAGGGGCGGGGAGAGAAAGAGAGAGAGAGAGAGAGAGAGAGATATGTTTTCTGAGAATTTCTCAGTAGTTCCATGTGACCAGAACTCAAGAATGTGAGCTGAAGAACTTAGACAGATGTGGCTGGGAGAGAAAGGTAGAGATAAAGCATTTTCTAAACCATGTTCTGGACTCCTGAGGTGAATGAGGAAGCTTTGAAGGGTTTTCATTAGAGGAGTAGATGACAGCTCAGGAGAAAGTAATCGTACTTTGCCACAGACCTGGAACTTCTGTTCCTCTTTTACTCTGTGGGAGAGAACCGGGCGGTAGAGCATTTCTCGACCTCCTTCTTCAGCTGCATTTCCCTGCCAGGCTGAAGGGAAGGATCAGCTGTCATGCCTGCTAGACCTGGAGACTCTGTTGCTATAGGCAGAACAACAGCAATCACAACAACACTTCAAATGAAATCCCTTAACATTTTATAGAACTCTCCGACTACCTCGAGAAAAAAATTAAAAAAAAAAAATTTATTTTTAGTGGGGAATGTTGGGGAACAGTGTGTTTCTCCAGGGCCCATCAGCTTTAAGTCAAGCTGTTGTCCTCCAATCTAGTTGTGGAGGGCACAGCTTAGCTCCAAGTTCAGTTACCATTTTCAATCTTTAGTTGCAAGGTTCACAGCCCACCATCCCATGTGGACATTGAACCAGCTACCTTGTTGTTAAGAGCTGGCGTTCTAACCAACTGAGCCATCCGGCCCACCCCTCCGGCAGCTCAGCAACAGCTCATTGTCTTCAATCTAGTTGTGGAGGGCGCAGCCCACTGGCCCATGTGGGACTCGAACCAGCAACCCTGTTAGGAGCACAGCACTGTAACCAACTGAGCCATCCAGCTGCCCGAGAACATTTTTTTTTTTTTAACTCATAGAACATGAAAAATGGTAACAGAGCAAGAATATTTACAGTTCTGCATGACAGATGGGGAGCATTAAGCCCATGGGCCTTTACTTAAGAAACAGAGCTGTGATTAACAAATATTTTTTCCACCTTCATTGAAGGTAGAATAAAAAGAGATGAGCTTATATGACAAGCTTTTTACCTTAAGAATGCTTAAAAAAAATCTTTAGAAACCAGCATTGTTCTGTGCACTAAAGATGAAAATGCTCTTTCTCTCTCCTATCTTTCTGCACATGTTTTTGTGAATCTGCTTGAAATCTCAAGCACATGAAGACCACTCTGTGTAGGTCAATGGATGTCACTTGAATAATAAGACAAACAGTTCTCAACACTTGTTAAGGCAAAAATACAGCAATGCATTCTCACTCTGGGTAACAAGAAAAGGTCTGGGTACATAACTCTAGCAGAAACCACCACATGCACACAAATATAGTATCTTAAGAGAAAAGCTTATGTTAAGTTACTAAATTACTAAAAAAATTCTGGTCTATCTGACCACTCAGTATCTGACCAGCTGCTTGCCATATCTCCTGTACTTCTATTTGTCCTAACACCAGCTGTTCATTTGCTTTTGACCTTTTGACTTAGAGAAGCTAGATATTCCCCATAGGAGACTCTGAGATCAGATTCTGGTCCTTGTCTTAGATCTGGCCTGTGACTGGGCTTGCTTTATGTTCTTCACCTTCAACCTTTTCAAGCTCTCCATGATGTAGCTCCCAGCTCTCTGTCAAAGTTTTACCAGCACATGTGGTTCTGGTGCTAATATAGCATTTGAACCTTACCAAGATCCAGAACAAGAATTTGCTAAGCTCTTTCTGACATACTATTAATGCTCTTTCTTTTTCATTCTCACGTTTTCACATGGGTAACTCCTTCCCCTCATTCAGGCCTCATCTCCTAAATGCCATCTCTTGTGATCATCCTAGTTAATATTTCTGTCCCTAGCCCCCATTATTTAGTTTGGGGAAGCTAAGCTGCTACTTAAAAAAGGACCCATGATGATGTTTACTTACTTTTCACATAAAAGTATTGATGTTTTTGGTCCAGGTTATGGGAAAACTCTACTCCATGAGGTCATTCATGTATCCAGGATTCTCCCATCTTGTTGTTTTTCGTACCCAAAATATTACCATCATCTGAGTCATCAAACCTGGGTTGTTGTTATATTCAATTTTGGGAAGGGAAAAGAGAACATTGAGGAGGCATGCTCAGTTAAGGCCCATAATCCAAAGTGGCGCCCATCATTTCCTTTTTTATTTCATTGGTCAGAACATAGTCACATAGCCACACTTACTGCAGGGGAGGCTGGGAAATGTAGTTAGCTGGGCAACCATGCACACGATACAACCCTGCTTTTATAGAAAGATGGATTCTTTTGTATAATTAGCAGTCCTCACACTAAGTCACTCTGTCATCACATGACCCTGTTTTTCTTTCTTCACAGCTCTATCATTATCAGAAATAATGTTTAATTAATGAGTTAAGTTTTTTTTTCTTGTTTACTAAATCTCTCATTAGAATGTAAGCTCTATAACAGCAAGACCATGTTCTATTTTGTTTACCTTTTCATCTTTAGTTCATAGAACAATGCTGGCATATAGAAGGTATTCACAAGCGTTTGAGGTCCCTGAGACTGGGTGAACCATTCACTCAAACTGAAAGCTACAAGATTTTTATTTCCTTTTTTTTCTTTTTTCTTTTTTTTACATCTGCTAAGAGGCTTGCACATCAGGGCAGTCAGAGGGCCAAATTTGAGAGTGTATGCTAGATGTGCACTTAATTGAGTTCTTGCCCTTTTAGAAATGACAGACCCCATCTTAAACTGGGCATGTTTGATCACTGACTCCATAGCCAACCTCTAGGTGTTGGATGAGCTTCATTTATCTAGGATACTTAAATTAGGTGAGTAATTAATCACCTAATGTTTTGCAAAACATTGATGTCATGTCTTAGAAAGATGGGAGCAAGATCTTAGTTTCCACCATAGTTCATTCTACTTTCTAGGGGCATCCACCTATTAGCAATCAGATGATGCTGTTCATATTTGAGATCTGCCTCAGGGCCTGCCTGAAATGTACAGATCTTGAAGGAATGAGAACCCTTTCCTAAGGGAGGGAGAAAAGTTCTTATCAGATACTCTCTATTAGCAGCTCCCATTGCTTTCTCTACTCCTGTATTTTCAGCTTTACCATGACCCCACCTAGATCAGCAATGTTGTTTCTTCCGTTATATTTATCTACAAGCTTCTCTCATGGTTTGTTCCCATTTCATCTGGTCTTAACTCTTCATCTTGTTTTCATTCTCCACTTGTGCTTATGATCCTGGTGTTGAAATGAAATTGCAAAAAGGAAATTAATTTAGACTCTAAACTCTATGTGAGTATGGACACAGCCTGTCTAATGCACCATTGTATAGCCATTAGCCAGCAATGCCTGTCACATAGCAGGTAAGCAAAAGGACAAATGAGCAACTACAATAAAAACATATGTATTATATTTTGAGAAAAGTTCAATGAAGGAAACATAAGATGTTATGATGAAGTAGACAGGGTACTAAGAGAAGACTTTGTCTAAAGAAGTAATGCTTATGTTAAGATATAAATGGCCTAGAGAAAAACAAAATCTAAGGTGATATAGTACTGTTTGTTTTCAAAACGTAGTTCGATCAATTATGATATGTATTAGTCTTCACAAGCTTCTATAACAAAATACCATAGACTGGGTGGCTTGAATAACAGATATTAATTTCTCATAGTTCTGCAGGCTGGGAAGTCCAAGATTAAGGTGCCAGCTGATTCAGCTCCTGGAGAGGGTCCTACTCCTGTCTTGCAGATGGCTACCTTCTTACTGTGTTCTCATGGCAGATGGAAAGAGTGATTCTCTTTCTCTTCTTTATAAAGCCACTAATACCATCATGAGGGCTCACCCCCATAACTATATCTTGACTTAATTACCTCCCAAAGGCACCATTTCCAAATATCATCACATTGGAAGTTAGGGCTTCCAAATATTAATTTGGGGGGACATAATTCAGTCTATAGCATGATCTATTTAAATTGTTGAAATCATTCCACTTTGTTATGTTTCATTTTCCTCATTTATAAAAGGAAGATAATAAGAGAACTTACCTCATAAGATTGTTGTGTTAAATGAGTCCATATTCTTACAGGTCTTTTAGAAAGAGCCTAGACTTATAGTAGGTGCTATTTGAGGATTTGTTAAATTGAAAAATATAAAGTGCAGGCCGAACAGATGAAACAGCATGAACACAACTTCTGAGGAGACAATGGTGCAACCAATATGAGCACAGAAAGGACGCTGGTATGAGGGGAACAATGAATATGGGTGGAGAGAAACTTGAGATGAAGTGGAAGAGGTGGGCAAGGGCTAGACCAACTTGGAATTAAAGTCCTCATAAGGATCATGGGTTTTATTCTCAATGGAATGGGAAGCCGTTTTATTTTAATCAGAGGATTTAAAGATTAGATTTATGTTTTATAAAGTTAGCTTGGATGATTTGTGGAGAATGGATTATAATGGAGAAAGAAAGGAAGTACAGATAATGACTAAAAAGTTCTAGTCCAGGCAAGGATAATTATGTAGGCTGAAAGAGAGTATTGCTAACAACCTGGAGAAAAATTCTGTGTTGAGTAGCATTTTGTTGGTCAAATCGGCAGAATGTAATAATTGATTAGATAGAGGAGGAGAGAACTATGAGAATCAAGAATAGTACCCATATTTCTGACTTAAGCTCTTGAGTGTAAACAGGTGTTAAATGTTTAGTTGAAGAACACTGGAAGATGAATAAATTTATTTTTGAGTGGAAACCAAGACTTCAGTTTTAGATCTGTCAAACTTGAGATGTATATGAGATATATAGGTGGAATAGTTAATTGACTATACTCTCTATATAGGAATTTGGAGGTGAAGTCTGAGCCAGAGATTATTTGGGGGCATTTAACTATATTTAGATACTATTTAAAATTAAAGAATGGATGAGGTCACCTTGAAAGAGTATGAGAAAAAAGTGTTGACAAAGATTGAGGGCTTGAGGGGCAGATTATGGGTGCGGGTTAGGACCCCAAAAGATAGTCAACTTAATATACTTTTTAAATTTTTCCTATTTTTTTATTATTAAAAAATTAAAACATACAAATTTTGAGCAAGTCTACATGGTACAATGAACAGCCACATATTCACGACTTGGATTTAACAATTGTTAATATTTTGTTCATCTATCTACCTATCTCTGTACCTACATCTACACCTATATTTATATTTAAGTCTACCTACATACATCTCTCCAAACTATTTCAAAATAAGCTGTAGATATTATGATACTTGTAAATATTTCAGCAGACATCTCCTAAAACTAAACACATTATTCGGTATAACCACGTTACAATTATCATATATCAGAAAACTGGTAATAATTCATTAACATATCACCTAATTCATATTTAAATTTACTCAGTGTTCCCCAAATATCTTTTAGGCATTTAAGATTGACAACATTTAAAGATCAGGTCATTTAGCAGGAGCTATGAAAGGGAATAGAGAAGTAAGGTGCTCAATGATAGGTAAAGCAGGAAAGCATGGTTTCAGAGATGTCAATAGAAAAATGATTTCAAGGATGCTAAATCTGTATAACCACATTACAATTATCATGTATAAGAATTAGCCTTCTGCATTTATCTCTTTGTCTTAAAAAAGTTGGGTCTAGGGCTATTTGAAAGAGATTGAACAGTAGGACTTACTGATATCCCTTCAGGCTTATGATTTATGGTAAACTATTAGTACTCATATCCCAATTGATTTGGTGAAGAATTAAAGATGATAGGAGATAAAATCCAGCATTTAGTGAAGGACTGTAAATTGACACTTGCCTATTGACTTGTACTTTATTATTCCATTTGGTAGTTTTATAATGCTTTCCTTCTGGCAACTAAGTGTCAGTGATTCCTCCCCTCTTTAAATGCATGTCCCATTAAATATGCCATTAATTTAATGTTATTTATAATCCCAGTTCTTTACTCCTTTCACCAGTTAGAATGACCGTATAATTTATCTCTCAAATTGGAACAATTTTTAAAGTAAAAGTGGGTACATTAATAATGACACAGAACTAGAGGTGTAAAGTGGATTGTTCCAGGCAAACCAGGTTGTATGGTTATCCTACCTATGGATAAATCACTTTTTCCCTTTCCCTTTCTCTCTCACTCCCTCCTTTATAGCTGAGGGCTCTTAACATATCGAGAATGGAAGCCCACCCCAGTATACCCTTTATGAGAAAACAACCTCTCCATATAGCTTTCAAGAAGTTATAGAATAAAATGCACATAATCACAACCTTTCAAAATTTTAAACATTTTTAAGTGGTTTCTATTCACACACTATTTGCTAATGTTTCTGATTTTCAAAGTTTTCCTCCCTTATTAATTTCTATTTTGCACCTCTTTTATGGAATCTCTTTATAATTATTTTACTTTGACTAATGTGCAAGAGTCTCTACTAAGTCCTGGACTAAAAAATATGCAAATTAATGCGTGTTTTAACTATCTATTACCCTATTACTAACTGATGGATTATATCCATGTAGTAAAAAGAAATTATTTATATTCTTTTGGTAAGACAGGAAGTCATTATAATGGAAGCACAATTGTCAAATGTATGTGAAAAATCTTGCACTTGGTAGGCTACAAATAACTATTTGTTGAATGAACAAATAAATGAGTGAGCCAAATAATAGTGTTTCAGTTTGTTCTTAAATTGTCAGAATAGTAGGCTCAACCCTTCCCTTTTCTTGTAAGTATCAAAGGAAGAATGTAACACAAAGGAGATTTATTTTTTCCTTTATTCTTTCTGCCATGATCACTCTTAATTTGAATCAAAATAACTATCTGGTTAAGTACATACTAAGGATGTCAAAAGCAGGGGATTTTTGAGTTTCCCTAAAAATACGATTAAAAATGGATCATACTATATTATAGTCTGTTTTGAAACATGATTTAGATCAATATAACCTGTTTTTTTTAAATTTTGTAGTTTTTAGTTTCTTTTTTGTCTCTCTTTTAAAGAGTTTATTTTTTAAGAACAGTTTCTGGTTTACAACAAAATTGAGATGAAGATGGAGAGATTTCCCACGTACCGCCTGCCCACACACATGCATAGCCGTCTCCATTATCAACATCACCAGCAGAATGGTACGTTTTTTACCAAGGATGAACCTACATTGACACATTATAATCACTCCAATTCCAAAGTTTATCTCAGGGTTCTGTTGTGCATTCTGAGTTTGGATTCAAGTATAACGTCATATATCCATTATTATAACATCATTCAGAGTATTTTCACTACCCTAAAAATCCTCTGTACTCTGTCTGTTCATGTTCTCCACCACCACCGATCTTTGATTGTCTCTGTAGTTTTGCCTTCTCAGTGTTTTTTTCTTTTTTAATTGTCAATAATGAATCTGCTACAAAATCATTTTGAAGGACTTCAGTTTTGAAAGTTGTCTATCAGTACTCAGCATCCATTCCCATTGTCTTCTGTGGTCTTTTCTATATTACAAGGTCTGGTAAGTTAAATGCTAAATATCCCAGGCTTTCTTCCTATTAGGGTGTTGTGTATGATTTAGATTCTACTAATAAAAAATATTCACATGAAATTTAGGAAATAGAAGGGAGGCAGAGGCCATCTTCTTGCTGCTGTACTGGCGGCAGCAAGTCAGATGGATATGTTTACTGTAGCCAGACTCCATATGCCTGGGGTAGTTAACCATCTTTGTGGCTGTAGAGGCAGCAGCAGCAGAATTTCAAATATCTGGATGTGGAAGAATTGTCAATTTTCTGAGCTCTGGTTTCTAGCCAGGGTGGTGTGACCTTGGAGCTAGTTGTCCAAAGGTGGCTCCTTGACTTCTCTACTCCTTCCCCAAATTTGTAGGCACCGGATTTCTATATTACACCGTTTCCTGATTGAGACACCTAGAGAGGTTTTGGTTTCCTAAACTGAATTTTAAATAATACTACTTTATAGTATTCAGTTTTTGTATACAGCAAGATTTATTAAAGCATAGCTCTAATGAACAAACAAGTTGATTATAAGGTTAACATATTTTTAGTTTATACATTTATAAACTATGCTGTGAGGACCGTTTCTTATTGTTAAATATTTCAGTTCATAATAAAAATTTTATACTTGACTTTTAAAAATACATTTCTGGGTAAAAGAGTATGTACAATTTAAGTCATACATGTATATCTATGTATATATATATATATATATATATATATATATATATATTCCATATATATTCATGATTATTACTCTCTAGGAGGATTGTAGAAATGAATAATTGCAGCATCTTTATATGAGAATTGAGACAATTTTATTTTGATGGAGGAGAAGAATAATTGAGATGAATGGTGGACCACAGGGAAGTGGGTTGCCAAGTGGCATCTTGCATGGGGCTACTGAAGACCTTTAACATCCTCAGAATTGAAAATAGGATGTTATCTCCTTCCACTTTCTTTAAAAGTCCATATATCTTATCTTATCTATCTATCTATCTATCTATCTATCTATCTATCTATCTACCTACCTATCTATCTATCTATCTATCTATCATCTATCTAATCTATTATCTATCCCTCTTTCTGAACACATGTATTTGTGTATACATATGTACATATATGTATGCATGTCCAAATATATATATGTATAGATAAATAGGTAGATATCTGCAACAATTTTTGCCTTTCTCCTTCCATGTTGACTACTCTGATGCTTCAAAAAATATATCAGAAATCAAATTCTTAACCTTTGTCTCTTTTAGGCCCCTGCTTTGCTGATGACCTGCGCAGGTGCATCAAATTGGGAGTCCTAAATGCCTCCAATAAGAGTGTAGCTGATGTGAGGGACAAGAATGATATATCGAAGAGAACTTTTTACCAGGTTCATGTTTTTGTCTGGGTCTAGCCTTGGCCAGCGGGGAGTAAGCACATAAAGAAAGAATAGGAGGAGTCCTTTTAAGATATCACCAATCAGCTTTATCAAAGTTCTGTTTGCATCAGTTGCTTCTGGAGCAGGAGTCTGACTGTCTCCTCCTTGTGAGTTAATTGTACACATCACTTTTTAATTTCTACTCTAGTGACTTCTCTTTTTCTTTTGCTAGGCTCTGACAGAGTTCACCAGCAAGCACCTAGCAATGTGCTGATATCTGTCAAAACATGTTTATTGAATAAAGGAAGACATGGATAAAGGAAGAAATGTAGACGATACACACCACCACACCTCCCTGCAATTCTTTCTCCCCTACCTTACACATATGCTTGAACTAGGTTCAAAGATGTGTGTTCTAATGTGACATACTTCCTCTTCTATATTTTCATTGCTTCATTTCTCATTTTGTATAGATACAGCTGGAGATAGACAGGAATGTGTTTAGAAGGGCAGCAAATAACAAAATTATGTAAATATATCTATATTCTCAATGTTTTAAAAAATCAGAAATTGTCCTCGTTTCTTGGCATTCATGAGAGCAGTTCTTTGGGATAATCAGATCTGACCTTTCTAAAGCTTTTCGTAGCCCTATTGAATGACCATTTATCTCCATGATTTTCTACTCCATATTTTTTAAATTAAACTCAGGACACTAACCATCAGAGAAATGCAAATAAAAACCACAATGAGATACCACCTCACCCCAGTCAGAATGGCTATCATCAATAAATCAACAAACAACAAGTGCTGGCGCGGATGTGGAGAAAAGGGAACGCTTGTGCACTGTTGGTGGGATTGCAGACTGGTGCAGCCGCTATGGAAAACAGTATGGAGGTATCTCAAAATTCTGAAAATGGAACTACCTTATGATCCAGTAATTCCACTCCTAGGTATCTATCCGGAGAAATCCAGAACTTCAATTCAAAAATCTCTATGCACTCCTATGTTTATTGCAGCACTATACACAATAGCTAAGACATGGAAACAACCAAAATGCCCATCGGTAGATGACTGGATTAAGAAACTGTGGTACATTTATACAATGGAGTATTATGCAGCCATAAGGAAGAAAGAAATCTTACCATTTGCAACAACATGGATGGATCTAGAGAACATTATGTTAAGTGAAATAAGTCAGACAGAGAAAGATAAGTTCCATATGATCTCACTTATTTGCGGATTCTAAAGAAAAGAATAAGTGAATGAACTAATCAGAAACTGGGAGACAATGAGGAAAAACTGAGGGTTGCTAGATGGGCGGGGGGAGTGGGGGGGGGGGGGGAGGGTGAGGGGATTGGAGGGCAGTCGGTGACCACAGGATGGCCACGGGGTTTGAAAATTAATCTGGGGAACGTAATTTGGTGGTTACCAGAGCGTAAGGGGGTTGGGGGGTGGGGGATGAGGGTGAGGGGGATCAAATGTACGGTGATGGAAGGGGAGCTGTCTCTGGGTGGTGAACACACAGTGTGATTTATGGATGATGTGATTCAGAATTGCACAACTGAAATCTATGTAATTCTACTAACAATTGTCACCCCAATAAATTAAAAAAAATAAAAATAAAAAAAAAAAAAAAAAAAAAAAAAAAAAAAAAAAAAAAAAAGAATACCAATGCTATCCCTAACGATATAATTCCTGAGAACGGTTTAGGATATTTTTGCAGTTCTTTTTGTCCTTAGGGGTGTATACAATAAAATCACTGTTTTAAAAAAAAAAAAAAAAAAAAAAAAAAAAAAAAAAAAAAAAATACATTTCTGGGTAAAAGAGTATGTACAATTTAAGTCATACATGTATATCTATGTATATATATATATATATATATATATATATTCCATATATATTCATGATTATTACTCTCTAGGAGGATTGTAGAAATGAATAATTGCAGCATCTTTATATGAGAATTGAGACAATTTTATTTTGATGGAGGAGAAGAATAATTGAGATGAATGGTGGACCACAGGGAAGTGGGTTGCCAAGTGGCATCTTGCATGGGGCTACTGAAGACCTTTAACATCCTCAGAATTGAAAATAGGATGTTATCTCCTTCCACTTTCTTTAAAAGTCCATATATCTTATCTTATCTATCTATCTATCTATCTATCTATCTATCTATCTACCTACCTATCTATCTATCTATCTATCTATCATCTATCTAATCTATTATCTATCCCTCTTTCTGAACACATGTATTTGTGTATACATATGTACATATATGTATGCATGTCCAAATATATATATGTATAGATAAATAGGTAGATATCTGCAACAATTTTTGCCTTTCTCCTTCCATGTTGACTACTCTGATGCTTCAAAAAATATATCAGAAATCAAATTCTTAACCTTTGTCTCTTTTAGGCCCCTGCTTTGCTGATGACCTGCGCAGGTGCATCAAATTGGGAGTCCTAAATGCCTCCAATAAGAGTGTAGCTGATGTGAGGGACAAGAATGATATATCGAAGAGAACTTTTTACCAGGTTCATGTTTTTGTCTGGGTCTAGCCTTGGCCAGCGGGGAGTAAGCACATAAAGAAAGAATAGGAGGAGTCCTTTTAAGATATCACCAATCAGCTTTATCAAAGTTCTGTTTGCATCAGTTGCTTCTGGAGCAGGAGTCTGACTGTCTCCTCCTTGTGAGTTAATTGTACACATCACTTTTTAATTTCTACTCTAGTGACTTCTCTTTTTCTTTTGCTAGGCTCTGACAGAGTTCACCAGCAAGCACCTAGCAATGTGCTGATATCTGTCAAAACATGTTTATTGAATAAAGGAAGACATGGATAAAGGAAGAAATGTAGACGATACACACCACCACACCTCCCTGCAATTCTTTCTCCCCTACCTTACACATATGCTTGAACTAGGTTCAAAGATGTGTGTTCTAATGTGACATACTTCCTCTTCTATATTTTCATTGCTTCATTTCTCATTTTGTATAGATACAGCTGGAGATAGACAGGAATGTGTTTAGAAGGGCAGCAAATAACAAAATTATGTAAATATATCTATATTCTCAATGTTTTAAAAAATCAGAAATTGTCCTCGTTTCTTGGCATTCATGAGAGCAGTTCTTTGGGATAATCAGATCTGACCTTTCTAAAGCTTTTCGTAGCCCTATTGAATGACCATTTATCTCCATGATTTTCTACTCCATATTTTTTAAATTAAACTCAGGACATTGTTTTCCTTAACTGAAAGGTCAGACTTTTGATGTCATTATTTCATTAGAGTTATTAGTCGATGACATCTCTATTTCTTTTTACAAATATTGATTTCTTTAATTTCCTTTTCTCTAGATATATCTCAAGATGAATAACTTTTAAGTTAGTCTTTCTTTTAATATCAGAATTGCATTTTGATGACTTTAAGGTATAGTGGGAAGACTTAACGGATTCTTTGATGCTACATTTCACAAATGAAGTACTTTGAATGCTTATACAATAAGAAACATTTATGAAGTATACCCTCAAAATATATTACAAGTGGGTATAAATTTCTTAAAAATTTGTAGAACTGAAGGAGATTCAGATGCTATTTCTGCACATTTTCAAATATCTGGATGTGGAAGACAGACTTTGCTTAGTAGGTTTTAAAAGATATTTGCCAATTTAATCAGGAGAGAATCTGAAATTCCAACCAATGTAATATGTAATTCAAAGTTCCCCCAATTGGTGCTTTGTAGTTCATGGTTTCTATGGTTTCCCAAGATGTGTTCCAAATAATAGTAGTTTGGAGGAAAGTTAGTCGGTGCTACACAAAGAGATGACAGTGGTCAAATAAACGTTAGGCTAAACATCATTAAATTGTCCTTCTTAATTAAGGAAGTCTCAGAAACTGTCACATGGTTCTATGCTCTGAGCTTGTCCAAGAGGGTGTATAGTTCACAGATTTCCTCCAGTATTTGACCCCAAAGAACCTCCTTTTTTCACAGAGCAATTTTGTGGAATTAGGTTCTACAAGATATGTTTTAGAATTGGTATAGACCAAAATATTCAGATGCACGAAGTGGCTTTTATATTGATTTTTATAAACATTTTTGCAAAATAATGGAGATGAACTGATATGTTTCTTATCTCCTTTTGACCTTTTCAAAGATCAAATGTGGTCACTCATACATACTCCTCACAAGGATGTATGGACAGCCCACCTCCCTGAGCCTCACAGAGGTTCTAAATCAAACTCCCAGGGACTTGTTTTTCCCTTCTTTTCTTCATTTCTTAGTAGTGGGGAAGAAATCTCTCACAACATTGGACAGAGTTAGCAACATCAGGAGAGTATTTCTCTCCTGGAGGGTAGAATATAGAATACAAGGGTCTCTGTGGAAGGAAATCTTCCATAAATAAACTCTAAATTAATTCAGCATCTATCAAGTGTAGGGAAATATGTAAGTGTTGTGTGAAGTGGGTAAAAGTATGGATGGCAAGTCCTCTTTTTTCTTAGCATCTTCTTTGTATGAGCCCTGCTGTTATATAAGGAAATTCAGATTACATTTTCCATTACTGGGATAATTTTCCTAACCATAAGTCTCAGTCCCTTATGAATGCTCTCTTTGTGTTAGTTAATTAATTAATTACAAATTAATTCAATAAATATGTATTACATGTGTAAGAGGAATTGTTTACTGTGGTGGAAAACCCTAAAAAAGAAACAGGCATTGGGGTGCAGAAGAATAAAAAATTGTGATCTAAACATATCAAGCATCGGATATTCCATTTGATATTAAAATGGAGATGTTGAGTGGGCAGTTAGCATAGGAGTCTCTAATTGAGGAAAAATTTAGGCCTGGTTATATACATTTGAGAGCCAGCAGCATAAAAATAATGTTTAAAGCATGGGATGGATGAGATAATTTAGATATGTAATGTAACTAGAAAAAAGAAGAGGCTGAAAGACTGATCTTAGAGCAAACCAGCATTCAGAGATAAGAAAGAGGAAGAGGATGCAACAAAAGAGGCAGAGAGAAGTGGCCAGGGTCTTCGAAGGAAGAACTAAGAGTATGTTATGTTCTGGAAGCCAAGTGTAGACTGTATTTCAGGAAGGAGAGAAACATCATGTCAGGTGCTCTGGAGTTAAGTAAGATGAGGTCTAAGAAATTTCTATTGGATTTGGCAATGTTGGGGTTTATTGGGGATCTTGAGGAAAGTCATTTTCATAAAGGGGTGTCCTCTGTATATTGTAGCAGTGGAAGATATCATATAGATTGCTTTTCAAAAGTGGCAGCCATACTGGGTTCTGCCAAAGTTTGGCCCCTTATTTCATGTAATTGCCCGTGGATCAAAGTTACCCATTTAGTTCATATAAACATTTTATTCCTTGTAGATGGATTAGAGATGAAAATGTGTTTTTGGGGCTAGAATTTTTTTTTCTTTAATCTTTTGATTTAAAATTGGTTCATGGACCCAGAGTATATGCTGGATATGTGATGAAAAGCTGTAAAGTAAACATCTGAAAGAAAACCCTGATACTGAATTTTGTCAAATTGTTTTCTCATTTTAATGAGGCTTTTTCTTTGGTACCAACTTATCAGTACTTCTTCGTGGCTACTTTCTAGTTAGCATTGTGGTAACAAAATAGACTTAATTTTATAGACTTTTATATGATTGTTTTATATTGAGATGGCTTTATATTATTCACATTCCTTATCCTGGGAGTTGATTCAAATACCGCAAAAAGGTAGGGTAATATGGATGCTATCATGTCCACCTCTAGTCTCTAGATGAACCATAATTAAGGAATTAGAGTGAGCTAATTATACATCCTAATATTAAACATCTCCAGGAAAGGAGATTAAAAATGTGCTAGGAAATTATAATAGCTTTTCCTGAAACATTCAAGCTTTTCTAATAAATATTGTAATTCCAATTTCAACAGAACTGAGGTCACACTGAGCAGTCAAAAATAGTTTCTTATTACCATCTGTATTATTTTATATTTTTTCCTAGCTCATAGTTTAGTCTGTGTGTCAAAATGGAGAAAATTGAGTTATGTTGTTTCTCCCTTTCTCTCTTAAATTTTTTTGAAAATAAGGCAGCCTGACAATGCACTAAGTTTTCAAGTTCAGCACCTTAGATACCTATTTATTTATTTGCAAAACAGATAAGAGTTTCCTCTCTGTCCTGTCATCTGGATGTTAGGAAGTCTGATTTGATTATTAGACTCATTAAGTACACTCCAAGTCAGTTGTCTCCTCGTTCTAGGAGAAAGACGGTTTGCTCAATTTCTTATTTGAAATCTATGAAAGACTACTTGCTGTATTTGTGATTTGAATTTTATGAGGAAGTTTATGTACAATACATCCAGCTAACTTCAATAACAGTTGGTATTAGATGCAAAGCTGATCCTCAGTGTAACCAACTAAAAACCTCATACTGATACTAGCTTTTCTTCCAGCTCCTTAACACTTATTATGGTAGAGCCTTTGAGAAAACCCATAATGCAGTTCCTAAAGTAAAGCGGCTGTGGCAAAGTCAGCCTAATGCTTATTTATTTATTTATTTATTTATTTATTTATTTATTTATTTATTTATTTTTGATGACCTGTGAGATTGAGATAATTTGCAAAATAGCAGTGCCTGTCAGCATAATCAAATAGGACTGATTTTGGACACATACATTTTCAACCTCAGTGATTTCTAGTTTTGATTGCACATGTCTTTAGAGTGGTAGAATTGTGTCATTTCATAGCCTGTAGATGGCAATGTTGCACTTGAAAAATAAACAGAGCTGTCTAAAGAAAGTCTATGCTTCATTACTTAATAAGTAGTGAACAGGAGCTTTAATGACAAGTCAAGGTATACTGTTCAGAAAATATATTTCAGAAGTAGTGTAGGTATGGAATAGGTAAATAACTGTAAGTGTCAGCATTTACATTTAAACATGTGCATGGTTTTAGAGAATGTTTTGTCTAACTGTTCTCTTTCTTCTAAGTGGTCTCGTTTTTCTTTAGACAATGTTTTATTTAAGGTCTAATACTTAGAGTGGTTTTCACCTCGCTGAAAGATAAAGAATTGGCCTGGCTGACACTACAGACTTTTAAAATTTGTACCATTCAGTGATCCACCATAGAACCAGGAAGACAAAGAACTCAGGGCTAAACACACAGTGGCCTTCACCTGGGTGTCCAAGGGCATTATTGCTTTCTCTGGAGAGCCAGAGATTGAGGTAGGAGCAGAGTGCTTCCTCAAGCAACTCATTTTGTTATTCCCATTCAGTGTATTTCATTTCAAAAGCCGCCAAGAGAGAGCCAGATAAGACAGTTTTAATTAAAATATAAACCCTCAATAAGACTGATGTGCTAAATCACTTGCTTTTACATTGAAATGAAAAGTTCAAATCTATGTAAAGGTATATTGCAAACTTTCTGCAAGAAAATGTAAGCTGAGACTATCAACTTTAGAAACCTTGTATCTTGCCATTTGGACCTAACCATTGCCTACCTTGCCATTTGGTATCATTTTCCATGATCTAAGACTGAGGGCACATGAAGAAACAAAATCATATCTTGCTCTGGCCCATTTTCCTCCTTAACCATAAAATCCTTGGCATTATTATGGCTCTAAATAAAATTTTTGTGGTAAATTTAATCTAGACAAAAAAAACAACTATTTGCTATTTGGTAAGAATGGGAGAAGAACAAAAATGGACAGGGATTGTGGAAAGAATTTTAAAAAGTGATGTAAAAATTTTGGTTCCATATCAGATTGAATGAGAATGATCCTACTTAGGAAGAGAACATATGCTAGTCTTACTTTTTTGCCACCCAAAAACATGTCTTTGGTTACTGAATATTAATTTTTAGCTATTGGGAACTTCTGGTCATATTCCATCTTATTCTGTATTTATGTTCTGGCTTCCCTTCTTTAGTAAATGCATTGACAGCACTAGATGAGGTTGGGTAACCTGGAGGTAACATTTGGCTTTGCCCACCTCAGCCTGATGATTTGCTAAAAGTCACTTGATTGTGATAAACTTCAGTTTTAATTGATAAAATAATAAAACTATCTATACCCATCTTTTAGGTATTTCGGCTCATAATAACTATTCAATAAATGATGGCTTTTATGCCTTTTTTCTCTGATAAAGGAGCTTTGGTCTCATCGTTTTCCTCTTTGGCAAATGAAAAATTAAATAGTAACTATTCATAAATATTTATTAAATTAATAGCTGAAAAAGTAAATAATTAATTAGAGAAGAAAGTTTGTTTAGTGACATTCATATCAGATAATTTTCTTTAACTTCTCTCTCTCTACTTAAGCATAAGACAAAGAGTAACTAGATCTCAAAGGTCTGTGATTAAATCATACAAAAGAGAGGAAACAAAGCAAAGTCAACATATTTAAAAATTTATTATGGCATGTCAAGCAGAATAATAGAGTTTTTTCCTATTGAGGAGAATTCTCACTGAAGTTCACACTGGACTCTGAACTCTTCAGTTTATGGATGGGAACCCATTCTAGCTTTTGTAATTTGACCAGGAAAACAAACAAACCTCAAGGTCAATATCAAAAGAAAGGTTAATAATCTGTTTTTTTGCTTATAGTATATATGTGTATGTTTTCACTTTAAAGCAAAGACACTACTGGGTTCTTTTTATGTAGTAAGTTTATAGAGCTTTACAGAACAGAGAGAAAACACTGCTGAAATATCCCAAAGCTAAATGTTAGTAAGATTTCAGAGGATGCAAATCTTTGTAAATTAGTTTTTTTACTATGAAGTGAATGCTTCAGCTGATGGTCACAAATAAATCTAATTCTATAAAACTTGTGGCCCAGCTGAGAAGTCTGTGATTAAAAATTGGATCCAGACATAAACTCCCCTTCTTTTTCTCAGTTCAATGTATTTTGTGAAATAGTCTACCAATAAAAAATAATTTGGATGACTTGCTTTTAAGGCAAAAACAGAAGGCAGCCTTGTTAACTTTTGAAATGAAACACTGTCTCATGTACAAGCCTAATATTTAGGATACATTAAT
This sequence comes from Rhinolophus ferrumequinum, assembly GCF_004115265.2. Taxonomy (NCBI): domain Eukaryota; kingdom Metazoa; phylum Chordata; class Mammalia; order Chiroptera; family Rhinolophidae; genus Rhinolophus; species Rhinolophus ferrumequinum. The sequence continues at coordinate 66,783,002 of NC_046285.1, forward strand.
TTCTATCAATAAAGAACATGGATGGTTTCTAGCATTGAGAGAGAATGCTTACCACATAATCTGATATTATATTAAATAACTTATATCATTGATCTTTCCATGGTTACCTTACTATTAGTATTATCGACCTTATTTTAAAGAGGAACAGCTTGTTAGAGGGATTAAATAACTAGTCTACTGTTTCCAGCCAAAAAGTGACATGCCTGGGTCTTAGCCCCAGGCAGTTTGGCCATAGTCATACTCCAGAGACTGGACTTTTAAACACTAGTTTACTGTAGCTGCCTTTCTAACAAACACCTTTCTGTAAAGCTCTAGTTGATTAATTAATTAATTAAAATTTGCATTTTCCCACTCACATTATGAAAAAATATGACATTTTTACAATGTTATACAGATTGTTGTTTCTACAAATATGGATGATATGAAAGCCAGATCTTTTTGCCTTTTAAACCAATTTACATTCTGAACTCCTCATGATTCAGTTATTATTTTCCATTTATTATTTGAATGTATTTGTTTAATTTATAATTGACTATTACTGACTTTCCAAACCTCTTAAAGATAGTGATTTTTCCACCTGTCATTCAAATTATTAAGTGTACGTTGTTTAGAAAAAAAAGTTATAAATATGCAAAACAAGATAATTTCAAAAGGTACAACAGAAACCAATTTAAAAAGTATCATGACATTAGAGGATGTTTAAAATAAGTTAGTATTTATCTGTATCATCAATGCTTCATGAAACTGTGACTCATTTCATTAGTGGAAATACCTATCCAGAAAGTCAATAAAAAGTGCTGAGAGAATTTGTGAAATGCCATTGACTTTTGCAATTGCAAGAAATCCATTTCCCTAAACGTGACTTGGGCTACGTCTATGTGTCTTCCAATAAACATCTCACTATCAAATAATTTCAATGTCAGTAAATAGAATGGAACATGAAAATCCCTTGTGTTTATTCTTCCTTTCAGAACAAAAACTCTGACCTTGCTATATCTACAGAAATTTAATATACATGAAAAATTTCAATACAGCTCTTTTGGATAGAACTATAGCTTTAGTTTACATTTTGAAAACTATTGGAAAGGTAATTTGACATCTTCATTAAAAAAACATTGTATTTATAATTACAGGAACACATGTGAAGGAAGTAATCTTTTTCAATCACATTCTTGTGCTTTTATGGAATGCCTATTTTGTCTTTAATGACTTGGAACCATTTTTCTCTTCCTGGAGAGGACATTATGCTTTTGTTAGATTGTGATTTTTTTCTCCCTCAGTAGTTTCTTCCTCTCCTAAGTGCCAGAAATGTCCGGAAAAGAGAAAGCAGAGCACAGTGATGTCTTTTTCTCAGAACATGTTGTCTAGAGCATCTTTGTCATATGGTTTTTATTATCTTTACCTAGAACAATATTCTTTTATCTCTGTTATGTATTTATTCCTTTCAGTACATTTAGAAATTGGGGGTATTATTTTCTTTATTTTATGGGGAGAGGATGTAAAGTTATAGACAAAAACTATTTAGAATTGTCTCTTATTACCTCAGAGTATAGGAACAGAACACATGAGTGAAAGCTTCAGGGGATCATTGGGTCATTGCAAGAAAAGATTTTGGACTTCACTGTCTTGGCATTTTCAGCCCCTGGGAGAATGTAGTAAAGGGAAGTCAAGTATGAGATTGGCAGTATTGAATATACTACTCCTATGTCTAGAAGACCCCTTCACTAATTTGTGTTATAGCTAATTCCTATTCTTCCTTCACAGATCAGCTTGAATTTCACCCACATTCACAAGTTTTCTTGGAATGTGTCCTCTCGCTCCCGCTGTAAAATCTCTGTGCTCCAATAGCACATGTGTTACTCTCCATGGTTATCGTTAAATTACTTGCTCATACTTGAAACTAGTCTTTAGTGGCCTGAGAATAGGGCTCATGACTTATTTGATTTTATATCTCTAACATCCAGCACACTTCCTGGCAATAGCGACATTGAATGAATGAAAAATTTTGAACTCTTAAATATAGATTTAGAAAGACATTTGAAGGAAATCTATTTGTAGTGTTTTAGTTTCTTTGGTTTCATTTTTATACCTCTGCAAACTCATACAAAGTGTCATGTTACACAGAGTTTCATATGTGTATAGTTGCTCTAAAGGACAATTTGTTTGGTAATCCCTTATTGATTATGACTATATCTCAGGATCATAAGAAAAATAATTTGTATGTTTATTGTTATCGTTGAAATTCATTTAATGTTAGTTTCTACATCCATCTTATTTCTTATAGTGCCAAATATTTGAGTGATAGCAATATTTATTTATTTTTCACTTCACTGTTTCCATTGAGGTTTTAGATACCATCTTACCCTGAAAGTAAGACCTACCCCCAAAATAAGCCCCAGTTAAGATCCTCAGCCAGACAGACACATTGAGTACATTATGACGATGTTCTAGAAGAAGACACGTGACTGTATTTGAATAAATGTAGATTGTTGTGCATGAAAAAATAAGACATCCCCTGAACATATGCCCTACTGCATCTTTTGGAGCAAAAATTAATGTAAGACCCAGTCTTATTTTCGGGGAAACACAGTAAGAGCTTAACACTCAGTTGAGGTAAAATGAAAAAGACAGAAAATGCCAAGTGTTGTTGAAGATGCGGAATAACTGGAACACTCAGGCACTGTTGATAGAAGTGTAAATCTCTATGAGATATTTAGGAAACCTGTTTACTAGTATCTCTAAAGCTGAATACCGTGTTTCCCCGAAAATAAGACCTAACCAGAAAATAAGCCCTAGCATGATTTTTCAGGATGCTTGTAATATAAAATAAGCCCTACCATATTTCCCCGAAAATAAGACCAGATCTTATATTAATTTTTGCTCCACAAGATGCATTAGGGCTTATTTTATATTACAAGCATCCTGAAAAATCATGCCTGGGCTTATTTTACTGTTAGGTCTTATTTTTGGAGAAACATGGTATATGCATGCCCCATGACCCAGCAGTGCCACTGTTAGATGTATGACATATTGAAATGAACACATATGTTTATATATTAGTAGATAAGAATGTTTATAGCAGCCTTATTTGTAATAATCCTGAATTGTAAATAAGCCAAACATCTTTGATAGTAGACTAGATCATTGTTGTATATAAATACAGTGAAATGTCTACACAACAATTAAAATTAATGAAATGCTGTTACATGCAACAACATAGATGAATATCACACACACAATAACATTGAATGAAAGTATCCAGAACCAAAAAAGTACATATTGTTTGTTTCCATTTATGTAAATGTCAGACACTGAAAAAATCAAATGCATGGCAGTAGAAGCCAGGAGAACTTAGGCGTGGGAGAGGATAACATTAGGAAGGAAGACTTGAAGGGGGTTTTAGAGTGTTGCCAGTGTTCTACTTCATAATCCTGGTGGTGGCCATCCAGGCATGTTCAACTTGTGAAAAGGTTTTGAATTACCTATCTATGATCTATGCACTTTTCCATATTATATCCCACTAAAAATTTTAAAATGAAATAAAGTCCGAATAAGAAGTCAAAATTATGATTTAGCAATTGGTAGATACTCCAAATGGATATTTTCTGTTTTGAACAAAATATTTCACGATTCCGCCATTTTTTTAATGAAATGTATAGAATTTGGCTATATTAACATAGCCAAGGTTTCCTGAATCTTTAGGCTTTTGGTATTTCCATTCTCTTTACTGACAATAATGAACATGCGAACCCCTTGAATAGTAGTGTTAAATATAAGACCACAATCCCAAAATGGAGTCACTTATGCTAAGCCCCATGTCACCAAACCGAGACTTTTAAGCAGAGCTTTGGCTCTCCCAGAAATTGAATTTTAAACCAGTAAGTCGGGAACCTCCTAATCAGCACTAATGGGGTGATCTGTCTGGTAGATCCCCGCCATCTCATAAAGGAAAGTGACCTGGCCATAACCGACCTGCTTTTCTGCCTAGTATAACTTCCTTGTTTCTGCTCCCTTTTCCCTATAAAAGTACATCATTTTGCACAGCTCCTCGGAGCTCCTTTCTTTCCGCTTGATTGGATGCTGCCTGATTCATCAATTATTGAATGAAGCCAATAAGATCTTTAAAATTTACTCAGTTGAATTCTGTTTTTTAACAGTAGTGCTAAAGTTCCCCCTCCCTGCCACCAAAAAATATTAAATAAAAAAAAGGATAGACATGTATCTTATTGAACTACTAAGTAATTTCTGATCTTTTGGACTCACCATTTCTTCAGAAAGTCTTCAAGCTGTTACACAAGTGACCTACTGTTCAGACCATTGTATTAAAATGGCTCAATTAGTGATGACATTTTAACATGGAAAACCATTGCGCTTGTATACATTGGAAATTTATTTTTTCAGACTGTGCATGTTACTTATAGGGTTTCTTTTAAAAAAATAAATTATTCCTAGTTAAGTAGAGACAGTATATTTTTTCCCCCAAAGTCAAATTTCTGTGTTCATATTTTGTGGACAGGTAGCAACTAAGCAAACAATTAAAATTGTAAAATACTGACCACCTGTAGAGAAACTTTTAACATTTGTATTTTTAGATACTAGAAGAGAAAAGAGTTAATAAATCTAATACTTCCTTGTTTGTCAGGGTCCAAGGAAAGACGTGCTTTTGTTAGCCTATTTGTCAAGGAGGCGAGAAATGAGGCAAAAGATACTAATACAGAACACGTAGGAACAATGGGGAATATCAAGTTATAACAGAACTTAGTTGGCTTCAGTGGGAAGCTTTGAAAAACAACCTCTGACAAAGAAAACACACACACACTCTCACACACACACACACACACAAAGAAGTTAAGGAAAATTATGAAAGTGTTAATGTGAAAAATGACGATACAATCTGCAATTTAGCTTGGCCTTTGAGGTGTGCCATATTGCATAGTTTAGTTTTGAAAAGTCATTTGTGCAGAGTTAATTGCCTCCATTTAATTGTATAGTTGACAAGGTTTGTTCAAATGTTGGGTGCACTTGGGCCTCAGAAGTAAAATAAAGAATTTAGTCCTTCTTAGAAATGACCTGATAGGCAGCAGTCATAAATGCTTCCAAGTATTACACCAGAGTGTTAAGAATAAAAATCGAACAACATGACCATCAAGGGATGTGAGTTAGAAACAACTAGCATTACATATAGTAGTTTATAAAGAAAGAAAGACAAACAAAAATTACAATGATCGATTCGGACATCTACACAGAGTATTGTATTAGATATACATTGTATTATATTAGTGTTTCCTAAAGAAATTCTCTGTTCAATTTAATTTAATTTGTTCAAACTATTATGGGGATGGCTGTTGTTTCAACTACATGCCCATTGACGGGAAGGTACATGCTAAGTCCTGACACTGTTTAGCAACAAAACAATTTATATATTTGTCTATATTAGCAACAATTAAGATGTCTAATGTACATTAAATACATTAAATGTATGCATACAAATCCTGAGTGACGGCAATATGAGAATGTCCAAAATTAGTTTTTGGAAGATATGTACAAATATAGGCTATTTTCCATTATCTGTGATAAAGAGGATTTGGTATAATATAAAGATAAAATTCATATTTTAGTCTATGGTTTCAACCCTTTACTAATAAATCTTTGCTGCATGCACTAAAAAGTGACAGGTGTGATTGACTTGTCTCCTACCTTTATTGACTCTCTAATGAACAATTAAATAGCTTGACGCAAAACAATCAAAAGGTCTGGAAAATCCACATACCAGGTAAACAGGTTTTGAAAATTTGAGGGTTACTGGTACTTAGCTCTGTTGTTAGTCAAGAATTTCCCAAGTGTCTTTCTTGGCTCTGTAAAAGGGGCTCCCAATAATAGCATAATTGTCAGTAGTGGTACCATAAACAATCGATAATTTACCAGCATCTTTTCGAATACAGCTTTAAATGAAGGTATGAGGAAGGCATGTAGCCATATATGCTGTGCTATTTAAGAAAACCTGGTGAAATTCTGATATTTCAAGCTAGCTTTCTTACGGTCCACTATTAATGGGTGCTTTCTTTGGGTAGTAATCCTCTTTAAAATTTTCTTTCTCCCTCTCACCCCGCCTTCTTCTCTCCTTCCTTCTTTTCCTTCTTTCCATTTTTCCTTTACTCCCTCCTTTCCTCTTGACACATTCATTGAATACTTGTTATGTGTCTTACAATGCTGGCTATGGATGTATGAAGATAAAGGAAGACAAAAAATTTGATCTCATACTGAATACTATCTTCAGAGACAATCAGAAATATAAATGTGTAGTTATAAAGTAATATGGCTAGTTTAGAGATAGAGAGATGCCTGTGGTGTTTGGGGAGCATACAGGAAGGGCAGGTTAGACATGGGGCTGGAAGATCATTCCAGGTAAAGAAGATGGCAAGCTCAAGAGCAGATAACTAAGAAATAACAGAGTTTACAAGGGGAATAACAGAAAGTCCAATGTTTGTTGAGGGTAAGTGCAAGGAAAGGGTGTGGTGAGGAATGAGGTGGGAGAGTGAGATAAGAGGTTTATAATTCATAAGGAAATTAGGATTTTTCTTACAGATTTCAGGAACTCAGGGAAGGTTTTTAAGCAGGGTAGAAATATAACCAACTTTGCATTTCAGAGTGGCATTCTGGCTGTATTGTTGAGACCACAACTGAGACAAAAGTGGTGGCTGGATTGTGGTTTAGAAGCTGATGCAGTAGTGCAGGTAACATAGGGCCATGAGACTAGGGACAGAAGATTGGTGATGGCTTCGATGTATCACCATGACCTCGATGCATTTAGGAGGCCAAGGGAAAGAAACTGGCGATAGATTAAGCACAAGAATGAGAAAGGAACAAAGGATAATATCCATGCTTCTTTGCAGGCTCTCGTGTTACGAACTGAGTTAAAATAAGAGGAGGGGAGTCTAAGGATAAAGTGAATTGAGGTGTGCATGTGCTGATTTCAAGTTGCATTTAGGATAAACCAATGGAATCGTTTAGCAAGAAATAGATTTATAAGACTGTACTTTTAGGGATGTATTTGTACAGAAATTATACATTTGCAAATAAGGAACATTTACATTTCAGTTGAAACTATACAAGTGGGTGAAGTTTTCCAGGGACTGGAAGATTGTGGTGATAAAACACATAAATCCAGAAATCTAAACAATATTCAAAGGGAAGGCAGAAGAAGAGCTACACAAAGATAGCAGAGGGTAGTCACAGAGGAGTAAGACAAACAACACTTAGGCACTAGTTGCTTCTTAAAAATTGAGAGAATTGGGCATCGAGGAGAATGGGGAGTTTCCAAGGTAGTGCTTGGTGTAATCAAGAAATGCAGAAAGTCCTATTAGTTATTTTATTTGGTCGGGAACAAGGATCCTGAGTAAGTTGGATTCTGCTGTGTTACAACAATACCCACAAGAAGTTCTGGAAGAATAAGCATGAATGGCCAGAGCAGGCAGTACCAACCCCAACCAAAACATTTTATTTCCAGGCGGGGCATTGTCCTCAAACTGCATTGTGGGATTCCGATTTAGGAGTTTGTCCACACTTAGAAGGGCCTTAAAGACTCTTTTCCTTAGAATAAGCAGGCCAAAGGTAGGATTTAAAAAATTTTGAGGCTTACACCCAATCTCATCCTTCTGTGTTTTATCATTCAGATAAAGAAAAAATGCACATCCTAAGAAAATCAGGTCAAACAAAGGAAGGACAAATTTGAGTTATTCCTAAAGTCTAGGGTTTCCTAAGACTTAATCCAAAGCTTCTAGATGAAGACAGGATAGTTGTACAATTATTTGGGAATTGTTAACCTGTAGCTCCACAGGAAATAACTTCATCAACTAGAGTACAGTGCTAGCCACAGTTCCTTCTGCTTTTATTTTTCTAAAATTAGGTCAGCACTTAATTCCTCCACCCCTTTCAGTGGGGTTGATTCCATCTTGTGATCCCTGACCTCCTAAATGATTTTTTAAAAATTTGCACAGATAAAGGTTTACTGTTTGTGCTGTAAAGTTTTCTGTGTTTTGACAAATGCTTAATGTCTTGTATCGAACATTATAGTATCATACAGACAATTTCATAATGCTAAAAGAACTCTGTATCACCTATTCAACTCTCCACCCTCATCAAACAGACACCTGGCAAAGACTGATAAGTTTAATGTCTCCATAGTTTTTTTTCTTTCCAAAATGTGCTAAAATGACACAGTATATAGCTGTTTTACACTAACTTCTTTCACTTATCTATGTGCGCTAAAGATTCAGCCTTGTCTTTTTAAGGAATTTATAACATTTCTTTTTATTACAGACTAGTAGTTCATTTTATGGACATACAACAGTTTATTATTTTACCTGGTAAAAGACATCTTGGTTGCTTCTAGTTTTTGATGATTATGAATAAAGCTGCTATTATTATTCACATGCAGGATTTTGTGTAGATGTAAGATTTCAAATCAGTTGGGCAAATACTGAGGAGTGCAATTTCTGGATCATATGGTAAGACTATATTTAGCTACATAAGAAATTACAAAAATGTCTTCCAAAATAGCTGCAAAACTACCGGCAATGAATGAGAGTTCCTACTACCACACAATCTTACAAGCAAATGGCATTATCAGTTGTTTAGATTTCAGTCATTCTAATAGGTGTACATAATATCTCATTTTGGTTTTAATTTATGATCCCTTAATGAAAAATTATATTTTCTTATACTTATTTTCTATCTGTATATATTCTTTCGTGAGATTTTTATTCAGATATTATGCCCATTTTCAATTGAGTGGTTTGTTTTTTATTAATAAGAATTCTTTGTATATTTTGCATACAAGTCCTATATCAAATATGAGTTTTGCAAATAATTTTTCCAATAAATGGCTTCCCTTTTCATTCTCTTGACAGTGCCTTTCATGGTGAAGTTTTTAATTTTAATAAACTCCAATTTATCAAATTTTCCTTTCATCCATTATGTTAGTGGTGTTTTATTTAATATATCATCACCAAACCCAACGTCATACAGATTTTTCTGCTGTTATTTTTTTTCAAGAAATTTTATAGCTTTGAATTTTACATTTAGGTTTTTTATCCATTTTGAGTTAATTTTTATGAAAGGTGTAAGGTTTGTGCCTAGATTCATTTTCTGGCATGTGAATGTTCAGTTGTTCCAGCACCATTTTTTTTTTTTTAAGACTATGCTTTCTGCATTGAATTGTCTTTGCTCCTTTGTAAAAAAATCAGTTGACTATATTTGTATGGGTCTATTTCTGGGCTCTCTGTTCTGCTCCATTGAACTATGTGTCTATTCTTTTGCAAATATCACACAGACTTGATTACTGTACCCTAATGTAAGCCTTGAGACTTGATAGTATGAGTCCTTTAGGTTTGTTCTTCTTCAGTATTTTATTGGCTATTTTACATCTTTTACTTTTCCATATAAAGTTTGGAATCAGATTGTTAGTTTCTGCAAAATTGCTTGCTGAGATTTTGATTGGGATTGCATTGAATCTATGGATCAAGTTGGGATGGACTGATATCTTTACAATACTGGATTTTCTAATCCATAAACATGGAATATCTTTTCACTTATCTAGGTCTTATTGGATTTCTTTCATTAGATTTTTGTAGTTTTGCACATATAGTTCTTACAATATTTTGTTAGATTTACATATAACTTTAAGTTTTTGGAGTGCTATTATTATTTTTAATTTCAAATTCCAATGATTTATTGTTGGTTATGGTTAGAGAGAATAATGGCTCCCCCAAAATATCAGTGTCCTAATTTTCAAACCTGTGAATATTTAACCTTGCGTTGCAAAATGGACTTTGAAGATTTGATTAAGGATCTTGAGATGAAGAAATTATCCTGGATTGGCTGGATGGGCCCAATGTAACCATTAAGATGCTTTAACTCAAGAATATTTAAAAATATGTTGTTCAATTTCCATTTATTTTGGAATTTTCCAACTATCTAGTTGTTATTGATTTCTAGTTTAATTCCATTGTGGTCTGGGAGCTGACATTGTATGCTTTCTTTTCTTTTAAATTTGTTAAGGTATGTTTTATAGCCCAGAATGTGGTTTATCTTGGTGAATGTTTCATATGAGCGTGAGAAGAATATGTTTTCTGCTGTTGGATAAAGTAGTCTATTGATGTCCATTATATTCAGTTGATTGATGATGTTGTTAGTTTAACTATGTCCTTACTGATTTACTGCCTGCCAGACCTATTTCTGATAGAAGGGTGTTGAAGTCTCTAACTATGATAGTGGATTCGTCTATTTCTCCTTGCAGTTTTTGCCTCATGTAATTTGATTCTCTGTTGTTAGGTGTATAAAAGATAAGGGTTTTAATGTCTCCTTATAGAATTAACCCTTGTAAAATTATGCAATCACTTTCTTTATCTCCAATAACTTCCCTTGCTTTGAAGTTTGTTCTGTCTGAAATTGATATAGCAATTCCTGCTTTTTATTAATTAGTGTTAGTATGGTATTTTTCCTTCATCCATTTATTTTTAATCTGTATATGTCTTAATATTTAGGTGATTTTCTTATAGATGATATATAGATGAGTCTTATTTTTCGATCCACTCTGACAATTTCTGTCTTTTAATTGATGCAATTAGAAATCTCTGCCCTAGAAGTTAGAACTGAAGTATACTGGGATGGGGTGGGGAAGGAATGGTTAAATCAGATTTTTAGGATCCTTGTACCAGGAAATGAGGGGTTAAGTTCCAGGGGTTCTGTGAATTTGTGGGAGAAGGCGTACCCCCCCATATATATATATATATTAATCTCAAACTGAAAATTAACATTTTGTTCAAATATAAACACAAGCAACAAATCACAATAAAACTGGCAGTATGTGTGGCATTGTTACCAATAGAACTCACACATGTTTTCATATCACATCGACATTTTTTGCCAATAATCATATCATTTATGCTCAACACTTTGAAAAATATACTTGTTAGTAGAGTCACCACTTGATCTTATTTCTTGCATCAATGAAGAAGCACATATGTAATCATGTCACAAATTTGTTTAAAATATTTTTACTAAATATAGTTAGAAATAATTGATTTCTTTTTAATTCTATTTTTATTTTATAAAACAAAAATCATTCTGAGGAGGTATGGTAGGCAGAATAATGGCACCCAAAGTCCCTCATTCCTCATGCTTGTGAATTTGTTATCTTAGATGACAAAAGGGACTTTGCAGATATGATTAAGTTTGAGGATCTTGAGATGGGAGATAATTCAGAGAGGCATAACCTAATCAATACAGATCCATACAAGTGGAAGAGAAAAGAAGACTATTGGGTCAGAGATGTGATATGGGAAGTACTGGACCCACTGTTGCTGGCATTGAAAATGGAGGAAGGAATCCACGAATCAAAAACGTGGTAGGCAAAAACCCTCAGCTTTGCCTAGACAGCAAAAATACGGGGATATTGGTTTCACAACTGCAAGGAACTGAAATTTGCCAATAATTCAAATGAGTAGAAAATAGATTATCTCGTAGAACCTCCAGAAATGAATGCAGCCTTCCCATATCTTGATGTTAGTCTAGTGAAAACCATACTGGTTTTCTGACTTATAAAACGAATAAAATACGTTTTTTCTAAACTGCTATATTTGTGATAATTTGCTACAGAAGCACTAAGGAACTTATACAGAAGAGATCCCCCTGCTTTATCAAAATTCTGATGGTGTTCATGACATGAAAAGTTAAGAACTGTGCTGTTGTTTACTTCAATATTACAGTCCCAAAATCTTTTGAAAGGTGAAAATCATGGAATGAAATAACAGATGGTCATTAAGAGATCCCAAATTTTGACACGGAAAGCAATAATTCTATGTATGCTAATAAAGGCAAAAATTGTACTAACCCTCTTCCTTCTCCCTTCTAATTTGGTTTCTTTGTTTTCTAACTCCAGGTCCATGGCTGATTATAACTATTCAATTTCCCACCCCCCCCCAGATATTATGCTATCTATATAAACTTAGGCATCTAACCAAAGAATAGCTTTTAAGAAATTGATTGTCACAAGCAATAAATTGAATATAAACTTATATCACTGAAGAATGCATATGGGTAGGAAGATTATGCCAACAAAATCTAATGAGAAAAAATGATGTATTAGAAATATAGAAGACTAATGGCTTGTTCTGAGTGTGCTTCTCAGGTTGGATTAAATTACATTTTGTTATTATCTAAATGTCCCTTGGGAAGAGGAACTATGAAAATGCATGTTGGTGCTAAAGCAGCATCACTATATATTTTTATGAGAAAACATTTTTTTTAAAGGAATATTCAGAGGACCATGAAACTCTTTAAACACTCATTAGAAGTAGGAAGTAGTAGAAATTTAAATTATAAGGCTGTTAGAATATTGCAATATGTCTGCCAGATAATGGAAAGTCTACAGGCTGTTATGTAGGAGACAATATCTGAAAAACAGATCTGAGACTTTTTCTTGAAATATAATTTTTAATTAATTTTACTTTAGTGTCTTTGTGTCTTATAATTTTCCCAAATCCACTGTATCTTTTATTCATAGCTTTTTGTCCCCAGGATTGCTCAACTTAGCTTCTAAAAGAAAACAATATTGGCTTTCTAAGAATTTCCTTATAGAATTGGCAAGCTTTGGTGAGAAAAGATGCCATGCCATTAAAAGTGACATCTTGTCATTTTTCAATCAGTTCTCATCCCAAGGTAGAATTCCACTTATTCTACATGATCCAAATAAAGCCTACTTCCATAAGATATTTTACTGCTTCGTCCCTCTGTGGTTTGTTTCCTTCTCAAATCTGAAAATCTCAGTGTTTGGCAGCTATACATATTAACTTGAGTCTCAAGCATTCATTCTTTTTTTTTTTTTTTTTTTAATTTATTGGGGTGACAATTGTTAGTAAAATTACATAGATTTCAGGTGTGCAATTCTGTATCACATCATCCATAAATCACACTGTGTGTTCACCACCCAGAGTCAGCTCCCCTTCCATCACCATACATTTGATCCCCCTCACCCTCATCCCCCACCCCCCAACCCCCTTACCCTCTGGTAACCACCAAATTACGTTCCCCAGATTAATTTTCAAACCCGTGGCCATCCTGTGGTCACCAACTGCCCTCCAATCCCCTCACCCTCCCCCCCACCCCCCACCCCTCCCGCCCATCTAGCAACCCTCAGTTTTTCCTCTTTGTCTCCAAAACTGTTTCTGATTAGTTCATTCACTTATTCTTTTCTTTAGAATCCGCAAATAAGTGAGATCATATGGTACTTATCTTTCTCTGTCTGACTTATTTCGCTTAACATAATGTTCTCTAGGTCCATCCATGTTGTTGCAAATGGTAAGATTTCTTTCTTCTTTATGGCTGCGTAATACTCCATTGTATAAATGTACCACAGTTTCTTAATCCAGTCATCTACCGATGGGCATTTTGGTTGTTTCCATGTCCTAGCTATTGTGTATAGTGCTGCAATAAACATAGGAGTGCATAAAGGTTTTTGAATTGAAGTTTTGGGTTTCTCCGGAGAGATACCTAGGAGTGGAATTACTGGATCATAGGGTAGTTCCATTTTCAGATTTTTGAGATACCTCCATACTGTTTTCCATAGTGGCTGCACCAATCTGCAATCCCACCAACAGTGCACAAGCGTTCCCTTTTCTCCACATCCGCGCCAGCACTTGTTGTTTGTTGATTTATTGATGATAGCCATTTTGACTGGGGTGAGGTGGTATCTCATTGTGGTTTTTATTTGCATTTCTCTGATGGTTAGTGAGGTTGAGCATTTCTTCATATGTCTGTTTGCCATCTGTATATCCTTTTTAGAAAAATGTCTCTTCAAGTCCTCTGCCCATTTTTTAATTGGATCGTTTGTTTTTTTGGAGTTGAGTTGAGTGAGTTTTTCATAGATTTGTGATATTAATCCCTTATCAGATATATCATTGGCAAATATCTTTTCCCATTCAGTAGGATCCCTTCTATTCATTCCACAGTATTTGAATTATCTGCTATGTGCCAATCTCATGCGAAGTTCTGCAGATACAATAGTGAATGGGACTTTTACCACATCTTCAATCTAATGGGGAAATACGTGTAAAAATAAATAATTAGAGTAAGCTGTGATAACATTGTAATAGAACCTGGAAGATTCTATCACTATTGACAATTGCGTAATTGAGGAGAGGTGTCCTCTTTTCAGCTATTATTTAAGCTCTTAAAGTATTTCGTGCTTTGTTTCCCAGTATTTACTACATTGATCTACATAAAATGTCTGTTCTTACTTAAGTCTTCTTGATAAAAACGTTGATTCTCCTACTTTTCCTTTATTTTTCTTTCTTTTTTTTTTTCATCTCCTTAGTGTCCACAGTGACAAGGCATTTCTTTTTAGTCAGCCCAATACTATTATTTTGCATTGGTAGAGGGTGGTGGTAAAAAATTCAGGGTCTGGAGTCACATTTTCTGCATTTGAATCCTGACCTGGCCATTGTATAGCCTTCTAACACTAGGTAAGTTATGTAAATTCTAAGTGCCAACATTTTCTCATCTGCAGAATGGGGATAATAATGGAAAAACCACCCCCTCCCTCCCCCTCCATGAAACAATATGTGTGAAGTGGCTGGTGTACAACATTTACTGCATGAATAGTAGTATTATTGCTTGACAACAGAATACAGGCCAGTCTTTTCTTCAGTTTATGATTTAATGCTGTTAATAATACATTTATTGTTTTTATTTTTCATTGCACATGCCAGTCAGGGGCCTCTGTAGCATAGAGAGAGTGGTCCCTTAATACGGACCAAAATGAAAGGTCATGGAAGGATGAGTCTCAGATCATCACCACCTGGGAAACTGGAGGCAATGTTTTAGTTGCCAGAGAGTCTGGCCTTTGCTCATTCTAGAAGAATTCTTGGGCTTTGACTTTTCAAGAGAACAGATGACAGGTTGTACGATCTGGAAAGATCAGTAACAGATGTTTTAAGTGGAAGAATTCAGATTATAACCTGGGGTTTTTCTTCTATAATTTGAGTGTGTTCCCAAAGGAACAAGAATCAAGGAGGCACCCAGGAAAGTGACTGGCCAAAGAAATGCTCTGATCAAGTGACGTTAGCAAGGATTGGGAGAAGAGGAGATGTGAACATTTGGTGTGGGGTGTCATCTGTTGTCTAGGGCAACAAGGATGGAGAGCAGGAACTATATTTGTTAGTAGTACTGCCATATGCTTAGACGTACCCTAAGCATTTGTTGGTGTGAAATAGTCTGTAAGATGCTTGACTGTTGGTGAAACCATGCTTAATAGTTATCTTTAAACATGGATGGAGATCTTGAGATATCATGCTAAGTAAAGTAAGTCAGATGGAAAAGGACAAGTGTCCTTGACAATCTCAAGGACAAGATTTCACTCATGTAGGATATAAAACAAAAAGCAACAAATGAACAAACAAACTCAGACACAGACAAGAGAAGGGTGGTTACCAGAGGGCAAGGAGGTAGAGTGAGGACAAACAGGGTAAAAGGGGTCCAAAATAGGGTGACGGAAGACTAGACTTTGGGTAGAGAGCACATAATGGAAAATACAGGTGATATATTATAAAATTGTACATCTGAAACTTATATAATGTTATTAACCAATGTTGCCCCAATATCTTTTATTTTAAAAATAAACTGAAAAAAACTTATACTATAAATTTTTTAAAAGTTCCACGTTTATTCTGTGGAAGTATCCAATAGGTTTGCTTTTTCCTTTCAGTGTTGTGGCACCATATTGTCTTAAATTTAAATATATTAGACTTTTAAAAAAGCATGCTATTTAGTATTCATATGAATGGAATCCTGTCCTTGTTAAGGATCACAGATAGAGGGATGTCAAGATAAGGCAGAATTCTACACAATGCACTTCTTACACTGGTCTTTGCCAAAGGGCTTTCATTGCTGGCAGGGACTCTTTCCAACAGTCTCACCTTCCTGCATTCCTACAGCCTGGACTTTGAGGGCTGCAGGACAGCAAGGCTCCTGTATGGTCCAAATTTAAGGAAAGGCAGACAGCCAGAGATACAGGACATATAGTTCTGTATTTTAAGATGTGATGGGGTTTTCTTTTAACTATTTTAATCCCTCAGAGGGATTTGAAAATGAATTGAATGCTGGTTTGTTATTTTTCCCTTATGGTACTTTGTATGTCTTTTTAATGAGCACAATGGCTTTAGAAATCCTTTCTCTGGTGATGTTTATTCCTTTCCTATTTGGGAAACATTTTAAGTCACACAGTGGTACTTGTGGCACCCTGTCCCATCTCACCACCTCTTATTCTCCCCTCCACCCCTATTTATAAAGAAAGAAAGAAAAAAAAAGCACCTGTGCGCCCTGAGGCTTTGTCAAGATTTTTTGGCACAATTTAGTGTCTGTGGATGTTCCAGGATGGTGTACAGATGGACACAAAAGGACATTTGTCAAATCAGGAGAACACTATTCAACTGAGACTCTCATTTCGAGCTCTCCGCTGTGGAGTTGCCTTGAGAATAATTATTAGTGAGTATTGTTTGGATCGCATGGTGGCCTGGCTAGGAGAAGAAGATTCTGGGAATAAACAGCAGCTAAGTAGCACAAGAACCAGCTGTCTGTTTAAATAATGCTCTGTAAATGTCCACAGGTAGCTTGACTAAACTCTGGGATTTTATTTTATTCAGGGCATCTAACTACCACTCTGCACTGCTGAACTGTGCAGGAAGAGAAGCCCTGGGTGTTGTTTTCTAAAAAATCTGCTTCTCATTCCTCCCAATAACAACCATCACGACCTCCACCATCACCACAGGTTTTTATTTATTATCTTTGGCTCTTTTAACATTTGTTACGTGATTAGTTTTCTTTCATTATTTGCTAGACACAAACAAATCTGGAGCATATATATATATATATATATATATATATATATATATATACACACACACACACACACACACATTATATAAATACATTAGGTTAGTTTCATGGAGACATTCTTATTTTTCAATCTGAATGATCCTAGCTACATAGTTCTTGCAACTCTGTAAATTCTAAGCTTAATTTCCCATTCTCTAATTGAACTCTTCTCCTTAAAAAAAAAAAAAAAAGAAAGAAAACTTTTTTTTTTAGTGTTCTTCCAGGTTGATCTTGTATAGCAGGAAAATGTAGGTTTTCACACATATGAAATCAACAGTAATATGAATTATTTTAGATTTATCAAATCATGTGTTAAGAACATATTAAGAAAGAAATACTGTTCCACTTTTAGAATGCCTTATTATGTGACAAAAAAAGGAACTTAAAAAAGAATGTGGGCCTGGTAACTTCTAGAAGTAAGAGAAGTACACTTTTGGTGAGGAGAAATTTCTGTCAGCAAACTAATAATATTTGATGCATTTCTCTAGATGAACATCTCTAAGTAGATCTATATAGTAAAAAGTACCTACTGGCTTATATGCCTATAGCTCCTCATCGCATCTGAAAAGAGCCTGTGGTGATGGCTAATATAATTTTTGTTTTTCTACTTCAATTCCTTCAGGAATTTTGAAATGCCCTTTCAGATTCCTTTCATGGAGGTAAAATGACTGCTTTATCAAATCCATGTCCATAGGAAAGTGTTCTTTTATAACATCAGATAACATTTTGTATGGATCAACTTGTTTTAGTCTTCACTTCTCTTGAGAGGAAGGAGTTGTGAAGACCACAGTAGAGATATTTCACTTGGTTTGCATGCTATTGATAAAGGGTAAATGTTGAAAGAAGATATGATCATGATTTTCATACAGATATAAAATGAATTCGTGTCAAACACTTTATTTAACTCAATTAATTAAGGAACTGGGAAAGATGTTAAAACTAATCAGTACAAAGAAAAATCTAAAGAGCCACCTAATATTTAAGCTCATCAGAAAGGCTGATTTAAATCTGCTTAATAGAAGCAAAACCGGCTTCTTCAGCAGGGGGAGAGGGAAATCAATTGAAAGTCCACTGGACAGACTTCATTTACATGCCTATACCCAAGAAGTATTTGGATTACTATTGGTTTTCTGTAAGTTAATGTCAATCTTTACAGAAGTGTTAAATAGCTAAGGACAATGAAAGGCACAAAAACTCCATAGAATTTAACCCGGAGTGTGTTCTGAACAACACATTGTTTTTCACTGAACACACTCTTTAATGTTTTGGTCTGTTTAATTAGTTTTCCCAATTTTCCCTACAGAGTGCCTTCTTCTGACTCTCTTTTAATGGTTTTGGAGGAGATAACACCTCTATTTATATATCCGTATAATTTTTATTGTTTCTGCCTAACGCCACCATTTCCTTTCCTCCAAGTTCAGCTCAGGCAACTCAGTGATAAATGTTACTGGAGAAGACTGTATCTTAAAATTGAAAAATGATCCTGAAGAGCATCTGAAAATGATCACATTTGGATCATTTGGTAAAGCTGTTGAGTAAATGGAGTACAACTGGAATGGGAGGAGGTTAGTGTGAGATTTTAAAATGGATTTCAAAAAAAATGAATTTGGAGTCTTTTTGCTTAGATATTTATTTGCTATGGATCTCACAATAGTTATTACAATTATCCTAAGCTATAGCAGGTGGTTAACAAATTACATATTGTTAAATATTAACAAAGTTGAATGTCTCATGACCAAACTTCTAAACAATTTTATTATCATTTTACTAATGAGTTAATTTTTTTTATTCAGTAGATCATAAGCTTTATAAGGGTAGCAACTCCATTTTTTTGTTCACTGTTGTCTCCTCAAACCCTTACTCAGTATCTGAGATGTAGTATACACATTATATAAATTTATCCAATGAAATTTTAAGAACAATTTCTTAATCACCAAATCTTTTTCTGACAGTTTGCTAGGTGCTCGGCATTAAAAAATAAATACATAAGTTACAGTGTAATCCATATTTTAGAGAAGTTTGTGATCCTTTTCCCAAAGGAATTTGTCACTAAAGAGAGAATTTCAGGCAAGGTGGCAGATTGGCAGAATAGTTTAGGTTGGTGCCATTCATACCATATAGGCAAAGTTGTACTTCTTTTGAACATGTGTGGGGACAGAGCCAGGAGTGCAGTTTCCAGGCTCTTGGCCTCACGTGGAAAGGTGTTCACTAGGGTAGTAAATGGCCATCAACTGTGATTGGATGGCCATCAGCTGTGGCTAGTTGGCCGTCGGCTGTAACCAGTGAGCCATTGGCCACTAATATAACTGCCGTGGCTATGCTAGCAGCAAATGGGGGCTAGCAAGAAGATGGTGGCTGAGCTAGCAAGTGCGGATTGCAGTTAGCAGGGGTGGACTGCAGTTAGCAAGTGGGGTTGGTTCGTTGGTAGAGAAGTGGACGGTGGGTTGCAGATAGTGTGGCTCCTGCTTCCTGTGTCTCCAACCCAGGCGCCATCAAGAATATAGTGGTATGATCCCCCTATCTATGGCTCTGTCAGTGTTCCTTTTGGCTTCACCATATCCTGCCTTCTTATGTGGGGAGTGGGAGCTGAGACTCCGCATGACACCCTGCATGACAACATGTGTTTAGTATTAGCTCTAGTGAGAGCTCCTTACACAACATTCTTGATGTCACCAACATAGGAACATTGGAGGTTGATGAGATCTATAATATATGCTTCAGTAGATGCTCTAACTTAGGATTTCTCAGTAACCCCTTACTGTGTTTCTGAGTATGATCAGAGGTTCTTTCTCTCTAACATCAACCTGAGAAGAACCACCAACACCACAAATTAATGTGTGGCAGAATCCAGGCTGAGTACTTTGTGTTGTTATGTCATTTAGTTCTTAAGTAAATCAATAAATTTAAATTAATTGTTATCTCATTTAGTCCTATGGAGTAGATGAGAGGTTGAGTGCTATGACTGCAATAATATAGCTAGTGGATGGAAGAGTTAGGACAGGAATTGAGGTCTCCCTGAATTCAAAGGTTACATTCTTAACTACTAAACTGTGTAGTCTTGAAATCCAGAACTGACATGGTGAAAATAGGGTTGAGTCAGTGTGGAGTGTCTACGGGTAAGTAGGTGTGTGTGTGTGTGTGTGTGACAGGAGCAGGGTGAGGTGTTCTGTATATCATTGCACAATCAAGAAAAAAATGTGTATTATTCATTTTTGCTGAGCTTTAGACTTTACCATCCAGGCTTCTGTTCAATGAAAAATTGCATAGTAACTCTAACAATTGAATCAATACTTCTATTAACTGCAACATGCAATTTGAAGGTTCAAGAGGTGATTGGATTATGTTTTGTAGATTTATTATCCTCCATTGGTGGATTCTATGTTGCCGTAGAGGGCCCAAGGAGTTTTTGCAATGTGCATTGACTGCAGAGAGGTCATTAAATCTTTCACACAATGGCACTTTGGCCCTTTCACCCCCCAAACCCCCCCCCACCGCCTGCCCCAAGAGTTCAGAAACAGGTGCTGTCTGCCCATGACCAATCCTTCAAACCTTTGTATTTGCAGGACAGCTTGGCATTTTTCTTTTCCTCACCTTTCAAAAATTTCAGCACCTTAACATTTGATTTTTCTCTCAGAATTTTCTCCTCCTAAAATGTCTGCATTTCTACTTTAGTTTTGCTCTCAATTTTGAACTCAGTGTGCTCTTAAGTCATATTCCTCCTTCTAATTAACCTAATTTTATAACATACACATTCCCTATTCTTAGCTTCATTGTATCATCTATATAAATTACTAAAGTTATTTCGGCTTAACTCAGCCCTCCTTTAACACTTACTCTTCAGAGTTCTTGGTTTCTTGCCATTATTCCTGATTAGTCTCACATCTCTTTTTTTTCTAGTAATGACCTGCCAAGAAAATAATTTTTTTAATGTTTCTTTTACCTAATTTAATTCGTTGCATCAAGGGGCCTATATGCTTAGATCACAGTGCCACTCTGAATTCTTTTGATCATCTCTTTCTAATATCCAATTAATGTGAACTGAAAGGAAAAAAAGAAAAAAGAAAAGAAAAAAGAAAAATTGAATGTATAAGAAACTAGAATAAATGCTACAAACATTTACTTATTTATTTAATTTTTAAAAATATACTTCATCCAGTTTTGTTGTTCTAATTTTTAAAAGGTACATTTTGGGTGAAAAATAATTACATAAATAACATATTACAGCAAAATAACTATTTTCAAGAGTTCACTTTTCAAATTTACTTAATCTGTAATTGCTCCAATACAATATTTTATGTCTGTTCTTCTCAATTTTAACTTTTCATTGGGGAAAATTTCAAACATTTGCATCAGTAGTATAGTATCATTGTATCATTAACTCCCATGTAGCCATCACTCAGTTTCAATTTTGAATTCATGACCAATCTTGTTCTATCTACACTCCCAGCCATTTTCTCCTTACCCCTTAAGTATTTTGAAACAAATTCCAGACATCTTATCATTTTATATAGATTTTTCAATATGCATCTCTAAAGGACAAGCTCTCCCTTGAGAAAAAACAGTATGACCACAACTAAAATTTTGCTTCAATCATGAAGTAATTGTCACTTATCTAATTTATTGGATTATCCCCCCCCCTTTTTTTTTTGCAGTTTGCTTCAATCAAATTGAAATAATGTAGTTTCTCTCTTACCCTTTATTTCCACCGATTTATTTTTTGAAGACACCAAGTCATTTGTTCTATGGAATTTTTCAGTTTGGATTTTGTGGATTGCATTCCTGTGCTGTGTTTAACATATTTCTTTGCCATTCATATTTTTTCTAAATTAGTAATTAGATCTACAGGCTTGGCCAGATTCAGGTTTGACTTTTTTTTTGATAAGACAATTTCATACGTGGTGGTGTGTACCTCTATCAGGACATAAAACATGGCTGGTTGTCTCTCTTTTTGTGATGTTAGTGGCCATTGGTTGTCATGCCCTTGATCCATCAATTCATAGTAGTTGCAACAGAATGGTGTTCTATTTTTCCTTCTTCATTATTTGTTAAATTAAATTTTATTTGAGTGACAATGGTTAGTCAAGCTACATAGGTTTCAGATGTACAATTCTGTAATACATCATCTATAAATCCCATTGTGTGTTCACCACCCAGAGTCAGTCCTCTTTCCATCATCATGTATTTGATCCCATTTACCCTCATCTCCCACCCCCATCTCCTTACCTTCTGGTAACCACTAATCTGTTGTCTATGTCTATGAATTTTTGTTTCTTTCTTTGTTTGTCTTGTTCCTTTCAGTTTTATATCTCATATATCAGTGAAATCATATGATTCTCGACTTTTTCTGTCTGATTTATTTCGCTTAGCATAATAATCTCAAGATCCATCCATGTTGTCGCAAATGGCACTATTTCATCTTTTCTTATGGCAGAATAGTATTCCATTGTGTATATATACTACATCTTCTTTATCCAGTCATCTACTGAAGGACACTTTAGTTGTTTCCATGTCTTGGCCACTGCAAATAGAGCTGCAATGAACACTGGAACACATATGTCTTTATGGATAAATGTTTTCAGATTTTTGGGGCAGAAAAACAAATACACAGACCAATGGAATAGAATTGAAAACCCAGAAATAAACCCACATAAATATGGATAGGTAATTTTTGACAAAGAAGCCGAAAACAATGGAGAAAAGACAGCCTCTTAAGGTGCTGGGAGAATTGGAAAGCCACGTGCAAAAGAGCGAAACTAGGCTGCTGTCTGTCACCATGTACCAAAATTAACTCAAAATGGATCAAAGACCTAAACATAAGACCTGAAACAATAAACTGCACAGAATAAAACACAGGTACTAAACGTATGGACCTTGGGTTCAGCGAGGATTTTATGAATTTGACCTCAAATGCAAGGGAAGTAAAAGTTAAAATAAATGAATGGGACTGTATCAAACAAAAGCTTCTGCATAGCAAAAGAAACCACTGACAAAATAAAGAGGCAACCAACCAAGTGGGAGAAGATTTTTACAAACAACGCCTCCAATAAGGGACTAATATCCAAAATATATAAGGAACTCAGACAACTCAACAACAAAAAGCAAACAAACAATCCAATTAAAAATGGGCTGAATAGAAGACCTGAACAGACATTTCTCCAAAGAGAATATACAGATGGCCAATAGACATATGAAAAGATGGTCAACATCACTAATCATCAGAGAAATGCAAATAAAAACCTTCTTCATTTATCAGCAGAAATGTTCTTGTAAAGAAAACGTCCCCTCATCTACTGTTTGGTTACAATTTCATAAGAAAGATAAAATTTGTTTTTTTTTCCCCTTTATTTGCAACATTTTAAAATAATGAGGTTTTTTCCTAGCATTATCCGGCAGTAATGTATGAGAGTTTTTCTTTTCTTTTAAAAAATCATTATGAACTCAAGCATTTATATATATTTGATGTATGTCAATTCATTGCATTCATATCCTTATGGATGTTCAAATTTTCATATCTTCTGCCAGTGGGAGCCTACTCCAAGTCCTTTTGATTTGCCCTTTTGATTTTATAGCTTTCTTAGTTTCAGATATAACTGTTATATATATTCTATGTTCATTTTATATGTATTTTTCCAAAAAGTCCTTGCTACTTTTAGGAAGAAATGGTATTTAAAGACTATGTGTATTGAGTCTTCATTCATAAAAGCTTATTTGTCTGTGACATTTATTTTATAACCTTTTTATTTTGACTCTAATTATTTTAGCTAAATCACCACCTACTCCCCAGAGATATACGTAGACATAAAAGCAAATTGTGACAGTCAAGAGTGTAGGAGATCAACTCAACACACTTTTTCAGCTCTATCAACATTTAGATTATTCTTTGATCTCTGACTCTCATTCTAGTCTTTCATATTTGCCTCAGGACCTCTTAGGATTCTGGATTCATTTTAAAACCTTTCCACACTCTTTTGGTGTTGCTTTCTTTAGGTTTGGTAATTTGTTGCCTTAGTCCCAACCTCAGAGAATCCCAACCTGATAGTTAGGATAAGTCTACATAAATTCTCTGAGTGGTCAATTTGAACAGTATCAGAAGAAAATATTTGGGAAGATATTTGTTCTGTTAAATTATATCAAGCACAAATTTTCCTTCTCTATTCTTTCTAGCATATGAAAAGTAAAGCCTTCCTTGTCAGGGATATTGATTAGATTTTAATATAGTTAGTGTAAGCTAAATAGACATTTACTAACAAAGGCAATTGTACAATAGGAAGTAAAATAACTCTAAAGGACAGACAGTAGATTCAGCTCTATCCAGTTGTGTTCTCATTTCTACTGTCTTACCCCAGTTTAAAGCAAGCACTTCTAATTTTCTACTCAAATCCAAGACTAATAATACTCCTAGGGGTAGAAGAAGCAACAAAAATTATCCTTGCCTGTGCCGCCCCTCCAAAAAAAATTAATAAACACACACATACACCTATGTATGACATATATTATATACAGAAGGTGCCAAAAAATGTATACACATTTTAAGAAAGGAAAAAGTTGTATTAAAATTGTAATACTCAATATATACCGATAACAAAAGGTGGATACAAGTCTTGTGTATACATTTTTTTGGCACCCCCTAGTGTAATCTTTATATAACCTGTAAGATATGTATTATTATTATTTGCACTTTTTACAAATAAAAAAATGAGACCAGAGAGATTGAAAGAGATTCAGTGTTACTCATCCAGTAAGTGACAAAGTAGGAAAACAAACCCATGTCTGCCTTTTCACTTATGCTATTCTACTTTACACGATTAGAAATTGGTTTTTAATTTAAAGCTTTGTAATTAAGTTAATTTTGGCTATAATCACTGAATAACTGCTTGTATTTTTTTCCTGGATAGTTTTTCCTGTTCTAGTTCTCCTCCCTTATTTCCTGTTACCCAATAACACTGGCTGGTTCCAGGTTCCTCCTCTCCCTGCCAGTTGACCTCTGTCCTGACCTAATCCCCTGGTTTATTTAACTGCCTGGCTTGGCTCCAGCACCCCACCCTTAAACTTCACTTTGTTAACTCTTCTGGCCTGATCTAATCACCTTGGCTGAATTGACAAGGTTTTTCCTTGGCTTTTTCAAGAGCTATGCACTTTTGGGGTATATATTTTATTTATAAAGGTAGAATGGTATATACTCTGAGCAGGGCTACTTTTATGGGGTGAAAACTTATTTTCTCAGTTTGAGGATTTTTAGTTAGTTTCCATTTCAATAAGAAGGTAGGGAATTGGCAGATGGAAGCAAGAAAATAGAAAACTCAGAACAGACTTCAATGGGGAAACAATGTTTTCATCATTTATTTATTTGTATCTACTTATCTATAGAATTTTATAGCTTTATTTTTTACTTATTTATATATTTTATGGAGTAATTAAAGCCATTTTCAATAAGAATATACATAAAATAATGTTAGTGAAAAAATAAAATAAAAGGCAAGTCCAGGAAAAACATAAAATAAAAGTAGGAAGTTAAGTCAAAAGAAAAAAGAACATGCACATGCAAGTACTGAGGATTTATCAGGTTGTTGTAAATTATCTTTAAATTTAGCTAGTCAGTGACACAATTCTTGTTGTCAGAAAAAAGGATGCCTGTCCTTTGCTTAGGGGAAGTCATTCTTCTCCCAGCAATAAGTCAGAAAATAATGTTTCTCACTTAGTTCTGTATATAGGGAATGCTGAGTATTTGGTGGATAGTGTCCAAAACAACATTTTAATAAAAATAAGATAGATAAAATAACTATTTCCTTTAGCACTAAGATAAACGTCAGCCTCACAAGATTACAACACAACCAAATGAAAATTATTTAGTGAATGGTTACAGCGGTAAATATGTTCAAATCTGTAGTCATGATCATGTTTTTCTTGATGTAAGTGTAGAAATTAAGATTATATAAAAATTATAACACATTTGACCTCCTCCAAATAAACATCACTTTGTTCAACCAAATTTTCAAGGGCATGGGTAATTTACGATTGTTATATTGTCCATTGAAGTCTTGGGATGCTTGTATTTGGAGTTACTAGTTGAGGGTGTACATACAGACTTTAAGAAGCTGATGAGCAAGTTGACATTCTCTAGAAAAAGAATTTAGTTAAATATGTAACGTGCAACATTTGTTTTTTTGCTTGTTTGTTGTATTTTTGGTTCTGAGGTAAAGGTGGTCTGGATACAAACACAGTAAAACACAGTAAGCTTTTAACAGTGGTTCCATTGGCGAGTGAGAATTGGAAAGGAGAGGAAAGTTTATAATTTCATCCTATTCCTTTGTCTATCTATTGTTTGAATTTTCTCTACCACTGTCTAGGTGGTGGGATCATATTCATATATATATATATATATGTTTTTTCACACACACACACACACACACACACACACACACACACACACACACGAGGTCTGACAATTAAGTTCGCAAACTCAACCTAGAAAAAGTGTTAATACATACCTCATTGCTGAATATCACTACGGTCAGCTCCGAAGTACTCCCCTTGGGAAGCTATGCAATGATGCCAGCACCTAGTCCTCCCTTCAAAGCAATTTTGGAACTCTTTCTGGAATGGCCATCAGAGCTGTCAATGTATTGCCCTTGATGTCGTGAATGTCATCAAAATGTCTTCCTTTCAGTATTTCCTTTATCTTTGGGTAAAGAAAGAAGTAATTGGGGGCCAGATCAGGTGAGTAGGGAGGGTGTTCCTATACAGTTATTTGTTTACTGTGTAAAACCTCCCTTTGCTTTTGTGAGGTCATTTGGGACCATTTTTGCATATACCTTTCTCATGCCAAGATTTTCAGTTAAGATTTTTCTAACAGTTTTTCTATCAATGTTTACTTGGTCTGCTATGCTTTTCATAGTCAGCCGACAATTTTGACACACAATTTGATTAATTTTTGCAATGTTGTCGTTAGTTCTGCTCGTGACTGGCTGCCCTAACCTCTCTTTATCAGCGATGCATTGTCTCCCTTCAGAAAAATGTTTAATCCATTTGTACACGCCATTTTATTCATGGCATTATTCTCATAAACTTGGACTAACCTGTCCCAGATTTCACTTCCACTCTTGCCAAGAAATTTACATGTTTATTTATTGCTCTAATTCAAGCTCAGAGATTCCTACGACGGCACACAAAAACACACAACAACAATAATGAATGCCACTCAGTAAGACACCGCCACATGTTGGCATGAACACAGCTGTGAGACACTGATATACCATGGTTATGAAACCTTACCGAGCTGTTTGTACAGTGCTGCCAATGTAAGCATGCGGTGGCAAGTTCACAAACTTAATTGTCATGCCTACACAATGGAATATTATTCAGTCATAAGAAAAGATGAACTACTACCATTTGTGACAACATGGGTGGATCTTGAGATTATCATGCTATGTGAAATAAGTCAGACAGAAAAAGTCGAGAACCATATGATTTCACTCATATGTGGGTTATAAAACTGAAAGCAACAAATGAACAAGACAAAGAAACAAAAGCTCATAGACACAGACAACAGTTTACTGGTTTCCAGAGGAAAATGGAGGAGGGGGAGGTAGCATAGGGTAAAAGGGTCAAATATATGGTGACAGAAGGAGAACTGATTGGATGGTGAATGCACAGTGCAACATACCAACGATGTATTATAGAATCGTACACTTGAAACCTGTATAATTTTATTAACCAATGTTACCCAAATTAATTTAATAGAAGTAAATTTTAAAAGAAAATCCTAGATTAGGCTCAGACTAGAATATAGAGCCTAATGTGAAAACCATTGGTTTTCACATGTGCCTAAGACTATTTGACAATGAGTGTTTTAGAGATGTGTAGAAAGAAAATTGTTTATTCAAATAAACTCTCTTCTGTTACACTGTGGGACTGCTTTTCCTGATAACTGTGGAGAAAGTTTATGTGAGGTGTTAGAGAGAAATTATTTCTTTCCGCTTTTGGCACTGCCCAATCCAAATGCCTATCGCCTCTTGCCGTGGGGGTGTGGTGGGAAAAATAACTCACTCATATGTTATTAGTTGTAACTGTAAACTTTGTTTTAATGTATGTGAGTTAATTTTTCTGTTTTTCTCTGACATTCTGAAGAAAAATCTGTGACCTTAGAATTCTTTACCTTATGCTAACATAAAAGAAACTAATTTAGTTAAAATTGTGTTTATAGAGATCAAGGTTTAAAAGGGTTATGTGGAAAAGGTCACTTCTAAACAGATAATTTAAAACAATTAATAACATGTATCATCTAAGGTTAAAACATAAAATTCTCTTTTAAAGATTTTGATTGAAAACTAAATCTGTGCTAGTCCTGGAAAAGATGAGTAAGGCTTTGTTAGAGGTTAGAAAGTTAAGATCTTTATCATTTCCAAGATTCATCCCCACTCAGTGGATTAAAATGCTATGATACCCATCCTCAGTATCAGAATATATTAGGAAAGTTGCCAAAACCAGAGAGAATATCATTTTATTTGCCAGGATCTAATTAATGAATTAGGTGTTTTGGAAAGCAGTAAGATGTACATTCAGAAGCTAAGAGATGGAAATCAGTTAAAAGACAGTTTTTTTTTTTTAAATAATTACTTCCATAATTTGGAGCTACTATGAATTCTCTTTTAAAATCTGGATGATTGACAGTGAGGACATCCATTCATAACTGTTCTTATAACTGTTCTTGAGTGTGCAGGAGGTTTTTATGAAATATTTTAAGAAGCCAGCATGTATATATTTCTGATACAAAAAATTTATAATCTTTTTTCAGAGCATTACACAACTTCTGAAGTTGAATAAATTATGTCTTATGATAAAACAGGGCCTATGTATTTCCATGTGTCAGAATCACTTTTTCAAGGCCAAAAAAATCGGCTTTGCTGATCTTTATTTACCCATTGCGGTGCACACCATTACTCTTCCACCCAACTGAGAAACTCCTGCCCTGCGAGGCTCATGCTTCTGGTCATATTTTCTCATCTTTGCATGGCTGTCCTCCATGAATACCCAGATGCCATTCGGTACAGTCTTAAGCCCTTGACTCACCGTTAGCGTCTCCATTACATTTCTTATTATCATCCTAGCTCCAACTCACTGGCCATTCAGTCCTAGAGTGTCAATGACTTTAGACTCTGCCTTTCTTCTGTCAGTGTTGGGTCCACACTCAGTCCACAAGTACTTTACAGCTCATTCGGGATTGTTAGGCTCTCTGGTTATGGCACTTAACACTCAGTAACTGCTTGTTCATTTGTCTTTTATACCCATTACACTATGAGTTCAGGTTCTTTTCTCACTTTGTGCACAATTGCTTTCTCCCTGCTCAGAAAGTGATTGGAATGTGGTAGGCACTCAATAAAAAATGAACAAATTAATAGGCAGCATTCTTGGGAATCCAATAGCTTAGGTCTGGAGGCAAGTAAGTATGTGTTGGAATTCCTTTTCCTCTCTCATTAGCTCTGTGATATGTAAAAAAAATTATTAATTCGGTACATATACATATTTATATACAGACATATGTATTTATATCTATATATGTGTATATATGTATACGAGGCAATTAAGAACTCATCCAGAAAAAGTGCTACATACCTCAGTGCTGAATATCACTATCGTCATCTTCGAAGTGCTCCCCTTGGGAAGCTATGCACCAACCCCTGGGCCTAGTCCACCCTTCAAAGCAATTCTGGAACTCTTTTTCTAGAATGGCCATCAGAGCTGTCGTCATATTACCCTTGAGGTCCTGAGTGTCATCAAAATGTCTTCCTTGCAATGTTTCCTTTATCTTTGGGTAAAGAAAGAAGTCACTGGGGGCCAGATTAAGTGAGTAGGGAGGGTGTTCCAATACAGTTGTTTACCAGCTAAAAACTCCCTCACAGACAGTGTTGTGTGAGCTGGTGCATTGTCGTGATGCAAGAGCTACGAATTGTTGACGAAAAATTCAGGTAGTCTAACTTTTTCACACAGCCTTTTCAGCACTTCCAAATAGTAAACTTGGTTAACTGTTTGTCCAGTTTGTACAAATTCATAATGAATAATCCCTCTTGATATCAAAAAAGGTTAGCAACGTTGTTGCAACAAGTTTGCAAACTTGTCTGACCTCATATATCTATATCTATATTTATACACGTGTATATCTACTTCTTATATCTATATCATATATCTCTATCTCTATCATCTCTATCTTTATCTCTATCTCTGTTTCTGTCTCTATCTCTATCATCTCCATCTTGTCATCTATGTCTATCATTTAGTGAATTCCCAGCTTGTCATTCACCACCCTCATGGAATGTCAATGCTAATGGGGACATAGATAGTAAATAAATAAAAAAATAAACAAACCCAATGATACCATGTTAGGAAAGTGCTTTGAGGAAAAGGTGTGGACTGTAACTATGTGGGCCAAGAGTGGTCAGTGACGGCCTCTGTGAGGAGGTGACATTTAAGCTGAGATTAGACAGAGAAGGAGCCAGCCACATAAGATCTAGGGAAAGAGCATTCCAGGAGGAAGGCATAGCAAGTGAGCCTTCCGCAGAACTTTGTGCCTACCTTCCCTCATCTGTGAATTAGGACAGAAATAGTAACTATCATATAGGTGGCTTTGAAGTGTGAATCAGATTAACCATATATCCGCTGTCTGGTTGATAGTAAGTATTATTAAGAGTAAAAGTAGATCAAGCTATCCTTTTCTGAAAAGAGACTTTCAGTATTATATGCTTTCTATATACTGACCCAAAGCTGTTAAATCAATTTAAACGAGTTATTATTGAATACCTACTACGTGTAACAGTTACTGGATATTATGGAGAACTAAAGAAATATCTAGGAACTAAGGTTCCATTTTTATATTCTACATTTCACTTATTTCTTATTGCTTTGTCTCACTATTCTAGAAGCTATTTTTCCAAGCACACACACACACACATCTCTCCTTATATTTTTAGTCTGTTTGGCTACTTGGAAATTCAGTATACATGGCTTTTCTTAGGTGTTGACCTTATAAATCATTTGAATCACAGTTGGTATTTTGAACATTTGAAATGCTCACGGCAAGGAAGCCTTCACATTTCTGAAAGTCCGTCACAAATACTGAACTTTATTGAAAAAGGAGCCAGATGCTAATGGAAAATATAAATGTTATCCAAAAGAAGTTTTGCATTTATATATGAAGAATATATTTTTTTGTACCTAATTGCTACATGTGGCTACATTTCTTTTCTTCATGTAGGTGTCCACTTCCAAGAAATGATGACTGAAATGTTAGAAGTGCAAAATTAATTAGCACCTTGTATAGTTCATTTGGCTCCTGCAGATTCAGTAATGGCTTTATTTGTATATAACTATGTCCGTTGCTTATTTTTGACAAGTTTGGACAAAATATCTGCTCTATACAATTTCTGGGTTTCTGATGCTGCTGAGAATAACTGCAAGGATAAGACATAATGAAAGGAGAATGAAAACCTAAAATGTTATTGTGAGGGATTATGCTTTTATTTGCACTAATTATATGTCAATCCTGGGTGTTTATTAACAGTGAAAGGATATTTTAAGGCTACTGGCTTATTTTACAGCAACAAAGTTAAAGAACAGGACTTATTTTAATTACAGTGTTTAAAAACATAAAGATTTCACCTTCAAAGTTACTTGTGCAACCTGATTGCTAAAACTAGTGTCCTTTAATAATGAAAAACTGATCTAAATATGACATCTGGAAAAAGGGCCATGAAAGCTGACCACACTCTTTTATCTATTATTCATTTTTCTTTTGTTTTCATCTCATTTATTTCTTTGTCTTTAGACAAAACTGTACCTAAAATAAAACAGGAGGAACCTATTCTTTAAGTTTAGGTTTTACCTGATAAAACACTTGTTTGTTACGTATACGGAATAAAATGCAGGAATATTTTTAGTAAGTAGTTGTAAGGCAGATTGCAAAACAAATTACAACAAGTTTATAGTTTGGTGACTCTACATTAAAATTTGTTTCTCTGATATGAGAATGCTCTCTTTTCATACGTGTGTATATATGTGTGTGCACAAATATAAATGTGTGTGCATAAATATATATGTTAGTGTGGTATGTTTATGTGTGTTTAAACCTTGAAAAGACCTATTGATCATTTGTAGGATTTCTAAATTATTTTTTAAGTGGCATTACTATTAGATTTCAAAAGTTGTAAGCTGGAAATATTTGAGAAACAGGTTAGTTTATGAAGTATCAGAATTTAATGTTGTGAAATTTGAGTGAATTACGTGGGCAATTGTCTTTGAAAATGCAATGTGTTGATAAATCTGTTGATAAATCCTGAGAGCATTATTAGAACAAGGAGAACTAGAGTTTATTCATTAATTCAATATTTGTTTAGCACCTATCAAGTGCCAAATACTGTGCTAAGTTCGAGTAGCAAGCTGCAGTTGCTCTGGTTTTCAGTTGCCATCACCTAGTCATATCCCCTCTTTCTCTCAGTATCAGCATCCTCTCTCTTTGTGCAACTCCCTTCCCTCTCACTGTTTGGGCCTGGTTGGGCAATGGTCATAAAGCCAAAAGTCTCTGAGCTTACAGTGGTAGGCATTTGACTCAGGTTGAACTCATCATAATACTTGGCATAGTGATATATTTGTAGATGAATCTATGACTCATAGGGGAACAATTTATGGATATTTGGGAAGAAAGCTTTGACTTCTTTTGAGTTGCTAATCTGAGATCAGTTAGTAAACCACAGTTTCCCAGTATTTTCTCTATTATACCTGAATTTCTATCTCTGGTAGCCAAAAGCCTAGATTAATAAAATTGGGAATGCAGAGATACATAGATTCTAGCCTTTAAATAATTCCATCTGATTAGCGAGATTTATAAAGCAAAGTTCCAATATAATATGGAAAGCATTGTTTGAGGTATGCTCACAGTGTAATGGAACCAGCAAGGAGAATGAAACTTGGCTTAAGCGGGATGGCTGGTGAAGGTCTCAGAGAGTGATATTTGAGCAGGGTGTTAAATTATGCATGGCTAGTCACCAAGACAAATGAGAGAGGAGAGCTTACTAAAGCCAAAGAAATAGCATGTAAAAGCGTGGAAGTCAGAAAGTGCATGGTGTGTTCAGAAACTGTAAGCAGTTCTATATTTCTGCTGTTCATGAACTGTGAAGAGAAGTGGATGACAGATGAAGTTGAGGTCTGGTGGTAGGTTGGGTGGATTTTAATAGAATTTGAAAGGTATATACCTGTGAAAAAACTGCCCTCTCCCAGACTTAACAATAATATTGGGAATTTAAAAAATCCTGATGTAATGATGATTTTTAAAATAGTTGACATTTGAATTTTAAGAACTTCTCACCATTTCCTTGCCTTCTGTATATATCAGCTGAGATCTCAGATCTTTCTTATGCTGATTAGAATATTGGATGAAGCAGGAAACTGATAAAGGTAAAAAGCACAAATTATAAATGATAAAGAGATAATTGGGGAGCAAAGACTATGTCGTTGTCAGTTCAGGCTTTTATAACAAAAATGCCATAGATTGGGTGGTTTATAAACAATAGAATGTATTTCTCACGGTTCTGAAGCCTGGGAAGTCCAAAATTAAAACACCAACTGAGTTGGTGTCTGGTGAGAGTCTGCCTCTTGTTTCGTAAGCAGCAGTTCTGGCTGCGTCCTTACCTGGTAGAAGAGCAGAACTCTGGTTTCTTCAGCTCCTTACAACAGCACTAATTCCATTCCCTAATGGCCTTATCACCTCCCAAAAGCCCCACCGCCTAAAACCATCACATTGAGGGTAGGATTTTAAGATGTGAATTTTGGGTAGACACAAATATGCAATTCATAACAGACTATTCTGGAAAGTGAAAGAATGGGGGGGGGAAGCGAGAAAAAAGAGAACCAGTGAGAACTGAATTTTGAGAACTTTTGAGGATTTTAAACACATGCGCCTAGACACTGTAGATCAGAGATTGTAGGTAGCTATGATATTATGTTAGTTAATGAAAAAAGATTGAGAGATTGTATTTAAAACCATTGCTGTGTGTTTTGCATGTAGTTTTCCTTTGCTGCTTCTTTCAGAGATGTTAATAAATATTTATTGAACTATTTTCTTTTATTGTTATTGAATATGTGTTTCTTTTGGATGGGACAGCTGATAACGCTATCTAATTTTTATTAGGTTATATAAAAATAAGGGACTTTTCTATATATTTTCAGTTTAGGAAAGGTTAAGTATATATTTTAAATCTTTAGTTGAATGGGGCTAATTGATATAGAAGTGTGTGACGGTTAATTATATGTGTCATCCTGGCTGGGAAAGAGTACCTAGATGTGCTGTTAAGGCTTTTTTTTTTTAGAGCAGATTGACATTTATAGCAGTAGACTTTGCATAAAGCAAATAACCATAATGTGGTTGGGCCTCATCTAATAAATTAAAAACTTTAAGAGAAAAAAAACCCAACAAAACACTGAGGTCTTCAGAAGACTTGTGTATTTTCTCCTATTTCCATACTCTAAGCTCAGTCCTCTTGATTTTATCACTCTGATGGTGAAAACAATCAAGATGAAATTTCCAAGGAAAATCTCTTTAAGGGAACCTGGGAATGTTTCTTCCTAGGGCCTCAGTAGCTGGTCTGAACACTTTTGGAAGATGGAGACTTTTATGAGTAGACAGTAGACCCAGGACTATCTAAACTATTTTGAGAAGAGAGAATCAATGAGTCCAAAGTTAGGGCAAATCCCAGGGGAATGGGCTCCTTGAATTACAATGATTTAAATGTCTTTTCGACTAACAAGAAAAGTGTAAATCCTTGGCATCGATAATGTCATTGCTTTCAATCTTGCTCACTATTAATGTTTCTCTCAGCTTCAGAGTTTATCGGTGGGTTCAGGAGGGTGGGAGAAGGAAGAAGTTTTGCATTCCTTCCAGAATTCAAGGTAAATTTTAGGTATCTGGAAAACTCAGTATGTAGTATCTGCTTTCCTAAAAATTCTGTGATTCTATAATATTCTAAGTTTCTTTTCGATCCATAACAAAATTTTTCTGCATTGCCTATTACTACAATTCTCCTCAACAACACTGATAAATAGAATAGGTCAGAATGAACATAATTTTGGCACAGAAAGAAGTATTAAGCATACTTCCTGAATTCAGAGTAGAGCTTAAAGTTTTTTTTAGACTATGCTTCAGGTCTCCTAAGAGACTCAAATCAATAAGCTAACATCATCTAATGTCTCTGAGGTAATTGCAGCGGCATACCCAAGGATACTTAAAGGCTTATTTAAAACACAAATATGAAACAATATGCAAGCTCTGTGTAATTTGTGGCAATCAAGCTGGATCCAGTATTAAGAATGGAGTAGAAACAGGCAGGAAAAGAGAGCTAGCCTTCCAGAAGTTTACATTAGCTACATCATCCTTACAAGTCCCATTGTACTTAATACAATCTTATACCCATAGTAGGCACTCAGATAATTTTGGAATGAAATTTCAAAATAAAATGGTTTATAATTTCAAGATGATGATGGTATTTATACAGATAAGCAGAGTTCTGTTCTGAATAGCACTGTGTACACACTCAGAATTTTATAGTATGCTTTTAAATAAAAGAACATTTTCTGTACTCTTTATTGATAGCAATTGATGCATATTTGCTGCGTTCGTTCTCATGTAAGCACTTTAATAGCGTCCACTCTGTCCCCAGCTAGAAATGAGTGGGTTTACGCAGGAAAGTTCCTGAAGCTGCTGACCCTTTATAACCTCTTTGAAAGTGAGAAACAGCAAATTTCTCTGGTGTTATTATTATTAGGGAAGAATACTAGTCAAACAATGCAACAGATTTTTCTTTTCAATGAAAAAATAGACTCATAATTGGAAAAATGTTTTGGGTGTTGTTGACCTTACAAAAGATTAAAATTAAACTCTGAAGTAAAAATGACTCAAATCAGACAATATTCTAATTGTTTTTCCTGTTTGCAATCAATGCTCTCATAGACATGCTATAAATGCTGCAATAAAATTATATAATATATAACAACAATGTCATTTAAATATATAATACAATCAAGATAGATATAATTGCTGTCATTTTTGAGTGTAGACTACGTGTAGGGAATGATGTTAGGTCCTTTGTATATGTCATCTGATTTATTGTACTGAACAATTATATAAAATAAATTTTATTACCCACATTTAAAAATTAGGAAACTAAGGCATAGTGAAGTTAAGTCACTTACTTAGAGCTGCAGAGCTAGTGAGTTTATAGGACTGGGAATTTGAATCAGGTCTGTGATTCCAAAGGTGTACTTTTTAGTTAGTAGCTATTTATCATCACCACCATCTTTGATGACATGCAAAACAAATAAAAGAAACAAATAAATACATAAAGCAATACGAAACCCTATATGCAATACAATGTGTACGTTTTTCTTTATCAAGTAAAAAAAAAAAGAATACATTTTTCTGAAAGTAAGTTTACTGAAAGTGGCAGTATATAAAAAACAAAACACACAAAAAAACGAAGCTGTATAAACCTAAGTTTTTGACTTTGGGAACACTGCTGGTGACTTTTGTTCTGTGAATTGATGCAAAAACAAAAGGAAGATCAGCAAATCTTACTTTTAGAAATCCTAAAACAAGGGATACTAGTACTAAAATGGTAATATTTGGAGAATCATTCCCATTTTTATTTGAGTCTATTATCTTCTTAACTAAAAAAGGAATGCTTTTCCAGAAATTTGGGGATCTAATTTTATTAACCCATGCTTTACTTCTAAGTGGGGTCAGATATTGTATGCTGTTCTGTATTTGAAATTCATGCTAAAATTCACTTCAGGCTAAGCCTTGTTATGCAATTGGAACTATATATAATTGAGCAAGCTACATGACAACACTGTGAAGGGAAATTATACATAGACTTGCCCCCATCTGCATATCTTTTAAATTCCACAGCAAATAGAAACCATGCCACAGCAGGAAGGGCACTGATGAGCAAATACTTCAGGCTTATAGAGGCTACAGTTCATTCTTTTATTCTCAGGCACTCATTCATTTAATAAATATTTATTCAGTATCTACTAGCTACTAGACACTGTTATAGGCACTTTATTATGCATTAATAAACAAAATAGATTAAAATCTTTACTTTGTGAGGTGTACTTTCTAATAATAAATATGTATTAACTGTGCCAAACTCCTATTTAGCATACACCTAGACCAGGGGTCAGCAATCTTTTTCTGTGAAGGACCAGCAATAAATATTTGAGGCTTTGTAGTCCACACAGTTTCTGTTGCAACTACTCAACTATCATTGCAATATGAAAGCAGCCACAGAAAATATGTAAACAAATGTGGGTATGTTCCAATAAAACTTTATTTACAAAAACAGTCTGTGAACCTAGACTATATATGATCACGTCTAGGCCTCTGACTCTGATAACTTAGAAAGAACAGACACACAAAACTATATAATGTGAGAAGTTACTTTAGGAGTTTGTTAATCCAGTAAATGCCTTCATTTTCTGGATGAATTAAAAAGGGTCCTGAGAGGTAAAGTGATTAAATTAAGGTAAAAAAAAATGTCAATTAGAGGCAAAACCAAGACTCGAAACCTGCAGTTTCTGACTTCAAATATGCTTTTTATTTTACTTCACTTAGAGCCTCTACTGTACTGGGAGTAATATGATTTATTATAATACTGTAATATGATTAAAAGAACATTTCTCTTTGGTTTCCTGGGGCTCAGATGCTACTAGAAGTAAAACCTCACCCACACACTACCACCTCTACCACCACCACCATCACCATCACTATCACCGTCAATACTACCACCAACATAACCACCACCACCATCACAACACTAGAAACAAACAAGGACCACCATGAACTCACCAACAGCCACAAAGCTGGGTTTATTTAACTTGGTGCTGCAGGGTCTGATAATGCCTTTGAGTGTAGGTCATGAAAGCACCTCCGTAAGGGAGTTTTGGGAGCTTCTTACAGGGTTTGAGTTTGTGCTGATGATTCTAAGGATGAATTATAAGACAGAAAAACTTTCTGGATTGGGTGCTCTCAAGAAACAGGGACAGCTGGATAACTGGATTTCTTTTTAAAGATTTTTATTAAAATAGAGCTAACATACAATATTATATTCATGTCAGGTGTATACTATAGTTATTTGACATTTATATCACTAAAGAAGTGTTCACCATGGTAAGTACAGTAACCATCTGACACCGTACCACTGTATCACAATTTTATTGACTATAGTCCCTATGCTGTACATTATATCCCCATGACTTATTTATTTTATACCTAGAAAATTAAATCTCGTATTCCCTTTCAACTTTTCCCCCCTTTTAAAAGTTTTCAATTATAGTTGACATTCAATATTATTTTATGTTAATTTTAGGGGTACAGCATATTGGTTAGACATTTACGTAATTTAAGAAGTGATCCCCCTGACTAGTCTAGTACCCACTTGGCACTGTACATAGTTCCAATATTATTGACTATATTCCCTATGCTGTACTTTATATCCCAATGACTATTTTGTAACTCCCAATTTATATTTTTTAGTCCTTTCACCTTTTTCACCCAACCTCCAAGCTCCATTCATCTGGCAATCATCAGTTTGTTCTCTTTATCTATGAGTCTGTTTCTTCATTTGTTCCTTTATTTTGTTCTTTAGATTCCACATATGAGATCATATGGTATTTGTCTTTCTCTATCTGACTTACTTCACTTAGCATAATATCCTCTAGGTCTATCCATGTTGTTGCAAATGGTAAGATTTCATTCTTCTTTATGTCTGAATAATATTCCGTTGTATGCATGTATCATATTTTCTTTAGTCAATTGCCTATCGATGGGCACTTAGGTTGCTTCCATATCTTGGCTATTGTAAATAGTGCTGCAATGAACATAGGGGTGCATATATCTTTTCTAATTAGTGTTTTGGATTTCTTCAGATAAATACCCAGAAGTGGGATTGCTGGTTCATAAGGTAGTTCTATTTTTAATTTTTTGAGGACTCTCCAAACTTTTCCATAGTGGCTGTACCAGTTTGCAATTCCACCAAGAGTGCATGAATGTTCTCTTTTCTCCATATCCTCGCTAACACTTGTTTGTTGATTTATTGATGATAGCCATTCTGACAGATGTGATGTGGTATCTCATTGTGGTTTTATTTGCATTTCTGTGACAATTAATGATGTTGAGCATCTTTTCATATGTCTACTGGCCATCCCTATGTCATCTCTGGATAAACATCCATTCAGGTCCTCTGCACATTTTTAATTGATTGATTATTTATTTATTTATTTAGATGTTGAGATGTATGAGCTCTTTATAAATTTCGGGTGGTAGTCCCTGATCAAATGTATCATTGACAAATATCTTCTCCCATTCGGTAGGTTGTCTTTTCATTTTGTTGATGGTTTCCTTTGCTGTGCAAAAACTTTTTAGCTGATGTAGCCATATTTGTTTATTTTTTTGTTTGTTTCAATTGCCTGAGAAGATATATCCAAAAAAAAAAATTACTAGACCAATGTCAGAGTTTACTGAAATAGTATCACAAATATTCAAACATGAGATTGCATAAGATATTTTTAAAATAATATCATTTTTAAGTGTTAAGGCAAAATTAAAATTGAGACAGATAATTGCAAAGTAAGGAAATTTTTTTCTTAAATTTTATTTTCTGCTTCACTTTATGAGATTGGGGGGGTGACTCCATTATCAATCTGATTCTTGCTTTCTACTAAGTAAGAGTAAGCTTGGGCAATATGCAACTGTCTTGAAATTGAATCAAATGTATGTACTTTTCATTTCACTACAATATTTTATTTTTTCAACTCAGTACATGCCAATAAATACTATTACACTTTTGTACTAACAGCCCTAGCTATTTTTAAAATTGAAATAATCTCATAAAAGTTTATACTTTATGAAGAAATTTTCATTTGACATTTTCTGTGTTCAGAAGTGAAATATGTTCACTCATACATACCACACTTAGATTGTTTTCTCAATAGTAGCTTCTTTTGATTTTTAAGTGTAGTTGATTTCTTTCACATGAAATTTACTTAAGCTATAATACTCTATTTTTAAAACAAATCATGATAATAACTATAATTTGTATTCTTTACAGGTAATTTATTTTTCAAAGTAGCAATGAATCATTCTACAAAAATTTGGGTTAGAGTAAAATATAAAATGCACTCAGCATATGAAATAGTATTCATTTCATATACTTTCATTGTGCCTTCATTGTTCTAAAGTAATGTTCTGTATTGAATATTCATCAATTCTAATAAAGATGAATTTGAATATGTCAGAAAATCATAATCATACATAACATGAATTAAGTCTTATTCTTCTTTCCCACTGTTACAATTTTTAACTTGCTACTTTATAACTTCAGGTGACAACAGAAATTATCATTGGCCATCCTGAATTTTAAATATGCTAATAAATTCATTGAATTGACTTTGCTGCTTTTATGTAACTTTCCAAGTTTGCTGGGTATAGAGTGGTAAAAGTTCAAAGATCTTGATCTGAATCATTACTGAGACAATTATGAATGATACTAATTGTTTAATTTTGATATTTATATTTAACAAATGAAGTTAATTTGAGGTAACGTGTACACTTTGCTATTCTTTTAGTTAATCCTTTCAACTTAACAAATGCTTATTGAATGACTACTCTGCACAATGTCCTCTATGGGGGAAAGGCTTTCACAAAAGATCTATCTTTTGACAAAATCTCTCTTTCTCTCTCTCTCTCTCTCTCTCTCTCGCCTCTCTCTCTCTCTCTCTCTCTCTCTCTTCCTATCTTTATACACACATACACACATGCATGCATAGAGTTTATTGTGAAAAGTAAATATATATATATATATATATATATACACACATATATATACACATATATATGATTACTTTAAATTCTTTTCTTTTTGAATTTATCTAATTCACTAACTTTATTTTATTTATTTATTTTTTGGTTTGGTGTATAGTGTTATGTTTTACTAATACATAGAATCCGTGTCCACCACCACAATCTAGATACAGAGATTCTTTACCAAAAACAAAACAAAAGCAAAAAATATTTCCTTGTGTTGCCTCTTTATAATCAACCGTCTTTCAGTCCCTGGAAATTGTTATCTGTTCTCTGACTGATGGGTTGCTGCCTTTTCCAGAATGTCACATAAATTAAATCATCCAGTGTGTAGTCTTTGGGTTTGGCTTCTTTTGCTTAGCATAATGCATTTGGAATTTATTCATGTTGTTGCACATATTAGTATTTCATCTCTTTTTTATTGCTTAGTATTGCATTGAATGTGTATATACAACAGTTTTTACCAATTGAGGGGAATTGTGATTGTTTTCAATTTTTTAGCAGTTATGAATAAAATGCTTTCAAATGTAAGCTTACAGCTGTTTTTGTGAATCTAAGTTTTCATCTCTCTTGCATAAGTATCTACAAGTGGGATTTCTTGGTCATATGGCAAGTGTATGTTTAACTTTATAAGAAGCCGTCAGACTGTCTTCTAAAGTAGCTATATCCTTTCGCATTCTGTACCATTCTGCTTTCCCACCAGCAGTGTTTGAGAGTTTTAGTTACTCCATATCCTTGCCAGACTTGATATTGTTAGTTTCTTTGCTTTTAGCTATTCAAATAGGTGTGTTGTGGTATTGGTGTGATTTTAACTTTCCTTTTTCTAAGGACCAATGATGCTGAGCTTATTTTCCATTTCTATATCTTCTTTGAAGTGTCTATTAAAATCTTTTGGCTATTTTCTTAAGTTGAAGTTCTTTATTAATGTAGAATTTTGAGAATGCTTTCCGTATTCTAAATACAAGTGTTTTGACAGATATGTGAACTGTAAATAAATTCTTTTAAATATGTCTTCTCTTTTCATTCTCTTAAAGTGTCTATCACAAATTAAAAAAAAAATTGATAAAGCTCAATTTAACTATTTTCAATTTATGGTTCACTTTTGAAGTTGTATCTAAGAACTCTTTGCCTAATCCAAGTTTTCAAAAACTTTCTCCTATCTATTTTTTTAGATTTTTTTTTTTTTAAGGTGACTTAACATTCAAGTCAACCTTGCTGATCTGTTAGATCCTTGAACACTGAATCTAATATATGGGTTTCGATCTTGATTCTGATCGAAAGGAAAAGTGTTTTATATATTCTAGAGCAGTGAGATTTTTTTAGCTCTATCACCTTTCACAGGTCAATTCAACTGTCTGGGCACATTTTCCTTACATAAAAAAATCATGCAAGCACAAAACACTATACAAAGACATTATGACCACAACCTTCTTCCTCATCATCTCAATTCTCTGGACCTCAGTTCTTCTAGCACAGTAGAATAAAGCACAGTGCTTAAGAGTTCTGGAGCCAAATAAGTCTGCCTGCTGCTAAATGTGGCTCTGCCACTTACCAGCTGAGAGAATTTGGGAAGACTGTGTAATTCAAATACCAGTTTCCTTACCTGTATATTGAGGTTAGTCCTTCATGAATAAGATGATTCTCACAATGCGTTAAGTACAAAGCCTGACTCTCTGTAGTCTCGCAGCAGATCTCTTTTGGTGGTGGTGGTTGGTAATAGTGGTTGGTAGTGGTTACTATTGTCATTGAAATGATATAAGCTGCTCCTTCCACTTTCCTTCAGTCACTAAAATCACATCACTACACAATAGTCCAGGAGCTGATGTCCTCTCCTTATTGCCAGTTATGCCTGCTTT
Organism: Rhinolophus ferrumequinum; assembly: GCF_004115265.2. NCBI lineage: Eukaryota > Metazoa > Chordata > Mammalia > Chiroptera > Rhinolophidae > Rhinolophus > Rhinolophus ferrumequinum. The sequence continues at coordinate 66,825,689 of NC_046285.1, forward strand.
TCACCACTGTCCCAGATACCCCATCACAGTGCACCCTCTGCCTGCAGGGGCTTCAAACTACCAGTCACCTTTCTGATGATAATCATTATGAGTCCTGCCACCAGGCACCATATGCTCTAGACACTAAACTCCACCTGCCCCGTATACCCCTGCCCTCCACCCACTTTGCCCTGATGTTCCCTCCAAGTTAATGCTCATGCCTAATACCTGGGTCTTCATTCCTCCTGGGTGGCCTGAACTCCATTCTCCAGTTTTGAAACTGTCTCCATACAGTTGGCCTCTTTTCAAACATTTTATTTAAGTTGTCAATGCTTTTTTAGAAAAACTTCTTAATTAAAAACAAATAAACAAAACATATCATAAATTCGTCACTTGTTTCTACTTGCCCAGAATAGCAAATTTCTCACTTAAGTCTAGGAATTTCTTAACAGACCATATATGTAATCTTCAGTCCCATTTGATTTAAATGGTTGCTGTGAAGGAAAGTTAGACTATTTAACATAAGGTACCTTCACCTTCGATTTTCAATTGAGTGGGATCAGGAAAATTATAGATTTGCAATAATTTGAGCACAATGGGTATTGAACAGTTTCAAGTACCAGAAAAGTGGGTGTTTGAAAGCAAAGCTTGACTATTTTAGCTATAAAGCCAACTGCTGAACTGTATAGAGGTTTATTATCTCAGGTCACATACGATTCCTTTTGTGAAAGATCTTTTATTTGGGCGTTGGAGGTATTGCTTACATTGCTCTGCAGTGTTTTGAATGCCGTTTCTTCCCTTGTAAAGACAGGAGTGTTCTGTATGTTCTGAAGTCTGTTTTCATCTTCTTTCATCTCTTCTCACTCTCAGAACTAAACTAAGGATGTGAAAGATGTACCATCTTCTTTTGCCTCCCCACCTGAGAGCTGCAATTTTTCAGAGGAAGAAATAGAAGTCCCCTTTGATTACTGTGAAGGGTCAATTGTGACATGTTCTGGAAAGGTAAGCTCAGCGAGAGATCAAATGCTCCAGTTTGAAGCCCATTGTGTGTTCACAGCACACATAAGAAAAAATGTAAAACCAAAGAAAACCACCTGTATAGAAGTAAACTAAAATCCAAATGATAATTGAGCTAGAGCAAAATGCTATAAGAATTTAAGGAAGAAATTACATGCCCTTAACTGCTGGAAGATGGATGCTAATCATTTATCATCAAGTGTATTGTTATGCTGAAAGGAATCAGCTAGAATCCCGGTCTTGGACTCTTCTTTTTCAATTTAATTAACTTTTTATTTTAGATTTAGATTTACAAAATCTAAATTTTTAGATTTAGTTTTAGATTTATAATACAAAATGTCATTAGTACAGTGCAGAGTTCCCGAGTACCCTACACCCAGTTTCTCCTATTATTAATATCTTCTATTAATAAGGTATATTTGTCATAATTAATGAACTAATACTGATACATGATTATTAACTAAAATCCATGGTTTATTCAGATTTTCTTAGTTTTTACCTAATGTCTTTTTTTCTGTGTCAGGATCCAATCTAGGATACAACATTGCATTTAGTCATTATGTATCCTTAGGATCCTCTTGACAGTGAGAGTTGTCCCATACTTCCCTTGTGTTTGCTGACCTTGACAGTTTTGAGGAGTACTGGTCATGTATTTTGCAGAATGTCCTTCAATTGGTACTTGTCTGATGTCAAGTCATGATGACATGATTAGTCTGAGATCAAGGGCCTTAGGGAGGAAGACCACAAGGGCAAAGTGCCCTTTTTATCACATCATATCAATGGCAGGTACACTCAACATGACTTATCATTGTTGATATTGACCTTGAGCTCCGGGCTGAGGTCCTGTTGGTCAGGTTTCTCCACTTTACAGTTACTTCCCCCACTTCCATGTTGTCCTCTATGGAAGTCATTAGATATACATGCTTTAATTTTTTTTGTTTTTGAATAATTGTTTTATTTTTGAATTACAGTTGACATGCAATGTTATGTTAGTTTTAGGTGTACAACATTGTTATTAGATGTTTATATAACTTACAAGTGTTCACCCCAATATATGTATTACCCATCTGACACTATACATAGTTATTATAATATTATTGACTATATTCCTTGTGCTACACTTTATACTCTGTGACTATTTTGTAACTACAAATTTGTACTTCTTAATCCTTTCCCCTTTTTCACCCACTGCCCTAAACACCTCCCACCTGGCTACCATCAAATTGTTCTCTGTATCTATGAGTTTGTTCTGTTTGTTTGTTTTGTTTTGTTCTTTAGATTCCATATTTATAGTGGAAGCATATGGCATTTGTCTTTTCCTATCTGACTGACTCCACTTAGCACAGTACATTCCAGGTCCATCCATGTTGCTGCAGATGGCAAGATTTCATTCTTTTTTATGGCTGAGTAATATTCCATTATATATATGTACCACCTCTTTTTTATCCATTTATCCATTGATGGATACCCAGGTTTCCTCGATATCTTTGCTATTGTAAATAATGCTGCAATGAATGCACATGTCTCTTTGAAGTACTATTTTTGGTTTCTTCAGCTAAATATCCCGAAGTGGGATTACTGGGTCTTTTTTTAGGTCTCCAATTATAGCCTTTTTTTGGTGTCTATTTTGTCTGGCATAAGTGTGGCTACTCAAACTTTTTTTTTTTCCTTTCCTTTTATTTTCATAAAATATCTTTTTCCCATCCTTTTACTTTCAGTCTGTGTATGTTTTTTGATATGAAGTGAGTTTCTTGTGGACAGCACAAGTAAGGGTTTTGTCTTCTTATCCATTCAGCCACCCTATCTTTTGACTGGAGCATTTAATCCATTTACATTTAAAGTAATTATTGATAGATACATAGTTATTGCCATTTTATTTTTCATATTTTTGATCTTTTTTTTTTTCCTCCTTCTTTTTAAAGAAATCCCTCTAACATTTCTTGTAATACTAGTTTGGTGTTGATGAACTCCTCTTGATTTTTCTTGTCTGGGATGCACAACAAAACCTCCACTCTAAACATGGCCAGTCCTCACAACAAATCAGCCTGAGAGTCATTCCCTCTCACTGACGTGAAAACAGAAAATGAGGCTCAACTACAACAAGAGAGCACATGCAACACACACAAGGGACAGACCTTGAACACCCAGCTCAGCTGACCAGGGAGACTGCCCCACAGGACACCTACTACATAAGGCCACTGTACTAAGAAACAAAGACATAGCAGCCCTACCCAATACACAGACACAAACAGAGGGAGGCAGCCAAAATGGGGAGACAAAGACATATATCCCAAATGAAAGAACAGAACTAAGCTCCAGAAAAAAAGAACAAAACAAAATGGAGGCAAACAATCTACCAGACGTAGAGTTCAAAATACTGGTTATAAGGATGCTCAATGATCTCAGTGAGAACTTCAACAAAGTGATAGGACACATAAAAATGGAGATAGAAAACATAAAGAAAGAACAAAAATGAAGAATACAATAACTGAAATAAATGATACATTAGAGGGAATTGATAGTAGATTAGATGAAGCAGAGGATCAAATCAATGATTTAGAAGTTAAGGTAGCAGAAAGCACCCAATCAGAAGAGCGAAAAGAATTTAAAAAAAATGAAGACAGTTTAAGGGGCCTCTGGATCATCAAGTGTACCAACATTTGCACCATTGGGGTACCAGAAGGAGGTACCAGAGGGCAAGGAATTGAAAACCTATTTGAAGAAATAATGATTGAAAATATCCCTAACCTGGTGAAGGAAATATACATACGAGCACAGGAAGTGCAGAGTCCCAAACAAGATGAACCCGAAGAAAACCACACCAAGATATTAGGTTGGTGTAAATATAATTGTGGTTTAAAAAGTTAAAAATGATTGCAAAAACTAAAATTACGTTTGCACCAACCTAATACATTGTAATTAAAATGACAAAGGTTAAAGACTAAGTGACAATCTTAAAAGCTTCAAGAGAAAAGCAGTTAGTTAGCTACAAGGGAGCTCCCAGAAGACAGTCAGCTGATTTCTCAACAAAAACTTTACAGGTCAGAAGGAATTGGCACAAAATATTTAAAGTAATGAAAAGAAAGGACCTATAAGCAAGATAACCCAAAAAAGTTATCATTTAAAATCAAAGGACAGATAAAGAGCTTCCTAGATAAGAAAAAGCTTAGCTCTTAAACTACCATACAGTTAGCTCCTGCTTGCAATTCCATAGAAAGCCTCTTTGGAACCATCTGCTGCCTGGTGGGAAAAGGCAACGTGAAAGTGGATGCCTGTTTGCCTTATTGAGTCAGTGCTGATAGAGTGCCAAGAAATCATATTATCAATCCAACTGCTTGCTAAATTGATTCATTCACTCTTACCCTGTGGAGGGTTAGAAAGTGAATTTTTTAAACAAAATTGTGCCCAACCTATTCAAGTCTTTGGTTAGCCCAGCATGGCCTGTGATACTTTCCCATTTGTTCTCCTGAGCAGGGTCTTCACCATCTTGTGTTGTCTTTTACTTTGGGTTATTCTTATAATTATGATACTGTCTGAGGTGTGATTTTTATGATTCATGTCACTTTGGTATTTATCAAAGCCACATATTGGGGAAGTAATATCCTGGTGGATGGATGAACAGAGCACCTAGCTCTATGCTGGGGATTTTCCCATGGCTAATGACCCAGGACTCTATGATACCAGATACCAAGAGCCCTGATGGAGGTAAGATACAGAATGAGACTCATCACTCCACTGCGTAAACATCTTAAAATTGAGGGGAAGGTCACAGATGCGGATTCCTGCCCCTTGTGATGATGCCTCTATTCCTCAGGATGGGTTATCAGTTGTGAAGGAGTTGAGGAATATTTAACTTCTTCTGAGTATCGTGTGTCAAGTACTGTCTAAGTGCTTTATATATATGAACTCATCGAATCTTCCTAAGAACTCTATGAGGTTATTACTATGCCCATTTTACAGATAAATTACTGGAGATATTGTATTATTTAGCTAAAAAAAAATCATTATAATCTCCTAAAGTTTTACAAGTCACACTGGCCTTATTCTCCCTATTTTTTACCTTAGTGCTCTAGGGAGATCATGTCTAATGAGACGGGTCCCAGTGTTCATCACACCCTACCCTTGATTGACCCTGTCCTGAATCTGTCAAGGTGGTAGAGATCTCAGCTGTGCTACTTAATAAATATGTGCCTCTAGGGACAGACCGAGACAGGTAGTATCAAAGGCAGGAAGTATCAAGAGAACCTTTTCTACCCCTGGAGCAAGGCATCTCATTTGTTTTATCACGATGGTGAAAGAAGGAGTGACATACTCAAATGCATTAAAATGGTCTGTGGTTCACTCCTCTATCTCCTACCCCCGCTACCCACACACTCCACTTTTGAATACTGCATTTTGTTTTGTTTCTCACTCCCAACCTTTCTTTGGATCTTTTCTTGTCTCTGATCTAAGAGTGATTATTGACTCTCTGCCACTCACCTTGGCTTTATCACTTGAGTTGAGATTTCTGCCTCCACTAAGTAATGGCTTTAGCCCCTTGTCATCTGGTTGCTCTTAGCTGATCCTGTTGCCCTTCCGTGTAGCTGCCTCTGGAATTTGAGTCAAGCCTGGCACCCAAACACGTGCTTTTAACACTTGTCCAGCATAGATGTTGTGTTTGGTGGTTTTGCTAAGGACCAAACAATTTTGCACCAAACTTTGTCCATTACTATTAAACTGGCTTCAATTTTGTGAGCTCTAGAGGTGATATACCATCCTATGGAAGGGGAATTGGGGCCGTGAGGATAAACATGGTGGGTGGGAAGTGAGATCATAGTCCCCTGTCTGGATGCCTCCAGTCATAAGTCTAACCTTCTCTCTGAAGTCTTACACATGGTTCCATGGGGATTCCAAGTAGCATCCAGAGATTCATGTCCCTTTAGCAATTTATGTTTAATAAAGGAAGGAGGGCAGTGCTTTTAAACAAATAATTAAACTTTTTATTTTGAAATCATTGTAGATTTGCATGCAGTTATAAGAACTACGATGGAGAGATCCCATGTACTCTTTACCCAATTTTTCCCAAGGGTGACATCTTCCAGAACCATCTCCCAGCACACTGGCATTGATATAGTCAAATATGGAACATTTCATTTCCACAGCATCCCTCATGTTGCCTTTTCATAGTCACTCCCACTTCTGGCACACCTCCTGCCCACTCCTTAACCCCTGGCCAGCTAATCTGTTCACTTAAAAAATGTCCTATAAATGGAATCATACACTGGGTAAACTTTGGGATTTGGCTCCCCACCCCCCACAACAGTGTAATTCTCTGGAGATTTACCCAGGTTGTGGCGTGTATCAATAATCTGTTCCTCTTTATTGTAGAGTGGTTAGTATTCCACGGTTTGGATGTACCACACTGTGTTTTTCCACTCACCCCTTGAAGGATATCTGGGTTGTTTCCAGTTTCTGGCTATTAGGAATAAAGCTGCTATGAACAGTTGTGTCCAGGTTTTAGTGTGAACATAAAGTCTTCATTTTGCTGGGACAGATTTGCCTAAGAGTGCGATTGCTGAGTCCTATATGATAGTTGCATGTTTAGTTGTTTTTAAGAAACTGCCACACTGTTTTCCAGAGTGGCTGTTATTGTTTTATATTCCCACCAGCCATGTGTGAGGGATCTAGTTTTTCCACATTCTCACCAGCATTTGGTGTTGTTACTATTTTTTATTTTTAGAGGAGGGCAGTGCTTCTAAAACGTAGATCAATAACAGATTAGTTTATTAATTAACTGACTTGAGGACTCTGTCACTTACTAAATGTGTGACCTTGAGCAAATTAATTTACCCTTTTTTTGCTTCAATTTGAGGAAGTATGTAAAGTATCTTGAAAAAAAATATGTGCATACCAACTACTTATTAAATATCAGATTTTATGGAGCCAGGCAGAGAGATAGGAAGTCCTAATAATGACTGGAAATATGGTATAGTGAAACTATCTCAGGCAGGAAAACAAGTAGATTTAGGTTTGAATACTGGCCCAACTTCTTAATAGTTGTAAAGCCTTATTGAGACTTTATTTCATTATCTATAAAATGAGTATAATTCTACCAATGTTATCACATTTTGGTAAAGTTTAGAAGCTAAGATACGTGAAGTACCTAGCTTAATGCTTAGCACTGTTTAGTAAATATTAGTTGTTCAGGAAATACTCACTTTCACAATGTTCAGTGAATATTAGTTATTGTAATTTTTGTTGTTGAGAGTGACAGTCTTTCCAGGAAAGTTTGTGTTTTATTTTAAAAGCCTTGGAAAACCACGGAAAGTGTTTGAGGAAGAGAATGACATAATTATATTTGTGACTTTATGGCCACTCTGACTATAGTTTGAAAATAAATTGGGGAGAAGGGGCACTTGGACATGATGGGAGGCTTTAGTGATACAAGAAACTGCCTAGAAGAGCGGCAGTGAAGGTGGGGGAAAGCAGACTGATCTGAGTTGTTTGGGAAGTGGGATTGTAAGATTTTATTTTCCTGATTGGAGAATGTTTAGCTATTACTGCAAAAGTATAGGGTGTAGGTGAGTTAGAAATTATAGAGCAATTATCACTTAGTGCAGGTTGGAACTCACAGAGAGCAGGGTCAGCAGGTGTCAGGTACCCTTCCCTCCAACCCGCTGCCGAGGGGTGTCCTCAGCTGGACACAGTCGGCCCCACGGTGGGGCATACTCTTGGGAAGAGGCTCTAACTTCCCTATTGTTATCCTTTGTAGAAGATAGAGAGAGCAAATAATATCCAGTTGGGACTTGGGTACCACATACTCTGAGGAGTCACAGAGAGATAGATACCTTGCAGCTGGCTGCCCACTATCATGAATCTCAAAATCATGGTCCAATAGAACCTGGACACCTCATGCAAAATCAAAAAAAACAGGAGAAACCTTTCTGACAGGAGAATGAGGAGCCACTAATCTCAGCTAGCTCCTTCCCAGGCAATGTGGAGGAAGCCCCCATGTCATTCAGCAGGAACTCCCATTCATCTCTCCAAAACAATATATGAAAAAGAGAATAATGGAATGAGAGAACAGACGTAAATTTCTGCAGTTATTCAGAATTCAGTATATAGTCCGAAGCAGATAAGCTGGTGGCTTGAGTGGAGAAATTGAGGTAATTCCCCACTGAAGATGTCTATTTTCTTCAGGAAATACATGTCGCGGCATTTGCTGAGAAGGAAGTGAGTAGTGTTAGGTTTAGAGGTTTGAAAAAGGTGAAGTTTAAAAATAGTCACTTTGGAGAATAGGAGGGAGAGTTACCTAGAGAAGAATTGTGGGACTACTAGACAGTTAACGTTTGAGGTCATGAATTTTCAATGGTATCAAATCTACATAGTTGTGTGATTTTTCTCTAGGAGTGATGGACCAATGGTCTAGGTATAAATATGGAGAAGGCCAACTTTGGAATGAAGCAGGGTTGGAATTTTGTCATACAGATGTGATAAAGGTAAATTGGACAAGAAAAGTAATCTTGGCAGGAGAGTGGCTGAATAATGTGTTGTTGAAACTAGGCAGGATAGGGGAGGAGTTGAGAAGGGGGTAAAAACATAGGTAGCAAATAGGGATGGGATCAAGGAACAAGAAGTCCCTGAAAGATGGAAAAATGGATATAACAAGAAAACTTAGCAAGCACACTAAAGGGATAAGGCTTTGTGGTCATGGTGGTTATAGTTAATATTTCGGATATTGGACAAGTATAATGATGACAGTGTTTAGAGTGTAGCCATAGGGTTTGAACTTTGAAGTGGAATGGCAGTAAAGGTAATTGAAAATTTGAAGGTGAAAAAGCTGAGTCTGAGAAATGCATCTTAAACAGTAAAAGTAAATGAAAATACAAAGGAAACAGTGAAGGATCTCTTTCTGGAGAATGAATCAACCATGAGTGGGAATTAGGATGTAGAAAGTAACTTCATGGCAAACTCGTACACTGTTTTAAAGGTACTTGTGTGGGTTTCACCTTTTACTTATAGCCTAGAGGCCTCTTCTTTCCTTCAGCTTGAACAGTGTCAGAACTAGATGGGAGTCTGGAATCACTCACCCAGGAACCACAATGGCTGCAAATACTCAATTATTAGGAAAAGTAAATGTGATAGAAAAAAAATTCAGATTCGTACATTGTTTTCCACTTAAAAGAATGAGTTAAAAGGTAGCCAGAAGCTGGAGAAAGAGGAGTTGGCCTCCCAAAGACAAGAGAGAGTAAAATGAAGAAACAAAACACTCTTAAAGAGGGAGATGGCCTCTGGTGAGGACGGCACAGTGTTCAGGTCCATTGCCTATTTTATCTGTACCTACGACTCTGCCCAGGTCCCCTCCCTCTGAAGATCCATCCCACACGGGCACTGTCCCATCTGGATGTGAAGGGCACACATTAATTTCTCTACCTCCCGTCCTTGCACATCTGCCCATCCTAGAATGGAAGGTGAAGGGCTTAGAAAGGTGATGGTGGGATTAAGAGCACATCTTTCTCTGATTAAATAAATCACTTTAATTAGTCTAAGTAAATTAATTGTGAATATTCTCCTGAGTCATGGAGAACAGAAACTCACAAGAACTTTGCAATCAGAATTATTCTTAAGGGGACTTCTAAGGAAGAGATTGAGACCATATTATAAAAAAAATCTTACATTTCAAGATAGGAAATTCAGACCTCATTCTAAGGCTCTAGAATAAGGTGCTTTCACTTCAGGACAGAAAGATAGAATGTTGGAAGTAGCACTTTTAGAAGATTCGTTTGGTATTGATGTGTGAATAGGTTGTATATTTATACCATCTTTCATCAATAGGGAAATTGTAGCTTTGATTTTAAAATATGTCTTAAACATACTTCCATTTTCTTTCAATTTCCCTTTTAGTTACTATTATTTTATGTTTTTCTCTTATTTGCTTTCAGACCCCCAACTTCCCTTCTATTAGTTCTAAAATGCCAGAGTTATTTTTCCTTCTCAGTAGCTTTTGCTGATAAAGGTCACCCATTGAACTACTCAAAGGTCTCTCTTGGTGTTCTCATTTCAATTAAATCAAAATCTCCAATTGTGAGTTCCAGGTTCTCTTTTCCTTGCCCTAATTTAATTTCTTAAGATTCCCTCTTCTACTGTGTGTTTTCCAGTGAGAATAGGTTTTTGGTTATTTTCCTCATTTGTCTCTGCTTTCCAATTCCCAAAGGATAAAGAAAACTTATGTAGTAACTTTCTCATAGTGAAATCTCAGCTGTTCACTAGCAGGTCATGATTTAAAAAAATAAATAAATAAGAGATGTATATACTATGCTAGCAGAATAAGAACTGTCATTCCCGGTGACCAGAAAATGACCCTAACTCATAGTACATTGTTAAAAGTCTACTTCTATAGGTATGCTAGAATAAATTGGACTGAGGCAGGGATCCTACTTGTGTTCTTCAATTGTCACATTTTGTCTACTGAAGTAAGGTTTGAATATACATATCTGTATCTAAATTTCAAGTGCTTAGTTGATGGCAGTCCACGTAGAAGTCTATGAATAGACCTGGGAAGGCCTATAACCTCTAAAAAATGGAATATAAAATGTTTGCTTACATATATTTATGGCATTATTATTATTTTTTCAAAAAATTATTTTTTCATAAAATTATTATTATGCTTTCCTTTTTTAAAAGGTTGTTTCTTTTTGGTTGTGAACTGGCAAGCTAATTTGTCTATATACATCTCTTAGGCTCTTTTGGTCAGGAAGAGTAGTAGGTAATGGAGTTTGATGTGGCAAGGGTTAGCAGTGGCCTTTAGTCTAACTACTAGGTTATAATGAAAGGAATTTCAGACCAAATTCTTCCACATATAAACACATTGATTAAATATCATTCATAAATAAGCAGGTAGAAAACAGTTGATATAATATTTTAGGTCAGCTTGATGAAGTCCCAGTTTTCTGTTCTTTAAATTCTCTGACCTCCCCATTGGATGAAAGGTTGACTGGAGGATGACATGCCAGTTTTGTGGAGATAAGGTTTCGATACTCTCACAGTCATCTTGATTTACAATGGCTGGACGTGGGGCTGCTTGTTGATGAAGCTTTGAAAACTTCTCTAAGAATTCAGGCTCCATACCACTGTATTCTTGTGTTGTTCATGCAAGGGATTGGAGGAAGGAGTGTTCTCAAAGTATTGTAGCCAACGCACATTTCTTGAATACATTTCATTTTACTAATGAGAGCCCAGTTCTAACATGTTGCATACTGATTCACAAGCCAATAATTATATCAATAAAAATCCTTTTCTGGTTTTTTTCTATGTTCAGGTAGTGACCAAACTAATGAAAACAGAAACACCTGTAATAGTCATATTTGGCTTATGGACTTCTAATAAAAGTCTATATAACCCTCACTGGAGTATGTGTGCATAATTAGGGCAACTGATTGTCCCTAGAGTGGAATCATGAACTAACTCGTATACACACAATGATATACTGTCTGTGCTGAAGTATATTAAGGTTAATTACAGATATTGTAATATTTATGCATATACTGCACACATATATCATCTTATATAAATTCAGAGATGTCATCATAAATATTCTATTTTTTACTGCAACCTTTTATTTTTCTTTTAATTTAATTAGTTCTTGGTTGCTCTTCCCTTTCATCTCTTCAATTATTTGTTTTGCAAAAAAAGTAAAAGCAGTATCATGTTATGCCCACTTTTCTGCATCTTCCTTTCCCTTTTTAAATAAAATTTTATTGTAGCAACTAATCACAAGTCGCTATTTAAATTTTTTAAAACAATTTTATTGAGATATAATTTACATACCATAAAATTTACCAATTTTAAGTGCAAAGTTTAATGATTTTTAGTTACTTTATTGGGTTATACAACTATCACACAATCCAGTTTAGAACATTTTCACCAACCCAATATGATCCGTCCTGCAATTTATAGTTGCACCTATTCCCACCCCTGGCTTTGGGTGACCGTTAATCTACTTTGTTTTTTGACAGAGTAGATGTCTTGGTTTCTTATTATTGTGCAGTAGAAGTCTTTCCAAGTCAAGGAATGAGTTTCTAATTTTGCATATCTTTCCAGGTACATGACAAATGATACATATTGTATATAACATATACAATAATATATTCAGTTCTTTCCCTATTTCAATAATTTGAGCATGTTTTCCATGTTTTTAGGCCTTTCAATGTCTTTTCTGTGCATGTTCATTCCTATTCTTTGTCATTTATTTTCTGTTGGGTTAGTCTTTTTTATGTCAATTTATAAGAGCTCTTTTTGTATTATAAATATTAGCCTTTTATCTATTGCCGGCATTATATTTTTTTCTAGATTTATTAATTTGTAGAAAATTAATGGTGCTGGGCTATGCCCAGAAAATGCAACCTGGTATTTATTTTAAAAGAATTTTGTTAAGATTGTCTTTGTGAACAAGATTACTGATTATTATAAATGTTCCATAAATATACATTTACTGAAATTCTTCAGTTTCTTGAGGAATATGTAATTCTTTATGTATATTAACTCACATTAAATAAATTATATTATTTAATTTTTACATGACCCAAATTTATGTCTACTAGATCTAATTCTGAAAGAAACATATTGAAGTTTCTCACAATAATTGCATTTTTTTTTTTTTCTGGGCTAGAGGGACTTGAAGAAATTTTGGCTTTGTGAGTTGGCAACTGTGTTGGTTGCTACATTAAGATTTATGACATTTGCATATCCATATATTGTTTTCTTTTGTGTTTATTATATAAAACCAGTTATATTTCCTATTTATATGATATCAGTTTTTATCTGATTAGTGTATTTAATATTAAATTCTACTCTGCCTTCCTCCCCTTTCCTTCATGTCCCCTCTGTTCCATTTGGTTTCCCTTACATGATTATGTCTTGCTTATCTTTCATTAAGATCACTTACTTTAAGACATCCTGTAGCTGGGTTTCCCTCTTCCTAAACTAATGTTTGAATCTTTTTATTGCCTATATTTAATTCTTATTAACATTTTTTTTATTATTTTCACTTTGATCAAATTCTATTCAATCGACCCACCCTTCCCCTTATTAATTTGAAAGTTCTTTTCTATCCTATTTATTATTAGATTTGGATTGTTTTTATTATTTCTTCTTTTACCTAATTATTTTGTTTTTGGCAAGATAATATAGAATCGATAGTACTAATAGCTAACATTTACTGATATTTTCCTTGATTATGAAATTTTCTCCAGCGTCTTTCTCAAATGAGATGCATAGGTGATATATTCTCTGAAGTCTTGTATATCTTAAAATATTTTTTCTCTAACCTCAATCGATAAATTGTTTGGGTATAGGATTCTTGAATTATAGCCCCTTTCTTTCTGTGTTCATGGATGCTATGATACTATCATAGTTAACCCAGCAGATTGAAGGTGAAATATTTAGTACCAGTCTGACTTTAATTTCCACTTTAGCTAAGTTATTCTTTCTGCTGTAAAGTCTGCAATTTTTTTTTAATTGCCATAAGTGTTTAAGAAGTGTACTTAGTTGGGTACACTAAGGTATGCTTAGTTGGGTATCTTCTCTCATCAATCCAGCCCTTGGTGAGCCCTTTGTATTTGCAGATTCGGATCTTCCCTCATCACGGGGAAATTTTCTTTCTCCTATTTATTTATTTGTGTTTCCTCCATCAGTTCCTTTTTCTCCTGTGAAATTCATAATATTGTCATGTAAGATTTTCTGAATATATCATTTAATTCTCTTTATTTTCTCCTTATTGATTTTCGTCTCTGTAGTGTGTTCCATGCTTTAAAATAATTTGAGGTTTCACAAACTTGAACTTGAGTCTTGCTAGTGCCTTATCCTTCAGCTCATCTGTTGAATTTTTAAATTGGAAAGTTGTGTTTTTTGGCTCCCATAAGTCTTTGGCTTCATGTAAAACATGCTCAAGCATGTGTATTTTTATTCAGATCTTAATTTATCTCCTTTAGTAGTTCTGTGTCACGGAATATATGTACTGATTGTTGTGACTGATCATCAACTCTAGCTTTTCAGCACATTAGCTGCGTTGACAATTTACTTGGGCTCAGGTCTATCAATTATCGTATTTTAAATAGCAAGCATCTTACTAGAGTATCTACATTATTGGCACATAATTGTGTAAGTCAGGCCCTGTTTGATTGCTGGTAGAAATTCCCCTGGTCTCTGGTCTCTCTGATCTCTCCTCATTTCAGGGGTTTGCCTTTACCTCCTGGCCTTCTGGAGTCAGAAGCCCAGTACTGACTCCAGAAGTACTGGAGATGTACAGAAAACTTCTGTACATCTCCAGTACTTCTGGAGTCAGTACTGGGCTGAGCATTTGCAGGTCCTTCTTTTTAGAGGTATCTGGTTTCTGAGAACTAATTTCTTTCCAGGACCACAACATTTTGTTCTTCTTCTGAGCTCTGAAGCTATTTTTCAAATGCTTGTCCAGGCATAAAGAATACAGTTTCTCATCAATTCTTTCTACTTGGAACACAAAAGACTTCAGATCTTATTTAAGCAAAGGTATCTCCATGACTCATCAGTCACAGACCAACTTAGAAATGATTTGGAATTTCTGAAAAATCAGTAAGTATAATATCATCATTTGTAGAACATAAACTAATTTCTGCAGATACTGTAAGACTTTAAAAGTAAATCTACTCTAAATGATGTAGAGTTAAAAAGGGATGAGAAAGGTGCCACTTTCATGTGTCCTGTATTCATAATTGTATGTTCATTGCTTTGTTGAATTTTCAAAGGACTCTGTGACCCATATAATAACTACTTCTTTAGATAATAAAAACTCAAATTGTCAAAGCCATGGTTCTTCATGTCTTCATTTTTTCTAGGAATGACTTTGTACATGGATGACAATGACTATTTGAAATTCATAGGGCTATCTATCATCTATCTGTCCATATAATCTAACAGACAATAGACTGTAGTTTCTATCCATTGTAACTAATTTTTTCCTGTGGGCAAAATACCATAAATCCAGCTTACTATATGGACTCTGACAAATGCTAATACCTTTTTTAGGGAAAAATAAAAACAAGTACATCTCAAGACCTCTGTAAGTCTTAATGTTTAAAATTATCTGTGCCCTAATACCTTAGCATTGTAAAAAATAAAAATGCTTTCTTTCTGTTAACAAATCTGATTGATGGAAAGAGATTGATGTTTTAAAAATAAATTCAGATATTCTTAACACCACACATCTCAGGATTTGAAGGAACTTTAAAGAGCCTTTAGTCCAACTTCTCATTAATGCCAAGTAGTTAGTTGGGTCCTGCCTTAGTTCCCTGGAGAGGATAACCCAATACCCTGAGGGCAGCCAATCCATTTACTGGGAAATTCTGACTGTTAAAAAGGTCTTGATATATTGAACTTGGATCTCTCTTTGTGCAAACTATGACCATTGATCCCAGCTCTACCTTTAGAACATTTATTTTGAAGAATAATGCTACCCTTATAAAAACACATTTTATATTCTAAACAAAATCATATATGCTTACGAAGTTTCTAAGGAGGTATATGTGCTTGAATGGTACATTAAGTGGTAGCTTAAATGCTGTGTTACCTTTCATGCATTTTAACTTTAAATATTCTGAGCCAGTTGGTCAAGATAGGTATATAAACTGAGTCCAGTCTTAGGAAATTTTATCAGAAAACTTAGGATTTTAGTGCTAGAAGGTTTACATATACACCACCTAGCCTATTATTCTTATTTTCCATAGGAAGATATTGAAGTCCAGATAAGTGAAATTTCTTTAAAAAATCAAGGCCACTGCTGCCTGAAATTCAGATCTCTTCATCTCGCATCTAACGGTTGAAGAGACCACTAAAGAATAACTAGGGAATAGAGCAGGACTCACTAGATGTTAAAAGGTAGATATCAAGACTAAATAAATGATCTATAGATGTCAGAGACCAACCTACACAGACTTGAGGCATTAAAAAAATTAATAAATAAATATAACATCATTATTTATGGAATACAAACTAGTTACTTTAAAAATAGGCCCGTTTTGAATAAATCCTGCCTGTAAGAAACTTGCAAACTTCTTACAAAGATAAAACCTAAGTAATTACCTAGTATTTTGTGTCATTTAGCCCTAGTCCAAGATGAAAAACGACAAAGAAAATAATCTTTTAACATTCACCATGGCCTGAAAATCAATAATAGTGCTAAAATGACTGAGCTGCTGAGTTATTAATTTTTTGACATGGAAGAAAATCTAATGCTGGAAGTTAAAAATAAGTAATAAAAAAGTTTCTGTTAATAAAAAATAGGTAAGAGACATTTTAAAATGTAAATGAGTCTTAATTAATGACTTCGGATGAACATGAGCTTAAGTCATAAACAGAGTGTACCTGTTCAGTTATTTATGGGTGAAAAACCAGAAAGAACTAGTAAGGACTACAAAGGATATTGGATAGTATGAGATAAAATAAAACTCTTCTTTTGCTTCTGCAAGTGCTAAGGGAAGATGATTCAAAATCCATTTTCTTTGGTGAAAATGGTACTCCTCTTAATACGATTAAGGAATGTTTTTCCTGCTGGTCATTGGCTACGCATCCAATGGAACACTTGGCACTTCAACAGAAATTGTCCTTTTTGATGAGCTGTGAAGTACTTCGAGTCTATGAGCCTATACATGGTGACACGCAATAATATAAACTCAAAACTATTACGATAGAAATACACAGCAGACTTTTACCAAAGCAATTCTTTATTTTGATCATTTATGTCACTGTTGTAGGACACAACAACCTCTGAATTATAATTCCTTGGGGGCTAGATGCATGTTTTATTTGTCTTTGTGTTCCTACTAAAGCATCAGGCTGAGGCCATACTTGATTTTCAGTCTCCTTCTTTCTGAGGAGCATTTGAAGAAGCGCTGACCAAGCAGTTCAATATTTATTGAACAAAACTAAAAGAAATCAAAATGAACAAAATACTTGATAAGGTCTCAGACTACATGGCACGTAAACAACCCTCTTCCCTTAGTGAATGTAATATTTTTACCATGAAGAGGCAAACAGTTGCAAAACTATTTCTCAGTTATACTAGTGAGTATAAAAATACCATCTGATTTCATTTCATCAATACAGTGGACAAAGAAGAATTATTGTTTCTTTTACTTTGTGGCTCTGGTGAGTCCTCAGGAAGTGTAGTTGAAAAATCAATTTTCCAGGCTAAAGTCTTTGCTGGTCACAGTTCAGGGATTAGAGAAATCCAATTTGAGGAAAATATTGGTCTGCCTGAGGGCATCCTTATAGCGGGTATCTTTGAAGTGCTAAGATGGCTTTCCTTCTGGGTGAATACACAAGCCAGGAGTTTCATTTGTCAATATAGAAATTCCCCTTTGCTCCTTATGTTATAGGATCAAACCTATGGATTTTCCCCTTCATTCATAAACAAAGGGCATCTGTGCTTTACTTGAGGTTTAAAATGTGTCCCAATTTCTAGTTAGGTCCTGCTAAAACCTGCTGATTTAGGTTCTGTTTGAAAAACCTTGGTCTAATGGACAGGTTCTCCATCTACTTATCAAGGAGAACTAATTTCCATCTTAGTTGTGTAATTTAAAATGTAGCCTACTTGATCATAAATAAGTCTAGGTAACACCAAATTCTGTAAGGGGGCCAAGGGTACGATTGACTTATTAGTTCTGGTTATTCTGAGGATCAAAATCTTTAATAGTTTAACAGGGTCCATTTCACAGAGAATTCTGTAACTATGCTTGGAGGGAAGCAGTTAACCTAAACAGAACCCACATTCTGAATGAAAATGATATGTAGCTTACTGTTCATATAAGCTGCGTTGTCCTCACTGAGTAACTAAAACTTGTCCAATTTCCCTTCTAGTGGTAGCATACTAAGGCCTTTACCAAGACTATGTCGTCAGCATCCAGCACAGTGTCGAGCCAAAGAAGTTGTTCAAGAATTATTTGTTAAATAAATTAATATATTCTAGTATAAGTTCTGTAAACACTTACCACATGATTGATGAAAGAGATTTTTTTTAAATTTTCTTTTCATATGCTACACCCCTAAGGGGCAACTGGTTCATAATCCTATCATGGGATACATGAACCTAACGCAAGAATATTAGGAATAAGTGTGTAGGAAAGACCATGGCATCTTAACATAGGATATTCTCATGACTATAGGTTTGCCAAACTAATCTGTGTGAACAATATTTCATTGTGAAGAACAATAGAGCATTCTCTTAATTCAAAATCCCTATTCCCTCAGGTAAAGAGTAAAGTTATTAGCAACAAATGATCAGGGTATTACAGATCCTTCTCTTTTTGTGCATTCTATATTCTACATTGTCCTGTCTTCCCTGACTTGCACTGTGACTGTCTTGAGGTCCAGAACAGACTGAACATTTCCTGGTTTTACTCACCTGGCTGTCATTTCTTTTCTTCTTACTCTGAAAATGCTTGGCTCAGTCCTTAAAGAATTTTATGTTTGCATTAAAACATTCACAATGTGAAGCCCTTTTCCTTTTGATACTGGAGGAATTTGGGTGAGGTAGGACTTCCAAGGGAGCTGTGCAGTAATACCAAGTCGGAGCCTCTGTGCACTGTCCACGTGACTTTATGGGGAAACATTTTATGGTCAGCCATGGTTTTAGGAGGGAACATGAATATCTTCTGGACTAAGCATGCCCTAGAAGGCTTCCTCCCATTCCTCAAATGTTGACTGGACCTTTTCCTCACATGCGGACTGGACCCTTTCTCTCACCACTGCATCTCCAGAGAAGAAAGGGAAGGGTGTTCTTGGAACTGTGGTTTAATCAGATATATAGCAGATTGTTAAACATTTTTATATCCACATGTCCAGTTTGCAAGTATGTTTTCTTGTATGTGTGTTTATGTGAGAAATAAGCATTCTGCTTATAATCTAGAGTAACTAAGAGAACGAAATCAATAATCAATTTGCAATCTGGTTTAAGGCTGGATATCACACCATGGTTCTCCATTTCTCAATGTTGCATAAGATATATTACTTAAGAACAGTGGCAATCTCTGTAAGTGTTTCCAGATGAAAGCCACCTGGAGTTTTGCCTTCTGTAGATTGTATGTACATATTGCCTTCATTTCCTTTGGTTTTTCAATGTTATGGATTTGCCTTCTCTGCTCTTTCCTCTGCTATCCTCTGTAAAGCCCAGTTCTGATCTGGCCAAGGGTTAGTTTGTTGTTGTTTTTTTTTGTGGCCAAATCTGTGAATTATACTCCAGGGCCAAGACATTCTTCTGGAAACTCAGTTGCTCTGATTACACAGTAGTCACCTGAGAGCTTTGCAGTCCTTCATATAGTGAGATGCTCATTCTCATTAGCTTTAGAAATCTCTCCTGACCTGGACGTCTATCTTCTTGTTTCTCAAAAGTACTTGGGGGCATTTCTTCTTCAAGGAGGTATCTGTATTCCTCAGAGTCTGACAAGGCGCACTAACTTATTCTCATGGATGATTGGATGTTCATTCACAAGTTCTGATATTTCTCGGGTTTCAGATAAAGCTGTGTCCATAGGAGCTCGAATGGTCTATATGTCTTTATCCTGCTTCCAATTCTCTGCAACAATTTTTTGCTCCACACCAGATTCCCCGAGGACACAGCTGGTTATCAGCAGGATAAGAACTAGAACCCAGCTGTCTATCAGTCCACAGTTCTTTTCACAACAAATAAGGTCTTGGCTGTTGGCAACATTTATTTAATATATAAGAATAAGTTACATTTTCAGGATGTGTGAGTCATAAAACAGGAAAATGACAGAAAGCATCTGGTTTATTATGTTTCCTTATTGTTTGGTTTCACTGAGGAATTTTAGGTTTTGAAAGAGAGAGATGTTGTAGAGAATTTATAACGAAGAGATAATTTCGTTTTCTGTTTTGATTGAGCTGAAATATTCATCTACCTTGATTTTAAGCTCAAAAGCTCCTAAAGTGATCAGCAGCTGTTTATTCAAGAGGGTACCGCCTCTCTGAAAACAACACAATATAGTTGTCTGCAAAACTTCACAAAGTAACAGGAAAAACAATGGCTTCTTTGTGGTGAAACAACATATCCTGGCATGAGAAATATGATTAGTACTGCTTGCTGAGTTGTCTTAATAATCAATATGCCTCATTTCATAAATGATATGGTTCCCAAAATCCATTTTGTAAGTTGTTCTTAATTCACCTTCTGGCCAATTTTATCATTATGCTTTGTAGATACCGATATTGATTGTAAATTTGCCTTTAAAGAATAGAGAAAAATGCAGTAAGATATATACAGTGTAATAAAGAGCAAATATAATTGGTTTCTTTTCTTCCCATGTCTAGGCTAGTAAAAAAGTATTTTATAAAAGGAAAAATTAATTTAGCTTAAATAACTTATGACTAGAAAAAGAATTGTTTAAAAGTGCATTATCCTTTTAAAAAAAATGAGTAGTCTTCTATACAATCACTGATTTCTAAGCCACTGAATAGTATAGACAATAGTTGCTAAACTATAGCCAATGGGCCAAATCTGGCCCAATGTTTGTTTTTGTAAATAAAGTTTTATTGGAACATGGCCACATTCATTTGTTTAGTGTCTATGGATGCTATACTACAATGACAGAGTTGAATAGTTGTGAACAGCTGTATGGTACACAAAATCAACCTATTTATTTATTATCTGACCCTTTACAGGAAAAGTTTGCTAATTTCTGGCATAAACAGTAGTTTTCATAAAGCATTGTGATTTCATTGGCATTAATATTAGTCTACTTGTCATTCACTTAACCATAATTATCTTTTCTTTGAACTGTTAAATTACTCCCCAAGTAGAAATGACTCCATTAACTATTCTCAATTGTAAATATGCATATTAGCTAGTTTTTTGTATTCTTTTGACCAAAACTATAGGTCTGCATAATCACAATAAGACACATTCTGTGCTTTGCACTACTAGAACAAGTAAGAAAATGCATATTTAAGGATTTATTTTCCTAGATTGTAGACAAAATCTTATAACTGATTAAAAATATACCTGGTGGTACTTTGTGTTTCTTGAGGTTCGGTGAGGGTAGTGATAAGCCTAAAGTCACACAGATAGAAAGGCCAATATAAGTATGCTATGTTTCTAGTTCATTTATGGGCTGAGTCACCAGGGAACTGTAGGTTCTTTCAGTTTGTGCTCTGCAGAGATAGACGTGGCATTTTCTTTTATTGCTCTGAGGATGCTGTATGAAACATACTCAGCAATCTGGGCATGTTTATTTAGAATGTTACTGCGGGGTTTTGGAACAGTCCCAGTTTTCACTCTGTAGCACCCTCTGTTTTGCCAGCAGGACTCAGTGGGCACTGTTGAAACAGTTGTGTTCCAAGGATGTTTACATTACTGACTGGATATTTATGGTACATATTGAATATCTACTCATTTTCTCTTTGCCAATAAATTTATAGTGTAACCAGTATATTGGGTCTGCAGGTATTATATTTCTCAGAGAGCATTTAGATGTCTGTGGGAATAAAATAACAGATCACAATATTGTCCCAATTTCAATGTGACTTCCTTTGACTAATATTTATTAATTAGTGGATATTAACTTGTATTAAAAGGTAAGATTCTGTGTCTTTATGCAATTATTAGCTATAAACAGGAAATACAGTTTAAAATATGGAAGCAAGTTTAAAGTTTGCAATACCTAGACTCTGTATTTCAGATACTCAGTGTTGTATTTTGACATGAGGATCAAACATTTCAACTCCCTAAAAGTGATTCTATAAATTTAATGTTTTCTAAAAGCAGCAGTACTTTTAAAAAAAGAGAGCATATGACAAGTAAGAAAAATACATATTGATTTAGGTGTGGTGTTTGAACGCCCAATACAAAACAGAAGTTGCATATAATTAAATGCTGATGGTTGTCTTCATTTATGCACATCAACTCTTGAACAGTCTTTACATTACGAACATACCAGAAACGAGTAGACTAACATTTAGAAACAATACACATGTCTTAAGGGCAAAGTTAAATATACTAAGGTCCATGTTCCTTTTTTCCTCCAAAGGAGAATCTTATGTTTGAATTTTACATTGACCTACTTTTTAAGAAATGTAGAGGAGAGGCAAATGGAGGTTGGTTCTATCTTATGGATGAAAGTATAGGTGATAAAACAATGCCAAGAAATTCATCCTAATTAAAATACAGGCAGAAGATAGCAAAATACAGAACAAGAGATTGATGACAGAATTAGTTGGGCTTGGATTCTAATATCTGATATGTTTTAATAAATATAATGAAACAGGTAATATGCTAGAAATTATTAACCAGGCTGATGGGATTCTGATTTCTTCGCTGTTACAGTAAAATTATTATTGCCCAAGGTCCAAGGTGAGTGTCTTCTATCATTAGCATATTATATCTAACTTCTGGCACTGACTTTTCCTCCTGGTAATAATCTTCTTAGGAGGTAAGGATGTCCATTTCTAATAGAAATGTGGCCAGCAGAAATTTGGTATTGCTGTATTTTTATGGTGTAACATTTGTTTCAGAAGACAAATATAATTAGCTTATCTAGTATCAAAACTTTGAAGTTCTATTATTATACTTAGTACATTTGAGTTGGGGCAAGCAGGAAAGAAAAATACATTTAGTCAGAGTGTCCGCTATACAAGGACAAGGATCCTGGCATGTTTTATTCAGTTATATCCCAACCACCCAGGATAGTGTCCAGTGCATCATCAATATTTTTTATTTTATCAGAAACAAAGATGGCATTTATATCTTGGATTCTAATCATAATAACAATGATTCAACAGATAGGGTCATAGAATTTCTAGGCTACATAGAACATGATGGGGAATGAAAACACAGACAAATATCTTTATTTTAATAGATTGCAAGACTACTATCTCCCCATGCAGTACCTGTTCTCACAAGTTGTGTTCTCATTTTCCTTGTTTCTTCAGATGATAAAATTTAATCAAGACTCTGACTTATTTATTTATAAGTTCTGACAATTAAATTCGTGAACTTGTTGCTATGCTGTTGCTAACCTTTTTTGATATAAGAGGGATTATTTCTTATGAATGTGTACTAACTGGACAAACAGTTAACCAAGTTTACTACTTGGAAATGATGAAAAGGCTGCATGAAAAGTGAGACGACCTGAATTTTTCACCAATAATTCATGGCTCTTGCATCACGACAATGCACCAGCTCACACTGCACTGTCTGTGAGGGAGTTTTTAGCCAGTACACAGATAACTGTATTGGAACACCCTCCCTACTCACCTAATCTGGCCCCCAATGACTTCTTTCTTTACCCAAAGATAAAGGAAATATTGCAAGGAAGACACTTTGATGACATTCAGGACCTCAAGTGTAATAGGGCAACAGCTCTGATGGCCATTCCAGAAAAAGAGTTCCAAAATTGCTTTGAAAGGTGGACTAGGTGCTGGCATCAGTGCATAGCTTCCTAAGGGGAGTGCTTTGAAGGTGACTGTAATGGTATTCAGCAATGAGGTATGTAGCACTTTTTCTAGGATGAGTTCTTGAACTTAGTTGTTTAACCTCGTATAATTCACATAACGTAAAATTTATCCTCTTATAGTATACAATTCAGTGGTTTTTAATATGTTCAAAATACTGTGCACCCATCTTCACTATTTGATTCCAGAACATTTTCATCACCCCAAAATAAAATCCTACATACATTGGCAATTACTTTCAACTCCCTACAATTCCCTGAATACCATTAATCTGCTTTCTACCTCTACGTCTTTGCCTATTCTGGACATTTCCTATAAATGAAATCATCCAATATGTGGTAGTTGGGGTCTGGCTCCTATTACTTTAACATAATGTTTTCAAGGTTGATCCCTAGTGTAGGATATATCAGTACTTCATTTCTTTTTTAGGGCTGGATAATATTCCTGTACAGATACACCACATTTGGTTTATCTTGTCATTAGCTAATGGGCTTTTGGGTTGCTTGCACTTCTTTTGTGAATAATGTTGCTATGAACATTCATGTACAAGTTTTTGTGTGGACATATGCTTTTAATTCTTTTTGGTATATACATAGGGCTGAAATTTCCTCTCATGGTAACTCTATGTTTAACTATTTGAAGAACTGCCAGGTTGTTTTTCAAAGTGGCTCTACCATTTTTATACTGCAGTGTATTATGGTTCCAATTTCTTCACATTCTTGCTACATTTTCCCCCAGGTTTTTCTTTTAAGTTTTTTGATTAACTTGCTCTTTGCCTCAACTGTTATTACCACTTTAGCAGCTGTGATGTTAAACAGTGCCACCAATTGTTTTTGACAAACATTCCCAGGAAAAATGTTGTTTTTATTGGTGAGCTCTCAGACAGGTCCGATGAAGACATACCTTGTGGGTAAGGTTTCCCAGAGAATTGCCAGACAGGTCAAATAATCTCAGCATTTTGAGATGAAGCTTTGAAAGAGCTCCAGGCCCATTCTGACCCTTTCAGTGGCTGCTAGTCTGCTGGTGTTCACTGTAGTTGGTGATTTCTGAGGTTACCACAGAACTAGGGAGAGGGTGATTGGAACAGGGCAAAATAAAAGGTCACACAGCTCACTGTTCTTTCTAAGACTCAGCAGTTTTTCTTGAATAAAAGCTCCCTAGATAGTTGCAAGGCTTTGGTTAATTTCCAGAGTTTTGAGAAGTTGATTTTTGACTTTTTGACTTTTTTTGTTCTAGTGTTTTAGTTACTTTTATAAGAGAGAAATTTTAGAGGTCCTTACTCCACCATTCTCACTGACATCATCCCCTACCTTGTTTTCTAATTACCAAGAAGTTAAGTCCTGCATGCAGGAAAATAGAGAAAAGAAACATAGAAGGGGGTTAAGGAAGAAGAACAGGGAGAAGGAAAAGGGCTTATTTGGGAACTCTGAAAGAAGCAAAAATGTGTGCATATTTTGTTTACAGAAAAGCCTAAGTACACACTCTCTTACGGATCTATGCCCAAAGGAATGCTAAAAGATATAAATGGCATGTTTTATGATTCTTTAGAAGATTCCTACTCACAGGGCAAATCTTTTTGTAACAGCATATGTTGAGTGTGTGAAACATAAATGCAGCCAATCCTTTCCTTCCACAGTTTTGTTTTTCAGGAAGAATAAACAATCCAAATGAAAATATTGACCAAGTTACACTGTTCTTTGTATATTAAAGTCTAAGCAAATATAATAAACTGAATTCAAAGCTGTGGGTTAAGGACAATTATTTTAGGGAAAGAAAGTACTTTTAAAAGCTGGACTTTACCAGAATTCATAATTTCCATCTTCTTTCCACACGTGTACTGAAAAGGTCTAGGTCTCCCTAATTCACAACTTAATTTCCATCTTAGATCTCGGCTTACTGCCACCTTAGAAAGTGATCTAATAAACTAATTCCTACGGGGTCTTTAATTATTGATAATTATCTGATGCAAAACCATTAAAGGCATAACCCTCATGTCAATATACTCTTCCGTGAATAATACGGAAAATTAGTTTCAAGGAATATTGCCTATGACATTATATCTACATTCTCCCCACCCTGTACTCCTGGGATTATTTGAAATATGACACAAGTACTGTTGATACTTGTTAGCATTTTTATTACAAGGTTAGAGGAGGAAAACAATTAACAAGACATAGAATAGCAAAAGTAGCCTAGCTAATAGAATGAGATGGCTTTGAAGTCACATAATTCAGATCTAATACTCACCAACTGTATGCTTTTAGGAAATTTCTTAACTTGTCTGAACTTGTTTCCTTGCCTTTGAATTGAACATAACATCTACTTTTTATGATTCTGGGGGAAGATTAAATGGCATCTCGTGTATAAACTGACAAGAATGTAAAGAAAGAGCCGTTGTTATTGGAGCAGTTAGTGAGTGTAGTCGTGGTCACCAGTGAGTAGCACACAGAGGCTGAAATTCCACATGGGTCAGATGGCTTTAGAGTGTCTTTCACTTCACGTGAAGAGTTAAGGAGGCAGGAAATCTTCAGGATTCCTCTGCCACAGGAGCCTTGGTTATATGCATGTGTGCTCACCCATGCAAAGTACTTTCTATCAGTCACCAGAAATGCAAGTGAGGGAAACTTCCATTCTTCCAGGAGTCTTCAGTTAATCCAGCAACCCTGGGACATCTTCAGTTGACTTCTTCGAACCCTAAATCACATTAAAATCCATCATTGTTACTCATATCAGTCTTAATTATGAGCTGATAGAAGAGAGCATGATTATTTTTATAAATGTTATGTATGTATGTTTATATATATATATGTATAATTGTTTATATATGTTTGTATATACATGTATATGTTATATAATTATGTAAAATTTATATATGTATGTATACATATGTGTGTGTACACATACACATTTCTTTTTTCTCTCTTTGCAAACCACTATTTTGACATATCTGGGCAGGGGAAGAACCTGGCCTGAAAGAGTCAATTTCCCTTAGTATTTCTCTTCCTGCATGCCATCCTCATGATAGTTACGAGATCACATCATGTTCTGATAGTGACAAGTTGAAGCCACTCTGCCAGTGTTCTAAGTCTAGCATGATACAATTAGAATTTTGTAATAGAACGGTATCTACATTTTGGCAAATATAGTCTACAGATATAAAACCTTAAATAAAAGCTTTTCTTCATCAATAGTGACATTTGACACTCTTAACTGTTTTTGGTTTGGGAATTTTCCCAATGTTTCTCTGTCATGTATGTAGTATTTGGCCTTTTCTTTGTTTGGGGGAAAGATATGTACTAGCAGTCTTCTCAGGATTTGGAGTCTGAACCATAGATATGAGGGTGGACATGTAGAGGATGGTAAGAATTGAAGAGGTAATTGTTAGTAGCAGATAGGGCAAAAGACATATAGTGTGGGGGTGGCTTTCAGGGTAAGGAAAATTTTAAGTGAGACACTCAGGTATTCTTCTTGGGGTACCAGGTGGATTACACTATCCTTCTTTATGTGAGACAGGTACTAACGTAAGAGCAGTAGGTATAAAGACAGAGAAGAGTGTGAATTTTGAACATGCCCATGAAATGTTAGGTAGACCATTCCATTAGGTAGTTGGAAACAGAGATCCTTTGTTTTAAGATATAAATGTGTGGCATATCAGTGTATATGTGGTATTTGAAGCTAAGGAAGTAGATGAGATATTAAGGAGACTCTACATGAGACGTGTATGGCAAACAGAACCTGACAGAACATTAACAATGAAAGAGATGCCAGAATAAGAGGACAAGCACGAAATACTCAGAATGGCACATGTAAATATGTCAGGAGAATCAAGAGGAAGTCATATGTGAAGCCAAGAAGGAGGAAGGTTGCAGAAGACAGACTGAGAGTGACAGTTGCAATAACTTCCTAACTGGGCTCTCTGCCTCTAGTCTCTTCCCCGTGTTCGCTAGCCTCATTCTACTGTCCATATGATTCCTTCTATACACAAATCTATTTACAGTCTTAGGCTTGCATTTATTAGATGCCTATAGCATGCAAACTTTCATACATAAAAGAATCACCTAAGCCTAATTGGCTATTGAAAGACCAGCTCTGGGCTTTATACCCAGAGATGCTAATTTAGTATATCTGGACCCAAGAATATGCCTTTAAAAAAAAGACTCCCATCTGGTTCACATGCAGATGGTCTATTGATACTTTATGAAACAGTAGCTTAGGGGATAAGTTTAAGTTACCTAGTATAAGATTCATGGCTTTTGCCTCCTGGCTCCAATCTCCATTTCCTTCCTCACCACTTCTTTCCCTCCTCCAGCCCAGGTGTTTCATGCACACTATATTCTAGCCTTGAAAGAACTGCAAAGATGAGTTGATACAGGGAGGACAGTCCTTCCTGGAAACGACTGGCCTATACAAAGGGACCAAGGTGAGGTAACATAAGGTGTGGGTAAATAAGGAATAGTCCAGTTTAAATGGGTCTAGAAAGACAGGAAAGGGCTAGACTGTGGAAAGGCTTGAATATCAGATTGGGGAATTTATCATTGTTCTACAGTAAACTGGGATACTTGGCTCTTTTATGCTTTGTTTTGCTTGTTCATCTTTTTCTTTTCCTATTTTGGATATAGGTATTGGCCCCCTCTTATTATTTTTGAAACTGTGTCTTTACTGCCGATTTTTTTCCCGAGTCTGGACTTCATGAGGAAGAATTTAAAAAGACCGGAGTTTTAGATAGGAAAAATTTGAATTTCTGGAATGATTAGAGGGCCTTGAATCATCCAGACTTAATTTTAGTCACAGTCACAAGGCAATTAATCAACTTTCAATTTTCCTAAGCCTGTTTAAGAGGCAGGTAAGCCACTGTGATTGTTCTCTTAACCTTTGTCAAAGAAAAAAAGCAAGACATAGCTCAAGTTGCTGGAGTTCAGACTCATCACCATAAAACTGAACACCATGTATTTTTCTCCAAGGGAAGATTTCAGCCCTGGCGGGTCCAAGAGAACATACGAGCACCTTATGCTGAACACACACTTCGAGAACTGGATGGGTTTTGCCATCTGCTAAGCCCCACATAGCCTCCAGTTTGAAGTTGAAGCAATGTCAGAAGCTGATTTAAGCAGCTTACATATGTTGCACTGCGGGAAAAACATTGGACGTTGGGGATTCTGAAAAACAATGCTAGGCATTTGGGGTCCATAAATGCTGAGTGTTTGTGACAAATATGCCCAGTTGCCACAGGGCAACACATTTCCCTTTGGATTTAAGGGTAGGTTTTTCTCCTTTGCTTAGTCAAAGAATTTCATATTATCTTGTATATTTGCTGGAATCGTGATCATCATTCATTGTAGCAGGTAAAGTTATTTTAGTTTGTCACAACCTTCTTTTGTTGCTTAGAAGTTTGACAGAAAACGCCAGTGCTGTGGCATACTTTGGAAACTATTCGATAGATTTTCTATTATTGATCATTGTTTTCAAAATTCTAGATGCATAAAAAATGGATAAATTTATAGTAACTGACCTTTAAAATTGTTAAGGGCTCTATGTGCACAGTGAGCATTTTGTAAATAACTCAACTTGTTGTCCTCCAAGGCCTTCTGTGTGTGACCATGCCCATTTTTCTAGCCTTATTTTTCTCTTTTAGACTTTTCTATTCAGTGAATCTGTACAATTATAATCCTTCAAACACATTGGGTTTTAAAAAAATAATCTCTAACAGCGTCTACTGATGCAGTTTGTCTTGTTTAGGTTTTCCTTTCCTTCCTTCTCTGCTTTTCCCCATCATCTCTCACTGTTGAAAACCTACCTATTACTAAGGACCAGCCAAGTCCCCCTTTCCCTGGAATATTTTATGATTAGTTCTTATAATTTTCTCCTAGCACTTAGCGTGGCCTACCTTGTTTCATAGTTATAATAAGAACATATTCAAGATCTGCTTTTAATGGGTCATCCTTTCCTTTATTATACAAATAATAATCCATGTCCCCATCATGTGAATTTAATATCCCCCTCAAGTGTGTCTTGGGAAATTTTGAAAATTTCCTAAGGCATGAGTATCAACAGTTGCAATGAGAAAGGGTATTAATTTTTTTAATTAACTTTTTTGCAGCTTGTAAGAAATGAGTTATTTCTCATTCAAATTCAAATTTTGGAATTCCCTCAGAAAATTTGTAGCTCTAAACGCTTTTTGTACACAGGAAAACAACTGGCTAGTGATGAGTGTTGGGCCAATTTCAGAGAGACATGAACACTCCAGATTCCACTCAATCCCTCATCATTTAAATTTTCTGCCACAATACCACTAGGTATACAGCTGTATAGTTGAGATTCCTAGGCCTACACATTTTCCACATCTATTCTTCTCGTACCTAGATACCTTTCACTCCAAATTTCTCTGGCCTTCTCTGCTGGTAACCTTTTGCCACCTCATAATTGCTGCTCCATGCTTCTGAAGGTATTTATCCATCTTCCTCATCCTCTATATGGGTATGGATCCCTTTGGTATTTGGTCAAAGTGCAGCTAACATCAGCCTGCAGTATTTTGCCAAAACTTTTCTGAAGTATGGAGTAGAAAACTTTAAAACGAGATATCTGGCATTACAGTTCTTGGAGTCTATTGTCTATGCCCTTTACCAGCAATGTACCCAGGCCGGTAAACAGCTTATCCTTCCTCTCCTGGAGAACCTTTCTTCTCTATTTTCTGCCTCGATCCCATCTCAATTAGAGATAACAAAAACATTTGACAGGATATCTCTACAGAATTGTACATTTCTCCCAGTGAAGTTAGCGTCTACATTATAAAATGGAATATGCGTCAATATTTCTTTCTCGCTTGAGGGATGGCCCAAGAACAATGGGTAGATACTTGCATCACTAATGACTAAACTATTCATCAAAGTATCGAACAAGGATCTAATATAGGGCTGGCTCTCCAAGGTCAAATTTTAACTTCTACCTTTGAAATATAATGGTTTTTTTTTTATAACAAGTGGCATAAAGATAGGTTCACTCAATGACTGAGGCTGAATATTTTACCACTGACAATATTTAAAATTGTCAGTGCATAATGATAATAAAAAGGAGACTGACTTTTCTTAAAATTGATTTTCTTACTTTTTTAAATTTGTCTATAGACAATGTACCCTCTTACTGCCTACATGAGAGGAAGGTAGGGGATGGCAAGGGAGGCTGCTCCCATTTCCCACCCTCCACCATTCTACTGCTTGAAATCTCTCAAAATGCCCATGTCCTTGATTTAATAACATTAAGCATGAGATTCCATCACTAGAAACAGTGGAGAAGGTGCTGGCAGCACTTTGGGATGAAAGAGAATGACTAAATATTTGTTTACATACTTTCCTGATTTCTAGGAATATATGTTTTATTTCTTTAAGACAAAAATTCTTATTTAAGTGGATTTCTGTACAATACTGCATCTAGAAAGCACCTGGACAAATGTGTGCTCACAGAGTATTTGTGTTCTTGGATTGATTTGACTATATATTCTCTATTTAAAGTTTTTTCCTTGCCAAGAATCATGGAGTTTTTCCTCAGAATTTCTTGGGCAATCATCCTCTACATATTTAATGCCCCAGTTTCTGTTAGGAAAGTGTTGCACTTAGAGTAGAGGTTGTGGGTCAGAACACTGTGGTTCAGGCTACCTTTCCTGCTCACAGCAAAGGTTTTACACTAAAGATAACAATGAAAAGAAAGCTTTGGAAACAGATCGCCTGACTCTGTCTCCACCACTACCAGCTGTAAAACTGGAGAGGTTATTTAGTTCTCTATGCCCTGATTTTCTAATTTGCATGTTGGAGAAAATACTTTTTTTTCATTAGAGTTACTGTGCAGATTAAATAAGTCACATAAAGCACTCAGCAGGATTTGGGACTAGGAAATTTGTTGTACTGTTTGTGGGTATAGAATCTGTGCAAACCAGCATATAGAGTAAACTGGCAGAACTAATCAGATTAAGTATTTAAAACGCACACACACACACACACACACACACACACACACAAACATACAAACATTAACCTAATGATTCCACTGCTCAGAATAGAATCCATAGAAATTTTCACACAGCACCAAAGAAGACAAGTCAAGTTTCCCCAGGTGTTAAGTGGGGATGCAAACCAACATTTATGGAGTTCCTATTACGTGCACAAGACTCAATATAGGTTGCCTCATTTAATCCTCAGAACATACTTTCAAGATTATTATTTTATCTGTTTAAGATTGAGGGAAATGATTCTCAGTGAGGTTCCTTTACTGAACAAGGGCACAGCATAGGCAATAATAGGCAAATTTGAGTTTCAAACTCAGTTATATTTTTTACTGCCTTCCAATATCTCATGCAGCGTCTGAAAAGGGTATGATCTCTCTTGTGTTGCCCTCCTAGATTGTTGTGTGGATGAGTTCATATATTACATAACATGATTTTCCTACTTTGTCTCTCTGTCATCCTCTCTTACGTATTGTGTCGCTATCATTTCATCCTTCTTCTCCCCCTACTCTTTATTATCTATGCTTTTCCCTCCTACTTCACTGAAGATATTTAAAATTACTTTGGAGATTTTATAAATATATACACATATTTATATATTGCAAAAAAAATGTATACAAGTGGACACTTTGGTCAGCGTTGCTCAAGCAGTAGTTCTCCGTAATCAGAAGTGTCTGGACACTGACGGGAACCACTTTAGCACCTCTTGTAATTGCAGAAGTCACACGTGACTTGTATTCATCTTATGTTATCGGTATGTATTGAGTATTACAATTTTAATAGAGTTTTTTTCCTTTCTTAAAATATATATACATATTTTTGGCACTGTGCATGTGTGTGTGTGTGTGTGTGTGTGTGTATGTATACACACACATATCTATATCTATATCTATATCTATATCTGTATCTGTATCTATATCTATGTATGTATCTATATGCAGGTAGTATATTGAAAGATAAGAAAAAATCAGTTATACTAAGTTACAAATAAAGAGATTGGAACATCAGCTATTATTTAAAATGAAACAAATCAATTGCCTTTTCAGATGTCAGACAGGTCAAACCATTCATATCCTTCTTTTTTAAGTTGACTCAGCCAAATAGAGCCTTCTGGTTTTTAATGAGATGGCTTTAAGAACAAAGTCCAAGTTAACTGATTCCTGTTCTATCCATTCCATTTCTCACTTACTTTCTTCAAGAATAAGCTTTGTCTTTTTAACTTTGAAAATGGGATTTAAATTTTCACCCATTCAATCATTTCCACCCTCAGGTAAAGGACATTTGTCATATAACTATGTTTTACTAATGGATTGGTCAGTCTGTATTAAGAGTTCCCAGGTGCCCTTAACTTTCAAAACTGAATTTTTTATATATGATTTGACGATCACGTAGTGTTGCAATAGCTCTTTGACTGCTTACAAACAAATAAGCATCCCATCTTTAGGCATGGTTACTTGCATATATTAGACATTTCATAACTTGCAGGTGATGGCATAGGGGAGCACAGAAAGTGGTTCACAATGAGTTTCATTATGGAAGAGTAATGCTCTGGCCAGAAAAAGGAGGGATGGACTAATCACAAAGGCTCTTCATTTGTATTTGGTGCTAGGCTCTGTGAATTTTTTATGTTTCAAGGCATGGCCTGGAAAGTATTTCAATGAAGCCTAATTTGTCAAGGTTACTTATACTTTACCATATTTTTTCTAGCTATATCTTCCTGGATGGTACCACACATAAATATTTTCATTGTATTTTGCATTTATTTGCAATATTGATGGCACTATAAAATGTGGGATATTAGCACCTCTTTAACCAATGTCAGCCTAAGAATTAAGATCGGAAACACCAGTGCCTTCCTTCTAGAAATATGGAAGTTAACTTTGATTATTATTCAGCTTTTGTGGCTGATGAGCCAGCTATAAGTCATACTGTGGAAAATTTATTGTCTAGAAATCATGCTACTGAATATTTTATCTTACTGGTAATGTGCTATAAAGGGGCTATATCTTTAATCAAATACATGATGATGTTGCAATCTCTTGGTTGTACTGTCATATTAAAAAGTTGAGGTTAAGGAAAACTAAAGGTACAGCTTCTGGGCAGAGCAGTGATTGTTGATGTGTATGTAGATATTATTTCTCTAAGAGATTTTTTTTTTATTTTGCCTTTTATATCAAACCTCTATGCTATTAAGAAAATCTTTGGCTCATTGTAATATTTACATCCCAGTTACACCAGGTAGAACATAATGAGTGACAGGACAGTCAGGGAGGAAATAAAGAGGAGAAACAAGTAATGGCTGCTCAAGGGTTTTCAGTTTCTATCAATGATATACATTCAAAAATCTCAAGAATCTCAGGAAATGTCCTGTTCATAGGAAAACAACTATATTGGGGCAGAGATAAAAATGCCTCATTTGTACGCGCAAGTGCCTTAAGTGTACGCTCTTTCTGTATGCCTGGTTGTGGGTGGTCTCACTGCCCCACCCCTCTACCACCCTCCACACAGTTGCTTGTAGTTTCTTGGTGGTGTTGTGTTGGGTTTTATTTGTTTAGACTTTGGAAAGAGGAAATGATCGTTCATTTTTGGAACTGACTTTCAGTTCAAACCTTTTATGACACTCTATCCTGATGCTTGCATTTCTTTTCAGTGACTAAAACATGTTAAGAAAGGGATACTGCAAGGAGGTTTCAGAACAACATCCAAATCTGAAAAGACTCTAGCTGAGGAAAGACCTACAGGAAAGTGGAAAACACTACTGAACTAGTTATCAAATCAGCATCAATCTTGTCTTGACCTTGTTAAGCTTCTTTAGTGTCAATCTTACTGTTCTTTTATAATCCCCCCCATAGCCTAATTTCCCTTTAAAAATATTTCTTCCTGTACCCCTCATAACCTGGAAGAGGCTACTTGTTTATTGTACAAGATTTAAAATCACGTTATACTGAGTCTTATACTGTAGTTACCAATTCATTCTAAATAATTGTTATATAAACCAATGCTGTTCAATAGAACATTTTTGATGATGGAAATAGTCTTTACTGTGCTGTCTGATACAGTAGCCATGAGCCACATGTGGCAATTAAGCACTTGAAATGTGAAACTAAATTATTATTTAAAATTAAATAGCCACCTGTGACTATTGGCTACCACATTGAAACAGCATTGCTGTATACATATATTCAGGATAATGTGACACTTGCTTTCTGAGGAAGTTTCAATGATAGTCAGTAAACAATTTTTTAAAAAGCAAGAGGATATTTATTATTGCATTAAAAATTAATCTAAATACTCTCATTTTATGTGTTTTTGTTAGTGTTGGGGGAAGTGGGAATAGAAGGAAGATAGAGACAACTCTATTTCTATGTCTATATATATTATATTAGGACAAATCCTACATAGCAAGCTCTTTTGTAGGAAATATGTTTTACCATTAAGAATTTGGGGATTTGTAGTAAAGGAAGCCAGGTGATTTGCTACATCAGAAATAAGAGGAATTACAGCAGCATACTACTTATCCAGCAGTCCATGTTCCATTAACTTTGCTTTTAAGAAGGGAAGCTAAGAAGCCAAAAATAAATAAAAGAGATCTCTGAGTGGCCTCTGAAAAGTACTGGATGGCCCAGATGTTGTAGACAACCTTAATTTCCTTCGCTCCCCTACACATGTGCATCTTGCTCAGTCACGCTGGATTATCACCCTTCGTCTTACAAAATGTGCTTTTCATCCTACTCTTTGGCTTTGTTGTTCTCTAGGTTCCCACCTCTGTCTGCTGAAATCCCATCAACCTTTGAAAGTCAAACCCATCTCGCTCTTTGTATGTGGGCCCTTGGGCTTCTGTTTCTTAAGCACTGTGCTTAGTTCTTTCCTGCAGCTAATGACCTAATGAAACATGAGCAGACCCAAAAGTGGGAGGATGGGCAGGTTTTAAAGTACCCTAGAAAGTTGACCCCGGCTCCAAAACTGCTTTCCAATTAAAAACATCATTTTCTCTGACAGACAGGTGTTAACGAAGGTAATGTACTTGGGGACACAAGGAGTATCAGGACTCCCAGGGTTCCTTGGCTCTTCTCAGCTCTCTGGATCCTTACTTCCAGTATTGGTCATTTCCTGGTCGGCCTCCACATTTAGGGTGCAAGGATGTATTTTCTTCTCTTATTCACAGAACTATATGAGTATGTGATCTTCATTTGATCTCCAATATCTAGATAAAAAAAAGCATTTCCTTATTCCTCCTCTTATACTCTACTACTTTCAAGTGACAGGCTTGCAGAGGCCCGCTCTTTCTTTTTCTTTTTCTTTTCATTTCTTTCTCTCTTTGTTCTTCTTTCTTTCTTTCTTTCTTTCTTTCTGTCTTTCTTTCTGTCTTTCTTTCTTTCTTATCTTTCTTTCTTTCTTTCTTTCTTTTTTCTTTCTTCCTTTTATTCCTTCTTCAGTTCCTTAAGTCCTTCCTGCCTTTCCCTTCCTTCCTTCCTTCCTTCCTTCCTTCCTTCCTTCCTTCCGTTTTCCTTCCTTCTTTCTTTCTTAGTAACATACTTAAATTTCTAAGAGTTAGCCAACCTTCTCCAGTCTCCTTCAATTTTGGTCTCTTGTGTTCAGTTGCTTTAGATTTTGTGAGTACATATCTGCTCTCAAACGATAACCGGTGACAGTTTAACCCACTGCTTTGTTGCTATGGAAAACGAACTGCTGTCTGCTCAGCTCAATATCTTGATATTCTCACTTTCTCCCATTTTACCAGATTCAATTAGGTCTGTCACTTGCAACCGTTCATATCTGAAAATGCATGTACGAGTTAAGATTGTTTGGATTTCAAGTGGCAACCTCTCAGATGGACTTGACTTAAGCAAAAGATGAAATTTATTCAAAGTATAGTTGGTTATTTCATAGAACGGCAGTGCTATGGGAAGCAGTTAGGCCACATAAACACATGAATCCCTGGACTTAACTACCTTCAGAACTCTGTCTGCCTCTCATCTTTGTTTTTCTCTATTTGTTGGAATCATTCTCCATTCCTGCTCTAGTTGTATTCTCCATTGTGGGAAATATGGCCAACAATGACCCAACTTGGTAGTATGGGTCACAAGTACAAATATCCTGGGAAAGGCTCTGATTGGTCCAACTTGGGTCAGCCCATCCTAGGTGATTCAACTGTAGCTGGATGGCAGTATCATATCTGATAATAGGTTATCTTCACAAAACAATAGGCCTTTTGGGGGATGTGGCAGGGGCATACTTCCCAGAATACCAGGGTTGCCACGTGGACAAAATGAATATCCTTTTGAGCTCAAATGTTTTCTCCTTTTCCCCAACTCTAATGACTTCCAAGTCCAGCTCAAATGCCACCACAACCACATCATTGGCCCTTTAGAAAGCTCTCTAGGAGTGTGGGAGGGACACAGTTCGGACTGATTTAAGTCCTGGACAAATTTACTGCTACTCACTACTTTATGAATTTGGCCTAATTTTTTTCACCAGTGAAAAATGAAGGAATGGAAGGTAAATTGGGACTAGATTGCAGAACTTTAAAAGTCGTCTAGCAGAAGAGGGTTTATATAATTTTTTGAACAGAAATTGTGAGTGGTATTTTAGGAGTTGTGGCAGCTTCTGTAGATCAGAAAACTTATAGCCAAATTCAGTGGTTGTGAAGATAGTCAGGGTAATTTTCTTAGCAGGAGATCTAATCAGATAAGGAAGCACCAAGGGGATACAGGAAGACATTTGATCTTGACATTTAATGGTTAGATGGTTGTCTTTTTGCCTCATATCTTAGCTTTTCCATTTTCTTTCTTTCTTCATGCACTATCCTTAATTTCTGCTTTTTGTTCACCAAACCAGCCATTTTTCACTCAACTCTAGAGCTTGGTACATGCTTTTCTTGTATCTGGTTACTCCAGTTTATTTTTAAAATGTTAGCTAAGCTAGGATTTGTAGAGAAAAAAATGAAGTGAATAAGACAAAGCTGAGAAAATTATGAATAGAAAAATGGAAATATCATAACAGATTCTTGGAAAACTGTAACAGAAGAAATAAATCCAATAAATACTTTTTCATCAGTTATTATTTTTCAGATTATTTAATCCAAAGGATTACAAAATTTCTAGATTTGGAAACTGAAATCAAGTATAAGTACATATTAAGGAGTTAGGGTTCTCTATTTAGGTGGTAATACATCTGAAATTTATAATGCTTATTTGGCAATAAGCAAATAATAAAATATTGCTACACTAAATTAAAGGAAATAAATATACAATATTGTGCTTAATCAAGTATCATCTTGTGCTAGATTTTAACATAAATAATCTTTAACATCTGTCCATTTTTAGAAATAATTATAGAAGAAAAGCTTTAAATGGAGACCATGCTATTCCATTGGCTTAATATTGTTCTCTGAATTAAGAGAAGAAATAGAATATTTAAATTTTGTGATGGTGCATTATGATGGAGCTCAGTGAGAGCATGATCTGAAAAACTGAATGAGGGCTCAGACTTTCAGTAAGCTCTCCCCGGGGCAACAATGTGTATTCTTTGCTTCCTGCTTCTTGCTTCCTTCCTTCAATTCCATGGAGTTAAGGATAAATGGTCCAGCAGTACGTACAAAAAAACAACCAAAACATTGGGCTCTCAACTCTGGCTATATTTTAGAGTCACTCGGGGAGTTTTAAAACAAACGTAGATGACAGAACCCACCTTAGACCAATTCAATTAGAATCTCTAGGGTGACACATGAACATGGCTATTTAAAAAATGCTCCCTTGTTGATCCTAACATGCAGCTGGTGTTGAGAATCACTGATGGGAGAAATGAGAAAGAATCATGACAATGCAATGTATAGATGATGTACTGCTATAGAATTGTGCATTTGAACCTGTATAATTTTACCAACCAAGCTCACCCCAATAAATTTAATTGGAAAAACACAATTATGTTAAAAAAAAAAGAATCATGAAGTCTTAGTCTAGCAATCAAGAGTCTTAAATTATTATTCACACTTAAGGCAGTGCAATGCAACCATCTTATATCTCAATCTCCTTAGCAGGAAATGAAAGAGTAAAACTAAAAGACCTTAACCTGTTTCTCCAAGTCTATGACTCTTTAGATGTACTCCTGGAAATTTATACATAAATAAAATTTTATGTAAATATACCCAATATTGTTAAGTATGTTTTAAAATAAATCCTTCAGTAATGCAAATAATATATGTATAATGCATATAATAATGCTTTTGTATTACAATTTAATAGAGATCAAATTCAGAAATGAAATCATTCATTTTTTCCCTGCTACAGCTTTTCAGCAAAAAAAAAAAAAAGAGAGTTTTTTCACCCAGCATTCTATACTCTCTTTGTCATCATCATCATCTAAAGAAGACTTTTTTTTTAATCAGTTCTAACAACTTGCTTTTATTCAGTGTTTTTCAGTGACTCTCTATTAATTTTTCAATGTTTTTCTTAAGAATGTTAAAGCCATCCTCACACCAGCCTGCTGGGCCACCTGAACAATGTTTCACTTGTCAAAGGCCAGGAGATCCTTAAAGTCATTAATCCATTCTTTCTTACAGGTTTAACTAATGTTAAACCTGCATCAGTGGGTTCAGCGTGGGTGGGCATTACTACAGAGAGTGACACACTGGGTAGAACTATTGCTTACTTGAACTCCTCTCTCATTCGCTCACTTTCTCATAGCTGATTTCTGAAACTACAGTTTATTATTCCTGTTTTCTGGATGAAGTAAGGGAGAGCTGGAGAGCTTTGTGATTTTCCTAGATTTCACAGCAAATATAACAGGGAATTGGTGTCAGGACCTTTTATTCCAAACTCAGCAGCTTTGTGTGAGCTCCCACATGTTAAATGAAGTGTTCACTTAATAAACATTTAGGGAAAATCATTTGTGTGCATGGAGTTGTAGGTGATAGAAAGGTAATGAGATTGAGTCTCATCAGGATTCCTCTTGAGAGGGGAGAATGTTAGAGTTTTGGGTAACATGATTTGGTTATTGCTCAGGATGGAAGCTGAGACCTGAGAACTAAGCGGCCTCAGTCAGGGTGGAGCTACGCTGCTGTGAAAGAGGGAGTTTCTGATTGTAGCTTCTGAGAAGTAGGGGTACATTAGAGATGATGCAAAAGTGAGATGGAGACCTTGCCCTACCTCAACCCTAGTCAAGTCTAGCAAGTCCTGAATACTTAATGTGTTTGAATTTCATATGGAAACTGGTAAAGAATCTTGGGTCTTCATCCAGACTGTCCTAGGAAAATTGGAAATGTTTGGGGAAGCTGTGTGGCACAGAGATACATAATGAAGAAGGCAGCCAAACATTTCTAACTCAAACCATGCAATAGGGTTTAGGACAAGTTTAAAGAGATGTCTGGAGGGCAGCGAGTGCTTGTGGGGGAAGGAAAAGTCATTAGCTAACATGTATTATCCCAAAATAACTAGAATATGCCCTGTTATCTTCAGCCAAAAATATGAGACTGTGAATAATTTTAGAGACAACAGCAACATGAAAATGATTTACTTATACTCTATTGAAAAGTAATTGCCTATGGCAGAATAGGCCTGAATATTTCAAGATATGTAAAAACTTATCAAAATAGAAAAGTCTAAAAGTATCACAAGTAATAGTGGTGTCTTACATTGCTTTCTTAGCTGAGTAACACAGATGTTCAGAGGTAAGAATGCTACGGAAGGTCAACATTTGTATGGTTGAAGAATATTTAAAATTCAAGGATTTAATTAAATCCTTGTTTTCCCCTTAGACACATAGTATTTCAACATGGTGGGCTTATGCGATTGTGTGTGTGTGTGTGTGTGTGTGTGTGTGTGTGTGTGTGTAAATCGAATCCACCTAATTTTCTAATCTGAAATTAATATTTCTCAGTATAAAATTGTTGTAATGGGCTTTATTACATTCACAGTATTTGAAATAACTACTGTGGCCTGCTTTATTATTTTTGTTGATGAAATATTGCTAAATTTTTCAGAATGTACCAACACAATGATTTGGACAAGCAAATCACACATTTACATGATGCTTATTTGTTTAAATGCGAAAGATAATCTTGAATTAGTATTATTATTATTTTAATTAAAGTTTATTGATGTGAAATTGTTAGTAAAGTTACATAGATTTCAGGTGTGCAATTCTGTAATACATCATCTATATATCACATTGTGAAATTATTTTAATAGAGCATATGCCTCTGTAAGAAGTCAGTCTTCAAAATTGTTTGCAATAAATACGCCAATTTCTTTAGAAGACACATTGTTTTTTTGGTGAAAAATATTAAGCAATTCCCAAAGCACTTAAATTCAATTTGGTTTGACTAGTTCGTTACAGTTTTTCATTTAAGCACAGACAAGAGTCTTCAGAATAATGACTCCAGCCCCCAAACTTTCATTCTAAATTTAGGTCAGGTAATTAGCTTATGTTTCCATAAGAAGCAGGTAATTATAATGCTAAATGCCCTCCTACCTGGAAGAGTAGATGTCTTATTTGTGTGTTTTAACGACACCAGAATAAGTCAAAACCAAGAGTGAACCGCAACTTGAGTACTACTTTTAAACTCTGGTGTTTGCTACTTGTATAAATTTGTCATACCTGTTTCATAACTTCCTAGAGAAATGGCACTTGAACTAAATGCTACTTGTGTTCATCTTGGAAGAAAATCAAATGGGTATATAATCTGGTATGAAAGTACAATATTGTACTAAATTATATTTTCTGACTAAGGGAGACAAGCAAAGATATTTTAGGCATCAATAAATGAGAAGCCTGCTTAAGGAGCTTGTGTTCTGCTGTGTCTGCAGTTGTATAATCACTGGGGATCTGATTAGCTCCATGTGTGTCTTTTCTCATTTATCATCTAACTTAGAACCATATCCAAATGAGAGTTAATAGGGGCACGATGTGGAAGTTGTCATAGTTCCTTAGAGATATTACTTTTCCACACAGAAATGTAGTGATAGATTTTTTTTTTTCATAACAAAAGGAACATTTTTTCCATTTAGTTTTCTAGGTACATTAAAAAATTAAAACATTTATTATTTTCTTTTTATAAGTTATTGAAAATGAATTGGCCATTTAAAACAGTGGCTGTTTTAGACATTATTTAAAAAACCAACCAAAGACTGGTCTTCTGGTTTGACATATAAGTCTCAGAGAACTTTCTTGTACAGTGAGCATACATGAGTTTCTGAGTTTACAGTGTTATGGGCCAGAGACTTCTCTATGGTGAATTCCTAGAATAAATTCCTAGAAAAAAATAAAATTCCAAGAATAACGTTTTGGTCTGTGCTGGTGACCTCTCTCTACTTCATCACATATCTGCTTCATGAACCTTTTTCTTTTGAAAATCTCCACATCATTCATTCCAGCCTACCTTTGTCAAAGTTATTCACATGTGAATAAATATGAATTATACTCACCTGTTGTCATTGATTCCCAACATCATTTCCCTCTTTGTAGAACAATTACACTGTATTTTCTCATTCAGCTAATTTGGTCTGGTTAAAAGATATGCACTATATCTATTCTAAGAATAGTCTACATTGGTTACTACCTGGATCCAAACTGCAAAGCAAATATACCTTAAGGTATAAATTAATTAATTGTTTGAAATATTTCTATCCCTTTTTTCTACCCTAAAATATAATTGCAAATAAATTTCTGCTACCAAATCCAGAAGTAGAAAGTTCTCAAAAAAAGGATAGAGTAGGACGGAGTTTGTTCAAGAGAAGTTCTGTAAAATCCAGGTTCCTGATTTAGTTAGGTATTTCCTCCAAAGTTCATGTACAGGATGAGCCTGTTTCTTTTCTTTACATCTAAACTATTTTCAGAAGTTTTTTTTTTTTTCCCCCCGGGTTCTACCCATGATAGATCTTTGATGAGGCACATAAAGAACTGATGTAGGTAGACTGATAAGACAGATGCCATCAATAAATGCCTTCACAAAAATACTTGCCTGTCACAAGTTAATTTGATGCAGTATTTTCTGTCATGAAGGTGGATTAATTTTGTCCATTTTCTCCTCTTGTCGTAATTCTTGTCATGTGAATAAGAATGTATTATAAAGAAGAACGTACTAGACATTATAGTTCTGTGATAACTCATTTTTGTGACAAAGAATATAATGAGACCAGACAATAGTGCAAATTCATCATATTCTTACAGTGAACTTCATATTGACTTCCTGGCTTCTCTTCATGATTTTGAGGGCATGTCACTTATGGTTTTATACCAACCAAATGATTAAAGAAACCACCATTGAAAGACTTGTACTGATTACAAAAGCTTTTCAACAGGGAAATAATAGAACCACTTTGATTTTCTTTCCTTTTCAGCTTAAACACATATTTATTGTATACTTGTGATTTCATTTTGAAGAAGACTCATTGATTTGATAAAGATCCTCAGAAAATGTTATAAACGCGAAGATTACATTGCATTTATCTTTGACGAAAGAGTGAATTCTCTCAATAAATCACTATTTTAAGTCATAAATGAAAAAACAAAGTTTTATAATAAAGAACCTTTCCAAAATATTGCTCATATTTTGTCCCAGTAGCTAAAGCAGCAAAGCAATCACTTTTAGAATGGTCTGTAGCTGTAGCCAGGAAGCCCTGATGCAGGAAATACCTACCTAGTAAACAGACTGGCTGTGTTTAACTGCCCTCCGTTTCTACCACCCCCCCTTAACTCCACGGATTCGCTCACTTCTTCTTTTCATATTGAATGTAAGAGAGAAGCAGTTTTCCACAAGCAACCACTCTTTTCGTACAATTTCTGGCAAACGTTTAAATGAAAACAGGAGATAGAATTTATAGGGGGTATTGGAGCTGGAAGAATAGTCCTCATATAGGAATGTCATCTAAATAACACATATACTACCATTCCTATGATCAGTGGAAATCACACATAATCTCTCTTTTATTCTGAGTTCAGATAGCTTCTCAGAATCCTTCTTAACACAACACTGAGCTTCTGATAATTGGCTTTGTCTCAAGAGTTGAAACCTATGTATGATTCTCCCATATGATTCGCTGTCTATATGCCTGGCATATGGATAATGTTAAATAAGTACTCATTGAATGGATGATTAAATGTTTCAAACTTACAAAGAGAAAAAAATTCTATATCTAGATATTGAAGTCTCATTTCTTCTGTGACATAAAATAAGAGTGCTTCTATCAACAAAGTTCTTTGCTATTGGACTTGCCTACCTAGAGAAAGTGAGGATGATACATAAAAATACACATGAGGAGCTATTTAGAGATATGTGCTTATGAATATGAAATCTATACATATTATGAGTATATACATAAACATAAATCCACTCATAGAATTGTAGGAAGACTGTTAAGGCTTTACTTCTGCTTCCCCCTTTATATGACTTCTCAATTTCCTCAGCTACAAGATTTAAACACTGGATTTTTTTCTTTTAATTCTAGCCTTCTATGTTTCTACATAGATGAGCAAAATCAATTATAAAATAAATCAATAAATTTCACTTGACCTGATTTTATGGATTTATTTGTATCTTATTAGAGCACAGATTGGATGTTGTACTTGAATTTCTGGCAAGGGCCTTTGATGAAGCTGTCAAACCCAATGTCTGATTTTTCTTTTCCTAATTACAATTACCTGTAGGAAAAATATGCAATAGTGTTCTTTTCTTGTTAGAACCTAGGGATTCTATTCCTGTGTTAAAATTGGAATACCTCCAGCCTCTTGTGAAGTACAAAGAATACAGTC
This sequence comes from Rhinolophus ferrumequinum, assembly GCF_004115265.2. Classification (NCBI taxonomy): domain Eukaryota; kingdom Metazoa; phylum Chordata; class Mammalia; order Chiroptera; family Rhinolophidae; genus Rhinolophus; species Rhinolophus ferrumequinum. The sequence goes on from NC_046285.1 coordinate 66,869,901, forward strand.
TCTGGCTGAGACTGAATTTATCCAGATAGAGACCCACTCTTGAGACTCCTGGAAGATCTGCTGCTTTCTGAGAACAAAAGGCCCAGTCTGATGTGGATTCTTGCAAATGGTGCTCACACAGGAAGTCTGAGTCACCCAATGGGGAAGCAGCTAATTGGCCAGACAGTCTTGGAATGATTTTAGCTGCTGGTTGGCAGGTGGTGTACATGTAAAGTACCACATCCAGGCTACACAGTAATTTGTTTTTAATTACTGTGTTTGCTTGGGAAAGGCTGTAAGGTCTACTCACTGCTCATATTGGTATGCTAATTGGCTGTTTGGAGATTTACAAACTGGTTTTACTGTGTCCCTTTCAATTGCCTGTGGTGATCTAAATAGCATGGTCTTCATTTAGTTCTTCTAATACTTTGTTTTAATATCTCAAATAAAGATAAAGGAAAAAAAATCATATTAAATCTTTCCACTTTAACTAGTAAAGACTAAGAATGTATTACCTTTTAAGCATATCATTGATTTCACTTTGTTTCTTGGCTTCGAAAATGGGATATTTTTTGTGTGAAATGTTCATGGGTGTCAACAAGTAAATACTGATTTATGTGCGTGCTCTTACAGCTCAAGGAGGTGGGGAAGTGGGAGAGTGCGGTGTGGGGGGGGTGTGAAGAAAGCAGCCAGGCTGCAAGAGAAGCCAAGCAAATGGTAAGCCAGGTGCCTGCCCAGCAGGAAGTATGCCTAGGAGCAGAGCCTGGCAGCCCTTGGTGGGTCAGATGGGGTTCAGAGGAGCACAGGTGCTGGGAGCAGTCATGGATCAAGCTGGGCTGGATGAGAATAGGCACAGAGATGACCTACATGAATTATGAAGAGGCAGTCAGAACTGGGTCAGAGGATATGTCGAAGGCAGTGAATGAGAAGGTGAATGTACATGTAGAAAGGGCTGTGTGAAATTCTGCCAGCCAGAGAGGTAGTATTCTCCAGATGTTGAACTGAGAGCAGAGACAGCATCATTATACAATTGTATCTCCAGTGTCTTAAAGCTGTTGGAGTTGGGGTACAGGACTAATGCAAATTACCAGCGATAAAGGAAGGGGTCCTGCCGTCAGTATTTGTTGCATTTTCATTGATATAAAATTCCTGATACAAATTTAAAATATAAAAATCCCATGTTAAATATTTAGCCTGCCAGTGATTCCTGGGGTTTGGGTGCATCTTTCTCTCTCTCTCTCTCTCTCTCTCTCTCTCTCTCTCTCTCTCTTTCTCTTTCTTTTACCAGCTGCATTAAAGTTCAGTCCTTCAAGGTCTATAATAGTTCCTGACACATTATTGGTGCCTAATGAGTTTGAACTAATATTTATTGGATAAAATAGTAAGTTTTCTTTCTGTAATGCTTTAGCCCCAGATCTTCAGGATATGAATTGTGGCTCTGTGCCCACAGGAATTTAACACAAATAGAATGAAGTTTAAAACTTTTCTGTGAAATTTAGGTACCTATTCATTTTGACTTGGTAATCTAAATATTTTTAATTTTCTTTTTGGGAAATGGGTATAGGTTATGCTTTCTGCACAGTTGCCTGATTTTTCAAATTTATTTAGTCATTGTCAATACTGTTAGAGGTCATTGTTGTATTGGGGTGTTATTAATGCTATATTATACTGCTAAGGATGTAAGGATTCTGATCTGGACCAAAAGTACCCATTCTAAATAGAAAGATAAATGTCTATACTTATGTGCTCAATAACAGTTACCTTTTTTTCAAAATTGCACTCCTAAAAAGATGGCTAAATTACCGCTTCTCAAACCGCAGCTTCACTCTCTTCCTTGGGCGGGGTGGAGCAGTGGGATAAAAGCAATGTCACATAGGGTTTAGAGCAGCAAGTCAGATTTCTCTGGTCTCTACCACTTACTAGTGTTGTGACGTGGGTCAAGTGATCTCATCTGTAAAATGGGAGTAATAACAGGACTCAATTCATAGTGTTGGTGGGAGGGTCGGATATAAAATATGTCATGCTCTTAGAACTCTGCCAGAACCACAGTAAGCACTATGTAAGTGCTGTCAATCATCAATAAAATTCTGACTGTAATAACTATTATTCATTGTGATTCATATTTGAGGGGAGGAAGGGGAATGGAGGATAAGGAGAACTTTGACCTCTCCTAAATGTCAACAAATATGGTGATATGTACGATGGAAATAGAAACATTCATTAGAAAATTAGAGCAATTTTCTCTCTACCTAGACATTTAACAGAGATAGTATTTTCTGTCTAGGTGTTTGATAACATGGTGGGTATAATCTGTACATTTTTATGAATGAAGATGATTTAGTCATACATCATACTACAAAATAATTACTTAGTATATACAAATGATTAATTCTCTGTGCTTTTTAAAAAAATTGAGAGGATAATTTTTAGTCTGTGCTTCCATGACAACTGAAATTATGAAACAATATTGACTGAGAATTCAAGACTTGTTCAGTTAACACGAAATGCTAATAACCAAGAATATTGTAATCTACTCACAATCATAAAGCAAATTTATTCTATTTAAAGAAAAGAGATCTGACATAAAAATATGCATGGATGACCCTCAAAGATAAAGCAAAATGTGGACAGCCAAGTGATGAAATTTGATCATCCAATAACAGTCGCGACTCTAATGAAGCTCTTTGCTGAGGGATATTAACCCAAAGCCTCATTGTGACATCATAATCAACACACCCACCTGCATAATTTCTTCCTAGGATTGCCTTCTATTGTTTGAAATCACATTTAATCCTTCCACAATAGGAGGCTGATGCACAATTTTGAATGCCTGAATCACACTGATTTACTCCCTAATTTCATTTGAGAAAACCACTTTATAAGCTAATATCCTGATTCCAAGCAGAAAAGAGATGGCATACACAATAAAGTGTCCACAGGGGGTGGCGGCATTTCATTTGGGGTGTCATATTGAATATTAAAATGAAGTGTAATAAAAAAATGTGTAGAAGAGATGAAATGGTGTCCTGTTGAATAACTTAAAGAAAAAAACACTGCCTCAGCTTTGAGTGCTGCAGTTTATTTATAGCTTCAACTGATATGTTGACTTCAATCACAGAACCTCCAGTTAGTTTGCAGAGATAGTTTTATAAGCCTCCTGGGTGAAGGGAAATAGTCTGCCCTGATTGGTCCACCAATAGGAGGCTAGCTGAAGGAAACAAAGGAAGCAAGATGAAGAAAACTAGTCAGCAGTGTGAAAGGTGGAACAGAAGTTTCCCAGGGGAAATGTGAGTGAGTGGAAGATTAGTTTCCTAAACTAAGAACTTGGAGGACAATGGAAGGGCAAGATAATAAGTAGAGCCTACAGAAGAAAAATAGAAAGGGAGGGAATTCTGTTACACTGTGAGCAAACAGCTGGTTTAAAGAAAAAATATACAACTGGATATGTTTTTAAAAATTGCAGACCAAAAAAGGGAACACAGTAATACAATATACCTATTTGTTTAATAGCTTTATTGTGGAGCTTTTCAGAATAACATGGTTTTAAACAAAACAAAATAAAACTGAATTTAGTTACATAAATTTGAGAGTAAACCCATGTAGCTTATAATCGGCTTGCAGTAAGAATATGTGCAGACTATATTTTTTGCACATGTGAATAGCTTATATTTATTTTTGTTTTATATTTACATATTGTTTTATTATATTTATGTATCATTTTATTATATCATTTTATATTATATGTGATACATACATCGTACTATATTAATATAATATATATTTATTTTGTTTTAGCCTCCATTTTTCTTCAAGGTTGAGATTATTTCCTTGAAAAATAAAAGTTGTTTAAAAGAATTATTAAAAAATGTTTTGTAGAATAGAGTCATTTCCATACGTATAATGCTCAGTGAAATTGACTTCGAGGATCAAATCCTGTCAGCTCTACCTTTCAAATACATCCAGAGGCCCAATTGCTCCTAATCCCCTCCCCTGCTGCTACCCGTCACCTCACTAGATTATGGAAATAACTTTCTAACGGGTCTCCTTGCTTCTACCTTAGTCCCAACCTCACAGCCAGAGAGGTGCTATGAAAATGCAGGTCACATCATGCTACCCCTCTGCTCCCACTCTAAAGGCTCCCCATCTTACTCACAGGCCAAGTCCGTGCATGCTCAGCAGCTGCAGACACAGGAAAACCCAGAAACTCTACAGAGCCAAGCCTTGCAGTCAAAGCACTCCTTTTCCTCCGATAACTCACTTCAAAGAGGCTGGAAATCAAACATTTTGCTTTCCAAGTTCCACAAACCTGAACCTAATTTCTGGCACTGTATTTGCTGCAACCCAATTCTATTAGAATGTAATAACCATTTGGCAGTTTTATGGAGTTTGTCAGAATCGTGTTTCACCTGTTATACTTCTTATAGTTCATACGATAGTTTAATGATTCTTATCTAGGTCTGTCGCTGCCCAGTGTTGAGAGTTCCAAATGGATTTTTTTAGGAAGATGAAATAAATATTAGCATTATCATTTCAAGAGTGGAAAGTTTGAGATGCAGATGTTTGCCTGTAGAAATTTGAAAATTGGTTTTTAAATTGTGAGGAGATATACTTTTGACTTAGAGTGACCAAAATAGGTCAAAATAGAGGGAAATGTCTTGACTGAACTGATTCTTTTAAGATATTTTCAAGTGAAAGAGAAGTGACATCTATAATTGATGAGAATGTGGCATTGAACAGATATTAAAAAAGACTTGTGGACCAGACATAGTGGTTCCCAAACTCAGTGTTCATTGTTACAAAACAGAACCAAGGCCTTGCCTCTAGATATTCTGATTGAGAGCTGATGTGGGGCTCAAAAATATGTGTGTGTTTAAAAGTAGTCCCTGGATCTCATTTTGAGAAACTCTAGTAGAAGCTAGAAGACAAGAAATGGGCTCTTGTCTTGATATGGCACAAAGAGTTATGTAACCTTGGATACGTAACGTTCTGTCTTTTATCAGTTTCTCTATCTATGATGTTAGCAGTTCCCATTTGTAAATCAATTTTACAGAATATAAATATTGTTCTCATGCATTATCTAATTTAATATTTATGAGTTTTACAAGGTAGTTATTATTGTCCCCATTGTGTAGAAAAAAAATCCAAGGTTCAGAAGGGTTATCACAGGTCAGTGACACATTAGTGACAAAACCAAGATGAGAACTCATGCTACTTATAACCTTATACTATACCTGTTACTGTACTTCAGGTGCAAAAGAGAGAGTAGATTCAGACTCCATATGTTTCCTTCTAGTTAAATTCTATGATTTAGTCAGGGACAGAGTTATTTTCAGCCCTCATTTCTACTACAGCAGGGTTCAATTCTAAGCAGTTATTCTGGTTAAATTGATGGCTGAAGCACATTAAATATGAAGCTAATCTTTCTTTGGCCTAGACTATTCTGTTTTAATTATCACTGGGTCATACAGAGGGGTTACTTGATAATCAATTCCACGGATTAGTACATGACTTTTGGGGAATAAGATGCCATGGAAAAGGAAGGAACCAACAGAAATGAACTGACTATCACACTAAGAAATGGCTGAGGAAGTTGTAGCAGATTTTGCCTCCAGAACATATATTAATATAATTTTATATTGAGGAGAAGCAACGATAACTTCTCCCTCCCCACCTGCATTCTGAACAAAATGTGAAGTAAGGCTAAAGAGGAGGGAAGATGAAAGATCAAATAGCACTTGTATTAATTGCACATCTAATTGGAAGTGGGGAATGTGGCATCTGTCTGTTCACGTGTAGGCTTCCTAATACTGAGGCACAGAGCCAGATGGTCTCCCCTCAGCAAAAGCACATGTCCTTTCTCTGCAAGAAGACTGCTCCCAAGAGGACGGGAGGTGAGAGAAGCTGAGTTGTGCTTGCTTGGTTCCTTTTCCAACTTCACCAAACAGGTCATTTGCTCCTTGTCCTTGGAGATGAGTATAGGTAGGGCAAGAGGCCAAGAGCTTTGAGGGAAAATCCTTCCTCAAGCAAAGGAGGAGAGAGGAATGGGGGATAAACGTGCCCTCCTAGACGTCACATTCGATCTAATGAGAGATGCAGGACTTGCAATGGAAACAGGAATCTTGAGTATAATTTGGAGGGTATTTATTTTGGTGGAAGAAAGGGTGAGAAGGGAGTGGACATTTTCTATGTTCTCATGCACAATCTTCAGTGTCTGGCTTCTTTTATCCACTCTGAAATGAAAGATGCTGCTTTCTTCACTCACTGTATTTCTCTTTTTAGAGGCTCCCTTGAGGATATAGGCCTCCACTTCAGCTTCAGATTCCAAACCATTACATGCAGCACGTCACCCTGCCTTGCACACATTGCTCCATAAAAAAAAAAAAAATCCTCATGTCTTCAGCAGACAGAAATAGAAGGGCTATATTTTTGAAAGGTTACTAAGTTGAAGACTTGTCTAGTAGCATTGCTGATATTTTATTTTCAGGAATAGAAAATCATCTAATTCGAAGGAATAGGGAGTAAATAGCATTGCACAAAATTGGCATCATATTAAACCTGCTCAGTCAAAAGTCTCTGAGCGACATTGACTAGAAAGAGCTCTACGGTAACCTAGGAAATAAGAATTTAGAGTGTCAGGCAACAGAGAAAATCAAATTATTGTCAACTTGCTACAGGAACTCTGTTCAAGAAAATATGTCATGCCGTCAGTGGCAAACATTTAAAACGCTATGCCTCTAAGTGAATATATTGCTTGGTTACTCCCTTAAAGCGTTTTCATTTTTAATCTCAGCTTCAGGATCTTTTATCCCTATTCTGCTCCCGTTGTCTTGTATCACAGTGCTTTCTTCTACCACCACCAGAACAGATTCCATGTGTAAGAATCACAGTATAGCAGAGCTGACAGCAACCTGAACACTTCCATTCCAACAGCCTCATTTTACCTGAGGAAACTCTCTCAGTGACATTAATTGATTTGCCCAAGGTCTTCCTCCTCACACCCCCACAAACAACAATAACAACAACAAAAAATCCCAGCAGCTCATCTCACGGTAGAACTCAGCCTCTCCAATCAGCCAATGACACTAGAAGTTCACACCATCACCTTATAGCAGCTGACGGTTTTCTGTTTGTTGCCTTCTGTCACTTTAACATTTAAAAAGCGATCTAATTTAAAAGTAAGGCATAACCCTTTATAGCAGCTTATAGGGTTGATATTTCTGGAGATTCTCGGAGCTGGTCGTATAGGAACTACTTGTTCCAATAATGTTGTTGTTACTATTGATCACTATGTGCTTCACACTCTGCTAAGTGCTTTGTAAATCTAATTTATTTTAACCTTCACAACTATATTACACGGACTTCATAGAGGTTAAGTTCTTCAGGAGATACAATGTCAGATCTCATCAAATTCAGTTACAGACTTTACTAACTTAGTATCCCAATGAGGACAATGAAGGGATCATTTCCTTTGAAACAGAGACCCTGACCAATCGTAAATTAATCCATTAGACGGTGTCAAATAGAGTGCTGCTTACTCCGTGGGTGCCAAGTGATATTTCTAATGAGCTGTTCACTGGGGTGGGGTGGGGAGCAGGAGGGTAGGGAGGGGATATAGGAAAATCTAGTTAATACAGAGATCACAGAGGTTCTCTTGAATACCATATGACTGGGCTCAAGTTAACCAGTAACTGAGCCTCTGACCCTGGGCAGGACACTTACTGAAGTGTGGAGTCATAGATGTTTGTTGTGGCCATGACACAGGTGGCTTACGTTATGGACCTGCATGTTGGAAACTTTATGGAATATGTCTGCCGGCAAATCTTCAAATATCATCTCATCTTATTGAGCTACCATACACAGTGTTCACTGCTGAAGTTCCACAAAGGACCCTACACTAGGTGCTTTAAAAAGTTCTTTTTAATTTTCATGACAACTGCATTATTGCCATTTTGTTAGAAAAGTATTGAGGCATAAGGAAGGCCTTATGCCAAGATGCAAATAAATGATAGTATATGCCCACAGTGGGTTCTTTTTACATTATCCCACAGAACCAATACCACCGCCTTTTAGCTCTGCCCCGTCAACCCTGCCCCTGAGTTGTTCTGTCAGTACAATTTGTTTAGAATCTCCTGGACAAAGATTATGTTTGGAAAGAAAAGGACTGAGGAATTCCACAACTGCTGGTGAAATTGATTCCCGAAAATTTCCCACTTGACTGATCTGTGACTGACATCCCCAGTCATACCAGATATCTGAGTACTTCATTGCAAGAACACTTATCTGCAATCACTATCTGTAAAATGTATCAAGGGAGTGTTATTGCAATGACAGCTCCTGAGTTCCAAACTGTTTTTTATAAACCCAGGATTTGATATAGCAAAGATGAATGTTACCAGTTCAAATTGTTTTCACCAGTAATTTCTGCAGTGAATGATATTATAAATGGGTACAAACAAAGATGGATAAAGCAAATACAGTGCAGATGGATAATTTTATATTTTTACAGGCACTGTTTTGATTTTAATCATTTATTTAGTGTCTGCTATATGCTGAGCCCTGTGTGAGGTGCTGAGGGGAAAACAATTATTAGACAGGGTTTCATCTCTCTTTATATCCTGGATCGGGTGAAAACACACACACACACACACACACACACACACACACACACACACACACAGAGCCGTCATAGCCAACATGTGCTTTATTCAGCACAATTTTCAAGGCACATATACATATATAATGCCATTCAATCCTCATAACAGCCCTACAAAGCAGGTATCACCAATCCTTTTAGTGAAAAGGTAGAAACGGGGAGAGATTAAAAAATACACTGGGGATGTTGGAGAGTAAGGATTTGAACCCAAGGCTTCTGACTATTAGGTCTAAGCACTTTCAACTATTCTAGTTTGTCACACAATAAGATGACCTCGAAGTGAGTGGTACTGAATTATGTACTATAGAAATTCGGAAAAGGGAGAAATCCCTGTAGGCCAGAATACTTGGTTTTGCGTGATGAACAAAACTCAAGCAGATGAAGAGGAGGGAGAAAGGGGACTTCCAAGGAGGAGATGTGAGAAGAATGTCTAATAGAAATACGAGTATGAATTAGATATGCTCAGGGCAGTAGAGAAGCCAAAGTGAAGGAAGTATAGAATTGGTGTCAAATGGGTCCAAAATCATGTTGGAGGAGCAGGTACGTCCAACATATGGTTTATGAAACTCTGACTCTCCCCAGGCCTGGGAACTCCCTGGGGGTGCGGCAATATCTTCCTTCTGCTTTTCCTGTGCTGCCCCTCATCAGAAACAAATTATTTCTGTGTTTTAAAGATCAGTTGAAGTCTTTAGGAAGCTGTCACTGACTGTTATAATTTGGATATTCTCCCTTCAAGGAACTCCTAGAGCATTGATTTTTGTCCTGCAAAATTGATCTGTTGATAAGGTTCTGTACTTTGTTTTTTCCTAGTTTGTCTTATGACCTCAGCCAGAGAATAAACTTCTGAAAAGCAAGGACTATGTCTTGTTTATTAGAAGCTACTGAAACTACCATTAAATATGCATATTAAAAAATAATGGAAAATGTATTTAAGAACAAAGAATCAAGAGCAGGGAAAATATAAATGGGAATGAGAGCCAACACTTTAAGAGTGATAACATTATTTCCTGTAGACGCTACATTGTAAGGGAGCAAGGTAACACAATAGTTACCATCAAAGAGGAAGAAACATACTATGTACTCTGGCAATTACATTCGCAAACTCATCCTAGAAAAAGTGCTACATACCTCATTGCTGAATATCACTACGGTCACCCCTTAGGAAGCTATGCACTGATGCCAGCACCTAGTCCACTCTTCAAAGCAATTTTGGAACTCTTTTTTTCTGGAATGGCCATCAGAGCTGTCGTTGTATGTCCTGAATGTCATCAAAATGTGTTCATTTAGATATTTCCTTTATCTTTGGGTAAAGAAAGAAGTTCTTCTTCTTTCATTGGGGGCCAGATCAGGTGAGTAGGGAGGGTGTTCCAATAGTTATTTACTGGCTAAAAACTCCCTCACAGACAGTGCTGTATGAGCTGTTGCATTGTCGTGATGCAAGAGCCGTGAACTGTTGGTGAAAAGTTCAAGTCATCTAATGTTTTCACAGAGCCTTTTCAGTACTTCCAAATAGTAAACTTGGTTACCTGTTTGTCCAGTTGGTACAAATTCATAATGAATAATTCCCCTGAGAGCAAAAAAGGTTAGCAACATCATTGCAACAAGTTTGTGACTTAACTGTCAGACCAATTGTATGTTCTCTGATAAACCTCAGACTTTTCAGCAATTACTTTTAAAAGATTAATTTTGACTTACATTAATGCACATTATTTAACAAGTTATAAAAAAGCTGTGTGCCAGTTATCAATTTATTGCCTCTGAGCTCCAAGTCCACTCTTCATTGCAAAACCAGAGCTGGACTAAATACTTCTTCTTCGCCAGCCAGCATGGTGTTGTCAGCCGAGTGCTCTGGAAAGACACTGAGGAGGAAGGGGTGTCTCTTACTGGTCTGACCTGCCCCTTGCAGTTTCCTGCAGGACATGTCCTGTCTTTATGTGTAGCTTCTCACAACGTTCTGAGAGCAGCATCCCAGCAAATGCCACTGGCGTCACTTCTCTCAATGGATGGCTTCCCCTGGTACCACCTTGTGCTAAAGTTCTGGAACTCGGGTAGCACGTTCCCAGGAACAGCGCCTCCCTACAGACAGCTCCGATGGCACCTCTCAGGTGGCTTTACAGTGAATCATGAGGCCTGGCTCTACCCCATGGATGACATTTCCCAGCAGTGCCCCTCTAGTGGCTTCTAAGCAAGTTCTGAGATATCTCCTCATGGGTACAACCTCTAGCACCCCAGAAAGCAGTTGTCTGGTGAGTGTCCCTGTTGTGGCACCTCCTTGCGGATGGCTTATTGTAGCACCCTAGAGGATATACCGGTATTTCCAGGGAATCCCACCCATGCAGCCCCTCGACAAACTTTTACACCATGCAGTAGGTTCCAACCATGCCCTCAAAATCAAGGTCTGGAGTTTAGCCATGGGTATGGGGGGGGGCGTCTCCCTGAATTCTTCCTTTCTGGTTCCTCTGGCTCAGCTCTTAGGAGCACTGGCTTCTCCGTATATCTGCAATTTTTATACTTTTGAGAGTCTTCTTTACCCTTTAGTAGCTAATTCCTCAATAATCCAAATAGCCTGTTATAGTTAATATGTTTTTTGACATTAAATTTCCTTGTTCAGATCACTGTGTTGTTTCTTTCCCCCCTAATTGAAACAAATGCTGAAAGATTTAAGAAAAACAATAACAGTCCCTTTTTCCAACTCTCTTTTAGAACCCATCTCTACTCCCAAGAGGTAATACTTTAAAACACTTATGTACTTATCTCCATATTTCTGCATAGGTTATTTATACTGTTATTTCTGGATTTAAAAATTTTAGACATTATCTATTCTTACAGTTCTCCAAACATCCCAATAGTAATATCACGTTTGGTTAAATTAATAATTTATTGCTTATATTTTTATGACTATATAAATATTGTTTACCATTCATCCAAGTAATGTTCTATGATTATGTTTCTTTCTTGTATGATTTATTTTAAATTTTGGTTTTTGAATTAATAATTGCTTTGGTTATTATATTTTTAGATTTCAGAGCACTTACTTCTATTTTTTTAAATGCTCTGAGAGTTCTGCCAAATATCTATTAATAATGTTTTTCATATGCACAAATGGATGAGTGAATCTTTTCAAATCCATTTCCCTACGAATCAGTACAGATTTAACATATCCGCTCAGGAATGTCGCACTGTGCTATCTGCCTCTTGCCCTGATGTTTACCTTCAATAGGGCCGTGACCATGGACTTATTTCTTAAGCTTTGTGGCTTCGTTTTTCTTCTACAAAATGAGGAGAATGAAGTTGTATCTCTGGGAGGTATATTTTAACTTGAATTCCCAGATCCCTAACTTGTCTATTCATTTATAACCCCTGCTCTAGGACTAAATTTCATTCTTAGTATTAGTTGATCTTCAGTACTAAGTATGACCCAAGGGTATCTCTACCTCTCAGCAACTTTGTAAAGATACTATGTTCTCCAGAGCCACCTACTCCAGGTAGGGGAACAGATGTTCTTTGTCTCTGCTCTTATACTCACTGTTCAAAATTAACCATGGTGCCTTGTGCTTATTTGCTTATGTCTTGTCTATGGCTGCTCTTGCACTATAATGGCAGAGCTGAGTAGTTGGGACAGAGACCATATGTGGCTCTCTCTTTCTCTTTGCACTGCTGCTTGATCCGTAACAAGTAGCAGTGATGCAGTTAAAACTCAACAGAATTTTGAGTGCCATGCATACCACTGCACTATGACATTTAGTTCTGCTTTTTTACTTACCTGTATACCAGTGTATACTCAGCATGTCTAAACAAGAAGAGAAAAACAAGGACAAAAAAACAAAAACAAAAACAAACAAATAAAAAACCAACAAAAAAACAAACAACCAAAAAAACCCCCTAACCATTGTGAACATTTTCCTGGCTATGTATAGACACAATTCTATCTATATGACCTTAATTCTATTTCTTAAAAACTTGCATTAAGCAATTGATTGGTGAAAGCATTATGCTAGATGATATGATGGTTCATTTTCTTCATGGAGGATAGTAGCATAACAATGTGTCATAGAAGTTAAATAATTAAGAATCCCTGAAAAATTCTTACCTCATCTCTTTGTATACTTCTTGAATGCCTATGTCTCAGGCACTCTTCTAGGTTCTGGGGAAACAATAGTGAGCAAAAATACACAGTTATGAAGTTTGCTATTAAGTGGAAGAGATACATAGTATCAAATAATCAAACGAAGGACTCTGCAACAGTGAAAAGTGATTGAAGTTGGTGCCTGGGAGTATCAACCTAAAACAAAGGATTTCACTTGGGGACCTCAGGGAAAGCTTTACTGAGAACTGATCCTTGAGCTGAGCGCTGAAGGATAGCAGTTAATGAAGTTATAGGGGTGGTAACAGTCCTCCATTCAGAGAAAACAGTGTATGTAAAGAGCCAATGGCAGGAGACAGCATGGCAAGTACCAGGAGCGCAGAGGTCTGTGTGACTGGGGAGCAGGGAGCAAGGGGGAGGGTGTGAGACGGTGTGGATAGGCAGGTGGCGGCCAGGCATTACAGAGCCTCCTCACCTCTATGGAATGCTGTGTTTATCCAAGGGGAGGAGGAGCCATTGGAAGATTTTAGGCAGCAGGGTGGGCACTGTCATGCATTGCTGAGATTCACAGCTTGGAGACATCTCTTAGGCAGCCTTGTAGAGAATGAACTGCAGGAGTTCAGAGTGGATTCAAGCAGGCCAGCTAGGAGGCTGCTTAGATCTAATTAAATACTTTACCGTGAAACATTTTGCCTCAATTTTAACTTGAGACTGTTGGGTCTTTAAAGGAAATAATTACTTCCCAAATGGAACTTGTGTTGCAAGCCTCTGCTCTTGTCCTCTCCCAAATATTTGTCCTTCTTTATTGGCTGGGTCTAATGCCAGCTCCTGGACTCTCTTGCTGTAAACAACGAAAGCATTCTGATACGGGATGGTAATGTCAGTGTAAGACTCAAATCCTTCCCTCCAGTCATAAACCAGACACGACTTCCTAACAGCCAGGCAACAGCAAAGAGTGTACTGAGGCAACGTTGAACCAGGATTTTATATCCCCTTGATGAGCAAATTGGCTTATCACACAGGCTGTCTGATGGTTAGCCTCAGAGCCAATTACTAAGACAACAGAAAATTGCAAATCCGCTTAGCTAGTGAATTTGGCAGTGTCATGTGGACTTGGTAGTAAACTCTATTTCCAACTGTCTTCATAAAAACTAAACATACAGCTTTGGAAAATCACCCTGTAGGATGTAGCAGGCAGTTTTCAAATTTGTTCTGATGATACCAATGTAGCTAGATTAAAAACGAATTCTGTGGCTTAAGTTAAACTTAATTTATTCTGAGTTGCCTTTGCTTTATTTTGCCTCAACTAGAAGACTTAGGATTGGCCTCTTTTCCCTAAAATTTTCAGTGGAGTATGGCAGGGAGAATGATATATTCATTAATTAAGTTAAAGACAGATATATTCTTTCTATTTAGGTCATTGGAGATGATTTCCTTTAAAATTTCCAACTTGTTTTGGTATATAAGCTTTAATAAAAACTAGTGCCTGCGGCCTGCTTGCTATAGGTAAACAAGGATTTTCACAGTAATAAGAACATGAAAATAAGTTGCTATGTGCACGACTTTATTCTATCTGAAAAACTCACACAGGAAGAAAGTATTTTGCATTTAATTTAGTGATTACACAGGTTGTTTTTATAGGAGCATGGCTTATCACACTAAAAATCCTGAAAACTAATTCACAAAAATAATTTGTTCCATTTCCTGAAGATATCCCATACCAGATGTTTAGTAGTAAAGAGATTTATTAAATGGTTCTCTCTTTAACAAGTTAAGAATCCAAACCATAGGTGTTACCTCTGTTAAGTTCCAGGAATTGTAGGAGTTGGGGAAATTGCTCTGTAGACAAAGTTCTACCTAATTTCTCTCCTGTGGTTTCAGTGACAGCTGAAAGTTCCTGATGGTCCCTTGTTACTTACCACTTATAGAATCTAAAATTCCTTACATGATATCCAACACATTTCTTAAGCTCTTACCATGCTTAAGCTCTTACCATGCTTAAATCATACTCTTTTAATTTATCCATTAACAGATCATTACATATCAATTTTTTATTATTTCTATAACAGATTACTATAAACTTAGTGGCTTAAAATAATACAAATTTATCATCTTATAATTATGTAGCTAGCAAATCTTATTGGGCTAAAATCAACAGGTAGGCAGGCTGCATCTCTTTCCAGAGGCTCCTCCAGTTGAGACGCCTCTTCCAGGCTTATTCAGGTGGTTGTCAGAGTTGAGATCTTTGCAGGTATCAGATCAAGGTTCCCATTTTGTTACAGTAAGCTGAGGACTACGCCCATCTTCTGGAGAACACCAGTTTTTAGTTACTGGCTCCCTTACTCCATCTTTGAAGTCAGCTATGGCAAGTCATGTCTCGTTTCTCTGACACACCCTATGCCTCTTCTTCCACGTTTAAGGACTCATACGATTATATCGGGCCCATCTAAAAAATTCATGAACCTTCCCATGTCCAAATCAGCTGATTAGCTACTTAATGCCATCTGCAGCTTTAATTCCCTTTTGCCAATGTAACATATTCCCTGGATTAGGATGTGACCATCTTTGAGTGGGGGGCACTTTTCGATATACCACATAATATTATTGATTTTTTTTGTTTAAATGGGTTTGCTGTTTCCTGAGGGAGGAAACTATGAACAGTTTTTCTATGTATCTGTAGCACTTAGTAATTGCGTAGGGTCTGGTTGTCAGTTGTTATTCAAAGCATGTTTAAATAATGAGTGAAGAGTTACATTTTTAAATAATTAGCCCCAAATATAGAATCTCAATTACCATCCAGCAAGGACTCTTCCTTCCACTAATTAATATGGTAGATGTGAAGATGCTTTGAAACATAAATATTACATAATAAATATATGGCATTATTTTTAATGTTGTGATTATTTTGGTGGCAAATATAATATCCATCCTCATTCCCTTCAACCTTGCTTGCTTCCACAATGGATTTTAGGACAGGTGCTCACTTCCTCAGTCTCTCAGCTATCGGAAAAAAAATTGACACATGTCTGGCCAATGGGTTTAAGCAGACATCTACTAGGGAAGATTCTGGGAAGGCTTATAGTTTTGCTGATAAAAGGGACAGATGCCATCAGCATATAGTGCTACAATCCAAAGTGTGAAGGGTGGCAGATCAGAACCTGAGTCTTTTATAGCATTATTAATTAATTAAATTAACACTGGTGACCTGCCATATCCAAACTTTGTATATAAAAAACCAAATCTGATTCATTTCTGTTGCTTCAAGCCAATAGTATTCTTACACAGACACACACACACACACACACACACACACACACACACACACTTTTTGCACATGCTTATCCTTCATCAGTTTCTCAGAAACAAGTTGACTCAAATGAAATAAAATATGGATTAACATACTTAAATTTGTGAAGGCCAAAAGACTTGAAACTTAGTTGAACTAACCAGTGAAAAGAAAAATCTTCTAAAACCCTATGGCCTCTGAAGAAAAATCTTTAAAAGGAAATTTTAAAGCAGAGAATAATTGTTCAATTATTTCTTTTCCAATATTAAAAGTCAAGAAAGCCTTTCATGACAAGGCCTTCTTTCTTATTCTCTAGAACTGAAAAAAAGGGTTATCTGTTTATCTCTGATCAAAAAGCCCAGGAAATTCATTCAGTAACTTTCTTATTTTCTATACTACTTTAATTTCCTTGAAGAAATCAATTCATTTGGGAAATTCTAGTCCCAATCTATAAGAAATGTTTGGAGAGTTAGGTCAGCTATATTTAAAGAAAGGCCAAATGCATGAATTATTACAAGTTTTTGTTTTACTTTCATCGATCAAAGTAGAGATCAAAACTTGAATCTGATATGTATTAAGTTAATTTATCATTATAAAAACCTAAGGCTTTTCTGACATATATAGCTATCTGTACAATTTTGTAAAAATTTTTTAAAGATAAAATGAAAAGATGAAATAGTTTAACAATTCAATGCATCTCTTCTGAAGTTTAAACCTGGTTCTACAATAACAAGTCTATACTGAGTATCAATCATGTTATGCTACCAACAACATCTGGCAAAGAACCCTTTGTAGAAATCATTAGGCATACATAATACATAGGAATAATCATGTTATCATTACACTTACAGTCCACAAATATACTTATATTTGGGTGAGTTTCAATACCTGTTTGGTAGGTGTTAATAATACACAGTGTCAAACCTTTTACATGCTTTAATCCTCTAACAAGCCTATGAAATAGGTGTTCTTATTGTAATAATTCCCATTTTTATGGATGAGGAAACAGGCTGAGGTGTGGTTGGTGATTTGCTCCTGGTCGCACAAGTAGAGGAGGAACAAAGATTCAAACTGCAGAAATTTGACTGTAGAGACAGCTGTTAGTCGTTGGCAGAAGACTGGAGATAGCTACATACACTGGGTTGAACTATTCTAGCTCAACAGCCAGCAGACACAGCATCTCATAACCTCCAAAGGGCAAATCAGCTAGGAGGACTGAACCAACCTCTGCATGGCATGTCTTTTAAAACCAAACGTATTGTAGTAAATATTGTAAATTTTTGTCAGGTGGCATTACCATGAATCTGAGGAAGCTCATGCTTCAGGTCCTCTCACTTGGTCAGGACCCTTTCAAGGCTCTGTATTTGATTTTGTGTTAGTAATTTTGTGTTCTTTACCCTAAAGGGAGTTCAGGTTTCTAAAACCTGAGACCACCTCTGGTTAAGGTAAATACATTGTATGTATTCAGGGAATTCTTAAATTCCCTGTTTTTGAAGTTTGAAACTTCAAAAAAATGTAGGCTGGTAAATAAATTTGTCACAATCTCATCTAGTAATTATAAACCATTTAGTGGTTTCTCCTTCACCATAGCAGGTAAAGTAATTGGACTCCATGTTATTAAACTAAAAATAATATTGTCAGTTCTAATAATTATCAGGCTTGACAACATTTTGTTTATTCAATATGAGTTGTAAATTGCTATCGATCATTTTTATACAACATGGAATTAATACTAGGTTCTGATTTTATTCTTACCTCTCCAAGTTTATCTAAATGTTTTAATCTTTCAACTTGAGGGGTAACATGTATTTCAGTAGATTTTATGTCGTACCCACCCCTCGAATAATTCCTCCCATTAAATATCTATCTAACACTACAAAATGCTGGTGATGCTTAGGAAAATAAATTCTTCTGTAGCCTCCAAAAATAACAGAGATTGAAACTTTAAAAGTATAATAAAAAAGCAAAGCTGTACCAAGTAATTCATCTGTCTCCAGATTCTACAAACTAAGTTGCAAATTTGGGAATAAAAGAAGGTCTTCAGATGTCATCACCTATAATTAAGGGATCAGTGACTACTGATGCAAACAATAGTGATTTTAGGTACACCTTTGAGAAGTGGTCAATACTGCACTGGACTTACCAACACCACATCTAGGATTTGAATATCAGTTGTTGCTTAAATCCAAATTGTTATATTAGGAATCTTGGTAGGTATGTGAGTATAAAATTAAGGGCTTACGATTTCAAGCAAAGAAACTTGTTTGGATTCTTGTAGTTGGGCATGAACATTTAATTATAAACTTATGTATTATAATTAAATAGTAGAGATTTGTGAATAAAGTGTTAAACAACTCTTTAACATTAAAGATAATGGGAAACTTTTGTTCATAAAGAACAGATGAAATAGAACTATTAAAATTGGCTTGAATATTTTAGGGATTTTTCTCTGAGTCTTTATGAAAATCTAGTTAAGGGTAATTATAGCTCTTTGAGTTACTTCTCATAATACTTCACCTGCACTTTTCCTGTAGCATTTATTAACAGATTGTTTGTTAGGTATTTATGTATCAGAATTGCTCTCCCACTACATTTTAAGATCTTCCAGGAAGGGCTTGCATCTGAATGCTCTTTTTGGTCCTTCATTGCACCTTTAGTTGATGGTGTTCAATGGATTGTTGTTAAATAAATCGATCTTCTGTTTAGTTTGGTGGGAGTAAAACTCAAGAGACATGCATTTGTGTGTAGAGAACATTGAGCTGAATTCTATCTACAGGTAAGACAGTCTCTGGTCATGAGATAGGTGCTTCAGGAATCAATGTTAAAATCTGGTCACTACATAATATTGATCACAAAAGCACAGGAAGACTAAAGGCTTAAAAGGAAAGTACACATATCTGTCTGTTAAATGATAAAAAGTAGGCTGAGAGAAAAGGCATTTATTTCTCTTTGTTGGTTCATTTATTCTTTTAATGTAAGTTTGTGAGGCATCTACTACCTATGTGCAAATGCTTTGATCGGGGCCAGGATGAGCTCGTTGAGTAACCCATGCTCATTGGTCTTGTTCATGGGAGAATGAGAGCCAGACTTATGTCTAATACACAAAGTTAATTACAAGCAATTACATTTAGGTGTTTGCATACATTAAAATAAATATAAAGTTAAACATTAAATATAATATTATAATATTATAATATTATAATAAATATAAAGTTAAACAGACTCTTCAGTGGATTGACTAACTTTTACAGATTGTTAATCTCCATGCTGATAAAGCATTTATAGACAAAAATGCCTCCCTGAGGCCAAGACTAACCAAATTGTAATGAAGATCATGTTGGGCCACTTGACTCTTTGTAGTTCTCAGAAATAATCATGAAAAATAGAGGGTCACTTAGAATGCCAATCTAATCCTTATTAAAAATACATATATATTTTTATTTTTCAATTACAATTGACATACAATATTATATTAGTTTCAGATGTACAACATAGTGATTAGACATTTATATAACTTACAAGGTGATCACCCTGTTAAATCTAGTACCCATCTGACATCATATGTGTTTATTACAATATTATCGACTATATTCCTTACACTATACTTCACATCCTCATGATTCTATCAATTTATATTTCTTAATCCCTTCCCTTTTTCACTATCTCCCAACCCCCCTCCCATCTGGCAACCCTCAAAATGTGTATATATGAGTTTGTTTCTGTTTTGTTTATTCATTAATTTTGTTCTTTAGATTCTATATATAAGTGAGATCATATGGCATTTGTCTTTGCCTGTCTGACTTACTCCACTCAGCACAATACCTACACCAGGTCCATCCACGTTGCCGATGGCTAAACTTCTCTCTCTCTCTCTCTCTCTCTCTGTCTCTCTCTCTTTATCTCTTTCTTTCTTTCTTCCTCTCCCCCCACACCTTTTTCTTTTCTTTCTTTCTTTCTTTCTTTCTTTCTTTCTTTCTTTCTTTCTCTTCTTTCTTTCTTTCTTTCTTTCTTTCTTTCTTTCTTTCTTTCTTTCTTTCTTTCTTTCTTTCTTTCTTTCTTTCTTTCTTTCTTTCTTTCTTTCTTTCTTTCTTTCTTTCTTTCTTTTTCTCCCTTCCTTCCTTCCTTCCTTCCTTCCTTCCTTCCTTCCTTCCTTCCTTCCTTCCTTCCTTCCTTCCTTTCTGTCTTTCTTTCTTTCTTTTATGGCTGGTAATATTTCACTGCATATATGTATTACCTCTTCTTTATCCATTGATCCACTGATGGATACCCAGGTTGCCTCCATATCTTGGCTATTGTAATAATACTACAAAGAACATATGGATGTCTATGTCCTTTCAAAGTACCGTGTTGGGTTTCTTTGAATATATATCCAGAAATGGGATTAATGGGTCCTTCTTGGTCTCAGTTATAGCTTTTGTTTTAGTATCTATTTTGTCTGATGTAAGTGTTGCTACATCAGTAGCAACAATAAAAAACGTGTTTTTTTATTACCATTTTCATAAAATATATTTTTATATTCCTTTATTTTCAGTCTGTGTGTGTCTTTCAATCTGAAGTAAATCTCTTGTAGGCAGCATATTTAAGGGTCTTGTTTTCTTACCCATTCAGCTCACTCTGTATCTTTTGATTGGTGCGTTTGATCCATTTGCATTGAAAGTAATTGTTGGTAGGTATGTCATTATTGCCATTTTGTTCATAGTTTTAATCTTTCTTCTTCTTAATGAAGTCCCTCTAAGATTCCTTGTAATATTGATTTGGTGGTGATGAACTCCTTTAGTTTTTTCTTGTCTGGGAAGCTCTTTATCTGTTTTTCTATTCTAAATGATAGCCTTGCTGGGTAGAGCAATCTTGCTTGTAGGTACTTGCTTTTCATCACTTTGAATATTTTGTGCCAAACGCTTCTGGTCTGCAAGGTTTCTGTTGAGAAATCAGCTGATAGTCTTATGGGAGCTTCCTTGTAGGTAACTAACTGCTTTTCTTTTGCTATTTTTAATATTCTCTCTTTGTCTTTAACCTTTGGCATTTTAATTATAATGAACCTTAGTTTGGGCCTCTTTGGGTTCATCTTATTTGGGACTCTCTGTGCTTTTGGGCTTTTATGTCCATTTCCTTTGCCAGGTTAGGGAAGTTTTCTGTCATTTCTTCAAATAGGTTTTTAATTCTTTGTTCTCTCTCTTTTCCTTCTGGTACCCCTACGATGTGAATGATGGTACATTTGCTGTTGTCCCAGAGACACCTTAAACTATATCATTTTTTTGGATTTTTTTTCATCTTGCTGTTCTCATTGGGTGCTTTCTGCTACCTTATCTTCTAAATCACTGATTTGATCCTCTGCTTCGTCTAATTTACTGCTGATTCCCTCTAATGTGTTTTTCATTTCAGTTATTGTATTCTTCATTTCTTACTGTTTATTTTTTTATGTTTCCTATCTGTTTGTTGAAATTCTCACTGAGATTACTGAGCATCCTCATAACTAGTGTTTTGAAGTCTGCATCTGGTAGAATGCTTGTCTCTATTTTGTTTAGTTCATTTTCTGGAGTTTTATTTCATTCAAACATATGGGACATATTTTCTTGTCTCCCCATTTTGGCTGCCTCCCTGTGTTTGTTTCTATATATTACACAGCACTGTTATATTTCCCAGTCTTAGTAGAGTGGCCTTATGTAGTAGGTGTCCTGTGGGGTCCAATGGCACCATGTCCCTGCTCACCTGAATCAAGTAGTACAGGCATGGCCCTTGTGTGGGTTGTGTGTGCCCTCCTGTTGTAGTTGCGTCTTGGATGCTGTTTGAACATCAATGAGAGAGATTGACCCTCAGGCTAATTTGTTGTGAGGACTAGCTATGACTATAGCGAAGGAGCTGTTGTGCAGGAGTTGACCCTATAGAGCAGGATTCACTTTACCAGGGCTCTGGTGTTTGCTCAGTGTGCTCTTTGGGTCTTTTGTCTGCAGAGGCATCAGGGTGGTGCTCCAGCTCAGTCTGAAGCTGACCACCAGGTATACCAGCTCCAGGGCTGCCTGGGAGGGGCCGCAACACAGGCCAAGTTCAGATGGAGCCTGTTCCCTGCCCTGGACCACCTAAAATGAGCCACAAAGTAATCTGAAGATGACTGTCACTTTTGCTGGGCTTGGAGGTGCCTGGGAGAAGCCAAGACAAAAACTGAGGCCAGTTTCCACAAATGTCAGGTTTGGGGCTGCTCAGTAAGAGGTATGGGGCACACCAGGGCCAGATGCTGCTTGTTTGGGTTTTGTGAATTTTTGAGAGATTTTAAGAAAGTCTTTAGCATGAAACAAGACAGGCTGTTTGTATGGAAAAGCCACTGTAAATGGCTTGGGTGGGCCTGAAAGTTGAGTGGAGTGTAGCCTCAAGGAATCATCTTGAGGCTTAGAAAGTAGTTTTTATCCAGGTTGGAAACTCAGATATGGCACCCACTGCGCATACAGGCTGGATGGTGGGAGGACTCAATAAAGAAACAATGGCTTTTGCCATTTTTGTCTGGCAGAAAACTGCCCCTCCAGCTCTTGCTATGAAGCCAGGCAATTCAGTTCCTCACTATATGTCCCTGACGCCTTTCTAGCTGCTGCATCAGCACTGGAGCTCAGAACCAGTGAGTCTGTCAGTGAGGTGGTATTGTGTGGGCCCTTTAAGAGGAGTGCCTGGCCCTCCAGCAACCCTCCATCTTACTCGGCCACATCTCCACTGGGTTTCACAACCAGAAGTTGTGGGGACTTCTCTTTCCAGCACTGGAATCCTTAGCTGGACAACCTGGTGTGGGGCTGAGACCCCTCGCTCATCAGGGGGTACCTCTGCAGCTGAGATATCCCTCCCAATTTTTAACCCCAATACATAGGTGTAGGATTAGCCCATTCTGTGTCTCCACCCTTCCTACCAGCCTCGAGATAGCTTTTTCTGTATGTCCTTAGTTATAGGACTTCTGTTCAGCTAGATTTCAGTCGATTCTCCATGATGGTTTTTCTGTAGTATAGCTATAAGTATGATGTGCGCCACTCTAATATTCTTAATGTAATTAGGCTTGGTCTTACAGGCACAAGCCAATCAAAACAATCAATTAGTTTGTGACCTAACATGGATTTAAATACACCTGATTGAGCTAATTTCATGGTTCTATTTACTTCTATCATAAATGTCTATCTTTACAACAGAATAGTTTGCATATTGAGAATTGCATTCCATTTCATCAGCTTTTGATATTTTGAGAAAAGAAATACGAAGGAAATCCAATTGTATACTTTAAAGTTTTCCTTTAATTTACCAATATGTTTCATATTAATAATCCTAGTCTTAGTGTCTCAGCAAGTTGGAATTTAAGGATCTTCAAAAAGAATCTTGGAGAACATCTAGTCCTGTGATTTCCACACTGTGGGCTGTGGATCTCTGGGGACCTCAGGGCTGTGGTATGGAGTCTGTAATTCCATATGGACACCAATCATTTTCTTTGGCTAAAGTAAAATTCTCATACTTTTATGTACTAGTTCTCACTAGTTTTCAAACCAAATTAGATGCTATTTTGAATAACATCAAATGGATTTATTTTTAAATGTTCCTGAAGTCATAATAGTGTTTTGCCAATACTCTTCTAATCAGTGGAATCTAAAAATCTATTGGCAGTCATGTGGAGAAGATGATCTGTAGAAGTTTTAAAACTTAAAAGTTTTACATTTAAAATGTAGTTGGAAACTTTAGTGCCTAGCACGTAATAGACATTCCATAAATATGTGTTGGATAATGGAGTAAATAACTGTACTATAGATCTAGCCAAACCTTTTCACTTTAAGGATGTAGGAAAATGTCTTTCCCAAGGTCTGGTGAAAGGTGATGGTATTTCCAATATAGAGGGACCTGCATTATTCTATGTCTGTCTCATGTAAATGTAATTGCGTTCTATTCTGAAAGGACCATTATGATTTTTTCAGCCTATTGAAATTATAAGACTATGCTGCTGAGACTTTTGAATAATGTTTGGCTTTCCCTGGATATCATTTCCAAAGACAGTAACCAGAAAATATCTGGAAAAGTCATAGCAAAATCTCTAGTATAGAATTTATCAATATGTGTTCCAAAGAACTTACATTAAAATCTCCTGAGGTATCCATTAGAATACATATTTCTGGATACCAGCCTGGTTATACAGAATCAACTTTTTGGAAGTAGGGTTTGTAGATTCTCATATTCACTCATCTTTCTAGTGATTCTTGTGGGCACCGAAGTTTGAGGACCACTGTGCTGATAGGTGGGAGGGAGAAGTTCAACTCACTCCTTCAGCTTAGACTTGAAGACATCTGATGAGTATTCTTGATGCTCTGTGAAAGATGTATCCTTTTTGATTTTCAAGGTTTTATTGGGCAAAGAGGGATTTAGACAGATCCCCCTCTTCTTGATGTCATACAAGGACACACATGGCCTGAGAACATAATAAGCTATGCTTAAGTTAGGTTATCTAAAGTCAACATTCTTTCCGTTGACTTTCCTCTTGTTATTTCCCCAACCTTACATATGTCTTATTTAAGTGTTCCAGACTGCCTCAGCAGTGCAAGAGGTGCAAGGTGTGTAGCACCATTAAGGGAAACCTCATTTCCTCCACATCCCGAGGACACTGCAATGCAAATTAATGAATCTCCAAGGGAAAAGGGAATGTTGGGGACAGAGCAGAGCCATGTATTCCAGGTACCCCCTCCAATAATTTTTCTTCCCTATACTGATCATGAAGGATCTCATATTTATTAGTTTTCTTTTATGAGGAGAAGGAAATTTCTTTTAAAAGGCAAGCCTAGAACAAAATAGTCCCTGGTGTTCCGTCCACGGAGTCTCTCAGCTGCCCCTGGGAATCTATTATCTTTGTTATATGAAAGGGAAGTTGCTTTTCATGTGTTCATACATGTAAACAACTTAAGTTGCCACCCTACGTCAAGAAATGGGAGGTAGTTTCTTTGTGAGCTATTACTAATGTTCATTTCTCAGGGGCCAACGAGAGCTTTAGTTCACATGGAATATAATAGGAAGCAGTAGTCTCAATATGGAACCAAATACACCATAGTGGTTTGCATTAAACTGACTGAAATTGCTACTATAAAAACAAGTCCTAATTGCCATTTTTCATCAAATTATTCATTTTTATAAACTAAAGCTTTTAGAAACTGCATTAATGAGATCCAAATCAATCTAACTGGAAACACAGGAAGCAATTAAAGTTTAGTAGGGAAAGGATGCAAGGAAATTACTGAAAGTGTAAAAGTTTTCTCTGACTTAAGGAGAAATGCTTTTAAATAATGGTAAGGCCTCCCAAGATAGTAATCACTGTCTTGCACAAATATAGCTGCTAGGAAATTAACTTTTGAACCATTTAGATCAATCATTGTCATTTTATTCACATACTCAAAGCATGGGTCTGACAAAACACCAGAAATAAATCACGTTCTTTCTATTTTTAAAATTTATATGGTATAAGCTAAGATTATGTCCTGCCAAAATTTTTTTAGTGGATACAATATTACCCTTGAACCGCTTGCTGTTTTATTTTATTCAGTCGCTAAAGAGCAGAGTGTGAACAATTATCAACAGCAAGCTCAGGTTTCAATAGGCACAGATGGGTCCAGGATAACACAAAAACATCCAATAGTTTCTCGGGCCCCTTACTGCTTTTTCTACATTAACTCTTCTGCCTGATCATAAATCATAAACATGCTTTAAAACTTGGCTCAAATATAGCTTCTTACTTAAACATTTTTCTATTCTTTTAGTCATGTCACATGTGTTTTACTTGTCTCATTATATTTATTGGAATTAATGTAATATTATATGCATTTGTATGGTTGTCTCTTGCCCAAATATTCTCTAGTTTGCTTATAGTGAATGTCATGCTCTACCCACCTCTGTACGCCATGTGCTACTTTGCACGTATTGCTCAATAAATTGTGAACAAATAAATAAGGACATTAAGAATGAATCCAGAAAGGAATGGCGGCAGCGGGGCGCACTTTCTGAGTTCTCTTCCGGATCTTATTACAAACGGGACCTATAACCCATCAAAGAACTCTTTGCTCATCACACAGAACAGCTAAGAGACTCGTGAAAGGATTACTTGAAGGTGCGCTAATTGGGTGAGCAGGGGAAGGAAGGAAGGGAGCGGATTGAAACCGCTCGGCCCGCGGCGGGGTCCCGGCCCGCAGCAGCGGCGAAAACCGCGGTGGCACCCGCAGTTCCGGGCACGCACAGGATCCCAGGGCGGAACGGAGAGCACAGAGACCAGGAGGTGGGCTCTTTCCCTGTGTCCCACGGCTGATTTCTCCCGCCGGGAGGGTGGCCAGTGCGCCCTAGGGTGGACAAAGAACACAGACTCCATACCTGGGCCCCTCCCCCGCCCCTCTCTTCCAATCCTACCCCCGCCCTTCCAGAGACTTAAACTGGCCCCTGAACTGAGGAGTAGTGTCAGATTACAGAGGAGCCGTAGTAGTGCTCAGGCTCTGGGAAGACTGACAGGCAGCCCTGACCCAGGGAAGAGGCTGGGAAGAGTGTGATTTTGGCTGGGCTAGGACAGAAGAGACTCCTCCATCCCCAGCCCCCACCCTTTCAGGCCTGCCTAGGGCAGAGCAAGGGCAACTGCCGAGACACCCCCAGGGATCAGCAGTAAGCAGCAGACGCAGCTCTGGGCTTTCAGCAGCTCAGAAATCTCCCGCCCACACCCCCCCCATACACACACACACACACTGAAGCAGTGCCCTAAGACTCAGGAGTACTGGACACGGGGCTGGTGGTGCTACTCTCAGTGTGCATATGTGCAGGCAAGGGCAGAAACTGCACTGACTTTGTAAAAACTATCATCCAGACCCCTCAGGCCCACGCATTTAAATCTACAGTCCCAAAGTCACTCTGGGCACCAGGTGACCGGCTCTGCCTGCGCAATAAGCAGGGAGCTCTTTGGTACAAAGAGGACAACCTGGACATTACTTGGTGGGCTTAAGCCAAGACTGACGCTGCTTTTTGTTTTGCTTTGTTTTGTTTTGTTTTGCTTTATCTTTATATCTTTGATATCTTTGCCTGTGTCGAGTGGGGGTTATCAGGTGTTTTTACATGTGAATATATTTGAGTTTTTTCTTTGTTGTTGCTGTTGTGCTTGGTGATTTGCTTTGTTCTGAAACTGCCCTACCAGGGCCCAGCTTAAGAGGCACAAGATTCAACATATCCAGAGGCCAACTCCAGACCAAACCAGAGTACTACCGGGTTTGACCTACAAGTCACACACCCAGAGGGAATTCTCTGCAGGCACTAGAGCCCATAGAGGCCAAACCACATTTAAGTGGTCAACCCTCACGCAGCAGAATGCCCTGCGGTGGGCAGAGCCAAGTCTCACAACAAGTCAGCCTAGGAGTTAACCCCACCTACTCACAAGCAAAAAGCAATTAAAGATCTTCTTGAACAGGACAATATACACAACACAAGAGTCACCTTTGGAGCACACGCAGAGGAGAAGAACAAAGTAGTGCAAGTCAAATATAAAGGACACATACTACATAAGATAACCTAGCAAGAACTAAGAACTCTAGGGGATCTACCTAATACATCAAAGCAAACACAGAGAGTCAGCCAGAATGGGGAAACAAAGATACACGTCCCAAATAAAAGAACAGAAGAAACCTCCACAACTGGAACCAAATGAAGCAGAGGTAACCAACCTTTCAGAGACAGAGTTCAGAACCCTGGTGATAAGAATGTTTAAGGAGCTTAGAGAAGACATAAAGAAGGATGTAGAAATCATAACGAACAACCAGTTAGAACTAAAGAACATAATTACCAAAATTAAGAACTCACTTGAAAGAATTACCAGCAGGTTAGATGAAGCAGAGGATTGAATCAGGGACTTAGAAGACAAGGTAGCAGACATCACCCAAACGGAACAACAGAAAGAAAAAAGAATAAAAAACAATGAGGATGGCTTAAGAGACCTCTGGGATAACATCAAGCGCAACAACATGCGCATCATAGGAATACCAGAAGGTGAAGAGAGGAAGCAAGGGATTGAGAACATATTTGAAATAATAATGTCTGAAAACTTCCCCAACCTGATGAAGGAAACCAACATACAAGCCCAGGAAGTGCAGAGAGTTCCAACCAGGATAAACCCAAACAGGTCCACACCAAGACACATTATAGTTAAAATGGCAAAGCTTAAAGACAAAGAGAGAATCCTAAAAGCAGCAAGAGAAAGACAGAAGGTTACATACAAGGGAACTCCCATAAGACTATCAAATGACTTTTCTACAGAAACATTGAAGGCCAGGAGGGAGTGGCAGGAGATACTCAAAGTGATGGAAAACAAAGGCCTACAACCTAGATTGCTTTATCCAGCAAAGCTATCATTTAAAGTTGATGGAGAGATAAAGAGCTTTCCAGAAAAAAATAAGCTAAAGGAATTTATTACCACCAAGCCAGCATTGCAAGAAATACTAAAAGGACTTCTGTAAATAGAAGAAAGATCAAAACAACCTAACTACAAATTTAAAAATGGCAATAACTATGTACCTATCAATAATCACTTTAAATGTAAACGGATTAAATGCTCCAATCAAGAGACATAGGGTGGCTGAGTGGATAAGAAAGCAAGACCCTTGTATATGCTGTATACAAGAGACTTACCTCAGAACAAAAGACACACACAGGCTGAAAGTGAAGAGTTGGAGTAAGATATTTCATGCAAATGGAAATGAGAAAAAATCTGGAGTTGCAATACTTATATCTGACAAAATAGACTTTAAAATGAAGAACATATTAAAAGATAAAGATGGGCACTATATAATAATAAAGGGATCGATCTGACAAGAGGACATAACCCTAGTAAACATCTATGCACCCAACATAGGAGCACCTAAATATATAAAACAGGTACTGACTGACATAAAGACAGAGATCAACAGTAACACTCTCATAGTAGGGAACTTCAACACACCTCTGACAACAAAGGACAGGTCTTCCAGACAGAAAATCAATATGGAAACAACAGCCTTAAATGACACATTGGACCACTTGGATTTAATCGATATTTTCAGAACATTTCACCCCAATGCTGCAAAATACACGTTTTTCTCAAGCGCACATGGAACATTTTCCAAGATAGACCATATGTTAGGCCACAAAACAAGTCTTGATAAATTTAAGAAAATTGAAATCATACCAATTGTCTTCTCTGATCACAATGCTATGAAATTAGAAATGAACTACAGGAAAAAAACTGGAAGACACACCAATTCATGGAGGCTGAATAACTTATTACTAAATAATGAATGGGTCAAGCAGGAGATCAAGGAAGAAATCAAAAGATATCTCGAGACAAACGAAAATGAAAACACGACGACCCAAAATCTATGGGATGCCGCGAAAGCAGTCCTAAGAGGGAAATTCATAGCTTTGCAGGCCTACCTAAAGAAACAAGAAACATCACTAATCAACAGTTTATCTTCACACTTAAGGGATCTGGAAAAAGAACAGCAAAATAAGCCCAAAGGGAGCACAAGGAAGGAGATAATAAAGATCAGAGCAGAAATAAATGAAATAGAAACCAGAAAAACAATACAAAAGATCAATGAATCCAAGAGTTGGTTCTTAGAGAAGATAAACAAAATCGACAAACCTTTAGCCAGACTCATTAAAAAAAAGAGAGAGAGGACCCAAATTAATAAAATCAGAAATGAAAGAGGAGAAGTGACAACGGACACTGCAGAAATACAAAAAGTTTTAAGAAATTACTATGAGCAACTATATGCCAACAAATTTGACACACTGGAAGAAATGGACAATTTTCTAGAGGCGTACAACCTTCCAAGGCTAACTCAAGAAGAAACAGAAAATCTGAATAGTCTGATTACCACCAGGGAAATTGAATCAGTAATCAACAATCTCCCAACAAACAAAAGCCCTGGACCAGATGGCTTTACAGGTGAATTTTACAAAACATTCAAAAAAGAATTATCACCTATTCTCCTCAAGCTCTTCCAAAAGATCCAGAAGGAGGGAAGACTCCCAAACACTTTTTACGAAGCCACTATCACCCTGATTCCAAAATCAGACAAAGACACCACGAAAAAAGAAAACTACAGGCCGATATCTCTAATGAACATAGATGCAAAAATCCTCAACAAAATATTAGCGAACAGAATTCAGCAATACATTAAAAAGATCATACACCATGATCAAGTGGGATTCATCCCTGGTATGCAAGGGTGGTTCAACATCCGCAAATCAATTAATGTGATACACCACATTAAAAAAATGAAAAATAAAAATCACATGATCATATCAATAGATGCAGAAAAAGCATTTGATAAAATCCAACAGCCATTTATGATAAAAACCATTAAGAAAGTGGGAATAGAGGGATCATATCTCAACATAATAAAGGCCATATATGACAAACCCACAGCTAACATCATGCTCAATGGGGAAAAGCTAAAACCATCCCTCCTAAGATCAGGAACGAGGCAAGGTTGCCCACTATCTCCGCTTCTATTCAACATAGTGCTGGAAGTTCTAGCCACAGCAATCAGACAAGAAAAAGAAATAAAAGGCATCCAAATTGGTAAGGAGGAAGTAAAATTATCATTATATGCAGATGATATGATACTATATATAGAGAACCCTAAAGACTCCACCAAGAAGCTATTAGAGCTGATAGATGAATTTAGTAAAGTAGCAGGATACAAAATTAATATTCAGAAATCAGTTGCATTTGTATATACCAATAATAAAACATCAGAAGGAGAAATTAAAAAAAAACAATCCCATTTACAATTGCTCCAAAGACTATAAAATACCTGGGAATAAATTTAACCAAAGAAGTAAAAGATCTGTACTCAGAAAATTATAAGACACTGAAGAAAGGAATGAAAGAAGATATAAATAGATGGATACACATATCATGTTCATAGATAGGAAGAATTAATACAGTTAAAATGTCCATACTGCCTAAGGCAATATACATATTCAATGCAATTCCTATCAAACTACCAACGACGTTTTTCACAGAAATAGAACATATAATCCTAAAATTTATATGGGACCATAAAAGACCCCATATAGCCTCAGCAATCTTGAGAAATAAGAACAAAGTGGGAGGTATAACGATACCTGACTTCAAATTATACTACAAGGCTACAGTAATCAAAACAGCATGGTACTGGCATAAAAACAGACACATAGATCAATGGAACAGAATAGAGAGTCCGGAAATAAATCCATGCCTATATGGCCATTTAATCTACGACAATGGAAGCAAGAATGTACGATGGGGTAAAGACAGTCTATTCAATAAATGGTGCTGGGAAACCTGGACAGACACATGCAAAAAAATGAAGCTGGACCACCTCCTTACACCATATACAAAAATAAATTCAAAATGGCTTAAAGACTTAAATGTAAGATCTGAAACCATAAAATACCTAGAAGAAAATATAGGAAGAAACTTCACAGACATTACCCGGAATAAGATTTTTACTGATATATCCCTTCGTGCGAGGGAAGTAAGAGAAAAAATAAACATGTGGGATTATATCAAACTAAAAAGTTTTTTCACAGCAAAGGAAACCATCAATAAAACAAAAAGAGATCCTACTGAATGGGAAAAGATATTTGCCAATGATATATCTGATAAGGGATTAATATCACAAATCTATAAAAAACTCACTCAACTCAACTCCAAAAAAACAAATGAAAACAATTAAAAAATGGGCAGAGGACTTGAAGAAACATTTTTCTAAAAGGGACATACAGATGGCAAACAGACATAAGAAGAAATGCTCAACCTCACTAACCATCAGAGAAATGCAAATAAAAACCACAATGAGATACCACCTCACCCCAGTCAAAATGGCTGTCATCAATAAATCAACAAAGAACAAGTGCTGGCGTGGATGTGGAGAAAAGGGAACGCTTGTGCACTGTTGGTGGGATTGCAGACTGGTGCAGCCGCTATGGAAAACAGTATGGAGGTATCTCAAAAATCTGAAAATGGAACTACCCTAGGAGTTCCCTAGGAGGAGTACCCTAGGAGGAAATACCTAGGAGTAATTCCACTCCTAGGTATCTATCCGGAGAAATCCAAAACTCCAATTCAAAAATCTTTATGCACTCCTATGTTTATTGCAGCACTATACACAATAGCCAAGACATGGAAACAACCGAAATGCCCATTGGTAGATGGCTGGATTAAGAAACTGTGGTACATTTATACAATGGAGTACTACGCAGCCATAAAGAAGAAAGAAATCTTACCATTTGCAACAACATGGATGGACCTAGAGAACATTATGTTAAGTGAAATAAGTCACACAGAGAAAGATAAGTACCATATGATCTCACTTATATACGGAATCTAAAGAAAAGAATAAGTGAATGAACTAATCAGAAACAGTTTTGGAGACAAAGAGGAAAAACTGAGGGTTGCTAGATGGGCGGGGGGGTGGGGGTAAGGGGGAAAGTGAGGGGATTAGAAAACAATCAGTAACCACAAGATGGCCACGGGGTTTGAAAATTAATCTGGGGAACGTAATTTAGTCGTTACCAGAGGGTAAGGGAGGTGGGGGGTGGGAGATGAGGGTAAGGGGGATCAAATATGTGGTGATGGAAGGAGAACTGACTCTGGGTGGTGAACACACAATGTAATTTATAGATGATGTGATACAGAATTGTACACCTGAAATCTATGTAATTTTACTAACAATTGTCACCGCAATACATTAAAAAAAAAAAAAAAGAAATAAAGAATGAATCCAGCTTGAGTTCCGGTTTGCTTACAATTTTGTGTCCCAGGTAGGATTAGGATATGTCTGGTGATTGGGTGGGACAGAATTGTCAGGGGCTCACTTATATGAAGATCAAGGAGTTCTTGAAAGAGACTTATTCATAATAGAGAAAATAATATGGCAAGATAAGCTTGCAAAGAGGAAGACCTTAGTGATTAAAGAGGTGAGGTGATTGTGAAGAAAGCATGGGGTTCAAAACTTTCCCAGCGCCACCTCTCACTGGACTCAAGTATGAGTGCTCTCACTTGAATAAGGATGAAGCTGCTCTTTCCCTGAAAACTCTTCAAGCACTGGGACATCAAAATTACTGCCCAGATACCCTGTAAAGTGTTGGAGATCAGAGCGAGAGAGGCGTTGTCCTTCATCACTGCACAATAGAGCAGAGCTATGCAAAGTGGGATCTGTGGACTGGTGCCAGTCTATAAATTGGTCCATGATGAGATAAGGAGCTTGAGTCAGAACATAAATCAACCATGCCAGTTAGAACACAGTTGAGTTTAGCTGACATTTTCTTTGTGTGACAGCAAGCATTCTTGAATGAAAAAGGGTGTTCATTTATGTTCTGGCAGGACCTCCTTCTCTTGCTAACGAAGAGTTTGTGGACTGGCTGTATTGAGAAATTCTGTAATAGAGAATCATGTTGCTTTGACATCTCCTCGGTCCCAGAGCACTACTTATAGTGGCAGAAGATACTAAGGAGCTGCACTAATGAGGGGATTTATATTGGAGAAATGAGCATAGTGGTTCCCAGTGAGAACTATGGTACCAGGTGGAGCAGTAGAGGCATCAAGTGAGTTTGGACTGGTTTGTGAGTGTGTGTGAAATACCTCCTAGGGACTTTCTAATGCATTTGAGGAGTAACTTGTAGCAATATAAAATTATATGTGAGGAGACAGAAGCAAGAATCGGTGGGATGTATGTTAGCACTTTGGCTTCTTGCAAATCATAGATGACAGAGCTCCTAAGACTGATTGATTCTCCAAATTTGGGCATCTCATTTTATCCTGACCTTGTAGCACCAAGAGATGCCCAGAAGATGCATTTGCAGAAATGGAGGAATTTTTTTTTTGAATAGGGTGAGGACAGAAAATATGGGTGAAGAGAAGAGCAGCAAATAGAAGTAGCGAATAGAGCAAATGAATAGGAAGGAAGCAAATTAAGAAAGAAAAATATTAGGAGAACTACAAAACAATGAGATGGATATTATGTACAGTAAGTCCTCACTTAATGTTGTCGATAGGTTCTACAACTTTAAGAGAAACAACATCTAACAAAACTAGCTTTACCATAGGCTAATTGATATAAACAAGAGTTAAGTTTTTACAGCATTTCATCAACTTTATAACAAAACAACATTGAACAAAACAACTATTCGAGGACCTGCTCTGGGTGTGTGTGTATGTGTGTATATATACATATATATATATATATATATATATGTATGTATATATACACTTTCAAAGTCTAATGGTTTGAATGAGGCAAGCCCGTATTTTCTGTATATTGTATGTTTGCTATTTTCATGTGTTATGTGTAGAGGAGGAAATCTTTTTTCTTTCTAGGTTATTTGCTCGTTCTAATAATTAAATTGACATAAGACAGATTAACAGGAGAAAAACAAATTTAATTTCATATATATAGGAGTTCGTAGAAATATGAGGCTCAAAGAAGTGACCAAAGCAGGCAGCTTTTGTACATTTTAGAAAAAGAAACAATGAAGTTGGGAAGAATTGACAAGACAAAGAAGTTTGAGCTTGGGGTAAACTAGTGAAAAAGTAAGTTGTGTTTATATAGCCTTCTTGTCTCTAAATTCCCCATCTCAGGTGATAAGGAAGTCTCTCTACCTCCTGGTACAGAGAGGCTACCTTTCACGTGGGAGATTTATTTCCTGCTTTCAGGGGGTCAAAGGAGGGTAAGAGTGTCCTTCTTGCACCAGCTTTTCTTAAATAACTTTAATTCAAAATAATCAATATGCCTAAGTGGTATATTTTTGGGGGGCATGTTTTGATTCCCTTCACTTGCAGTCATTTACAAAACAGTTTCTTGGTAATAATAATCTATGTTTATAAATGTTACCAATGAAATAATATTTTTTTTAAACTTAGTGCAACAAAATCAGTTCCCATCACTGGAAATGTATCTTTTGACATTGACAATGTAAGACTATGTCTGCGTGTACACATACATCTCCTGTCTCTAGGTTCAAAACAACTTTCAAAAGAATAAATGAATTCCCCCAGATCTCCCATTGTGCCCAACAGTATGCATATTCAAGTGGCAACAAGACAGGGAAATTCTTAGAATGAAATTCTCCTCTATCATCAACAAAGGACATTCATAAAGTGACTACAAAATCAACTGTTTACACACATTGTCCTTTAAAAGTGCTTACAACCTAACGTAAAAGTGGAAATGTAAGTAAAATCTTGTGCATTTACATGAAAAAGTAAAATCTATAATTACCAGCCATTAGTTTTTGTGTGTACCTTTGCATCTCCTCAGAATCTAGCACACAGAAAGTGCTTAAAATACTTAATAAATTTAATTAAATAAACAAATAATTTTGGATAGTTGAGCTGAATCGACAAAAAGTATTAGGAATTCTGAGGTAAGTCATCCCAGAGAGTCCATACTTCTCGTCCTGGATCACCCAATTTGCCCCTAATTGGACTTGTGTTTGCTGAGATCTAACGTTCCTGCAGATGGGCATGGTTGTTTCCCTTGGCCATTCAGTTAGAGTTTAGCATTTGTGCTGTATCTGAAGAATACTTGATTCCTGCGTTTTTAGTGACTCCAGAGATAGTCAAATACTGAAAACCCAAAAGTTGAACCATGTTGGGATCTCAGAGACCGACTGAGTTTAATCATCTCATTTTACAGAGGAAGAAACTAAAGTTCAAAGTGGCAAACAGACTCTCTCTAAATCATGCTATTGATTTTTTCCCGTTAGGGTACTCAGTTTTTTCTGAACACTTGCTGGTAAAATGTAATCCAGTATCCTTCCTAGGCACATTGTTGAAAAGCCATGTAAAAAGTGATTATCTATGCTACATTCAAAACTGCTGGCTCCAATGAAGTCACCACATTTATTTATTTGGTTCCAAAGCCAGTCTTAATTTACTTAATGTAGTCCAAAACAACTGACATCAGGCTACCTCTGTCCTGGCTCGGCACAGTTTTATAGTTTGATAATTGGCCAATTGACTTCTTCCAGCCTCTTTTTACAACCTGCGTTTGTAAATGTTTTATGACTGACTCACCATTAGGCCCTAGGAGTCTTTTTGCAAATTCTTACCATCTGGAAAACAACTACTGCCCCTCAAACATCCACCACTATTTGATTTCCATGATGGTATCCATTCCAGGGACCTAGGCACACTCAGTCCTAAAATGAAATTCATCTTCCTTTTTTGTCAGGATGCCTGTAACTCATCTTACTTTTATATCTTCCTGCAACACAGTTTAAAGTAACTGACTGCAGAGTGGGTTTATGAGCAAAGCACTGAGAGCAATTAACATTTGAATGAAAGCTACCTGTGATTCCCCTATTTAACAGCTGTTAAATGGAATTACTTGTCTGCTTCAAACTCCAGGCCTGTGGGTTGTGTGTACCAGACAGGAATTACAATGGACACATACAAGTGGGGATTAAATAGATTGGACAGCATAAATCAAATTGCAATTTTGAAATCCAGGCAGTAATCCTGTAGCTTCTGAGGAAAGGCCCATAGAGATGAATGCATATATAATATATCAGGAATATTCCAAGATACTTTAGTATTTAATTGTCCCAGGTCTACCTGCCAAACCAAGAGTTGACTGAGAGTTCTGGATAATCTAAACTTGAAAGAACAGAAACAGTAATAATATCTTTTCTTGTGAGCTAATATTTTTTCCCACATTTCAGATTTGCCTTTTAATTAAATGTTCTTCCATTTAGGTCAAATTGATTTCTTTGGCCAAACCAGAGGTTTTTGGCTTTTTTTTTTTTTTTCTTTTGATTCTATTACATTTTAAGCTTTAACATTACATATTGCAATGTCCATCTTGATTAAATTTACAAGTAGCCTCTGGTAACAGCTTTCTAATCATTAGAGTCAGCATGCTTTTGGCCAAACCAAAGGTTTTGCCAAACACACAAGATTTTGTGATCTGTGTTCTTCTTTATGGGTCTTGTGGAGACCAGACCATTACACCGGGTTGTAAATGGCCATAGCGAACAACAGATTAACACATTAGAGAGCTGTGCTGACTGAACCAAAAATGAAAGATTTGGCTATTACTCATTTAATGTAAGCAATTTAGAAACCAAAATATCTATGTTACGAAGTGAAAATTTTTACTTATAACGTCCTGCCTATATTAATTTGACTGGTGATATGTATGCACCACTTTGGAATTTAGATGACCTGGAGATAACGATGCTCAAAAAAGTCAAATACTAAAACTAATATATTTAGGATCATATGTGGGCCCTGTACTAAAAAGTACTTCACCATGGTCTCTTTTAATCCTTGCAGCAACCTGGAGTGCTGTTATTAATAAATACTTGTTTACCTGTAGAGGTTGAAGCACAGAGATATAACTTGTAGGTTAGTGGTTGATAGAGACAGGGTTTTCACAAGTAGTCTCATTTTCCAGACTTAGTTCTCAACGTCTCTCCCCGGTATTGCAGTTACATTTCCTCTCTGTGTTTTTCTTCTGGTTGACAAGCGTTTGTGATATTAACTGGAAAAGAAATGTAAATGTGTATGTAAACATACTTCAATAATGGCATAGTGGTTATATTCGGTGGCTTCATGTCATTGGTCTATTGTATAGTGTCAGGATTTGAGAAAAACCTGTCTTCATCTGAGCCCTCTGATGTCCCACTGGGCTCTCTCCCTCCTCCTTTTGGATCTTTTGTTCTGCTTTGATTTATATCTCTGCTGTTCCCTTTAATTACTGTGTTTGGGCTATGGAGGTTATTATTTTCAAGACTTCAAAACTGAGAATTAATACCCTTTGGGAGAAAATCTTCCTCTTCTCTTGTTTTCCATAAAAAATATCAAACAGAATTCCTAACCCCATCTACACCCTCATATGTAAATAGCACAAGTTCTATTTAGCAAGATGTACATTATGCAAATCATCTGGTATTATATTTGCCATTAATATTTTTATTTACTTTTTTTGTTTTAATCAAGTAGCTATTCATCATTATCTGGGCATTGAAAAATACTAATGCATTTTTATTACAGTTACCAATGTATAAATTATAGATGAAACAAATGTATTTTAAAAATATTTTATTAGTACTGAAACATTTTTGTTTTATTCTGACATGAGGAAATCATAAATACAGCATAAGTAGCAACTTCTTTCATTTAATTCAAGCTACAGCTTTGTACACAAAAACAGTCCATGGTATAACAACATAACTAGATTTCAACAAACATCCAATTGTGGAATTTCTAGATTTAATGCAGTGATATTAATGGAATGTTTTACCCACACTATTATTATTTAGAAAATTTTATTCCCCTCACATCCAACCTTCAATTTAACTAACACTAAATTTACAATAAAAAATGGAAGTGAAAGACATTTCTTTATTTAAAATGCAAAATACTATTAATAAATAAAAACATATGATTAGGTATGAAGCAATAAAACATTAAATTATTAGCAATATGCTGATATGAATTAATTTCCATAACAACTAACTGAGTCGTTTAACCCAGGAATAACATCACAGACTTCCTTTAGGCAAATCCTGAAAACTTGTTCTTACTGATGTCTGCCAACAGCATTAGTTGTCAGAAAAAGTCAAAAGAAATTGATGAGACCAAATTCTGTTTGACAAGAGAAGGCAAAAACAACAACAACAACAACAAAAACTACCTCCCTTTAATCCTTTGGTCAGATCAAGTTTTTGTAATAATTCCTAGAATATATAGACTGACTGAAATTAATTTTTAATTAAATAAGAACATATTAGATAGGGGATGACTTTGTTCTCCTCTCAGTAAATTATACCTCTAAGGTAGATTGGACCATTGCACTTAGTTTTCTATGGTCTTTCTGCATTACAGTTGTGCATCTATGTCTTTCACCATATGACTTGCGGTACTGTCCACTGGAGAAGGTGGAATATATTTCCTTGCCTGAACACTGTTGATATTGGCCATGTGACTTTTGCTAAAACCAATGGAATGTTGGTGAAATGAAAATGAAGGCTAGGCCTTGAGAGGCATCATGCGTTTCTTCCCATCCTCTTGTGGTCTTAGCAGCTGCCATGAGAAAAGCTACTAATAGCTATATACTGATCCAAGGAGAATGAGAAACACATGGAGTTCACTTGAACCTAATCCACTGCCTGGAGCTCAGCCCACCCAATCAGAGCCAAATCCATCAGAGCCAACTCATAAAACCATAGAAAAATAAATGCTCAATGTAGGCCACTGAGTTTGGGGTGGTTTGTCTTGTAGTATTATTGCAGTAATAACTAGTTAACGTAACCACCATCCATCTAGTAACCCAAGCCAGGAAACTTGGCATCATCACTGTTAAAATTTGGTTTGTTTTTAAGAAAAACTAGGTTACAGTTTTTTAAATACATGGTTATTATTAGAATGTATGCAATAAAGAAGAGGACATAGGTGAATGATTAAAGAAAAGAAAAAAAAAAGCAAAGAAAAGAAAGACATACGAAGCCAACTTCCTACCTCTCAAGAAACCCCTTTTCAGCATTAGGTGAACTTCACTGCAGACATCCATTTTTTTCAGATAAACTTTTTAATTTTAGAATAGTTGTAGATTTACAGAAAAGACATGCAAAGGTAGTACAGAGAATTCTGTGTACTCCTTAGCCAGTTTTCTCTATTGTTAATATCTTACATTGCCATGGTACATCTGTCAAAAGTAAGGACACAACATTGGTATATTACTAATAACGACACTGTACAATTTATTCAGCATTCATTATTTTTTTCCTATTGTCCTTTTTCTGTTCAAGGATCCCATCCTGGATACCACATTGCATTTAGTCATCACGTGTCCTGAGCTTCCTAAGGTGTGTGATACTTTCTCAGAATTTCCTTGTTCGTTTTTGTTGTTTTTTGACCTTAACTGTTTTGAGGATTGTTGATCAGATATTTTGTAGAATGTTCTTCACTGGGGATTGCATGATCTTTTCCTCAAGGTTAGACTGGGGTAATTGGCTTTGTCTGTCCCATGTCAATATTACACTGTGTTGATTTCTGTAGCTCCATATTAATATTGAAATTGGGAAGTTCTTTTTGTTTTATGAATCAAATTTCTCTTACAATATTAATGGTAGGTTTTGAACATTTTTTTCTTTGTGTAATCTTGCTTCTCTAGGTTTTGTTCATTTGTTCACCTGCTGTTTTTCTTTCATGAAAAAGCTTTTTTCAGCTATCTGTTAATTCTTGGTTGTCTGCTCATGTTTAATGGTAAGCATTAAAAATCTTCTCAGAAGCTCACAACATGTAGCTGAGACTTGTGGACATTGAGTTGCATTGTAGCATAATGTTTCATTTGTAGTCATTATTTGGGAATAGGTAAGGGACTAATTGATAAAATCATGGGCATTTGTGGGGACAGAGCCCCAGAAAGCAGTTTCCAGGCTCTCGGCCTCACATAGAAAGGTGCTGGC
Organism: Rhinolophus ferrumequinum; assembly: GCF_004115265.2. Classification (NCBI taxonomy): domain Eukaryota; kingdom Metazoa; phylum Chordata; class Mammalia; order Chiroptera; family Rhinolophidae; genus Rhinolophus; species Rhinolophus ferrumequinum. The sequence continues at coordinate 66,910,368 of NC_046285.1, forward strand.
TCAGGTAGTAAATGGCCATCGACTGTGATCAAATGGCCATCAGCTGTGGCTAGTTGGCCGTCAGCTGTAACCAGTGAGCCATTAGCCATGAATATAACTGCCGTGGCTAGGCTAGCAGAAAAAAGGGGGAGCTAGCAAGAAGATGGTGGCTGAGTCTGCAAGCGGCACAGTGAGGGTTGAGAATTGTGTTGCTCCTGGTTCCTGTGTCTCCAGCCCAGTCGCCAGTGAGAGTATAGTGGTGTGACTCCCCTACCTATGGCTCCGTGGGTGTTCCTTTTTGGCCTCACCATGTCCTGCGTTCTTATGTGGGGAGTGGGACCAGAGACCCCGCCTGACACCCCGCACGACAACATTATTAAAAGTTTCTCCTTTTCATATAGACAAATCTGATTGATCTTCTAAGTGAAAAAGCAAGGGGAAGATGTTATGCTTCATAAGTTTCATATCACAGATTATAGAAAAAAAGATGTATTCCTATTTGAAGAATCATTAGGATAATTCAGACAACAAGGATAATTTAAATTTTTCTCTATTTGCTTCAACTATTCAAATAACAATTCACTTATTATTATTTCCAATCTTCATGGAACATGTATTCTTTTACTCTCCAATGTCAAACGACCTAGGTTTAAATTCTGGCTCTGCTACTTCTTTTGTGATCGGAGGCAAGTTACTTATCTCTCTATGCTTCAGTTTGGGTATCAAAAACAGGGATAATAGTATTTATATTATACCAAGTTAGAATATTTAAAGTACCTAGGTCAATGACTGAGAGAGTTAAGTTCTGTATAATATTTTCTCTTTTGTTCTCCTTTTCTTCCCGTCTTCCTCCTCCTTCTTACTTTCTGGGAAACTATCTTGTGTTACATTTAAAAATGTCTTTTCTATACCATTTGCAGAGTTTTCTATATGTAGAGTTGCCAGACCCATGATGAATAATCTTTGTTCTTCAGATTTATAAGTTTAGCCTTGATTGCTCTCATTGCTGTCTTTCACATTTGTATTCACAGTATTTACAGCAAGCCATTTCTGTAAGTCAGTTAAATGACCTCCATTCCTTGCTGTCTTTATTTATTTATTATTTATGTTTTTCTGTAAACGAGTACTTTAATATCCTAAGGACTACAGTCTCCCTATGCATGTCATTCTATTGTTCTAACATCTTTACATTTAGTGTAGCTCTTACATAAATGTTCTTACTAAATTGTTCTGTGGCTCAAAGTTGTTTCAGGGAATCTCTTTTGTTCTAAAGGTTACATTTTCTTAGGCTTAAAAAAAAATCTTTTGAATTATGTATTTTTGCTTGTTTCTTTGCACCAGTTCATCTGCAAGTGAGCTGTTGCATTCTGTAGCAGCTTTCTACAGGTCTTTCTTTTGCTGTGTTCCAGAGTAGAGAACTTGAGTAACCGTCTCACTATGTATAAAACATGGGCCCATCACATTGGTGAGTTTGTTTCTGTTCTGTCTTTTTATGTTGTTTAAAAACAGTCACGGGGATGTAAAGTACAGCATGGGAAATGTAGTCAATAATATTCTAATAACTATGTATGGTGTCAGATGGGTACTAGACTAGTCAGGGGGATCACTTCATAAGTTGTATCAGTTTCTAACCACTCTGCTGTACACCTGAAACTAATATAATATTGTATGTCAACTGTAATCGAAAAAAAATTAAACCACAACAGTAACAAAAAACCTGTCCATCACCACCCATCAAAAACTAGAGTTCGAAAGCTGGGTATTTGGTATTCCACCCATGGCTTAGGGCATGACAATAGGAGTCGGACCTTGGTGGATACTTCAGAGCCGATCTGTAATTACGCTGAGGTTTTGTTAAATGTACTCTGTAGGGCTCCGTGGTACTCTGTTGGGGAGTATGTTCTCCACCTGTGGAGGGGCCTTAGTGTTCGTATCCTTTTTCCATTTAGGAAACTTCACTGCTGTAAAACAGTCAGAAGTTGTTTCTTTTAAGCTTCAGAATACCCAACTGGTTTGCCTCTCTCCAGATTCGGGAAAGATAATGAGATATCATTATTTATTTATTCCTTCTGATTGATAAATATCAGCAGTTGGGTACAGGATAGGAGCCTTTCAGTATTTGCCTTTTTGTTCTATGCCAAGAATTTCGGTTCCTCTCTGGCTGCCACTTTTTGAATTTAATGGCACTGAGCTGTGCCCCTCCCCTTGTTTGTTTGCTATTTTTATGTATCTGTATTGTATATTTTCACATATATAGGTAATATATAATGATATTATATATACATAAAATGAGAAAGAGAATGAGAGAGAGAATATGAATTTTTGCTGATCTCTTTTAAGTTGTTAGGTATTTGGAAATGGAGATTCTGTTAGGTAATTTTATTCAACCATTTAACTTACAAGTCTTTATGGGTATTTTTTTTTTTTTTGACTCACCTCTTTTTCTCAGCACTCATATCAAAACAATCGCCATTAAAAAAACAAACAACTCAATTTTACCTCTTAAATATCTCTGAAATCTATCTACTTTTCCTCAACTTTGTTGTTGTTATCTTAGTTTAGCTCTCATCATGTCTTTCCCAAATTACCAAAGCAGCCTTTTAACTCTACCCCATGTCAGTATGGCTCCTACCCAGCATATTCCCCACAAATACCTCTCTCTAATTCATTTCTCAGAATAAATATATTTTTTTAGAAAACAAAAATTTGCATATACCTTTCTGTTGTTTAAAGTTCTCAGTGGCTCTTATTGATCTCAGGAGAAACATCAAACTGTTTGACATATTTTAAAATGTTTTGTATGCTCTTTCCCCTATTCATGGCACCAGCTTTATCACTTACAAATTCCCAGCACCACCAACATATTCTCTTCTGTGCATTGAACTTCTTAAGACCTCTCATACTCTTTCCACTCTGGGCTTTTGCTCATGCCGTTACCTTCCTTTATCATTATCATTACCTGCCTGGACTCCTCATTCTAACATCCCTATTCCCTTTGATTAGTTACCTGCTTCTCATCTTTCAGGACTTACTTCTTCCAAGAAACCTTCATGATCAACCTTCTGTGTATACCTATAAAAGCAGAAATTGTAGGTATCTCATAATTCTGTCAGATTCGTCAATATGAATGCATATGGGTGTATGTATGTGTGTGTTAGTAGTGAAAAGCCCCAGGGAAGGATTATTAAGGCTTAAATTTTATTCTTTTTGTTGATTTTTAAAATCAGATACTATATGTATACATATATATAGTGCTTTTCAAAAAGGAAGAAGAAAATTCAAATCGTTTTAAAGATGCTGCACATGGTTTAATGACACATTAGTCTATAGATGCCAGAACACAGTGATGATGAAAGAGGAACTTGCCCTCCAAACAAGATAGCTACAAGTAGTTTCTATCAAATGATGGCTGAATACAATTATTGGTGGGTTGTACTGAAGTGAGAAACTGAGTAATTAGAGGGAGGCATAGGAAAATGTCTATATTAGTAGAGAGCAATACAAACATGATGAATATATAGCCCAGGAAAGTACAAAGGATAATAGAGTCCTCAAACCAATTCCTTCATGTTCAGATGAACTCGCAAATCTTAATTTTTATGAAATAAAATGACCTTGTTTATGTGACTCAAATAAATTGTAACTCACTATAAATAGTATTTGCCATCAGTTCATATTGGTTTAAACTCAGGATACAAGGCAATATAACATATTTGCTGCTCCCAATTCACAACAGTAATGGTTGTGGAAAAAATAACAACAATAATAAAAATAGAAATGATTAATGATCGATAAAAAGTGGGCAGTAATGGTAATACCTTCCATATGCCAGGTATTACACACATATTATCTTTAATTCTCAAGATACTATGTAATAGCTTTTTCATCAATAAATAGAGAAAATGGAGGCTTGGAATGTCAAGTGTCTTTCCCAAGATCACAACTGGTGATTACAAAAACAACATAATTTTTGTAACACAGCTAGTATTAGATCTAATTTCCTCAGGTTCTTTCTACTACAGCAAATTGGAAATGTTTAATAATCTATCAGACCCATATTCTCTCCAAACTAGTGTTCTTTTCTGCAGGGGTGTATCCATACACTATGTTATGAGAGGGCCTGATTGTTCTTCCTGAAGTCAGTTAATGTCCACATGAGCAAGTATAAGCCAGTGCCTGACCCATAGTGTGCAATTAATTAATGCTTGAAATAATTAATAAAGAAAATGGTCTAGCTTTTTAAACAAACACCATTGTCTCAAAATTTTATTTCTAAAATTTTTGAATCCATATTAGTTTTTGTTTATATCTTCGTCCTTACTCTTTAGCCAGTGGTTCTCAGCAGGGAGATGTTTGGTCCCTGATACTTGGCAATGCCTGGAGATATTTTTGGTTTTGATAACTGCAGGAGTAGGAGTGATGAGGAATGCTATGGCATCTAGTGGATGGAGACCAAGGATGCTGTTAAACATCTGACAATACACATGACAGCCCCCACAACAAAGATTTATCCAGCCTAAATTGTCCATGGTGCTGCTTTTGAGATATCCTGCTCTTAAACTAAGGCATTTAGATTCTTGAAAAACACAGAAAAATACTTCTTAGTGGTTCCATAAAGATGTTCCAAAAGTTATTTGTGGGTTTTATTTCTTTATTATTATTTTACATTCTTTTCTGCTTTGGTTGAGGCAAAATGAGCTTCTGAAATTTAAAATTACTCAAAGCTTTATGTTTTCACATTTCTACTTTTGGATCACCATGGTTTCCTTTGATTTTTTTTTGTCAGACCTATAAGTCTGGTGAAAATGTTGCACATTTCAGTATAGAATCACTAAATTTGGCTATAATTATTATATTTTGAGAACAGGCTTTGAAATAAGGGGTAAGTTGAGGTGACTATCAAAGCTATGCTAGCTCCAGATATGTGCTACAGATTGGGGTCTTCCTTATGAATACGCATAACTGCTCTTTAGATTATTCTATCCATCCCATTTTTCATTATCCCTGGCATCAAAATATGGGTAAAGGAAATTAGAGAATATGTTTTGGAGGCAGTCATAATGGCAAGAAGCGCAAAACTTGAGGTGGTTAACATACGATAGCAGAAGTCACCAAAAGCTGGCAATCATACATGATAACCACTGTGGCAATACGAAGTCACCAAAAGCTGGCAATCATACATGATAACCACTCTGGCTAGCTGGGCCAAGAGTCACTTTCAGCTATAGTCACTCTTGGGGTGGAGGAGGGATTGCCTCACAAAATTATGCAAATCATTTAAAATTTATTCCTCCTCTTCATATAGAAAAATCTTAGCATTTGCCACGTTTGGGGCCAACACATGCATTCTTACATTTTCTTGATCAAGTCTTCATGGCCAGAGAAATACTTCTTTTAAGGATTTTAGTGAAACTCATAGAAATTCTAATTTTAAATGAGAAATATATAAAAACTCCTGAATAATATGTAGTGCCCTAGGAATTTTAAATATGTCAAAAATATTGTACTGATAAGCTTGCTACTAAATATTCGTGGCCCCCGCAAGCCTTATATGTTGAAATCCTAACCTCCAGCGTGAAGGTATTAGCAGACGGTGTCTTTCGGATGTGATTAGGTCATGAGAGAGCTTCCTTTTTCTCTCTCTCTGCTCTATGCCATATGATAGCTCAGTGAGTAGACAGTCGTCTGCAAAGTAGGAAGCAGACCTTCACTGGACACCACATCTTTTGGCCCCCTGAGCTTGGACTCCCCAGCCTCCAGAAGTGTGAAAAATAAATTTCTGTTATTTAAGCCATGCAGTCTATGGTATTCTGTTATAGCAGCCTGAATGGACACAGATGAGTGTAGGAGATAAATAACAAAACAAAATGAAAACTTTTATTAAATGCTAAGGGACGAGTAACCCTATTTTGACTGAAGGTAGAAGGTTAAATAACTACTAGGAATCCCAACTTTCATGCACAGGATGAAATAGTCAAAAGACATTCTAAGCTCATCGTTGGAAAATCCAACTCTGAGAGGTGCATTAAAAAAAAAAAAGCCAGATAATTCCTTGTTTTACCTCTAAAAGGGATTTAACATGGTAAAAGCAATATTTTTGCACTTACAAATAGTAATACATCAATAGATTATATGTATTAATTATTAAGTAATTATTAAATAATTACATGGATATCTGTTAAAATTACAATTCAGCCTGTCGAGATAGGTTATTGTGTCCAGTTAGAATTTTGGATCAAATAAAGGAAAAATACACACATGGAAGCACATTAACAACTGAAGGAAAGTAAATGTAAATGGTGTAAGATGAGTTGTTTTGACTGGAGTTGCTTGTAGAAACAATACGTTTCAGTGATAAGTTAAAGTCGCTACGTCCTGGGCTTTAGTTCCAGAGGGCACAGAACGTTCCTGGTCTTAGTTTTCATGGTTTGAAAATTATAATGCCTTCTGCAAATAGCTTACAGGGTATTTGAAAGAACCAAAGGAAAAAATATAGGTGAATCACTTTGTAAACTTCTGAGTTCTGTAGATGTAAGTGATTTTCATGGTATGAAGTACTACACTCCTAACCAAGGGAAACTCAGAGCCCATTCTGCCTGTTTTTAAATGAGTCTATTCTTGGCAAAATGAAAATGCTCTAGGTTCCAAAATCCCTCAATTCTAACTTACATATTGTGTTTCTCATTGTATTCCTTCATGGTGTATAAGGTATAAGTTAGTAAAATAGGGTTAGTTTGTCTAGGTTGAATTCATCGAGGTTCAGAATTTACCTTCTGAATAATCTATTTCAATCTGTTTACTAAATGTCCAAACACAAAAATCAGTCCTGGTTCAAGATATGCATATACAATGTAAGACCTAGCCTTATTCTAAGTCAGGCAAAGATAATCAAATTACTGATTTACACATTTGTTAACTCAATTAACCCTCCCATGCTGAGCTCTGAAGTTTAACTGACCCAGGTGTAAGCACAGTACTCTATAAAAAGACTCATCACAGTTGTCTCCTCTGAAAGATGGAGTGAGATCAGTTCATGGTTGCCCTGAATTCAGCTCCTGAGGACAGAAGTCATGACAATGAGAACCAAGCCAACTTGGAGGAGTGAATGTCATTTCACCTTTTAGTCCCTCTTGACCCCGGGACACCCTCTTGCCAGGCAAACATTCTGAAGACTAAAATAGTCCCATTGTAACTTAAGTGAGTGTAAGGGCATCAGATCTGCATGGATTACAGGCTTTGGATTGTTGCTGCCAAGTCCTTCCTCTGAAGCAGCTTAGCCTTCCTCCATATGCGATCTGGTGCTTAAGATGTTATTTCCTTGGTTAGTCAAATGAGACAAGAATTATTTGTCATAAAAGACAATGATCATGTTTCATTTTTAGTCTCAAGAAAACCTGCCAAGACTGAAAGCTTGTACATTATATGAAGAAAAAAATCTTAACCCAAGAGGAAACCTATTCTTGGGTTTAAATGTCTCTATTCTCTCTGTTCATGGAAGAACAACTGTGCCATTGTGTTTTATACCACACTACTAAACTATTAGAACTTTTGCTGCCTTTTCTTGTTTGTGTTCTTTATTGGGATAGGATACATACACGCACGTGCACGTGCGTTAGCGCGCGCGCACACACACACACACACTTTTTATTGGGATAAGCTATACCATATATATACTGAATACCTACCTCTTTGAGATATGATGTTTCAAAAATTAGCATATGCATAAAGCTCATTAAGCAGAATAAATGTGGATTCAGACGAACACTAGTTTAAGTTCCTGGAAGTTTATCCCTTAGAAGCAGGTGCACAGCACATGATTAAGAGAAAATGTAATTGTGAGGAGAAGGATTGTAGCAGCAGCAGAGTAGCTTTTTGACTCATCTGAGGCTGCACCTGTGTATTTGTATCTTTATTTTTAACTAAGAACTATTTCTTCTCATAGGAACTAGATGAGGTTTTAAAAGGGATTGGTTACAAAGGAAAGTTACTGTTGATAAGAGTGAACTGGCATCATAAGATGCTTAACCATAGAGCTGGAGGACTCCAGGTGGAGCTGGCGCCTTGTTAACTCTAGTTCTGACTTCCTGTTGAACTCTGTGGTAACTTCTGGAGGAGGGATGTGAAAAAAGGGGGAAGCCATGTTGGTCTCCGGCTTTTTCCACGTGGGTGGCTGGTTGGGACACTAGCTGGCAAGTGTGCGTACACACACTCCTTGGTGGCTTTATTTCTTTTTCTTTTCTGGAATAAACTGTTGTTTTGGTGGATTACCTGGAGAATTATTTGGCCATTCGACACTGTGATGCTGTCATAATAATATAACTGAAATAAAATGCCCTTGAAAATTCCTTTTAAGATACATCTCACATGAAATTTTCAACAATAACAACATGGAAATTGACATAATTATAACAGAAAGCTTTTGCTTAAGTGTTGGAAGACATGTATCATTTGTATTCCTTGCAAATTGTCTAATTTCTCAGGGCCTCAGTTTTCTGAAGTTCATCACATACTATTAAGGTATCTTTGCACCATACTACTGCACCATTAGAATTTAACGTTTTAAAATGTGGTGAACTTGAGCTTATGGAGAAGTTCATGGAGTAGGCCCTGTTCAAGTAAGTCAGTGAACTTACATATTGAAACTAACTGGAGGAAACAAAGCCATGAATTCTAGCTATTTTTCAGTAACAAGATTTTGTTTTGGTAAAAATGAAAATTAATATGGGATCGAGAGCCTCAGAATACTGGAGACATACTTGGGATTTAGATTTTAATGCAAAGTAGCAGTCTTCAAAAGGCAGCAACTTGAAGTACATTCTGGAAGAGCACCAAGTAAGACTCTTAAATCCAAAGTGTTTTTCCCTACTGTTTATCATTAAAGTTTTATTCCTTGGGATCTTGGAAGGCTATCATTTGTTTTCTTTAATTTCCCTTAAAATCTTTAAATGAAAGGAAGCACAGCATGAATGATTTAGCTAATACATTGATTATCATCTTAACGCTTTGGGGGATTAATTCATGGCCCGCTGAGAATAAAACTGGGTTATAGTAGTTGTTTGGAGGAGAGGATTCTTCTGGGCAAGACAGAACTCAGAAAGGAAGAAAAAGCTGCTAATGGGGGAAGGCCTCAGAAGAAGCTGAATTTGCATTTGGGAGGGGAGAAAGTTCTGATGACTCAAAACAAAAACACAGAACCTTAAAGGCTTAAAGCTGAAATGAATGCCAAATGAAAAGTATACAAATACTAAAATAGTACAAATAAAAAGATAAACAAGATATATATTTTTTAATTAAGGGGAAACCTGCAACAACTGAAAACTACAGAGAAGATGCTAATATTGAGGAATTTCAGCTGTATATGCTTTCGATATAATTGGATTGAGGAGTGTCACTGAGCACTGACATGCACCTTTCTCTCCTGAGAAGCAGTGGGTAGAGGAGATCTGGACAGAAGTCCTCCAATGAGTCCTAGATGGGCCAGGTTAGGGCCTGCTGTGGAGCAGGCTGTGAGGCTGTGTCAGAGCTCTTCTTATTGTAGAAAAGCAGCATTTGAGAGAGAGAGAGAGAGAGAGAGAGAGAGAGAGAGCGCGCAAAATAATTAATCTCACTAGTGAAAATTCAAAATAACAATATTTAGACATTTTTCAGATATTCTACCAGGATGGTTCTCCTGTTGACAGGGTACAGTGAGACAGAGCCTCCTCATCCACATCGCCCTGTTTGTGAGAGAGTACTAATTTTCTCAATATGCAAAATGCATCAGAATTCTAAAAACATGCATTGATCTTTGTCATCGTAATTATGATTGTAGGAAAAATAAGGCATAAATCAAAGATGCACAATGTGATATGAACAAAGACATTCTCTAAAATATTCTATTTAAAATGGGAAGAAAATCTATGTACATTAGTTTAGAATTGATTAATAATGGCACTGCCTTATGATAGATTAACATTTTAATACACTATTAAATGACATGGAAAGTATAAAGGGAGAAGCAGATATACATAGCAATACATAAAATATAATGCTAAATTTGTAAAACAAACAATATATAAAAGAAGATAGGAAATACAACAACACATTAATAGTGGTTACATCTGTGTGGCATGATCATGAATCATTTTTATTTTCTTTCTGGGTTTTTTTTTTATATCTTAAACTATTTATAAAGATCATCAAATCATTTTCTAAGACGAAATGTAAAATTAACATAAATTTTTAAGTGAACACTACACTTTGTGAAATCCCAGAAAAAGTATGCAGCTTTCTGAAACATCACATTCTGAGTTTTTAGTTTTCAGCCAGATGCCCGACACTCCGACTGACAGTTGGTGAAATGGTTTCTTGGTTTAAAGTTCCCTTGGCCCAAGTCTTAGAAGTTCATGGAACAGATGGCTTCAATTTGAAGGATGTATCTGGTAATAGACAAAGGCAAAGCTGTCCCTCTCTGCTAAAGGAAGTAGGGCATTGACCAGGAGGCATTTCAAGTGCTGGCATTGTTGTTTTGATTCTTTCATACAAAGGTTTTTGTTGTTGACCTCTGGCTTACAGAATGGATAAAATCTATGTCACAGGAGTGTCTGTAGATAGTTTAAACACTTCTGTGGTCGTTCCCCTTACAGAGTACGTACCAATGGACAAACACAGTAGTGGCTCAGAAAGGCAGTTGGTGCAGTTTCTGCAGTGTAGCAGTGGTATTCTACTTGAGATGTCCTTGTCAGCTCTCTCTTTTCTGTCCCCAGATCCATTTGAGTGTGCTTGGGGGCAACAGATCCAGAAAGATATCTGCAGGTAGCTGCTGTCACAACTACTTGCAACCCAAGGCAAACCCATCAAGCTATCCAAACTCCTGGTTCCGAAGATCCTCCCATTGGCAATCATGGAGCAGAGGTAGCAAGAACAATGTGGATGCCCAAAACACTGAGCTTACTAAATTTTTAGTAAGCTCACATTTACTGATAAAGCCAAGAGGAAATCCAGCACACCTGTGGTATCTAAGAATTGGACAACATGCTGGCACAGGAAAAAAAAAATCTTTTACTTTTAACTTCCATGGTGCCAGCCTTTGTCTTTTGTAGACATTTCTCCTTAATCCTTACCCAAAGGGAAACCAGCAAGTCTAAGTGTTGCTCTGCTCCATTTACTATTTAGTTTATATGTAAGATTTATTATTATAATTCATTTAACAGGAGGAGGGGTTCTTTAATCATGGCAACACTGAGGGGAGACTGTGTAGTTCAGGTTCTGATAGGAAAATCCTTTAGTTACTCAGCCTGCCTCCACCTGTTTCCTCATTTTACCTCACTCTTGTCTTTCATAGCCCTCTCTCATATGACATACTGATCAGGATAATTTCAGCACAGCCTTAAAGACCTCCAAATATCTATACCCAAAGTGTTAACTCCTTCTAAATAAGGCTTCTTACTAAAGGTAAAACATTTTCCTGATGATTTTTAATTTTAATTTGATAATTTTTACTTTTCAATTTATCATTGCCTGCCATCTGGTACTGCCATAAATGATTAGGAAAATTGAGACAAGGAGATGGTGGATTACAGAATATGGTATTGTCTCTACATGGTTGTTTTCTATATCAATCTAATTCTTAAATCAAATTATTAGATTCTTGGATCTAAATCTATTTTTTTTAAATTAGTTCTCAGTATATATATTTTTATTTTAATATATATATATATATTTTATTTTTCAATTTAGTTGACATACAATATTATATTAGTTTCAGGTATACAATTTAATGATTAGACAATTATACCTATATTTATATAACTGACAGAGTAATCAACCTGATAAATCCAGTATCCATCTGACACCATACATAGTTTATTACAATAATACTATATTCCCCACGCTATAGTCTATATCTCCATAACTATATTGTAAGTACCAGTTTGTACCTCTTAATCCCCTTCCCCACTTTACCAGTTTCCCCATCCAGCAACCATCAAAATGCTCCATGTATCTATGAACTTCTTTCTGTTTTTTTCGTTTGTTTATCCTGTTCTCTAGATTCCAAATATATGTGAAATACATGGCATTTGTCTTTATCTGACTTACTCCACTCAGCACAATACCCTCTAGACTCATCCATGTTGTTGCAGATGGCAAGATTTCATTCTTTTTATGGCTGAGTAATATTACAGTGTACATATGTACCACCTCTTCTTTATCCATTCATCCACTGATGGACATGCAGGTTGCATCCCTATCTTGACTATTGTAAATAATACTGCAATGAACATATGGATACACATGGATAATCAAAATAGTGTTTTGGGTTTCTTCAGGTAGACACCCAGAAGTGGGGTTACTAGGTCCTTCTTTGTCTTTTATTATAGCTTTTGTTTTAATGTCTATTTTGTCTGGTATAAGTTTTGCCAACCCAGCTTTTGTTTGTTTCCATTTTCATAAAATATCTTTATCCACTCCTTTCTGTTTTCAGACTGTGTGTGTTTTTTAATCTGAAATGGATCTCTTGTAGGCAGCATATATAAGGCTCTTGTTTTCTTATCCATTCACCCACCCTATGTCTTTTGATGGGAGTAGTTAATCCATTTACATTTAAAGTAATTGTTGATAAATATGTAGTTATTGCCATTTTATTATTCACATTTTATTTATTTATTTATTTATTTATTTATTTATTTATTTATTTATTCTTAAAGAAGTCCCTCTAACATTTCTTGTAATTCTTGTTTGGTGGTGATGAACTCTTTTGCCTTTTTATTGTCTGGAAAGATATTTATCTGTCCTTCAATTCTAAATAATAGCTTTCTTTGCTGAGTAGAATAATCTTGGTTGTAGGTCCTGGCTTTTCATCACTTTTAATATTTCATGCAAGTCCCTCTGACCTGCAAAGTTTGTGTTGAGAAATCAGCTTATAGTCTTATGGGAGCTCCCTTGTAGGTAATTAATTGCTTTTCTCTTGCTGCTTTTGAGTCTCTCTTTATCTTTAATCTTTGGCATTTTAATTATGATACAAATATAAGTATGCTTGATGTTGTTCTAGAAGCCCCTTAATCTATCTTCATTTTTTTTTTTTTTTGATTATTTTTCTTTTTGCAGTTCAGATTGGGTGTTTTCTGGCACCTTATCTGCAAAATCACTGATTCAGTCCTCTGCTTCTTTTAATTTACTATTGATTCCCTCTAATATATTCTTCACTTCTTTATTGCATTCTTAATTTCTGATTCTTTTTATGTTTTCTATCTCCATTTTTAAGTTCTCTATCTCTTTGTTGAAGTTCTCACTGAGATCATTGAACATCCTTATAACCAGTGTTTTGAAGTCTGTATCTGGTAAATGGCTTGTCTCCATCTTGTTTAGTTCTTTTTCTGGAGCTTTGTTCTGTTCTTTCATATGGGACATGTGTCTTTGTCTCCCAATTTTGGCTTCCTTCCTGTGTTTGTTTCTATGTATAAGATAGAGCTGAATGTCTCTTGGTCTTGGTAGAGTGACCTTATATAGTAGGTGTCCTGTGGGTCTCAGTGGCACAGTTTCCCTGGTCATCTGAGCCAGACACTGCAATTGTATCCCTTTTGTAGGTTGTATGTGACCTCCTGTGGTAGTTGAGCTTTGGTTGTTAATGGCACATCAATGGAAGAGATTGACCCTCAGCCTGATTGGTTGTGAGGACTGGCAGTGACTGTGGTGGTGGAGCTGTCGTTCCGCGGCTGAATCTACAAAATGGGATTCACTTTAGCTGGGCTCTATGTCTTCCCAGTCTCCCTTTTGGTAGTGGTTTTTGTGGGGGTGGTGCTGTAGTGTGGTCTGAAGCTGGGCATTGAGTGTGTTGGTTCTGGGGCCTCGTGGGTGGGGTTCTGTTGCAGGCCAACGTCAGCTGCTGCCTGTGCCCTACTGGAGGACACTTGGTATGAGCTACAAAGTGATCTGTGGATGGTTGCCACGTGTGCTGGGCTTGGAGATGCCTGGGAGAGGCTTAGCTGTGAACTGAGGCCACCTGCTGTTAGTGCTGGGTTTGGGGCTGTTTAACAAGAGTATAGGGCATGCTGAGGCCAGATGCATCTTGTATGGATCTTGTGAACCTTTGAGAGATTTTGGTAAAGTCTGCAGCATGAACCAAGATAGGCCATTTGTATAGAAAAACCACTGAAAGTGGCGTTGAAGAGCCTGCAAGTTGAGTGTGTGGCGGAGGGGGGGGGGGAGGGAGGGGATGGGGGGAGTGGTCTCAGGGAATCACTAGGGTGGGGCAAATGGTGTTAGCCAGGGTGATGGTGATTCAGATGTGGTGCCTGCCTGCATCTGCACGCTGGGTGATGGAAGGGCTGAACAAAGGAACATTGACTTCTGTCAGTATTTCTGTCAGAAAGCTGCCTCTCCAGTCCACACCCTGAAGCCAGACAATTCAGTTCGTCCCTGTAAGTCCCTGCCTTGGATCTAATTTTTTATTGTAATCTAAAATTGAACACACTTTTCAAACAATTTGGTATTTACCCAAAAGAAAAGTGAAAACATTAGACTGACAATGTGAATTGTGTGAAATAAACTTGAAGAAGTTGCTTAGGTTCTCTAGCTTGTTTCTCAAGTGTGGATGACTGCTGCTTTACCTGCATCCCATGCCTATTATGAGATCAATTGGGGCACTGTGTGTGAAAATAAACTATAAATCTCTACACAAACACAACATTTCATAAATGCTGAAATATTAGCCTTGGTATCTGTATGATCCTGGAAAACTGATGATTTAGTTTTATGAGTCCAGCTAGTTCTCAAAACAGAACAAAACAAAGCAAGAAAAATTCTCTCTGTAGCATTATCTTTCTATGTTTAGGATCTTTTCACTGTTGGCCAATAGATTTTCAACTCCCTGAGGATAAAAGTCATATGTCATTCATATTTATATTCGCATTGCTGAATGGATTATCTCAATGTCAATAGATGTTTAGATAAGAGAAAATACAAGGGTATACCTGTGGAAATGCACTGTTTCATGGTTAACATAGATTCCCACAAAAGTAAACTAAGCCTTGAAGGATGGATGGAGCAAATTATATCGCTATCTTGAAGACCCTGTTTAATTTTTATTACATCTGTTGCCTGACTACCATTAAACCAGTGATTATTTCTTTAGACTGTCAGAAATTGCTGGTTTTCATAGAGTGACTACTGGAATGAATAATTCCCAACTGATTTACCTCATCTTTGTTGTTTCAGATGATGATCCTCATTTCAACAATTGTAGTTTCCTTTGAAAACCATTCAAACATGAGAGGAATCTCAAGGATTCCCATGAGTTACAATGTGTGTTTTGATATGGGCATCTGGCTTGCACAAATGCACATTTTTAACTTTTATCGGGAAAAGTTGTCTTGAAAGAGATTCATTATATACATTTTATAATACCTGATTTAATAAAGGATAATTTTTAAATTAATAAAGGGAAACCTCTCTAAAATGGAGTTGGGAGGCTAGAAGAGGGCGCTGTCACATAGTACCACTAGAAGTCAATTATAAAAGGAATTGTCAATTACAAATCCTAATGTAAATCCTCAACAGCAATTATAGGCCTAAACAAAAAACGGTGTACATTGCATCTCCTATAAGAAATCGACATCTCAGCCAATGAGAAACCATCATCTTCCAAATTCTTGCCTTTCCCCAATGGACTTTCATTTAAAATAAGTCCGCAAAATTTCATCCTTTTTCTCCATCAAATAACGTTTCTCTTCTTGTTTATAGAATTTACCTGTGGCTTTTGTTATACCTTGCTTGTCCTGAATTGCAATTCTTTGCTGTCTCTGAACAAACCCATTTTGCTGGTAAAATAACTGACGGTTTTATTTTTAAGGTCAACATTATTAATGAAAAAGTGTCTCTAACATAGCAATCAAAGGAAAGAGTAACATCTGGGATTGTGGCAAGGGAACGAAAAACTGAAGAAGAACAAATAACAACAGGAAATGAACAACAGAGGAAAATGCTTAGGAGTCACAAACACTAAACTGCTTCTCAGAACCACATTTTGCTCATGGTGTTAAATTCATATTTTTAACAGGTGCTCATGAGGTGATTTTTGTTATTGTTGTTGTTGAGATTTTTTTTTTTTTTTTGGAAGCATCCATCTGAGGTGAAACAAAGGAAAGTACTGCTCTTTGTTCATTTCAATCTAGAGAAAAGGTCAGCTGTCTATAGAATCTGAACAGAGACATTTGCAAAGAATATTTGTTCCAAAAACCTCCACCATTTACATGAAATTAGTTTATTAGTTACTAACATAACTATAGTGTTCTAGGGTTAGTTTCAATTGCTTTAGACAATGCTTACCTAATAATACAGAAGAGTGTGTGTGTGTGTGTGTGTGTGTGTGTGTGTGTATATAGATATATATATCTTAGAGAGTTGAGGTTTGATATTTTGAAGTTTTCTATTTTAGAGAGTAAAATATTACATTTTATTCTATAACACATTAGTACTTGTCAAAATAACATTTCAACTCAAATAGTAGAGAAGATTGGACATGCCAAGAAGTAAAGCCTGCCACATTGGTCCAATGTCTGTATGTTTGTAACCACCCCTCTCTCCCCAGTTGCCTATATCTTTGGGTACACAAATGCCCTAGTTTGAGCATCAGAGTTTTAAAATAAAGTATATAGTATTCCTAGATTCATATCACCTAAAATATGTGGAAAGTGTTATTTATTCTAGTTCTTTTATTTTTCAGACACAAATCAATACCAGAAAGGTTTAAATTACTTTCTTAAAGTTTCAGAGCTAGCAAATAACAAATCTAGGATTCAATATTCTGCATTTCCCATGCCTAGTTGTTTTCATTATATCATACTACCTTCTTATTTTTTATTTTAAGAAATAATTATACTTGGAAACAACAGGAATATTCAACAATGGGGAACAGATTGAATTAGTTATCTCTATTACATAGAATAGTATGTAGCCATGGAAGTCATGTGTAGAAGCATATTTAACACCATGGAAAATGATCATAATATATGGTTAAGTGCAAACTAGTTATAAAAGATGCACACATTATGAACCTAAATTTTTAAAACTTAAATTTATATAAAACCATCCAATATTATCAATTATTCCTTCTACCTGGCAGATTGACAGGTAATATTCCTGTTTCTTGAAGTATCCTCTATATTCCAAATTGTCTGATGATGAGTTATATTACTTTTATAATTAGATAAATGAATAGATGTAAACCAAGCAAACAAACTGCCTAGGGTAGGTTAAATTATACTTCATTTTAGTTAATTTATCATATATACATGAGAATATGATTTAGCTAATGATAACTAGTTGTGTGACTAGGGACAGATTTGCATTCTCAGAGGATCCATTTTCTTATCTGAAAAGTGGAACTAATAACTACCTTACAGATTTTTGGTGGCAATTAAGTGAGATCATGCATATAATGCATATGAAGTGCCTACCCAAGTGGAGATACATAGTGGCCATTTATAAAATGTTAGTTCATTTCATTTTTATGAGCTCATAAATTTTTATTAATGAAAACTTCCATAAAATGCTATTTTCATTAAATAGTTACAAAAACCCAATTTTAAAAATCAATTATAGTGTTGCTGCAATACCTTACTGCAGTGTAAAGTGGAAATGCCAGAGAGGGAAGGGACAGATGAGAGAGTGGGTTAGTGTTTGTGATTCTCATGTGAAAAAGTAGAACAGGGTGAAGAGTAGACCTCAGGGGTTAAAATGTTTTAAAGTACTCATTTCACAGCACCAAAACTTCTTCAATATATTGGATGTAAATGCATTTTCTGGTCCTACTCAAGACACTGGAAACTTAAATACCCTGAAAACTGTCTCCAGATTGTTGAGGTAATTTACCTAAATGCATGAGCCCATATACATCAGGTGTCAAGTAACCTTAACTCATTAGGCTAATGATTTTTCTGTGTTTGAGAAACAGCATGCTCCAGATGTTAGATGATACCTATGTGAGCCAGTAATGCGCTTTATTTTAGCAGTCTAGCGACTGGGTATCATTATTGCTTTGGCACTCAGTAAAAATGTTGTGTTTCATTTGATTAGCTAGACTGCACTATTCCCAGTATTTCCACACATCTGTCATGCAGTGTTTAAGGGCCTTTTGAATCGTCAAAGAAACGTTACACTGTACACAGCCTAGTGTACACAGCTTAGATTTAGTGGTACTACAATCACATATGTGAAGATTCTCTCATCAGAACATCTGATTTTCCAGAAGAGTTATTTCTTTTTTTTAGAAGACAGAGAGATATCTATATAGAAAAACCTCCTGCTTTTTGCTCCTTTTAAGTGTCAAGTGTCAAAACACCTACCAAAGCAGCCAAGGGAATGAGAAAGTCAAAATGGTATTAAAAGGAAAGACCAAAAATGAACAGTTTCACTGGATGAAATTCATAATGCAAAGTGAGTGAAAACACCTTTCGACTCCCCTGCTTCACACCTGCATGCTATTTTCTGTCACAAAACAGCTTAAAATACTGTGCAGTCCAAAGAATAGGTAATGCATCTGATGAAATGCCAAGTCTTCTAACCCAGGCTGCTGCTTCCAATCATAAAGTTGACTGTTTGGAAATCTGGATAAATCAGAACACATTTTTTTCTTATAAAAGTTACAGCTGCCTCTTGTCATAATGGTGAAATATTTTCATGCTTCATTAACCTGATGTCTACTGGGTAAATATGTGGTAGCATTTACTGCTTACACAAGTGCTTTTTGTCAAGTCAGGAGAAGTTGTTGCAACATTTTAACCTAAAATGAAAGGGAACATGAAGTTGGCATTTCATTTTCTACAATCTCTAATAGGGTTATTGAAGAGCCCATATCTGAATTGTCACAAATGAAGGCTTTTCTTTACAAAATTGGCTAAAATGACATTTCAACATATGGCATGTATATATATATATTCTTATTGATAAGCTCGATACCACAATAAGTAACTCAGAAATTCATGTTCCTCTGTTCTGGAGAGATAGGCAAGCTGCTTAGGTACTTGTCAAGATAATACATTGCTATGGGAAGGTTCTGAGAAAGCAAGGGTTTGCAGCACGGACTTAGTTCCACTGACGTAGAGGACTGAGTTCTGCCTGCCATGGTTTTGTAGCCAGAAAATAATACTTGGAACAGTGGATCCTTTCTGCCCAAGGGGAAATGCTTTTGTTTTTATCCATTTCTATTTTTCTTCTTCATGCACAGACAGGCACCAATTTGCGGCTTGCTGATAGTGGAAACAGAGACCAACTACTGAGAGTGACATGTATTTCCCTCACAGACGACCCTGATTTATACTTTTAACTATAGCTTTGCCTTGGTGTCGGAAAGGGTCAAGGACCGAATATAATGCAGCAGATGCTGCTAGGTCGGTAGAAGTCTTCAGTCAGTTTAGTTTAAAGTAAAGATGGAGTCTCTACGTCTTTGTTGCTCAAAGTATGTCCATGGATTAGTGACTTTGGCATTGGCATCACTTGGGATCTTGTCAGAAATGCAGAGTCCCAAGTCCCACCTCGGTCCTGCAAGTCAAAATCTGCATATTAACAAGATGTCCAGGAATGGGTATGTACAGGAATGTTTGAGAAACATTGGTATAAATGCTTGGGTATTACTCCGTTATTCAGTTAGATAATCCAGTCACTGGAAACTTTAGCTGATTAGAAAACCATTGACAACTGTATTAGTCATTATTCTCCAGGAAATAGAACTAAGAGGATATACATAAAGATGTGCATTGTAAAGAATTGGCTCAAAAGATTATGGAAGCTGAGAAACCCTAAGATCTGTAGTCAGCCAGCTGGAGACCCAGGAAAGACAATGATGTAAATCCAGTCTGAAAGTCGGCAGGCTCTAGACCCAGGAAAAGCTGATGTTTCTGTGAAAGTTCAAAGACATGGAATGCTCAAAAGCCACTCAGAAGGACTCCCCTCCTTACTCATGGTAGGGTCACCCATTTTGTTTATTTAGGCCTTCAACTGATTGCTCGAGGCCCACCTACATTAGGGAGAATAATGTACTTTACTCAGTCTATCAATTTGAATATAAATCTCATCCAAAAACTCCTTCACAGACACACCCAGAATAATACTGACCAAATATCTGGGTACCCAGTCAAGTTGAACATAAACTTAACCATCACAACCACTGTCATGGATAATGTACATTGAAAGAAACATTGTTCTGGGCAATTCTGGATATTTTCCCTGTACACAGGGCCCAGGTCTCTGTGAGCACCATAGCTACAACAGAACATTGTGTTCCAAAATCTTAGACACATTTTTTTCTTTTTCTATCACCACCACCCTATCCCAACAATATCCCATTGTGTGGGTAGCAGCAACACTCCTAGAGAAAGCACAACACTAAGAGAAAGTCACACACGAAGCAAACTGTGTTCTTCACGTTAGCCTGCTTTGGTCTTTATGTGTCTCCTCTTTCAACTTTTCTGCCTTTATCAGATTGTCGCTGTTTGGAGACATTTCGGCAATCGCTATAATTTTATCATGTGTTTATATTCATCATTGACTATGGTAATTCACTTCTCCAGTTGATTTATGCTATATTTAAATAAGTTCATTACAATAGATCTATTATTATAAATTAGAGGTTATTTATTATGTTTTATAGTTGATCAAATCAAACAGCTAGTTGTGTATGTGAGAGTGAGAACTTCAGGAGACTGGAGACATTGGAAACTTAAGACTCCAGTGTGTTGTGACTGCAAGCTAACCAGGATACTGTGGTGATCTAATTGCTTGAATTACTTGTAGTTCCTTTGGTCAACAGACGATACACCTTCATAAAAGTGAAAGCTACAGCAACCTCTCTTGAAAGGAATAGTTTAAAAATATGCAACATTATCTAGCTCAACAGACTGTGCTAAAGAAATTCCCAAAGGAAAACTTATTTCCCTGTGAACTTCTGGAAAAAATGTATACATCACTATGGTATAGTTTATAAAAATTTCACATTGGTGAATAAAGAGAAAGCCTTCATAAACAAGAATGTGAAACTCTGCATTTTCCTTTTTTATTCAGTTTGGTGTGGCAGAAAGCCTGTTTTCCAGAAAGGTCTGTGCATGCACAGTCATAGGGGCTAAATTGCCTTGTGGCAGAACCAACTCTAGTTGATGAAGTCTTTCAGTTGTGGGCTGGAATTTACTTGTGGCTCCCCACAAGACTTATTTTTCCTCATTCCTGATTTGGATGTGAAATCACCCAGCTTTCTAAAGAGGCAACCAAATTCAAAAAGTCTTTGGCTCTGGAAGAATTTATTGGAGACTTCATCAGTGAGGCTGCCAATTCTTGTCCCTTTATGGGAAATAAGATTTCTGGGTATTGTAAAGACTGATGCTAAAATGTGAGTTACTTTTCTGTTTGCTATAGTGACTATATTTTATTATATATTAAAAGAGAGGGGATACATTTTTTTCCTTAAATATAAATTGGTTTATATGATAAAAATTTCAGAATAATAAAATTAAGTCATAACCTGTCAGACATTAAAAGCCACTTTCATTGAAAGAAAATAAATCCTGAAATTATAGTAGCCTTGAAATGTCATTTTATGTGGATACAATATTTAAATATTAAATATTAAAGTTTGGCTGAAGTGGACTTAGTTATGAAATACTTCTGTTTTCACCTTTTAATGAATCAGATTTTTCAAGTATTAATATTTTTGTGTTACTCTGCTATTCTCTACTGCAGTTTTTCAGTAAATCCAAAAAAATTTCTTTAAATGTTATCTTAAAACTTTACATCTTATCCTAAGTGGCTAAAACAATTGAATTCAAATACAACTTCTCACAAAGTTCACTTTGTTAACAACTTGTAGTATCTCTCCTTACCTTATTTAATTTCACTGGCTGAACCTCAGAATAGATATATATTTTTTTAAAAAATTCCTGTTTGTGCTGATGTCACCTAGAAAAGACCAAAACAAAACAAAACCAAGCCAAAACAAAACAAAAGGAAGCAGGCTGTCAGCTTATATATGGGGAAGAGCTAGCATAATGTTATTGCAATTTTCTCTTTTTGATAAAGGCATAAAACTTTTTCTGATTATGTTTAGGATATTACGTGCTTTCATTTAAAATTGAGAGTAAATCAAGATAACTTTGTACAGTTTTGCAATATTTGACTGTTTGCATTTTAAAATCTTTTTACTTAAGATAGCTAAGTTAATGATAATATAACCCCACACCTCTATTTAAGACTTAGAAATCAGTCAATGATTTTGATTGTAGATCTTACTTCTAATACCTGATACTTGGTTCTGCTCTAGTATTTGGCATTAGGAGATTATGCTTTTCTTTACTCTTGAAATTACGCCTGCTGAGTTGACTTGCTCTGTCCAAGAAGCCATAACGTGTGCCACATCTAATTGTTGATGTGCCACAAGCGAGTCTGTGGCTGCTGCTGTTACGATTTTCCAGATGGGAAAGATTTCTTCAATCTGCAAATGTGAGGATGACAGAGATCAGAAATGCCCACCAATATCCAAAGGACATATGATAAGAGTGACTCTTTAAAAATCATCACAGTGTAGACTAGTCTACCTTGGCAAATGCCCTGATGTGAAGTCACAGCATTGGAGAACACAGAATAGGTCAAAGCAAACTTACTTGGTATAGGCGGGGTACTATATAGGACTGAACACTGGCCAGGGTTTAGGGTTATTCCTCTTAGATGTTAAGATGGTGCCTTGAGAGCCAATGTGAGTCCAATTATTTTCCCTGTAAAAACAACAAAAACGAAGACCAAACAGCTGCTGAGCCGGGGTCTATGAGGAACAATACTAACCCCTTCTTTGGCTAGCTACTTCAAACTTGACAGTAAATATCTGAATATTAAAAGTATCTTTCTGTGTAACCTACGGAGGGAAAAAAAGGACAATTTGTATCAATTTCTATGCATTTTTTTCTTTGTCCATAAAACCCAGTCAATGGGTCTTACTTCCTTTTTTCATTTCTGGGAATTGAGTGGCTAGTTTGAACTATGCATGGAGGAGGTTTATGGGGTATGTAAATACTCTTAATCTTTAAATTCTTACATCAGTTTGGAAGCAATTCTAGAAATATCTTAACATTTTTTGCGGGGGGTGGGGGGAATCCTGGCTGTGATATTTACTAGCTTTACACACCTGGATATGTTACTTCATCTCTATAAACCACTGTTTTCCTTTCTCCTTTTAAAATTATTCACACTATTGTTATAATAAGTAAATAGCAAAATACATGCAAGGCCTAACAGAAATTGTGCTCCTCTAGCCTCCTATTCATCCTTATCTTCTCCCTGTCTGTCTTCCCCTTCTTCTTTCTCTTTCCCCCATCTCTCCTCTCTCTTCTGTTCCCTCTCCCCTTTCTATTCCTTCTGCTCTCACCTTCCTCTCTTTCTTTTTCTTTCTTGTTCAAAATACAAAATCATTGGTCCAGTTAAATCTATTCATTTTTTGAATTGGACATATTTTGCACTTTCCCTTATCTCTTTACAGATATTTTCATTTCTATCAATCATTGTTTATTCCTGCCTTCAGAAACTGTTAACATTTATCTCAAAGAAATATCTTCTAATCAACATTAACTAACTTAGGTCTCTTTTTTTCACATGATCCCCTGTGTTCAAATTTTCTCAGGAATTGCCATATAAGTGTTAAAGTCTTTAAAAAACATTTGACTTCAAATTCCTTAGTTGCAGAGATGTGTATTTTGATTTATTTTTTTTTTTAAAATTACCCTAAGTCATCCTATTTTATTGTAAACATGGTGTGAGGTCATTATAAGGATGAGGGAAGACAAAAATAATGTAGACATCTTCATTCACCAAGACTGAATCTTTGTTTTTTCCTGTTCTACATTGTTTCAAAAATCTTTTAATGCATATATACCAAGAGAAAGACTAACACACTGACATACTTTTATTAAATACAATCATGCAATTTTTATGAAAGTATTTCAATTGTATTCAAATATTTCAAACTAAGAATCACAGTGTAATTGGAGTTATTGCATAAATTCACGTATTTTTTTTCACAAGAGATATTGCCTGAAGGATTCTTTTAATATGAAAAAAATACTGTTATGAAAGTCATTCAGAATTCCTTTTTTAAAACTGTATTTCAATTTAACTCTGTTATCAGATGATTTTGCCATGAAATCTAGACCTTCACAATTCTATTCTCTTCTTCACATCTCCAATTTTTTATGTTTTGTTATTATTTTTTTACATGCTTCAGGTATATACATGTAATTTTCTGACCTGTGACCATAATCTGCATTGTAGTTTCTTATTATTTTTTTATTTTGTTGTATTTGGTGCTCACCAGAATTCCTTGTTCTTTATTTTGACTGTATTTATTTTCAAGTAGTTTTTCAAATAAGGGCTCATAGGCACTGTGTTCTCTGGGTTCTTTCCTATTTGCTTTATATTTGTACGGTAGCTTTGCTCAGTATGATAGCATTAGATTATAGTTTCTTTTACTCATATTATTGTACACAGAGTCTGCTATTATATGGTATGGTAGACAAGTCTGAAGCCAACCTGTTATTTCTCCCCTTGCATGTGACGCTTTTTCTCACTGGATACATGGAGGATTCTTATTTGTCCTTAAATTCTTAAGCAGGATGTATCTCAATGTTGAGTACCATACAACAATTTTCCCTGAAATTTCATATATTTCTAAATTCAGGTTTCATTATTATTACTCATTTCAGGGGAACATATTTTTATATTGCATATTTTAATTTTTCATTCCATTTGTTGAATTCTTGACTTCAGAGATATTAATTATTATTAGGTTGGCTTGCATTTGTCTGTCCTTTGTGTTTATTAACTTCTTTCCATTAGTTTAATCTCTTTCTGTTTTTATCTGCTTTCACTGAAATTTTCTCGAGCCTTTTCTCTGTGATATTAATTGATTTCCAGACACGTCTAGTTGTTCCACAACTTTTCAATATATTTGTTTTTCAAAATAAATATGATCTATCGAAGGACATTTTGGTAGTTTCCATATCTTGGCCACCGTGAATAAAGCTGCAATGAACATTGGAGCACATATGTCTTTACGGATAAATGTTTTCAGATTTTTTGGGTAGATACCCAGGAGAGGGATTGCTGGGTCATATGGTAATTCTATTCTTAATTTTTTGAGGAACCTCCACACTGCCTTCCATAACGGCTGCACCAATTTGCATTCCCACCAACAGTGTATGAGGGTTCCTTTTTCTCCACAGCCTCTCCAACACTTGTTACTATTTGTCTTGTTGATAGCCATTCTGACTGGGGTGAGGTGATATCTCATTGTGGTTTTTATTTGCATTTCTCTGATGATTAGTGATGTTGAGCATTTTTTCATATGTTCATTGGCCATTTGTATGTCCTCTTTGGAGAAATGTCTCTTCAGGTCCTCTGCCCATTTTATAATTGGTTTGTTTGTTTTTGTTGTTGTTGAGTTATATGAGTTCCTTATATATTTTGGATATTAACCCCTTATCTGAGGCGTCATTTGCAAAAACCTTCTCCTATTCATTTGGTTGCCTCTTTATTTTGTCAATGGTTTCTTTTGCTGTGGAGAAGCTTTTAATTTGATATAGTCCCATTCATTTATTTTAGCTTTTACTTCCCTTACCTTTATAGTCAAATTCATAAAATGCTCTTTGAACCCAAGGTCCATAAGTTTAGTAACTATGTTTTACTCAGTGCAATTTATTGTTTCATGTCTGGTGAATGGATAAAGAAATTGTGGTATATGCACACAATGCAATACTATTTGGCCATAAGAAAAGATGAAATAATACCATTTGCAACAACATGGATGGATCTTGAGATTATAATGCTAAGCGAAATAAGTCAGACAGAAAAAGTAGAGAACCATATGATTTCACTGATATGTGGTACATAAAACTGAAAACAGCAAAAGAATAAGACAAACCAATGAAGAAATAAAAACTCATAGACATAGACAATATTTTAGTGGCTATCAGAGGAGAAGGGGGGTGGTAGATGAGGGTAAATGGGGTCAAATATATGGTGATGGAAGGAGAACGGACTCTGGGTGGTGAACACATAATGTGAGATATCGATGATGTATTACAGAATTGTACACCTGAAATCTATGTAACTTTACTAACAATTGTCACCCCAATAAACTTTAGTTAGAAAAAATAAATAAATATGATCCTCAATATCATGCATATGGTTGTGAGTCGATGATCCCTCTCTCTTTGAAAATAAATCTCATTCTAAACATGATATAAGATCATTTTTAAGTTCTTCTTGGATCAATTTACATTCACAAAAAATTGTTCTATAGGAGGATTACTTTTTTGGGGAGGTGGGCGGGGGGTCAGTGGGATATGTTTTCTTCTAGATTAGGTTTTTACCATGCAAAAGATTTCCCTTTTCTTTTTACTGTAATATCTTTGCCTAGTTGCCATGTAAATTCTGTCACCTTGTTCATGGTTGGGTGGTTCTGTCCAAGTCTCTTATTCAATTTGATGCAGTGTCTCACTGTATTTGGGAATTCTGTCTTTTCTTTCTCAACAATAGTTTGAAGACTGAGCCTTTGATATGTTTTCTTTTTATTGTAGCCCAGGGAGTTGTCAAGGGGAGGAGGGGAAATCAACTGCAGAGGTACACAGATTTATTTGGGCTACACTCTTCCGAAAGTTTATGAAATGTGTTGTATGATATTTTACTCCTTCTGGTTGGGAAGGTGGGATTTCCATTTCCATGGGGGAACACTTAGATTTCAGGCCACTGTTCCAAGTCAGCGTGCATTCCTAGAGGCTTTATTTCTATCATTCAGCCCTGTTGTTCACTTTCTTCATTTATCTGTTTTCCTCAGCAAGGGTTTCCATTACCTCTCAGTCAGAATTGGAACAAAGATGCTAGTCATTCAGTTTGCCTTTCATTGTATTTGAGAGTTTTACTGAGAGTTCTTAGGAATTTTGCCACATTATGTTGTATGGTGCCTTTTCCTTCTGTTCAAAATCTTATCTTTTCTACTTTGACTATGATTTTTGAAGTTTTTGAGTATAGACAATGTTTCTTTCTTTGGTTGCTGTTAGATGTTTTTTTTTAATCTTTTTTTGAGTTATTATTTTTTGTTTGCTATTTTGTTTGTTATAGGGCAGGGAGATTGCTTAATCAGCTTTATTCTGCTATTTTAAAACACATTTCCCCTCATATTTAAATTTTATACTACCATGTATTGAGATACAGTGCTCAAGGTACATGAAATCTTAATAAGTGCTCTAGCAATCATAATGAGAAAATGCACCAATGAGAAGATTTGGGTTAGAGTCTTGTCTCTGCCACTTGTTAGCCATGTGACCGTAGGTTAGTTACTTTTCCTCTTTGGGTCTGAGTCCTTATTAACAAAACTTGGTTAATAACAATGATAATAATACCTTCTTCACTGGGTAGTTTTATAGGGTGTAGTAGAGAACATCTGTGAAAATTATAGGTAGGCAAGAAACACTCTTATACTTTGAATGCTTTGCAACATGTCATTAGAGCCATACTAAAATTATACTGATATGTGCTTTTAGAAGCAGTAAAAATAAAATTTTTAATAATTTTGCTATATTGTGGAATGTTTATTATAAAAAGAAGATGAACCTATAGAATAAAATAAGAAATCACAATTAACCAAAATCTCAGGCTCTATTTTCACAGAATATTGACAGTTGCTTTCAATTTCATTAGTAATGGCTTTGTTTTCTGCAGCTTTTCTGTAAATTTCTGTGAAGTCTAAAGTTGGCTTTTTTTCAGTATGGGAAATTTCAGTCTCTGGATTTAACTTCTTTTCATTTGTCTCACCTTCCTTAAATAAATAATGCAAGGCAGCAGAGTTTGCATGAGTTTGAAAGTCTCTGCTGACCTGGAAAACAAGTCTGTCAGGTATATTTTCTGCGAGACTATCAAGTTTGCAGTAGAGGGAAGTGAAAATCATCAAGGTTTTGTCCAGTATCATAGCCCCTGTCTGCAATATTTAAGAAAGGATTTTTTTATGTTTCTGTATATGAGACGTGAGTAGTAGTGACAGGAGCTGGTAGTAGGACTTTGAGAATAGCCCCAGGGTCAGCCTGCCAGATCTGAGCTGACCAAGAGTTGGCTTGTTTTGCATTTTTGGTTTACACATCCAGAACGTGAAGATTTATCATGACAGCTGTTATTTACTGGGCACTTGTCATGGGACCGTGCTGAAAAATTTACATCTATTTTCTCATGCAATTCTAGCAATACCACTGCAAGGAGAGTATTACTCCTCACTGTAGCACTGAAGAAAATGTTCCCAGAATGGTCAAATAACTTGCCACTGTTAAGTGCCTCAGCTTCTAAATGATGCTTGCTAGCTGTAAATGGCTAGCAAGAATGTATGGCCTTTTTTTTTTTTAACATTTTTTTATTAGTTTCAGGTGCACAAAACAATGTCATAGTTAGACATTTATCATTTATATCCCTCACAGAGTGGAAACCCCTCTCGCCCTCTCCACTACCCCACTGACATCACACACAGCCATTATATTTCCACTGTCTCTATTCCTAATGCTGTACTCCACTTCATATATATATATATATATATATATATATATATATATATATATAGAGAGAGAGAGAGAGAGAGAGAGAGAGAATGTATGGTGTGGTTTCTCAGATTATAAAGTTCTCATTTTCTACTATTCTATATTGCTTCTCAGAAATCTCAATGAACAAAAAGTTATTTTCTTTGTTCCATTTTTTAAACAGCTTTATTGATATATAATATATATCCCAAAGGTTCACTCATTTAAAATATATAATTCAATGGTTTTTTAGTATGTTTACAGAGTTGGCCAACCATCACCATCATCTAAGTTTAGTTTATTTTCATTATACCAAAAAGAAAACTTAGAGAATAAAGATGCAAATTGCACAAGCAAAAGCAAACAAAAAAAAAAAAAGAAAAAAGATAATTTTTATTGCATACTTAATATACATTTGGCTACAGTTATATATTCTTCTATCATAGAATCTGTGATATTTGAAATGATAACCCCAATGGAGTGGCATTCAGTGAGGTTTCTGGTTTGGCTCTTGACCCTATCTTTCCAAATTTAACTCTTAGCTTTGTCCTCTCTCTACTCAAACCATGCATTCTGGTAATACACAGTATATCCAACACTTCCACTGCTCCTTTCCTGGAGGTTTCAGCCACTTGATATCCTCTTCCCAAGAATCTTTTTCTGTTGCCTATTTCCTTTTAATTCAACTTTCCCATTTTTACTACAAGTTGCTCATGATTATAATAATAGCTATTTATTTATTCATTTATTTATTTCCCAAGTGTGTGATGCATGCTTTAATGTCTTTTAGTCTTTACAACATCTGTATTTGGTAGAAATTGTTACCTTTTTTCTTGATCAATGAAGAAAACAGATCTTGAAGATCCCAAGATTACAGCTAGCAAGTGAAAAAGCACTGGGATTCATGTTTCTGTCCACAAAGTAGGTAGATAGTCTTAGTCTCAGAGCAATAAATATGTCAGACTACCTGGTTAGAATTCTAATTCCTTTTGTGCAAAGCTGCCTACTAATATGTGGACCAAAGTAGAAAAATTGGAACAGGTATTCCAAGCTTGTAAAGAAATCACTTGTAAAGAAGCCACTAGGGAACTTGGTAGTAATGGTGTTTTCTCTCCTCACTGATCTACACACTTACTTCACCGAAGGATTTGACCTGTCCTTCTTCTGCCTCTCCAGGTTTCTGCCCAAGAGCTGCATAAGCCTTTTGCTGCTCTAACACTCTTAGGAGAAAAGGATGTCGTTGTTGTGTGCCAATCCTGTAGCAGGGCTCTGAGCTGGGTGCTGTTGCCTGCTCAGTCCCATAGGATTGAGCCCCAGGCCCTGCCCTGTGAATGTGCTAAGTAATGCAAGTCTGAGAATCTCAGGGCCCTTTCATTTACACAGTGAAGAGATGTGACCTGGGTATATTTGTAAAGAGAAGTGCAGTTGTCAGGTTTGGGCACACAGATGAGATTATATGCCTAACAGTTTACAGAGTTTACTCATTGAGTACTCACAACAGCCCAATTATTTAGGTTCTCATGTTATATCTAATTGATGAGAAACTGAGACCTGATAATTGACAGAACCAGCTAAATCCTCAGGTCTGTCTCATATCAAAAATGGTACTCTTAATCAGTTCAGCGTGGTACAAAAATTAAGTTTATATATATATATATATATATATATATATATATACACACACACACACACACACACATATATGAGGAGCGCCAAAATAATGTATACAAATGGACACTTTGGTCAACGCTGCTCAAGCAGTAGTTTGCCATAATCAGATGTGTCTGGATGCTGACGGTAACCACTTTAGCACCTCTTGTAATTGCAGAAGTCAAATGTGACTTGTATTCATCTTTCGTTATCAGTATTTATTGAATATTATGATTTTAATAGTTTTCCTTTCTAAAGTGTGTATACATTTTTTGGCACTATATATATATATATATATATATACATTATATATATATAATGAGAGAGAGTTTTATAAATGTTTATATATATATATATATATATATAGGTAGCTTTTGTTCCTTGCCTAATATAAAGTGGTCATATTTTGAGCATTACTTAAAATATCGACACAAAGTATGAAGACATTCATTTTAGAATACTTTATATTAATTTAACAGAAATAAATGTTTTAACAACTTTTAGATAGGACTATTTCATGAAGTAGATATACAGTTGACAACAAAGGGCCAGGTGATACTTTGCCTCTCCTTGAGTACTTAAATCTAATTTATTATCTAATGATCTTAGTCAATCTAAAGCATCTATATAATTCAATAGAAAAACACTTGACTTTGTTTGTGGAAACTATAAAACCCTTGGTAACTGCTTTTAAGAATTTAATTTTTATTTAATTGGAATCACTGTGCAACTTAATGTTTTTTCTCATATGTTAAATACCTTTTCCTACTTGTAGAAGATGATGTGCTTTGATATGAATTTATACTGAATTTCTAAATCTGTTGGTAGTGTGCAGAGACTAATATGTATGTGCATCTATATACATATAAAAATGAATTTGAAGCTTGAAAATATATATAAATGTCCATGGTTGATCACTCTTATTCTTCAATTATTTTATATTTCTCCTAAGAGTTTAAGTAGCATTTAGGTATACTATTGATTTTCTTTTTCATTAAAATTAGTAATAAGTGGTACTTTAATAATTTTGATTGTGTAGGTGGCCAAACTGCTGTTCTTAGAGTTATTTTGTGATAGCAGATGATCTTGGTGAAAATACTTATTTGTGTCCTGAACCTTCAATCTTGAAATAGTGTATACATTTAAAAAATAGTATTATAGCTTAAAAGCATTTCAGAGATGATTTTTTTTATGTTTATGTCTACATTCATTATTAGAAGACTAACTGCTTGAGAACAGTGACTGCTTCTTATTCATAATTGTAATCCCAGATCCCAAGATCCTGGCACATCTAGATACCCAAAGGTGTTTTGTGAATGAATGAATAAATGGATGAAAAGCATATTAGGTAATTGGCAGGTACATATGAGCTTACAACTGTAAGCAGTGATTCCATGGATAGCAGAAAGATTTCTCCATACCTATGAAGAATGTTGAGGAACA
Source organism: Rhinolophus ferrumequinum (assembly GCF_004115265.2). NCBI lineage: Eukaryota > Metazoa > Chordata > Mammalia > Chiroptera > Rhinolophidae > Rhinolophus > Rhinolophus ferrumequinum. Next base: position 66,942,008 of record NC_046285.1, read on the forward strand.
TTCTTGCCCCTATTTCCCAAACTGTTTTTCCCTAATTGAATGAGACCAAATGGAGTGGGAGGGAACATTTTTGAGTTAATGTTCTTGGTAGCTGGATACTTGCAAATAATTCTGTCCAGATTATAATAATACATTAAGAAGAAAGTATCGGTGATTTTCTTCTTGTCCCCTTTCTATCAAAATTTGTATTCCTTTGTTTTTCCTCCTCTTATGAAATTTATTTTCACTGCATGTAGACCAACATAAACATGGCCGCTTCTACATTCACCTTGTACTTGTATTTTAGAATCTTTCCTGAAACTATTTATCATTTTTCCTTTACGGGTTCTGGAAAACTGATGTATTTCAGAGATTATGTTATTCAAGTTCACATACCTAATGTGACTTGAGCTAGGGTGGTGTAAGTGTATTGACAAAAAGTCAATATATTGGTGGTATATTTTGGAAAAGACTTGGTAGGTCTTGACAAATTGGATTGTACAAGTGAGGGAATGGGACAAATTAAGGACAACAAGAAGTTTCTGATGTAAGTAGCAGTGTAGATGGTGATTTTTCTAAGAGAACATGAGGATTTATTGTAAGAGAAAATTAAATATGGTGTAAAAATCTAGTTCTACTTCAATCCAATGATGGGCAACAGAAACTGGATTTACCTTCCCACCTGAAACTATTAAGAAAACAGACAAAATATATAAAACAATAACTCAAAATGTTGATCATCAGTCAATTAAATACATTGATCCATCCGTGAGAGACTGGAAACAAATGAGGTGAGCCTTATGTTTGCCCCAGCTTACTGGCTGGAGAGTTTCCAGGTGCTGCATAGAAGAGATGGGGGAGACCCAGATATAACTCAATGATCTTCCTAAATTGAAGAGGCAGAGCTAGGAATTTGGGGAAGCTAAGAATGCTAAAAAATTACATGGTAGAATATATGAGAGGAGAGAGCTGCAGAGAAGAACTCTAAAGATATCGAGAAAAACCTAGGGAGAATTGTCGCCAAAAACATAGATGCAAAGATTCTTAACACAATTCAAACTATATATCTCATGACTAAATGAGTTTTATCCCAGGAATATAATATAGCTTTTACATTTACAAGTCAATAAATGTTATCTCCCATGTTAACAGACTAAAAATGAAAATTCATATGATCATCTCAATAGATGCAGAAAGAAAGAAATATTTGGCATCCAACGTACATTGCTGATAAAGTCTCTTAGTAAACTAGTTATAGAGGGAAACTTCTTCCACATTATATAAAGCATCTAAGAAAAACTGGTAGCTAATAGCATACTAAATGGTTTCCCCTAAGATCAAGAACAAGGTCACGACATCTGTCTCACTGCTTCTATTTATTAAGTATTTTTTGAATATTATAAATAGTTGACCCTTGGATAAATCCCCTGTGCAGTCGAAAATCTGTGTTTAACTTTTGCCTCCCCCAAAACTTTACAACTTTACTATTGTCCCTTTGTATCTGTGGGACATTTGTTCCAGGATACCCCAACGATACCAAAATCCACAGATACATATAGTCAACCCTCTGCATCCACAGATTCCCAACCGTGGATTGAAAATACTGGTTTTAATCCATGGATGGTTGAATCCATGGATGTGAAACTTGGAGATACAGTGAGCCATCCAACTCTATGTTTATTGAAAACTATCTGCATATAAATGGACCCCCATGGTTAAAACCCATATTGTTCAAGGATCAACTATAGTATCAATTAAAAAAGAGATTTCTTGATTGTTTGTTAATAGTATATAAAAATAAACTTGATTTTTGACTATCGAACTGTGTCTACTGACCTTGTTAAATTTACTTACCAATTCTAGTAGTTTATCTATAGAGTCTATTCGATTTTCTATTTATATTATATTTCTTGTTATTTATGTATAATGCCAATGTTACTGCCTCTGTTTAAATCCCCATGCCTTCAATTTTCTTTTTTTTTGTGCCTTAATGTACTGGCTAGGACCTCAAATACAATGCTGAATAAAAGCAGTGATATCAGACTTCTATTTTTTATTCCAAAACTTAGGAAGATTTTTTTCAACATTTGACATTAATTTAATGTTTGCTATAGATTTTTGTGGATATCCTTTAATAGAAAACAAATTACTTTCTAGCATTAGAATGCTCGAAGTTTTTTAAGTTGGATGTACATTAGCATTTATTAAGATGATTATATATTATATATATATATATATATATATATATATATATACACACTGTTATGTAACAACAGAGATTGATTTTCAAATTTTAAGCTAAATATGCATTCCTAGAATAAACTTAATTTGGTATATTTCTTTTACATAAATTGGAACTTAATTTGTTACATTCATTTCAGCAATTTTGCATCTATATTCGGTGATTTCTTTTCTTCTATATTCTTCTCATCTTTACATATTAAGGTTAGATGTCTTCCTGGAATAAATTGGAAATGCTTTCTCTCTTTTTAAATCTGTAGAATGTTTTGCATAAAATTGGTTTTATTTTTTTCCTTAAATACTTGGTGTAATTTACCAGTAATGTTATATGAACCTATAGTTATCTTTGTGAGAATTTGAGAAAATACAGATTGAATTAAATTATAAACTATAGAACTAATCAGATGTTCTGTTTCTCATTGTGTCACATTTGGCAAATTGTGATTTTCAAGAAATTTGTTTAATCTCAGTATCATAAGTTTTAACATAAAGTTATTCACAATAGATTTTATTACCATTTTAATTTTTGTAGAATCTGTAGTAATGTGTTCTCTTTATTCTTGATATAATTTGTATTCCTTCTCTTTTTTTTCTTCATCAGTTTGCTAAGGACTTATTACGTTTATTCATTTTTATCAACCGACTCTTGCATTTGTTAATTTTCTCCTTTGTATATCTGCTTTTTGTTTCATTTATGTCTGCTCTTTTAAAAAATGTTTTTTTGCTTCTTGAGGTGGAAACTTAGATAATAGATTTTCAGCCTTATTTCTTTTTAAAATTTATATAGTTAAGGCTAAATAAGCACTGTCTTCTATAAGCAGAAGTGTCATGTTTACAAATTATTTCCCAATTATCAATTTAAATATCTTCTTTGTCCCAAGTGATATTTATATTTTATTTATTTAAATGATCTAGTTATCCTTTTTTTTATTTATTTCTTGATCAATTCCATTCTGGTCAGGAAACATACTTTGTATATATTCTTTTCTGCTTATTTCATCAATTATAGAGAGAGGACTATTTTCCTATGGCAGGATCTTTCAGGGATGTTAATAGACAACTAGGGTTGTAATCGATTCCACTTCTCCTTGGTGAACCTTGAACTACAATATTTGTCTTGTAAGAACTCTGAAATTACAAAAATCTCTGCTTACCTTTATATCCTCTTAGCAGCTGCTTTCTGTTGGTTTTGACATTTCATACTGCATATGCACAGTTAGGAACTGGCACATATCTCTGGGGAAATTGCATGTAGAATCTTGTGCTTTTTTTCTCTGACACTTTCTTTTTTTCAGGAACTTGGGATCTCAGTTACCCAAATCCTGGATGCCTTGATTGCTCTTCAATGTGTTCAAACCACAGTTTAGTTTTAGTTAACTGAACTTTTAGAGTTGTTTTCAATACAAGGGTAAGTCTGATACCAGTACTGCATTATAGTTGCTGTACCTTATTTATTTCAGCTAGATTGAAATTCTTGAGGATGGAATACTGTCTTAAAAATTTCTTTAAGTCTAGTACATTGGTAAGCATATTATATATTTTATCAATATATAAAAAGCGATAAAATTTTTTTGCTTCTCCTCTAAATCATCAAAACCACAGTGCTGCAAGAAGGATCACAGAATGGAAAAACGGTAATGTTTTGTAACTGGAAAGAGTTGAATGCTTAATCCAAATGTAATATTACAATGTGTGCGACTTAGCCAAGTTATTGAACGTGACTTTGCACAAAAAGATGATAACATTTTGCCATGTTTGCATAAAAATTGAGTAACATAATACATAGTAAGTGCTCTTAAATATTCAGTTGATTTCTTTTACTCTCCACTGGGCTCAGTAACACATGTTTTGACTACAGTGGTCAACTCAGCTTTTACTTTTTCAAAATAAGATAAAAAATGACAATCTTAGGTACTTGCGCAAAGTTTCAGTTTTACAGATTTAGTGATAGCAGTGACATAAATGACAGAGAAGCTGGTACTTAAATGGAACCTTCCAACTACTTCAGTTTTACTGGTGCACTCCAGGGAATCAGGAATAAACCTGAAAGTACAACCCAGCAGAAAAGGAGCAGTCTCCTATTTGCCCGAGTTAGCCAGGAATTTAGTCTTGTGAGACATAGAACTAAAATTCGAAAATTCACTTAAGCCTGTGCAAAGTATCGTTTTCTCTACTTGGATCAAACTGCTTTATGTCATAAAGGAGAAATGCTCAGGAGAACTGCTCCCACATAGCTGAGTTCAGCTTCTTTTGATCCAGCAAGAAGATATTACAACCTCAGAAACACTAAGACTGGATGGGGAGTCACAAAGACCTGAGTGCAGGTCAGGCCTGTCATCTAAATATACACAGTTCCTTCCCCTCAGACCATGCAGGCAGCAAAGAGGTATTACAGCTGGGAGACGAAGCTTGCTATTCATCTTATCTCTGAAATCAGTTTTATTCCCTTTACATAATTTATCATTAACTTCTCCATGCTGATTCTTTTGAAAATAAGCATCCCCCTGAGCTATTAAAGCAGAATCTTCAGGGCTTTAAAATGGTTTTGTTCTTGTGGAAATAATCTTAGGAATTATGTAAATATAGCACTTCAAAAGAGTTAAAATCATGTACATGAGAAATATAGTATTATGGAGGCATTTATATCTCTCCCTTTGTGGATTATAGTTAGATTTGAGGCATGAACAGAAAAAGTGTAAATAATCCTATACTACACCAAGTACGGAGACAAAATGTTCAACAGCATAGTCAAGATCCTCTCAATTTTGTTTAGTGCAGGGAGTATTCAAGTTTAATTGAAGTGCTGATATTGAACTTTTCCCAAATAAAAAAGATATAGTATTAGAGAAAATGAGGTGAAAAACAACTATTGCCTGGGAACTATCATTTAGTCTTCACAATCCCCAATAGCAGATTAAATTCTAAGTTGAGTTTAATTTTCTTCTAGTTATAAATCTAAGTGACCCAAACAACCTGAGATGTTCACAGCAGACTTTGAAATAATGGAATAATTGTGTGGGTGCTTTCTCTCTGTTCTTCTGAATAAAGCAGTGGAGGGAGACTTACAGCCTAGTTTTACTACTTTCAACTTTTCGATCTTCTAAAATGAAAATTGTATTTTCTAGTGTTCTTGGAGTTAGCTACTGTATGACAAGAGGAGCCATGAATGAAAAGTCTCCTTTTGTCTTTTGTTTCCATAGAAAAAAACCTAAATTTCTTTGCACTGCTCCTGTAATACTTTTCATCCCTCAAAAAATTCAGCAAGCAGTCAGTCTTGGAAGTACGCATGTGATATTAATTAAAATGTCAAAACAAAACAAAACAAAACAATTAAAAATGGACTATTAAAGAAAGAATTCTAGTGTAGAATCTTACTTTCTAGAGTAGAATCCATATAAGCTATGGAAAAATAAGTGCTTAACATATGGCTCTTGGTTATTTATTTGTTTCTGTATATGTTTAGGTATCTTAAAGAGTTTGTTATATCTTCAATTTAGGAAAACTATGGCTTATATTTTATAAGCCAATTTAGGAAAACTATGGCTTATAATGGCTTATATTTTATAATTAAGAAATAGTTCACCTATAGAGAAAAGTAAAGGAATAATATAGTGAAAATATAAGGACCCATTAAAAACTTTTGCTAATTCAAAGCAGTTTGCCAATTTATTTATTTGTTTTATGCTTTTAAAGCAATATGATATTAAAATATAGTTTAAATCCTTTGTGTATTCATTTCTGAACCCTTTTCATTTCCTGCCTCTATTGAAATAATCACTATTCTAAATGTGTTTTTTTATTTCTCTTTTGTTTAAGCTTACATATAAATATATAATTGTATAACATAATACATATTATATATATTTGAAATACATGTATTTTTAAGGTAATAGAGATGCAATATGTTTATGTGTTTAAGCAACATATATGTATATACATATATATATTTCTTGTTTTTAACCTTCTTAAGAATAATTTAAGCTGTAAATAATCTTTTTCAATTTCTAGTTCAGTCATTTTAGCTGCTAGATATGGTATCCTAGTGTGATAGATGAGAATTTATTTATCCATTCTTTTGATATTAGATTTTTATGTCGACTCCCATTTTTGTGTGAATGTGTAAATGTAGCAATATGCATTCTTATGAATAACTCATTGAGTACACATGGGAAACTTTCTCTAGGGCATATGCCTGAGTGGGACTACTGGAAGAAAGGGCATGTCTATCTTCAACTTTACTTTTTATTGGTAGTTGTGCTAATTTACATTCCCACCAGCAGGAAACTTGAGTCTCAATTCCTCTATATCCTTGTCAACTATTGATATTATATAATATATTGTGCATTGATTGGAGAGGTCATAAAATTAAATCAAATATAGCTCCAGAAATGTTATAAATTGCTACAATAATCTTATAGTCCCAAGGAATGTTTATCTGTTGTTTAGGAGATTTGAGCAGTCTGCACAGATTTGAGCAATATATAGCCCCTTCAAGGAATAAAAACTAGAAGCTATCTATCCTGCCTCCTCTTTCCTCATTCCTTCAACTTTCATCCTATGAGGCGTGGTGGCCAATAGAAGAAGCTCTTGGAAGCATACTAGTCATCTGTGATTCTGCATCTCTGTTTGCAACTTAAAACAAATATGTTAAATTACTTTCTGCATGGGGAAAGCATGTCATGGTTCTCATAACAGGTCTTATTTCATTATGTATAAATGAATTGGTTGCACTAGCCTAGTGATTTTAGAGCGTTAAATAATACTATGTCTTTGGAATCAGTCATCTTGGAGATGTAAGAAAATCTCTGAAACTAGTAGTCGTAGACATGACAACTTGTTATAACAAAATTAACAAATTTGTATTCTTATATAGAATACAAATTTATGTTAGTCCTACCTAAAAAAATTATTCAAAGCTTCTTTTTTTACATTTTTGGTGAGATCTCCAAGGGGCTGCATATCCTAACAAATTCTGTGTAGATTATTTTTAAGGTAGTAAATAATCATAGGGACACTCTCTAGAAGTCCTACGAAGGTTACCCTGAAACACTGATTCAGTGTCTCCTGTATAGTGCTTGTTTAGAAGGGACAGTTCCTTGGGGTTTCACCTTAACTGTTCACAAAACCACAAATCCTCCACCGAACTCTAAGATACTTGCTCTTATGACCCCAAGTGGGTGGGGAATTTATTTTTCCTTGAGTTCACGTTGCTTGGACCCATACCACACAATTCCAAACTAAGACTAATCCCAAAACTCACTTTGTCTCAAGAACCAGCCTGACATCTCAAAATCGACATAGTTGAACATAGAAATGGTATCAGATTTTCATTCAAAAGTTTAAAAAATGGTTTTATTGCCAAATTAAATTGGTTTTTATCTTATTTTTGTCTTCATAAAGAAGCAAAGTCCTCCAATTTGTTTTTCTCCCAGTACTTTTCTGATGGTGGCAGAAATATAATAAAAGCTGTTGGGACTGGTATCTAATTAGATAATCAAAATGTTGGCTAAAGCAGGAAATTATGAAAGTTATACAAGCCCAAGGTAAATGCTTTATTTTTGGCTTAAAACATAAATGTACGTTTATTTACAATAATTTAAAGTAAAGATTTTTCCTAACATATAAATCTATTCAATACATTTTTTTAAATTTTTTTATGGCATAAACCATATACAGAATTCATTCTATAATTTTCAGGTTTAGTTCTCCAGAGTAGAACATGATTTTAAAGACAACTGCAAAGAAATGTTTTAGTTTTTTATTATATTTTGAGTCTTCAGCATTGGCTCACCCACAAATAATTCAATAGCATTTTTATTTAAGAGTTTATGATAACCAAGCTTTTTAAAATCATTCAATTAATTTTTCACAGAAATAAACCATTTTTGGCACTTATATTTCATCAATGTACATGCTTTTTAATTAAACAACAGAATTGCCATAACTAGTGTGTTTTTGTCATAGTGTTTTTGAAAACAATCACAACTAACTCATGTTAATCGTGGAATTCTACTTGTGAACCAGAGTGTCAACCATACTGCTGGAGTGTCCACTAGCTGAAGACATGTCATGTGTAGCAAAATAGACAATATTAATTAACATTCAAGTAAATTTTTGCTAAGAGAATATCTTTTTCTATTACTATAGTCATAGGGAATAAGGCAATGTCGGAATCAATTTCTTTTGTCCTAACTCATTTTGAAGGAAAATAGAAAGAGGATAGTCTAGGGTATTAGTAAAGCTTTTAAAAATCAAAATCAAGATGAGATTTCGTGATTCACAAACAGAACAGAAACACAATTCAGTATTTAGAGGCTTAATCCATAGACCTCTAGAATCCAGCTCTAAGACCAGGAAGGAAACAGAGGTGTCTGGGGTTCAATGCTGTGTGATAATACGGATGAGACTTACTCATATAAGGCCTGGAGTCATATTAATGATATTAAACTGAAGCAGGATACATTTACGAGTATGAACTGTGATTTAATCTGTTTTGAGGGCTACCTTTGGTTGCAACTAGTACTGAGCTGCTGCCTAGAGCAAAAGAGGGAAGAAAAATGGAGGCATATCAGGACCAACACCAAAGTGTCCACTAACTCAGAAACTGTATTTGTGGAAACCTCATGAAATAGGCCCAAACATTCGTTTTAAGAACTTATTTCTGAAATATATGTCTGTGAGCTGGTTAAAGACAACCGTAAAGCCACAGATTCAGATAACTCAAGAGAGACACACAAACACATAAAAAAAAAAAAAAAAAAAAAATGACAACGATAAACTTTCCAAGAAATTCCCAATCAATGTGATCATGAAAATTAAGATTTCAAAACATAAGAGGAAATCAACTCCATGACAGATAGTCACAAATTCAACATAAATGTTTCCTTCTTGAATTCAGAATGGTGAGACATTACTGCCTCAAATATAGTTTCTCTCATTCCCTATACCCTTCACTTCTTGAATTTGTATTAGATGTATCTTGGAACTTCACAATCGTTCCTTGGCAATTCTTCCCTCATCTTTCATATTTTGCATCTATTTATAGCTCTTTGTAGACCCACCGGGTCAAGTCCTTAGTACAGTGTTCCAATTATCTCAATTTGTGTATGGCTTTGCCCAAATAAGCATACACACATAATTTAATTTTAATGTTGATATTTTCATTTCCAAAATTAATAATTGGCTTTAAAACATTCATCTAGTTTTGACACATATGTCTCCTTTAGTTTCATAATTTTTGTTATTCATGAATTTTTTTTCTTTTATCACTTTGAGGATTTTCGAAGCCATTTAAATATATATTTTTTCCAGAGGATTTTTCAGTTATTTGCATTTATTCAGGAGGAAACTATCCTAGTCAGCTAGATTATCATTCAAGAGTGAGAAAAAAATAAGATATTTTCAGAAATATAAAATCTGATAGTTTATAATTGAAAGATTCTGCTTCAAACATTACTAAAAGATGTTCTTCAGCAAAATAAATAAATTAATTCAAGGAAAAGAATGCAATGCTATAAGTACTCATTGGCAAAAAACAGTGGTAAATGATGTTGATGAGTCTATTAAAGATAAGAAAAAATACAACTCTGAGTCACAGAGATGATTGCAGAGGGGTTGGAAAGTAGCTAAAGTATATTAATTCTCTGTTATTTGATAAAAGGTATACTAAATAACTTTAGACTTTGTTGAGATGGTATAAAGTCAACATTAATGCTAACTATGAAAGAGTAAACACTAAAAAATATGGTAATTCTTATTTTTCTTAGAGAGCTTGTTTAGGAAAGTTTTATGTATGCAATACAGAGCGATCTAAAGAAAGCGTAATCCAACGGATGGTAAAAAATGAAAACGGAAAGAGAAAAAAAAAGAATGGCTAGTAAAAAAAAATAAGAAAAGATTGAAGAAATAATTCTACACTTAACCAGTAATCATAAGACATCTTAATGTGCTAAACTGTTGCACATAAAAAATAAAAGACTATTTGATACTTTATATTGAAATAAAATTCAGAAAAACACAGCTTCTAAGGAATGCTTAAAGTAGTACAGAAATATAAATACAAAAAACAAACATACTATAAAATCCTAACCAAAATACAGCTGGTATAGCAATATTAATATGAGACAAAATAAAATTTAAGAGAAAAAAGTACATTATTTGGGTTGGAGAGAAATTTTACAAAATGATGAAAGGAAAAGAAATAAGATAATACAATATTGAACTTTCACACAACTCACATTTTTCCCTTGGAATTTATATATCAAAAGCCAACAGATCTACAAATATAATCGCAATGGGACATAACATATCTTACAAAAGAGTAAATCGATCAAGAATATAGAATTAGTAAGCATTTTAAATTCTTTGATGATATAGATATAATTGGTTATTTTGATATGATAGATCTGAAAAAGCACATGGTTTTCTAAGCAAACACAGAAAGCTTACAAAAGTTAACAATGTGGCAATGATAGACCATATAAGTGTAATTCACTACATTGACAGATGCAACATCTGTGGTCATATTTTAGGCATAGGCATACGTACCTATGCCTAAAAAAAAAAAAAATTGAATTTGATCAAATTCAGCATGTATTAAACAAATATTTCTTTACTGCTTACTATATGATGTGCACTTTTCTAGCACTAGGAATGCCATAGGAACTAAGACAGACAAAATCTCTGTCCTCATCGTTCCTATATATTCGTGGTCAAGACAAAAAATGAACTGTATATTTGGATGTATATATAGGCAGGTAGTGATAAGTTCTACGTAGAAAATTAAAGAACTATGGGTGTGTTCATTTACTCGAATGTGTGTACTACTTTAGATATTTTTGATGGTATGGTCAAAGACTGCCTTTTTGAGGAGATAAACATTTGGGCTGACACCTGAATGGGAAGAGGAAGTAATACATGGAAAAATATCTGAGGGAGAGGGTTTCAGGCAGAAGGAACACCAAGTACAAAAGACTGGAAGTGCTTCATATACTCAAGCATCGTCAAAGAATGCAACGTGTGAGGCAGGTTGAAAGACAGAGAGAGTAATAGAAGATGAAGTCAGATTATATAGAATCTTAAAAATCATGATAAAGATTCAGATTAAATTTTACATATGATGGAGAGCCAGTGGAGAAATTTGAGCACAAAAGGACATTAAATAAATTACATTTTGAAAGGTCACCCTGCTTGCTTGTAAAATTGACTCTCAAGGCAAAAGAGAGCAGTAAGAAGGCTATTGTAGACCACATGAGAGAAGGTAGTATAGCTCATCCAAGTCGGTATGAGCAGAGAGGTGAAAATGGTTCATTATGTTATAGTTTTAAATATAGGGCTCATTGAATTTGCCAGTCACTTGGATGTGAGAAATGCAAGAAAGAGAAGAGTCTGGAATGATTCCTAAGTTTGGACCTGAGTTTCTGTGTGAAAAGTGGTGCCATTCATTGAGATGGGGAAGTTAGAAGAACTTATTTGAGAAGGAAATAACAAGACTATTTTAGGCACATTAAGTTTGAAATGATTATTAAATATCTAAGAGGAAATGCTGAGTAGGAAATTTGTTATAACTCCTAGAAAATTAAGAGTAGGTAAGGTCTTTCCTTACCTTATATAAATAGCATCCGTCAATCAGGAAACATCATATAACTGGTAAAACAGCATCATTTCTATAAGGTAGCAAGAATTGAAGTGCCTATTTGTTTTCAGTATTGTGCTGGGTGTTATAACTAATGTAGCAAGAACAAAAGAAAATTTAAAATAATGTGTTAGTATTGGAAGAAAACAAAACAAAATTATGGCTATTTGTATGTAATTCATGTTTATGCAGGTAAAAGTAAAAGGAAATTTCAAAAATAACTATTGGCATTAACAGTAGTTTAGCACAGTTTCTAGACACCAGTTGCATTAGTTTCCTATTGCTCCTGTAACAAATTGTCACAAACTTAGTAGCTTAAACAACACCAATTTATGACTTTACAGTTCTGGAAGTGAGAGATCTGAAATGTATCTCAGGAGGGCTAAATTCCTTGTAATCCCCATGGGAGATGGTAGTAGCTTGTCTAAGTCGGTATAAGCAGAAAGCTCTAGGGGAGAATCTGTTTCCTTGTCTTTTTCAGCTTTTATTTAAAAGTAGCCTGCATTCCTTGGCTAATGGGCTCTTCCTGCATTTTCAGAGCCAGCAGCATAGCCTCTTCAAATATTTCCCTGACTGACTCTTTTGTCACCCTCTTCCATTTATAAGGACCCTTCTATTACGTTGGATTTACTGGTATCATCCAGGATAATCTGACCATCTCAAGATCAGCTATTTCTGTTTCAGTAAGTTTATTTTTCCCCCCCTGAGGTTTTATCTTGTTGTTTTGTTTGGAACCTATTCCTTTGTTTCCTTATTCTGCTTGACTCTGTATGTTTCTTTCTATGTATTAGGTAAAATAGCTACCTCTCCCAATCTTAAAAGAATGGCCTTGCATAAGAAATGAACCTTGTTGTTCAACCCTGCCCTAGTTCTTGGTTTTTTTCTTGAACCTTTGTGAATGTCTAAGCCACCTGATTTATCCTTGTAATTGTTGAGAGTCAGTAGTTGTTGAGGGTTTGCCAAGACCTGTTGGGTGTCCGAAGGGAGGGAATCTCAAGTCAGCAGCTAGTTTCAGGCTGATTGGAAGCCACATGGTCAGCAGCAGCTTTTATGGCAACATATACAGTTCTGTGGGACTGCAATCATAAACCTCCAGATCAGGAGATCTAGAGATGTCCTCTGAGTGGCAGTTGCAAAAATTGGGGCCGAGTGAGTATATAAGTTCCTTCTGGGGATGTACTGGTGAGCTGTAGTAAGACCTAGGGAGAGTGCAAAATGGCATTTCCCAGCCTAAGTTTCCTGAGAGCACCTCTGTAGCCTCTAGATGTGTGGTAAACCTGAAGCCTGCCCCTCAGGCTGAAGCCCCAGGACAAGGAAATAGGCCTTTTTCAAAGGAAGGCTGGGGGTATGTTTCAGTCGGCTGTGCAGTGCCCTGGGGTAATAGCCTGCCAAGAACTGTCTCTCTGATATTTACAGTCCTGTGGGACTCAAGAATACAAACCCTCCTGACCACCAGAGCCAGGTAATCAAGGATAGGTCTCCTGTGTGGTCTGTGCTTGCCCACAGGCTTTAGTGAGGCAGCTGGAGAGTGCAGGGTGGTGTGTGCCCTCTGGCTTTAGCAGGACAATGAGAGATTATGAGAACTGCACACCTCTGACAGTCCTTGCAGGGGAGAGAAGGAGTGCAAAAATGGTGTCTACCAGTCCCTCCATCTTTGAGAAAGTCCCCTTGGGCAGACTCTTTAAGCTAGCAAATGGATCTCCTTCACAAATAGTCTAGTCAATTTCAAACTGCTGCTTCTGCATTGGGCCCCAGGGGGAGTGAGTCAGTGTGTGAGCCCTTTAAGAGCGGTATCTCAGTTCTCTACAGCCCTTTGGGTCTCCTGGATGTAAGCCTCATTGTTTTTCAAAGTGAGATGTTTTGGGGTATTGTCTCTCTGATGCAGGTTCCAAGGGTTGGGGTGCCTGCTGTGTAGCGCAAACCTCTTATTTTGCTAAAGGCATTGACAGTGTATGTCTTTGAAAGTGCACAGTTCACTAAACTTTAAAAAATATCCATGGTAACCATTGCACCATGCTCTAAAGGCTCCTTGAATTTACTGTATCTGTAAGAAAACATGGAGATTTGGGATTATGGCTGGGGTATGGTAAAGTGAGCGTCTTTGCAAGAAAATTAGCTTTCTCTTACTTTCAATTTTTTAATGTTTTTTATTTCCAGTTTCTAAAACCAGTGGATATAAAGCAAAACAGAGTCTCTTTCAAAAGCAAAGTAACATTTAAATAAACATCTGAAAACACTGTTGTAGGTTGTAGCCTATACATACTTACCAAGTGTTAAAACACAGTGGGGTATATAGTCTCTGGTTTTTTCATATATAGTTCAATTGTAGAAACTACTGCTGGATAATTTATGGAGACTGTAAAAATAAGCTATGCATGTAAGAGGTGGAAAGGTGAAAAAGGAGCTGGTAAGTTTTCGTATTGTTGAAGGTTTCTCTTAGTTTTTCTTTCTGTTTTGGAAATTGTATCCCATTTTCATTCTTTAAATAGACTTGTTTATTCATTCATTTTGTTGTTCAATAAATATTTTTGAGTACTGGTAGGTCACAGGCTCTGTGCTGTGGATTAAAATACACCCCCCCCCCAAAAAAAAAATAACCAAAAACCCAATAGCCTATTCAACGTTATTTACTGTTTTCTCATGCTCAGAGACATATTGAAGTAGTTAATATTTAATGTGCACATTGAGACATTAAATCACTAGGAAGGCTTCTTCTTAAGAACAAACAATCAGCTAACTGAACAAACAAAATCCTGTATCATATTAAAATGTATTGGTCATGTAGTGCCCAGCTTCTTTGGTGATAGGGGCTATGTGGTACCTCGGAGTTCCTTAACATGCTTTGTTTACAGCTCATCACTTATAATTACATACTCAATGTCACTTTCTTTCCAGACATTGAGATCACCACCTAATGGCATAGGTCTGCTTATCCATTTCTATAGCCTTACCACCTTACATAATACTTGATGTATATTAGGCACACAATAAACATTTGCGGAATAAACGAATCACTGTAAGTGTGGTGATGCATGTTTCTGTGTCTGTGTTACTCTGTGTCTCGCCTCTTCTGACAGGCCAAGTAACGTTTTAGAGCAAGACTCAAGGTGAATAACTATGAAATAGCAGCTTTAAATTGACAGTGTATCAGAAGAGATACTTACATTTTTTATTCCTTTTTATTAATGTTTTTGGGGTTAATACAATTTTTGGAATATATGAAAGTATTTTTGCTTCAGCTTCAAAATTAAGCAAATTGAATGTTAGTCTTTTAAAAAATAAACATGATGTATTTGGTAACTATATATATATGCAAATATATATATACATATTTATTTACAATTATGTGTTTATTTATTTACAGTTTTAAATATATACCAGAGGTGCCAAGAAACTATACGCTAGTGGGCACTTTGGTTAGCATTGCTCAAGCAGTAGTTTGCTGTAATCAGAAGTGTCTGGACGCTGATGGTAACCACTTTGAGCACCTCTTGTAATTGCAGCAGTCAAATGTGACTGGTATTCATCTTTTGCTCCTGGTATACATTGAGTATTACAATTTTAATACAGTTTTCCTTTCTTAAAATGTGTATACATTTTTTGGCACCCTCTGTATATATTTATAGTTTTATGTCTAGGTCAGCATGTGGCAAGAACAATTCTGTGGTGAAAAAATGTCTAGTGGATCCAGCACCGCTTGGACAGGCTGCAGCAACGGATGCTCTTACATTGGTTTACTTTGCCATTTTTCATTGCATGAGCACTGTTGTTTTGCATCAGGTGTGTATTTTCTAAAATCATCACTGTATCTGTTTTCTTTCCCTTGTTTTCCTTGTCCAACCTTTCCAGTTTATCAGCACATCCTCTTGGCTCTAGATTCAACTTTGAATATTCAGCTTCTGCACTATTTCCACTGCTAACACTGGTCCGAACCACCATCCTCCCTCCCAGGACTTGCATGGTAGCCTCTCATTTGTTCTTCCTGTTTCTTCTCTTTGTCCTACTGTCTATTCTTCACAGAGAAGCCACAGTGAGCCTCCTACGATGTCACACAATGTAGTCTCTTGCTCTAAGCACCCCACTAGCTTCCTGTTTGCCTTAGACTAAAATGCAAAGACCTACTCATATTCTACAAGGCTCTATGTTATCTGACCCTGGTCATCTCTGACTTCATTTCAGATCTTTTCTGCCTCAGAGTCTTGTTTTTTTTCCCCATTCTTTCTGCCTGGAAATAGTTAACTAAAAATTTATGGCTTGTTCCCACCTTTATTCAAGTCAAGTCACTCTTTAAGTGTCACAACTTGAGAGAAGCCTTCCTTGTAAAATAGCTCACCTATCATTCTTTATCCTTTTATTATTGTGTTTTTATTAGGTCTTGTTAGCTATCTATCTGTCTGTCTGTCTGTCTGTCTGTCTATCTATCTCCCACTGGAATGTTAGCTGGGGTTTAATTTGACCTCATTGTAACCCCAGGGCAAAGGAAGTGCTGGTACATAGAAGGTGCTCAGTAAAGACATTTTGAACACACTGCTTTCTCCTTCCTGAAGGTTTCCCTCATGGCTGGTGCCATTAGCTTTGTTCCTTGCTTGTGCTACCTAGTATTGCCATATTAGTACCGTTTTTTTTTCAGCACATGCATTATCTCCATAGTAGATTGCAGGTTACATAGACAGAGGAACATGCCTTTTATGTCTCAGGTACTCTAAATATTTTTGCTCATAGTGGTGATATTTGGGTCTTCATTTCCTACTATTTATTGCAAAACAACAGGAAGAAAATAATAATGAGAAAGAACCCAATATGGCCTGACATTTTAACCTGCTGTCATGTTATCCTGAAGTGTCCAAATTGTTTTAGAGGTTTGCCAGTGTTTAACGGTTTTTTTTACAGTTGTCTATTGGCCAAATATTCCTATGTTAGATAACTTCTTAGCTGATGAATCTTGGTATTTCCGCTTTTAACAAAATATCTTCTTGTGTTTACTAATTGCAAGACATTTCCAAGTTTTGCTTGTAATTATGTGCCATTAGAAAAACTGGAGAGCTAAGTCGTAACATAAAGGATCACAAAATGTAAAGTGTGCAAAGGGGCAGTTTTATAAAAGTAGTGATTAAGAATGATGTCTCTGAAGCTAGACCTGCTTGGTTATCATCTCATTCTGTCATATTGTGACTGTGTCAAATATTTAAATTATCTGTGTCTAAGTTTCTTCATATGGAAATTGGAGATAACAATTCCTACCCCATGGGGTTGTTGTAAAGATGAAATGAGTTAATCTATGCAAAACACTTTTAACAGTGCCAGAAACATTGCATTACTGAATAATTATTAGCTCTAATTATTAATATAATGACACAGTTATTATTAAAGGCCTACATTTGTGAGAAAAATAATTTATTTATGTTTATACTTGGCATATAACATATTATGGAAACTCATGCAACATATTTGAAGAAAAAAACAACCTTGATTCTCTTAATTAAACTATATTTGGCTAATATTGGTCAAGTATTTTGCAAATTACCTTTGAGCAGAGAGATAGATAACAGGCAGTTAATAATTCATTAGAAGTATTAATCTCACTTTATCTTCCATGTCTGGGAGATGATCATTCACTGTTCTTGTAAAAAACAGGAAAAAAAAATAATGGCATTTGAAAAGCATAAAATATAACATATTTTGCAAAGACTTTGTATTTATTTTTCCATCCTATATTTTCATTTATTTTAAAAGCTTGTAAATCCTAACAAGGGGATCTTTTAAAAAGTTTTAATGAGTTGGGAAATTATTCTTTGTTGTTTTTACTTTATAAATTGCCAAATCTAATGTCAGAAAATTAAAAACATGGATTAGAACAAGAAAATAAAACCAACTGCCCAAAGAAAGGTGAAATTACAAATAAATTTTCTAGTCTAAGTCAAGTGAAAACCATAAATGTATTGAAAAGAAATTATATTAAAAACTAAACATTTGCTTTAAATTACATTTTTTTCTTTTGCATTTCTATGATGCCTCTTTAAAAGATTGTTGGTGCCTATTTAAATATTTGTTTTAATCTAATTCTGTACTTAACACTTACTAACAGCGAAGGATTTCTATGAGCAGTTTTTTAAAAGAGACACTGAAAACGTCAAGGTAACTTTTGTTTTTCCTAATTTACTCTAAATTTATTTTTCCTTTGTGTTTTAGTCAGTCTCTCCTACTGAATTGTGGAAATCTTTCATTTCTTTAGCAAAGGCAACCTGCTTGCTAGGAGTCAACCTGCAGCAACATTTGCATAGGAATTTTAATTCAATAAATGTATCAGTTTATAATGGAAACATCAATGCATCATTAACAACAGTTAAAGTGTAGATATTGCTGGTTATATGAATGCTATTCTATGAATTCATTTTCTCTAAATGAAGATCTTTCCATTTTCCATGTCTCTACTTCTTGAAATAAAAGTTGTTCACACTTCTTCCCAAAGAAACATCATTCAACATACATCTAATTACAATTCTGAGTGCTAGTTCATCGGTGAAGGCTTGCTTTGTTTAGTACCATTATTTCCGAGGCAAAGCAGAAACTGTACTGTAAATGTAAATAAAGATTTTCTCGTCATGAAACCACTTCAAAATCATCACTACCTGACACTTATTAACAATGCTAGTGATGGTAAATGCGCTTACTGAAACTATTGTTACTATACAGCTATATAAGCTTTATCAATATTTCACACTTTATTTAATGTCTTTTTAATAAATTATCTGAAGAGTTCCTTTTTGTAAATATTGCCCAATACTCAGCCTATTTAAGAGTGTGAAATACTGCATTAAGCAGTTCTTTAGTCTATATCCATCATAATTTTTGGCCACTGACAAAGGATATTAGTCACAAATCATGCTACCTCTA
The DNA here is from genome assembly GCF_004115265.2 of Rhinolophus ferrumequinum. Lineage (NCBI taxonomy): Eukaryota > Metazoa > Chordata > Mammalia > Chiroptera > Rhinolophidae > Rhinolophus > Rhinolophus ferrumequinum. Next base: position 66,960,756 of record NC_046285.1, read on the forward strand.
TCTACCTGCATGCCCCATGTCCCAAGACATCAGGCTGTTTAATGTCTGGTCTATCTGATTAAGAGCTAGTAGAAACTGAGGAGCAGAATAGGCAAGATTTGACCTAAGCAGAAAATCCTAAATGAACCAGGTCTAGATCCAGATCACATATATCTAACTTCCTTTTATAATTTGGGCAGAGGAAGGTGGAATTGAAGAAAGATTTAATTCATGTCTGGGTTAGACTTACACTATTTATTGTTTGGTACCCTTTGACTAATTATACAGCAGAAGCAGCCCTGAAGTCCAGTGTTCCTATACACAGTTCACATATTGGATGGCTTCAGGGCTAAATCACTGCATAAACAACACCATGTTGGCTTGTGCTATATTAAAACCATAGAGAGGGGGGAAATCCTTGTTTTTCTAAATAGAAAAGGATGAGACTCATGAAGAAAAACACTAATATTATACAACATTGGGTAAAGGTAACAGAAGACCATTCATTGTTTTAGACCACTTTTATAGATATAGATGTAGATATATAGGTATTTGTATATGTAGTGAGAGATTGGACTGCCCATTCTGTGAACCATTACTTGAGAGGACAGCAGCTAGATGACACAGTGCTAATGCTGATTTGATAAGTGCATGGTATGGTCATATAAGGAAACAAAGATCAATGTTAAAATGAGGGTTGAATTTCTGAGGAGCATGTACAGATCAATACTTGTCATAGATTGTCATCCTCTTGTAGGAGTCTTGTAAGAAAGTGCAGCCAGTTCTACTGAGATGTTTCCCATTCTCCCAACAAACTATAACTTCTCAGTCAAACCCAGTACTAAAATATTTCCTTTCTGGAATTTAAAGGCCCTTGAAACATTGGCTTTCCAGAAAAAATAATTGAATGAAGTTTTCTTGACTCTCTTACCAAAGTGTCCTTGAATCCAGATCTATTTGCCTTAGGACAGATTGACTATGTGAATGACTGAGTATACAAAGTTGAGCTAACTCCCAGCCATCCAGCTAGTCAATCTCAATCACACCCTCAGTTGGTGGTTGAGAATATAGATTAAGTTACCAAGGTCTTCTCCAGCTCGTGTAATCCCAAAATGATATGGCTCACTTTTAGATTCTTCAGCAAGCCGTAGCCTATTTCTAAATTAAAACTCCTACTCTACTTAGATGTAATCAGTAAATAAATTAGTACATCGACTCATAGAGGTTTTTAGCATCCTGACTGGGGTGTCCTCCCCACATTTGTTATGCCTCTTCCATGCCATGATGAATAGGAACAGGTACCTGATAAAAATCTCCTTAATTACAGATACTTCTGAGTAAGGAGTGGAGGCATTTGTATAAGGAGAGACTCATTCTCTGCTTCATGCTGCATTGCAGTTTTTCATACCCATTAATATCTACTATGCCCACACTTGAGCCCCTGTGCAAACATTAAAGTAAGTTCATCTTCAAAGAGATAAAAGATACCTCAGGAGATTCATTTCACATAGAATGTTTAACTAACTTTAAGTGAACCAGGCAAGAATAAGATGCTAATGAAATTAATGTAGTCAGCTTTTAAATGATAAATATAAACAAAGTCTTCTGATAAACTATAACTGCAGCACCTAATATGTTTCTCATTATAGTATTTGGGAAAGAATACAATTGTGTCTTGAAATAATTCTACTTTTTAAATATATTTTTAAACTTTTCTTTTTGTTGCTGGTTCTAAAATAAAAAAATCTATTGGGAGCAAATTTGATAGTCCTGTATAACTTAATCATTGAGACTAAGCTGACTCCTTTATTCTCATTCATTCTAGTATTTCAAAGAAACCATAATAACAAACAGCATCATTTTATTAGGCACCTCAAGCTATACACTAATAATATGAACAGTTCACATAATACGTTTTAAAGGATTCTCCAATGTGTTTCATACAAAGCATTTGATTTAATGTTCACAACAATTGTATGATATAAAGCAGTTTTCTTCTTTTACGATTTTGTCCTGAGAAAACTGAAGTTCAGAGAGGTTAAGTGACTTCCCCAATGGCATACTGTTGTAAGGGGCAGAATAAGTTCTAACGTGAAAATAATTGCTCTGCAATTTTATTCAAAAGCAGTTTTCCCCCATTTTCTAGACTTTGTGCAAAGTAAAGAGACTGCAGAACAAAACACAATATTTGTCTTGGTGAAGCTTATAGCTAATGTATATATTTGCAAAGGAACATGAGCACACGAGGGAGGAAGAGAATGTACAATTATAGTAACATGTGACAAAAACTAAATATGATAATAAATTCAAAATGTATATTATTACAAAACAGGGAGCAAATGAGGAAGTGTCAGGGGACAGCCAGAAAGGAGGTAATTTATGATTTCAGTTGGAAGAAAATGTGGATTAGATATCCCTCAAACAGAACAAGCAAAGAAGGCATTTCAGGCATAAACAAAAGATGTGAAGCAAAAGGAACTAAGAAGGATTCTTGAGTGGCTGGAATGTTTGTGTGTGGTTCTGAAGCCCTGGTGTAATCGTGAAGTGAATAAGACTATAAAACTAAAAACCATCAAGAGCCTCAGAGGCTTTACCTGTCACGGTAAGGAGTTTGGATTTTACTTTTGGTCAACAGGGAGCCATTAAAAGTGTTGAAATTCATTCTAAGGCTGAACTTCCTTCCTTAAAACAAAGTGCAGTAAGCATTAGTCTTGATGCCGACATATTTTGAGCCAGAAAAGGACATTAAAAAACAAATAAACTGTGTTGGCAATGGATATATGAAAGTGACACAACTGCTCTGCTGGTGATTTCACCCCAATGGAAGACAGAAATGACAAGCCATATTCTTAGTATATGATACATAGTCTGCAAAAGATTGATGCAAATTTGGAGAGTGATGATTCCATAATGTTAGTATTAGAGAAATAATATATCTACACATTCTCACGTTTCATGTCTTTTATTGAAAATCACTTGTATAAGAAACAACAATGAAGTATGACATTTTGGAGGAAAAAAAATTCAGTTTTGGGGTCTTCATCACTCAAACCCACAGCCATGGGCCAGAAGCAGCATTATGAACAGCTTGGGGAATGGTATTCAAAAAAACTATATCCCATCAGCTCTTGAAGCCCTGGCCCCTAACACTCTGTATATAGGAACTATTCCCTCTCCACTCTCCTCCAGCTGGCTGATAATACTTTTGGTCTGATCTTAAAAGTTGTTAGAAGAAGTATCTATGCAGAAGAAGAAATATCAATAGAGTAAGTGTCCTGCTTATTTCGGTTTTTATAAAAAAGAAAGAGTTTCAAGGATAGCCTTGGTGGGGATAATTTTAAGATGATAGCACTTAGAAGTCAAATGAAAAACAGAAAAATCAGCCTGATAATTGATAAAGACATTGAACTTGGTTTAAATTTTTAATTAAAATTAAAATGTAAATTAAATTTTTTTTATTTTAAATTTTATTAAAAATATATACACACAAACTGTAGATCTCTGTAGAAGGTGAAAACATCTGAGACAATGACACCTTTTTATGCTTTTATAAAACGTGTCTTTTTGAGAAGTTCAAATCTAATCAAACAGAGGGAGTTAATCCATGAAGGGAAGGTGAAAAGCCAAATAGAAAAGTTGATTTAAAAAAAAGCCAAATAGAGTATAGTAGTTGATATGTAGCTCGAAAAGCTGGATATATTCAGATCAGCAGACTCAGAGGAATGATGCTTATAGAATTTTTAAGGAATTAAAAAATATTGTAGCTTTATCGTCATTATTTTTAAGGATGTCAGAAAAAAAAGAAAGGCTCAGATGACTCTAAAGAGTAGATTGAATGCCTTTCTTAAAAAGCGAGGGGATGGATGGAGGGGAGGATGACCTTGATAATTACTCGTATATGTGCTTCAGTTTCACCTCGATAGTAAAAACACCAGAAATAATTTTCAATGATCTATTTTGAATTGCCTAGAATGATATAAGTTCCTGAACATTAAATAACCGAGTTAATATGTGGAAATTTTCTGCAAGCTCTCTTAGCCCATTGCAACACAAAGCTTGGTATCAGACGGGTAAATCTTCCCAGCCCAATTTAAATCCATATAGGTAACTGAGGCAACAGTAGATGGAACCTCTTTAAGCTTTAAGCAGTCAATGATTTCAGACAGCAATAGAGCATAATGGTTCAGAGGTGGGGCTCTGAAGTCAGAAAAACCTGGAGTTGAATCCCAGTTCCCCCAGGTGCTATCCAAATGACTTTGGAGGAAACTCTTTTGCGTTCCACTTGTACATTCCACAGAAAAAGGAGAACATAGCACTTATCTCATAGGTATATTGTGAGGATAAATGAGAATCCAGGCACAGGAAGTCCTATAGAAAGACTTTTACTCACGTACAGTGTTACAAATATTTTAAGATCCCTCAGAAAATTTTGACAGTTTTAATTTATGAAGTTTACTTTTTAATGATTTATGCAAGTTAGTAATTACATTAATAAAGATCTGGATAGTTAGATAACTTCCATTATGTTAATGACTTTTGTTAGTTTTTTTCCCCCTATATACCATTTAAAAAAATTAATAGTCTTTATTTTTTAAAGTAGTTTTAGGTTTACAGAAAACTTTCTGTTAATTTTTGAGCAATGAATTTTTATCCCTTTGATTTAATTGAGTTAGAGTAAGAATACAAATAAATATATTTATCCATTAAACAACTATATTTATTCATTAAAATCTTGTGACTGAATAGGTAGTTATTTTATCAACTACACACACAAACATATGCACATACAAGTTGAGTAAACCCTCTCTTTAAAAAGCTGCATGTAAACCGAGTTTTTATACTGACTCTTGACATTGCTAATTAAAAAAAAAAAGCTGTACTTTAGATAAATTTCAGATTTTCTAATGATGAGTTTAATTATAAATAAAATTTTTATTGAATTATTGTCAACATTTGTATCTATTTTGTAGGGTTTGAATAAGCATTCCACACTCTAAAAGTGGGCAGATAGGAAACTGGTTATTGATCTCTAACCTTGGAAAATGATCTTTGTCTTTACTAATTCTGAGAAAGATTTTTGAATCCTGTTGGCTAAACACTTGACGAATAGCAAAGTGCTTTGGAGGGACTCTGGACATATTCTTATGATGGATAATCATCTAGAAATACTATTCTATACCATACTTTATCTCAGCTAAGTGTACCACCTTATACTGTGTCACACCATATCATTACCATACTTTATCATTCTCTACTATATTATCATCAGCTGTAGTGTCATTACATAAGTGTCAGATGGCTTCTTTAGCAGTCTGAATTAGATAGGGTAATTATTTCAGCAAAGTAGATTTGTTTACATCCTCGTGTTTGTATTTTTTTTTCAGTACCATGTAATTTGGTTTTGCAATTACTTAACCAATGATTTGTTACTGCCTAGGTCATGAAATAGAATACAGATGTATTAGAGCATTCTGTTCCATTGTCACAGAAGCCCAGTTTCTAACTAGTGCTAATCTGCGCCAGCACTAAAATGATGTAGTCAGATCTTTATGACAATTTAGTCAAAGCTGAATCCTGTGTAAGCACAATTGTGTTGATTACTAATGATATATTGATTTTAAATGCCTTGTACATTCAACGGCCATGATCAGTACTATTGAAGCTCAACTTACAAGAGCCTCTTACAGCCCATGCCTCCCGGTGTGATTCATCAGCCCCATGTTAGCGCTTCACAAAGCACATTTCTGGTGTCGGCGTTTCCCCTATGCGCTAAATATCTGGGGATTGGCAGTTGAAATTGCCACTGCGGTTACAGGATCATGTTTTTCTTAAAAGATGATTCAAGATGAGCTCTTTGGCAAATAAGAAAATAAATAATCAAAAAGAGACCCTGTTTTGAGAGCTATAAGGAGAAAGCTCATACCTCAGGGTAATAATAAATCATAGAATATCATGAGAAGAATATGTCACTAGAGATTATTTAAACCAGCTTGCAGGATAGTGAGATGTGTAAAGTCAGAGAATTAACGTTTTTTTTTTCTCTCAGAAAGGATTTTAGTGTTCTTTGAAGTCTTATCATTTAAAGGTTGATAGGGATACGAAAAGTTCTCCTGAAGACTTCTGATCCACCCATTTTGAGGCAGTCATTTACATTGTAGCCTCTTGTTTATTTACACCGTAGCCTCTTGTTTTTTTTTTTTTTTATCCCAGAGAAATTCTAGCATATATGCTTTAGATCTAGTGATGTGTAATAGGAGAGGGCCCAATTGTCTCCATTGGTTTTTTTAGTGTGTTTGCTCCATATTATTGTTTTATTGTGATTTACTGAACCAATATTACTCAGATAACTACTTAAATATCAATAATATGTCTAAAAACATAGATATCTACATTTTTGTATCGCTAGTTAAATGAGTTTCTAAAGATATTACTTGGCCTGTGTGTTAATTTGGGTTTTCTGAGGAGCAGAGTTCAAAATGGGATTAAACATGTAAGAGACTTATTAGAGAAAATGTTTGTGAAAGAACGTGGAGAGAAGGGAGTAGGAACTGGAAAAAAGAAACCCAGACTACGATGCAGGTCTGACAGTTGTGACAGGAGAGGGGGAAGGAAGAAAGATTGGGTGAGAAAGTGCTAGGACTCTTCTAAGAAAGTTTCAACCAGGATCAAAGGGAGTCTTTAGACCACAGCCTCACAATAGAGTGGTCCTGTTTCACCAGGGGGATGGGCCTGTACTAATACCCCTTTGTGCTCAGCCATTGTTGAGAGCAGCCCAAGAGAAGTAAGACCCTGGTGCAAAAATGGTGGTGGGTCCACAGAAAAGATACCTGAGGCTGTCAGAAAACTGCAGCAGGAGATCTGAGCCATGCATTTTCAAGGCCGTCATACCCATGGAGACAGTGCGGTGTGGAGGGAAGAAGGTGTGATTTGGATTCACATCCTGGCTCTGTCACTTAGCAGTTCCCTAATCTTAGACAGCTGGAGTTAACTTATCTGTAAAAGGGAGAAATTAGTGCATATTTTTTTTTTTTTTTTTTTGTAATAGTTAAACGTATGAAAGGGGGAGGAGGGAAAGGAGAGAGAGAGTTTAGGAGTTTTTAAAGATACAGACATAAATATAAATAAATTTAGGAGCTACAGAAGATCATAATAGTTAAGAGCCAGACCGCCTGCGTTGAACTTTTTCTTAGTTGCATGACCTTGTTTGTTTCCAAATCTTTGTGCTTCCTTTCCCTACCTATTACATGGAGATAATAGAATTTTGAGAAATGAATAAGTTAATTTATGTAAAATGATTAGATCCATGTCTGGGACATAGTAAGTACTGTATATGTCAACTCTTAATGCTATTATTGCTTGGATGATGATTATTCAAATGCTTGTTCATTAGAATTTTCCCGTTTTATGATTTTGACTTCTTATTTTTACTATAATCTTTATTTACTCTGTCCTTGTTTCCTCTCTTCAAAAACTGTTTCTTATCTGGAGGGATTTCATCTTATAGATTTATCTGAGATTCACTTTAAAGGCGAAGGTTCTCTGAGCTGGTGGGCAGCTGGAATACAGAAACAGAGCATTTTCAAGGGTCAGTCCTTCTGGTTTGTCCTCTGTATTCTGGCATCATCAGCTGATCATCCTCTCTTGTACTCTCAGTTTGGTTCTTCAGGAAATTGGCTTAGCTAGGGATTCGACAGGTTGGCACCGTGAAACTTCAACAGGAGACCTCTGAGCTACTTAACTGGAGTGATTTTATGCTTCAGTGCTCATGTCCAGGCTGATTTCTCAAACATTCATTCCTTTTTTACTTTAGTATTAAAGCTTAGTGATCTTGAGCTGGTCAGTACAGAATGGAATTTTGATTAGGTAAGATGTCTGATAAGATGTGATAAAAGTAAAACAACAACAGCCATAATGAATTTCTTTTCTTCCTTCAAGGAATGACTTCAGAAGAGGTTTTTTTTTTTTTTTTTTTTTTTTTTTGTCAGTTGTCTTTCAGCCCATCTTGGGGAAGTTAGTTATCATGCTCATCCTTGAAGAACTGATTAGGTTAAAGTGACATGTCAAGCCTCAGAACCATGTGGAATGTAACATTCTGATTGGCACGGTAATGATTTGAAGCCATATCTCATTTTTTTTTTTTACACGTAGCTGCAGCAAGAGTTTGGAGTCTATAGGACAGTGACACCCTGGAGTACAGCTTACAGACTGAAGTGACATTGAACTCATAAATGGCTCAGGTGGCGTCTCAGGCAGGGAGTATATGAACCAAGTTCAGATGCTAATGACTTGATGTCTAGTTGTGAAGAAGGGAGGGAAGGGGGTTCAAAGCATCAGCAATAGCTGATTATAAAGGAGAACAATAGCAAGGGAGAGAAATGACAGAGGAACACAGCAAGATGACACGGTGAGTTGGAGGGGGAATATCATTCATCTCTGTGAAAGCCCCCACAACAGAAAGATGAATCAATGCTGTCAGAGCTGTTATCCATTCAATCAGCTTTATTATATGGTAGAAAGCTACCTGTCACTCTCTTGGCTGCATGCGGTGGTACAATCCTGGCTCCTTTCCCCAATGCATTGCAAACATTCTCTAGGATTTCTCTTTGAATCAGTTTTAATATTTGTTTCAATCACAGGTAGATACATCATGTGCATTTAATTTAAAAAGTTATAACAAGCAGAATTTCTGTTCAACATAAAGAGCTCATAAAACAAATGCTACAATTTATCAACTCTAATGGATTTTTGTAAAAAGCCTGATAGGAATAAAGAATAAAAATCCAACGATGGTCTTACAATAAATATTTAATACTTTATTGCGTATTTATGGGGTAATCTTCTTGCCTTCCCATAATAGATGGCTATTCGAAGACTTAAATCGTGGTGGTCATGTGGTATCCTTGCCAGGAGATGGCAATAGTGATCTATTTCCATATTAAGCCTTAGAAAGGATCACATTCCACCAAAATCAAACCAAGTACCAAAATGATTGGGATTTTCAATTCTGTTTTCCAGTGCAAAATTACTCGTTTTGAATCCTTGAATTATTAAGTTGTTTCTCATGCACAGCCTGATTTTTACAAAAAGCGTTGTCATGACAGCACTTTTGGTGTCATGGCACCAAAAATAAGCATTCTTCCCTCTTGGAAGCAATAATATAATTTTGAGAGAAAAAATCTACAAATACAATCAGAAGTTTTATAAAATCCCCAGGGAATGAACTGAAATGGGAATTTGATAAGATGATGATTAACGCTTAAACAAGGGTCACTGAATCTTTAAGGAAGGCATGAGATCAATAACCCTTAAATTTACTGTGTAGGCCTTTAGCACTTTGATTGAGATCAGGCCAACTTTTTCTATCAGAGCTTGGTGTGATGCTGTCACTGTTCAACCTGAGTGAGGCTGAAAATGTGACTGAAACCATACAACCCTTTCCATCAAGGGTATACATATTTTCTTACATTTGACAGTGGGAGCTACAAAACCTAACATTTTCCTCTTTGTTTCAGCTCCTAGGAAGCTCAGGCAGGTCTTTAGCAGGTTTAATGAAATAGTTTTATTTTTCATCCTTTTTTTCCCTTACCCTATCTTTAATTCTGGGCTAATGGTTCAGTTCTCTTGTATTGTACTTTCATTTTAATCCATGTTGAATCTCCTTTGGAAATTCATGTGATTTAAGTTTATGAGTGCAATGAAACAGTGTGATCACTCTAGATAAGAATTACAACCATTCTTTGCTGGGATGGTTTGTGGCTCTACACATATGCTACATAACAATTTTCTTAAAAACAACAACCACAAAATGAAAGCCACCTTAATCTTTTATTGGTACTATATGCAAGATGATTGCTTGCTATTTCTCAGTTAGGGTGTTTTTTATATAAAATATCCACATTTAGGCTACTTTTAAAATAAAATTATTTTCAGTTTGTTGCCACTAACATTTTTCTTTTTCATTGCTGAAGCTGAGTCATTTTACTTCAGCTCATGGTCTATTGTAAGCTTATGGTCTTTTGCAAATGGGTCACATATAGTTGTTAAGGATTCCATGTAAAATGCTTTACCCAGTTTGAAATAAAGGAAAACATTATTTAATAATTTGTATTGCCACAATGGTTAAAAGTAATAATATGTTATAGAAAGAAACCAAAATTTATTAAAGTGATATCTATTATGACAGTATTGGATCCTAGAATTTTGAAAAACAAATATGGAGTTTAAAATTAAATTTCTATGGTAGAGTATTAGTTGTGTTGTCATATGTCATTAAAGTATAGTCTTATCAATAATTGTTTCCACGTAATGCAGTTGATTATTTATATATACTTGATTGCAAGGGTATGCTGACAAACTCATAATTGAATATTAAAATTAATAATATGACTTCGGGGAATTAGTTGAATTTAAGGTGGTTTTCTTTTTGTTTTTTAAGCTTGGTAAGACTTACTGTTATACTGAAAATTAAACCAAGTGTTCATGTTGGTTATATTCAATGGCAGGTAAGCTGAACCAGTTGTGTGACTATTAGCCTCTCCTCACTCTTCCTGTTCTATTCTATATCACAGAGGAACTAACACCAGCAGGCTGCATTTCCCAGGCTCCCATGACAACTGATTCAGCTAATGAGAGGTAATTGTGGGATTTCAGAGGGTGGAAAGAAAGAAGTGGAATATTCTGCCATCTCTCCTTTGGGCAGTGTCTCTGGCGCTGCCTGTATCTCTTCTGGTGACTCCTTCCAGACATCCTTGGCTGCTGCACTCTGGGGGTTCACCTCCTCCCGGGAACCCCAATCCACTGTGTCACAGCGGCTTCTTACTGTGACTTAATCTCTGAGCTGTCTCACTGTCCCGTGTGTGGTTTCTCAGCCTCTCCATCACCCGTATAACCAATTTCTTGCATTAAATGTTCTTTGTTATAAAACTTGAAATGACTTCTATTTTCCTGGTAGATCTTGACTCAAATATAAGATTCAACATTAAATACACTTAGCATGAAAATATTCCATGTATTAGCTTTACTGTAAGTTTATTTTTTTTTACATACTTTTCAAATCAGCTTAAATTTGTTTTCAACTTGTATCTTAAGTCCTGAGTGCCAAGTTCCATGACTCCTGTGTGTTTGAGTAACACTATATTGTACTAGAATCACAAAGACAGGTAAAGAAGAAAATAACAAGAGGGTGAAAGAAAAAAAAAAGGAAACAGGACTCAAAGCATATAATATTAAAAAAAATGATAATTACTGAATTCAATGGGATTTTTTTAGAGTATCTTGTTTTTCCTAAAATGTTTTACAAGAATGTTAATTCTGTTGCATTTTAACGATATGTGGGGGAAAATGTGCACAGTCAACTAACGTTGGGAAACAAAACGTTCACCGAAACAAAATAGCTTTTAAAAAGATAGTATTACCCCAGAGAATTTAATTTACTGATGAATCTTGTGAATCTCCGGGAGACTAATCTATTTTATTCCCCCAACTCATAGATATTGATTTCAGGATTTATTTATTTATCCAATAGATATTAATTGACTTAAGATATATTAGGCAGTGTTATAGGGATTAGAGATGCAAGAGTAAAAACAGCAGGAAAAAAACATCCACCTAATTTATAGTGGGGAAAGGTAGACTACAAACAAGTAAGTGAACTATATAGTAATTCAGATGGTGATAAGTCCTGTGGAAAATAATAAAGCAGGGAAGAGGAATAGAGAGTGCTAAGGCAAAGGTGAAGAGTCTCACTTTTAGACAAGGTGGTCAATGAAAGCTCCACTGACCAACAGGGGTGAGACATGTGGCTGTCAAATGGACACGTGTTCCACATGGATGGTACAGCAACTGCTAAGCCTCTGAGCAGAGTGAGCCTATTTTGAGAAACAAAGCTGGTGTACATTTTAAGAGATATCATCAATTTAAAAACAGCTTTGGGAGCAAAGATTTAAAATGAAAACAAAAAAACAATTCCGCTATAGTCAATCTATATACATTTTTTAAACTGACTATAGCACACACTTATTATTGTATATCACAGTTTTTTTTATTGGTTTGAGACTAATGTTTTTTTTTCCACATATAGCATCGAAAGTTTCTTCTGAATCCCTTATGGCCAGTAGTTGTAAGGTACCACATTGTGGTGACATGTTGGTTTTCAGCATTTTGCCTTATATTTGTATCTTCCACAGAACTGACATTATAATCTAGGCTCTCATTGAAGAATTCTTGGATTTTGCTCTGCATATTTTATTTAGGTATACTTCTAGTTTCACTTTCCTTCTTAAGTTAATTACATATTGCTGGAAGTTAAATAGCTTCTCTTCAAAGACAGCTAGAAACTTCTGATATCTAACCTTACAGATGCCCTTCAGAACTTGTGCATCAGTCACACTAATTCTTAGTTTTGAAGTGCTCATGATTGGTTCTGAGATGTTTGGTTCCATTTGTCTGAATAGTCATTGACTGCTCCTTCACATCCTACTTCTCGGTCTGGAAGCTGAAGAATTTTGGCATTGGTTAGGAGATGCCACCCCTCTAGAGAAACTCGAAAATGTGAATGCAAAAAGTATATACGATCCCAGAACCCACTTTGCATGAAGCATCTCAGGACACCAGTGTTTTTTGGAACACACCGAGAGAAACATTGTTCAGGTCAAGTCTTAACTTTTTTGAATTTAACAAAGAAATTTCCGTAAATAACACCTGACGATATTATCTTATAAGATCTAAACAATGTAGATGTATGTAGGACACAATATAAATGTCTCTTATTGCTGCTAGCAAGCACCACTCTGGCTCCTTTTCTGAGAAATTGCCTCTGTGAACAGTTGTGTATTCCTCCGAACCCCCTCTTTATATGCATTTACAGTATGTACGTACAGTAAGTCCTCACTTAATGTTAATGATAGGTTCTGTGACTGTAAGTGAAACAACATATAATGAAATCAGTTTTACCGTAGGCTAACTGATATAAACAAGAGTTAAGTTCTCACAGGATCTCATCAACGCTATAACAAAACGATGTTGAGTGGAGCATTATTCAATGACCCACTGTTTATACATGCATATACTCATATTTTTTAATATATTGTATATATGTCATATATACATACTTGCACATATATAAGCACACATTTAAAAATACAAATATAAAATCCTAAATGTAATATTTAAATAACATAAATTAAAAATTAGACATCCACATTGCATTTGATTAGCTTTGTTTACGTCTTTCAGAAATCGTGTCATTGCATATTGGTATATCTGATTTTTTTAGTAAGCCATCATATAGAGATGTATCACAAATTGTTTAAACATACCTGCATTATATAATATTTAGGTCATTTATATTTGGAGGGGGTATACAAGTGACATTTCAGAGACTATCTTGTAATTACACCTTTTCATAAAGGTAGAAATATGTGCTATTTATAAATAATAGGCACCTAGAAGGTGGTATTTGGATATAGGGCCTCTGGGAGATAATTAGGTTTGAATTAGGTCACGAGAGTGGAACTGTCATCATGGGATTAGGGCCCTTTTAGGAGGGAGATCGCTCACTTCTCTCCTTGTGCATGCCCTGAAGGAAGACCATGTGAGCACATAACAAGAATTTGGTCATCTGCAAGCCAAGACGAGAGGAATCTCATCCAGAACTGAATCTGCTGTCACCTTGATGTTTCTCAGCCTCCAGAACTGTAAGAAATACGTTTCTGTTGTTTAAGCCATTCAGTTTATTGTATTTTGTTATAGCAGCCGGAGCAGGCTAAGAGAATAGCCAAGTTCACAGTGCGATTTGGGAATCCAGGAAAGCTATGGCTCTGCCACTTTCCAAATATGGTTTGCAATGCGTGCTTGAATGTCATTTTCATCACTGTCAGTGTGAGGGAAAAGATGAGGTGGAGCACATGTGTGAGTTTTCCTGAGCTGTCTCTGGAAGTGGTATATATTGCTTCTCACGTGCCATTATCTAGAACCAGCTACAGTGTCATACTACATTCTATGGGGGTGGGGAGTGTAGGGTTGAGGAAATGGATTTGGTAAACAACTGGCATCTGTCACAGATTTGAATTTATTTTGCTTCTGTAAAATGATCATTTATTAATAGGCTAACCTTTGGTATGAAATACCACCTTTACCATAAGTTACATTGGCATATATACATGCTCTGTTTTGGTTACTCTCCTGTCAATTGCTTATTCCAACATGAATTCCATGGGGTTTTATTTCATTTACTTTATACCTATTTTCATATCTTATTGTTCTTTTTCTATCTGTTTTTGACTATTTACAAGCATTATCTTTTCTAGATCATCTTTTGAATTATTAGGCTTCATTAAAAATTTGTTTTGATTGAGAGGGCTTTAATTTATAGATTAATTTGAGGAAATAATTTTAAATTATTGAAACTCAACATCTTGAAACACGTGTGTATCATTCAATATTTACGTTTTTCAATTTTTTTGGTATTCTCAAGAATCAACATTTTGTTTTATTAATCAATCCATTACTTTTTGCTCAGTTAATGTATTTTGCTTTTACTTTCATAACTTCTCTTTCCTATATCTACTAGATGTTTTTGCAATATTTAAATTTATTTTGGTATTTTTCTTCTATCTTCAAGGTATATTTCAAAATGTGTTGCTCAACGATTAGACCAATTAATATCATTCTCACACATTTTTATATTTTCATCCAATTATACGTATTTCCATCCTTTAATTTATTCTTTAACCCAAGAGCTTTTTTTTTTTAATCTATTACATTATGTATTGGTTCTATTGCATTTCATCAGCAATGTTATTTGTGTTGTGGGAATTTACTGAAATTTTCTTAGTGATCTAGTAGAACATGGTGTGTGTGTGTGTGTGTGTGTGTGTGTTTAATGCTTTACATGTGTTTTAAAAGAATTGGTATTTTCTGTTTGTTATAAAATTTGGAGTTGTTCAATAGGTAGAAACTTTCACGTATACCAGATGAACACGTTTGGAGATTTGCTGTACAACGTCGTGCCAACAGTTACTAACACTGTTTGCACGCTTAAAATTAGTGAAGAGCCTCATTTCATGTTGTTTTCTTACCAAAATTTCAAAAAATATAGTTAGTTCGCTATACATCAATTGTGATTGTATTTAAATTATTCTATTCACCTACATTCTTACGTATTTTGGACAATTTAATTTGCTAATTTCTAAAAGAGTATAATTAAAATCTCTGTCTAGACTGTAGAGTTGTTCCGTTTTTTTCTTTGCCCCTCTATGTGTACTGTGTTGGCATATTTAGAAGCTGTTCATTTCATTAGATATAATGGTGTATGACTATTGAATTTTCTCGGTTGACAGTATATTTTACCCACGTGAAACATAATTTTTATTTGAAAACAATGTAATTAATATGGCTCCATGTTTTACTTTTGCTATTATTTTTTCTGATGTGTATATTTGCATTTTTTAAGGTTTCAACCGTTCTGTGTCATTTTGTTTTATCATGTATCTGATTAAGAGTTTCAAACTGGATTTTTTTTTTAATAGTATTCTTTGTCTTTTCAAAGATTACTTTTGTTCATTTTTATTTACTGTCATTGTGTTTGGGTTTATTGTGCCTCTCCTATTATGATTTCTATTTTCTGCTTTCTTGTTGGTTTTTCATCTTTTTTTGACTTTAAAAAAGAAAATTTCTTTTTTTTCTTTCCTTATAGTGTATGGGAGTTATATATCCTAATTCTATTCTTTTGGTGGTCATCCTTGATTGGTCATCACATTTTAATAGGTATTTTTAAACTTAGAAGCTAGTATTACAGATGAAAGGGCCAAAGGCAGAAACTATAAGTGATTTTTCACTTGTTACTCAGGTGATAAATGTAAATCAAACTCTTGATCTCTTTAGGTTCAAAATTGTTTTCTTTTCTAAGTTTTATCTGTTCCAACTATTTGACTGGATGTATCGTACTTTATTATGCTTCATCCTCCCTTGGTATGTCAGTAAATGTGTTGGTTAGACAGTGGCCTCTTTCTTCTCCCATAATTTTTGCCAAGCTACAAACTTGGCTAGAGATGGTACATTTTTGGTTAGAGCAATATCTTTTATTTGATCAAAGAAAAAATAAAGAAAAATGTGATCATTTATTCAGCTATTTTTTATTGCACAGATAAGGTATTCTTGTCATAAAAGACCTCACAATAGTTTACTAGAATCGAGAAACAATTGAGTAGAAAATGTACTGTTGTAGCCCAGAGATATTAAATACATCCAAAAGTCACTCCTTGCTAGTCAAAGATTTGTCCATGTAGCAGCAGCGTTGGAAACTCCTGGAAGCTTTCTGGAATGTATCAGAAGCACAGCTCCAGCTAATCTTGTTTTCTTTGTTTCCTAACACCTAAGAGCAGAGCAAGCAACTGCAGCCCCTCTCTTAAAGAGAATACAGGACTTTATTGCATATGGTTCACCACTTCTGGATTTTAATTTTTTAATGATTCTTTTATCTTTTTTTTCCTATTTATTTTATTATTTTATCATCTTCTGTAACTATATGAGACTTAGTTGCCTACTTTTTTGTACAAGATAGAATGTAAATTCTTCAAATAAATAGTTCTTAGTGATTAAATGCTATCCAGTCACAGTAGATCCATAACAAATTTTTCTCTGGGTGTTACTTATTATTTTGAATTTTGGGGGTGAAAGTAAAGGGATTCATTCATGTATCACCTTTCCAGTGTTTTGCAAACTGGGTGATTTCACACACATGAGCTAGAACACCCTCAGTCCTGTCGGCAAGATACCAACTTAGCAACCTGCCACCACTACTCTCCAAAGCTGTTTTTGAAGGGGTGTTTTCCCCATAACTAAGAATGATTTGAATACAAAGCTGAAGAATGTATGTGCTGAACTGGCTTTATACATCATTCTTTGGTGAGAGTACATTCTGAAAATTTTCAAAATTACACAAACACATTATTAAATACGCTTTCTTATTTTGAAGAACTCACAGATACTTGCAGATTTAAAAAAAATGTTGAGTGAAATTTTATATAGCTTAATTCAAAATAATGAAATTCTTTTACACATGCTTTCCAAATCTATTCCATCATTCTAGGGCCAGCTGAAAATTATATCTTATGATGATGCTTTCTGTGATCACCATAGTATTTCTGAATATTAATAGAGGAAAAACATCATTTGGTTGATTTATAATCAAATACTTTAAAATTTATCATATTGAAATTATAATTATTTAACTCTACATTCCTTTCTGTATCTTGTTTACAAAATTTGATTGCAAACTCCTTGAGTACAGGGATATTTTATTTTGTGCTATTTGAATTATATCTAAAATCTTTTCAGAATGTCTGTTCTAAAACTTCTGTAGCTCTTCACTTATTAAACATTGCTTTTCAAAATTTTTTACCAAAGTATTTCTGATGAAAAAAATTTATATTTCTGAGGATTTGGAACTCAAACTGAAACAGGGGCCTAGAACTTGACCTTTATTTAAAGAATTTTAAAATCTTATTCTGACCTAAAATTTTGTGCATGTTTTGCATTTTACTTTATAATATATCCTTCTGTGTTATTTTGTTTTCAGACAAAAATAAAATAAATGTTCCAAATAATTAAGATATGCTTGGGCCGTGGCTTAGCTTTCCTCATGACCATAGCTATACAAACCAGCATTAAGGAAGTTTTTTCCATTTAGAATGCACAGGAAATAGAGGAGTTTAAAATCTTTTGCTGATAATTCCAGGCCTCCTATAGTCTTGCCTCAGCTCACAAAATTCCTACTTTTTACCTTTAGAAACTACCTTTGGCTATAGTCAACTGTATAATTTCTCAGGGCTTCCATAACAGAGTACCACAAATAAGTGGCTTAGAACAAAATGGATTTTCTCACAGTACTGGAGGCTGGAAGTCCAACATCCAGGATTTGGCAGGGCCATGTTTTCCCTGAAACCCATGGGAGAAGGCTCCTAACCTGCCTTTTTCAGCTTCTGGTAGCTCCAAAGATTACTTGGCTTGTGGCAGAATAATCCCAATCTCAGCCTTTATCTTCACATTATTTTCACTCTATGGGGGGGGGTCTGTCTCTATAACCAAATTACTCTTTCTTATAAGGACATCAGGCATATTGGATTAGAAAACCACTCTAATGACCTTACCATGATTACCCCTGTAAAGACCCCCTCCATAATTGTGACCATATTTGTGACCAATTGTGACCATAAGGTCACAAATTGGGGTACTGGGGGCAAAGACTTCAACATCTGTTTTTTTGGGATATAATCCACAACAGCAACTGAACCATCCTCTTTTCCCAGTATATTCCATGTGTTTTTCTCTCCAGGTAGAATTGCCAAATTCAACAAACAGAAATATAGGAGCCTCCATTAAATTTGAATTTCAGATAAAAACAAATAATTTTTAGCCTATACTAACATGTACATTGTTCATCTTATATCAATTTTTTTGTTGTTGTTTATTTGAAATCAAAATGTATCTTGGCATCCTGGACTTTATCTTGTAACACTGTCTCCAGGTCTTTAATTTTCTTAGTCTGGTTAAACTATCTTTCAAAAGTCCCATCTGACTTTCTTCAAGATTTGGCTCAAATGCCACCCACTCCAAGAAAGTTTTCCTGATATTTTCATCTGGAAGTAATTTCTTTCTCTTCCTAATTTTGGTAGAACTCAATCTACACTTCACCTGTGATGTTTACCAGATTCAACATTGTATTAAAATGATTGATATATGTATCTTATCTACCGTATGCAATAGAAATTACTGAAGGCCGCAGGTTTTCATGATTCAGTTTTCTATCCTATTCAGCATCTGGTTCAGCTTCTTGGGACTATAGGCATTCAAAAAAAGAAATAACAACAAAAAACCTTGTTGTTATTTGATTTGGCTTGCTGAAGTAAAACAATAGCACCATTTAGCAACCAGAAAAGATAGAAATGCATGCAAGAATTCCTACTTGACTGTGGAACTCTGAGTCTTTCACAAAATGCTCCCTGTTTTCTAAAGTGCCATCTCCTCAGCAAACCACTGGTCTGACCTACACTAAAACTTCATCATCAGGCGTAGACACCCCATTTCCCTGATTTATTGCAAAGGATTAAAGTGCTCACTGGTATTTACTTTTGATGATTTATGCCTAGATTATATTTACAGTCGGTGTGGAAGAAATATTGAAGGGTATATTCATACCAACATTTTTCAGAAACAGTCTGGCTGAGTGTGGATTGGCAGCACATAATAGAAACAAGTTGGGGAACCGGACTCATTTTCAATAGCTATAGTCATGCTCAGTACTAATTGCAGGGTAGAGATGCTCTTTATTCATTCTTTCATTTATTCAGCTAATCAACGGGTCATTATTCATTGAGTCAGTTAAAAAATACACTTATGTGAAAATGAATGCCCTCAAGGCTTTTCTTATCATTGGTACTTTCACAATTAAAAACCAGTGGCATTCCTTCATATTATACATGTCAACTATTCTCCTTAAATTATGACTTAAAATCTTAATATTTTTAAAAAATGCTGTTTTTCCTAAACTGGTACACTATAAGTCACTGCTTTATCCAATACTACTACATGTACACCATCCTCCACACTTAAAAGAGAGAAAAGTAGCTTCTGTCCACAAATAAGTTTGGAAAATATCAGGTTAAATAGCTTCTTAGATATTTGAATATATCAATGTGCTTGTGTATTAATATAACAGGTTTGATTGTTGTGTGATGTATTTATAAATATTTTTGGGGAAACAACATATATTAAGCTTTCATTATACAAACTTGTATTTTGAGGACTAAAGCTTGATCTGTATATGTAAATCTATATGATAATTTAGGTCATAACAGCTCCTTTCATTGTACTTAATATCTTCTGAATATCAGCTTAGCAAACCTTTTCTTTTCTCTTCCAAAACAAAAAATGATGTGCAATATATACCAATTAATGTGTTAGTTGGGTATGTCAGTCAGAGTTCTGTCAGGGAAGCAGAAGCACTGTAAGGATTATGAAATAAGGAATTTCCTGTAGAAAATTAGGTCCCACAGTTGTAGGAATCACTGGAGAATGAGGGTCTGCAATGAAGAGTTAAAGGATCACAAAAAAGTCCCTAATGGGTTTTCTAAACTTGGGGACATCCAGTTGTTAGAGTGGGACCACAAGGAAGAGATGATAGAAGGTCTCTAGAAGGCTGTTTTTTAAAATCTTGACGGACATCACTATTGGTCAGCAGGATCAGCAGATGGGAAGGAGTGCTGGAAATTGGGTGCAGAGAAGTGAGGACAAGTGGAATCTCCTGGGCCCTTTGCAAATCTATTTCATATATAATCATGGTGACTTTCTAAGTTAGTAGTGGCAGCTTTGCTTCTGCCTTCCAAATCTCTCAAAAACTTCTTTTTTTTTTGGCCAATTCTAACAAGAAACTAATTTGGGGAAAAGATTGTGGTTCCAACTTAGGTAAACTGACACAGATTAAGACCACCTCAGGGATGATGTAGATGCCTGATCACTGCACTGTACACCTGAAGCTGAAGCTGAACAATAATGAATGTCAACTACAAGATTTTATATGTGTGTGTGTGTGTGTGTGTGGGTGTGTATACTTACAAGAAATGGAGTACAACATTAGGAATAGAGACAGTGGAAATATAATGGCTGTGTGCGATGTCAGAGGGATAATAGATGGGGGGATGGGTGGTTGACCCAGTGTGAGGGATATAAATGATAAACATCTAAGTTTTACTTTATTTTGTGCAGCTGAAACTAATAAAAAAAGAAAAAAAAAGCCACCACAATGGGATTTGGGATAGTCCTGAGACCTATCAGAAAAAAATATTTTGCCTCTTGTGTTTAGTTCCAGTCCTATCCCAGCCAATAGTGCTGTGTAGTCTTGGACAAGTCATTCAACACTTTTAGTTGCAGGTTCCTAAATGAGGGCGGCCATAGGGTCTCTCTCAATTTTAAAATTTAAAGAGAATTATGGGCATCTTTAGCTCACTCCGGCATATAATACATTAAATATATTTTGTAGAAGCATAATAAAGATTACATAGTCCTATCATATTGTAGAAGTATAACTAGAAACTATTCAAGTTTGGACAAATTTATTAATTCCTTTTAGAACTAAAATAAAGTTGTCTAATGACAACTGTAGCCATTAGGACAAGTTTATAGAAGTAAAATAAAAACTTTCATTTCATTACAATCTGGAAGGTTTTTAAAATATTTACTTTCCAATATTATTTCTCCACCAATTTATTATACGTTGCATTTCTAAAAAGTTCTAAATTATTGGTTTTTCTTGCTCTGCAATTTCTTCTGTGTGTTATAAGAGATAAAACTTGCATCACTGGAAAAGTTAATTTCTATGTGAATTTAAATGATTCAAAGAGGAAATAGTTTGACAATACTAAAACACCATTGTTTTTTCTGTGATTAAACAGCAGGTATCTGAGGTGGTGATAAAAAAATATGTGAATGGTTAAATAAAAAAAAAATATTACAGTAAAAGACACATTGCCATTAATCTCCTACAGAATCCTCCCCCTCACTTTAAACACACTTATCCCATCATTCTCGACACTTTCTGGAGCATTTCTGGAAGTCCTCTTTTGTGAGTGTCTTTAGTTGTGCTGTCGTGGCTGCCTGGATGTCCTGAATTAGTTCAAAACGTTTACCTTTCATGGTCATTTTGACTTTGGGGAAGAGCCAGAAGTTGCCCAGTGCCCGATCAAGTGAATAAGGTGGATGAGGACCCCTGTAATGTTTTTATTTGACAGAAATTGCCGTGTACCAGAAGTGATGTATGACAGAGAGTGTTGTCATGACGGAGAATGATTTATGGCTCACTTTAAAACACACCTTCTTTCAACTGTAGCTCGTACCCCACTGACTGTACCAAATAAGTTGAAACTTGTCACACACTGTTATTAAAGTTTGATGCGCTGTTTCCCATATTGAAGATCCCTGCTTTTTCCGTGGATGGCACTTGACAGCAGCATTCACCATATTTTTTTATCAGATCTCGTATATGTTATTACTTTTATCAAATATTTATGAGGCATCTACTATGTACCGGTCACTCTGTTAACACTGACAATACAGTTGTTCAAAGAAAAACAAACACCAGGCTAGCTCGATGCACAAACATCCCTACAGATAATTTCAGGAGGAGGAACAAAATTCTATGATAGATTTAGTCACACAATCTAATGTGAGCATAGAAGAGAGCCAGGAAAAGAAATATTTGAAGAGGTGGTATCTGAACTGAAGTGATTGTTTTTTGTCTTAGTTTTGTTTGTTTGTTTGTTACAGTTTAATGAAAAGGGGCTAGCTTAATGAAGGGAAGAGAATACAAAAGGGAAATCTAGTCACAGGAACATCAAATCGAGATGACGCTGGAGAGAACAGCTCATTTGGCAATATGTGCTAGGTATTGGGCTGTGCACCTTATTTTAATTCCAGTAAAAGTCCCATGAAGTTGAA
The DNA here is from genome assembly GCF_004115265.2 of Rhinolophus ferrumequinum. Taxonomy (NCBI): domain Eukaryota; kingdom Metazoa; phylum Chordata; class Mammalia; order Chiroptera; family Rhinolophidae; genus Rhinolophus; species Rhinolophus ferrumequinum. The sequence goes on from NC_046285.1 coordinate 66,983,226, forward strand.
CTATTATTATTTTGTGAATATCAGGTATGAGGGAAGAGGAGACAAAAATCAGGCTGCAGTGATACGGAGAGCTTCGGTTCATCTAGTGAATAAACAAGGGCTTGTTTTCTGAAGAAAAATATATATAAAAGTGTTTAGCACAAGTTTGCCATAATCAGATTTATGTTTTTGAACTTTCTGACAGATTTTGGAAGAATGAATTTGAAATGGGCAGGAGTTGGAAGGGTGGGAACCAATTAAAACCTAATAGTAATAATCCAGGCCTAACTTAGAAGAGTGATGGAAAAAATGGAGAAGAAAGAATGAATTAAAAAATATTTAGAAAACATTTTATTACATAGTCTGATTAAAAACATTGGCCTATGGGGAAATCAAATTTAGTCATCCTTTCAGTATTAAAATAACTATGGATCTATATGCCTCATAACATGTAGATTATAACTAAAACCTGATTGTAGTTTCAGTTTTTAGAGTTTGGTTGCTCAATTTATATGCTTTCAATCTTTAAAGTGAGGTCAGTCTTCAGAGTCTATTAGATGGAAATTCCAATGACAACTGATGCCATCATTAAAAGCATTTTTAAGCTAATATTTAGTATTGTTTCCTTGGTTTTTTATTAAACAACCACGGGGTTTCCAATGACTATGTGAAGAATATATTTTCATCTGTTGCAAACTGCTGAGGAAAACTTTGTTTTATATGTTACACGATGTGTCTTGTATAGGTCCGGTCAAATTGAATTCCTCTAAGAATTTAGTGCAAGACAAGTTTCTGTCATCTGCAGAACATTTCCTTCAATCAGACAGTGAGAATGTATGAACATTATTTCCCTTTTTCTCTTGGCTGCCAGGAAGGTCAAAGCTAAAAGAAATGCTCAACCATAATGACCTTCTGACCCCAGATTCTGGGTAGAATAATCTCTCCACCTTTTGCTATCTCTCTTTCCTGATTTCTTTTTACCTTTATGTCCGTGTGTGTTTATTAAAAGGAATTTCAAATATACTTTGGAAGAATGGGTGGTATAAATTATAAACAACTAAAAATAAGTAAAAACATGACCATCATGATGCATTTTAGAATTCATTTGATTTTTCTATTGAAATAAGGTCTAGGGCATGAGTTAGTAATTAATATTAATGTGTAGAAATGAAGGCTTGCATCGTTGGTCTTTCTTTGTGTGATGTGTAACAGCAGCTCTTTATTCAAACTATTTTAAGAGTTGAGCTCATATTATTAATGATTCAGGTACACTAATCAAATAATAAACTCAAATCCACATTGATTCAATCTTTACTCATGGCACTAGGGAAAATAATCAGTGTTTGCTGAAAGAATGAGGAAAATTGGAGAGGAAATAAACGTTATTTTTAAAACTCCTTTGGAATGTATTAAACAGGGAAGAAAATTTGACAGCTATTTTAAAGGTAATTGATAGCTTCTTTAAAAAAATCATATTCCTTAAGAATGTGACAATTATGCCACAACATAGAGCTTTTAGTATAGAAAATAGTGTTTCTTAGTTGTTTTAAGAATGTTGCTTAAATTGATCTTATTGGTGATTAGAAAGAATTAGAAGTGCCTTGATTTGTTACGGAGCTCTTACGTAAGTTTCCTTAGTTGGCTATAATCGGTTTGCAATAGTGCTATTATTGCCTTTAACAAAAAGCTGATAGAAGAAGAGGATGACCCAATAATGGTAAAAGTCATAGCTATAATTTTTAAGAAATTACAAGATGTAGGCACTGTGCGAAAAATCTTATATGAAATGTTGTCTTAAATGCCCACACCAAGATGATTATTATCACTGTTTTTAAGGAGCGTAAACTGGGGCTTAGAAAGGTCACCCAGCCCCGAGTGCCAGAGGTAGGATTAAAACCTCCAATTTTAACCATTAAGTTCTGTTGACCTGGAATTTATTCTTCTCAAATGCAATTATTCTTCAAATTTTGCCTATTTTACCTTTTAAATGTTTATTAAATTCATTCTATGATCTTCATCAGTATTCATTCCTAGTTCAGACTGTCTTTGTTTTATTGCTGAACTATTGCAAAAGCCTTATAATTGGGGATTTCCATCATGGTAGAGTGAAGAGGTCACCATATTCTATCCTCAAAAGGTAACTATAAAACTGTAGAAAACTATCAAAAACAACCGTTCAGAGCCCTTGAAATTCACAATGATTTAAAACAAACTGAGAAGCACTGATAAGTGAAAAAGTAGTAACCTTCAGTTAAGGACAGTGAGAATCCAAGGCATTATTACCTGTGGCTGCATCCATTTAGATAATATATAGCAAAATGACAGACATAAATCCAGTCATATAAATAATTACATACAATGTGAATGGACTAAGAACCCAAATCAAATGCACACATTGTCAGACTGTAAACAAAAAAATTAAGATCCAACTCTATGTTCTCTATAAGAGACACACTATAGATTCAAACTCAACAGATGGAAAGTAAAAGGATGGAAAAACATACCATGCAAACAGTAACCATCAAGGATCCGGAGTGACTACTTTAATATCAGACAAAATTGATTTTAAGATAGATAAATTACTAGAGATAAAGTGGAAGATTTCTTAGGGATAAAAAGATCAACTTTTCAGGAAGATATAACAATAATACATATATGTATACACACCTAATGACAATACCCCAAGTAATTAAATTTAAAACTAACAGAAGCTAAAGGAGAAATAGATATTTGAACAATAATAACTGGACACTTCTAAACTCCACTCTCAATAACTGGTACCCAAACTTGACAGAAAGTCAGGAAGGATATAGAAGACAAACAACACTACCCACCATCTTGACCTAACTGACATTTATAAAACACTCCAACCAATAGAGTCAAATACACATTTTTTTTTTCATGTGAACATGGTGAATTCTCCAGGTCAGACAATGTATCAGGTCAAGGTAGACAATATATTAGGCCATAAAAATTTTCAATTAATTTAAAAGGATTAAAATCATACAAATTATGTTCTCTGAACACAATGGAACTACATTAGAAATGAATTAAGCCCTAAGTATCATCCCTATTTATGATAGAAATGGATGCAGGTATACAGGTAAAGAGTACAATTAGAGTTCACTAGGTTTTATACCTTATTCATCTATACCGCATTTATGCATGATGATAAGTATCTCTAAAATAGTTAGACTACCACTTATGTAGAATACTGTTACTATTCAGTATGCAAATTCATGAGGGATTAATCTAATCAATTCTGTCATAAAACATTTCTTTTGTGCCTACTATGTGTGCCAGGCACTGTTTTTGTTATTAAAGACAGAGTAATAAACAAGAACGAACTTCAGAAAACATCCCCTGACTTCACTTTCTTTACATGTTAGAGAATGATAAAAGAAAATAAATAAATAAATAAATCCAATGTACATTAGAAAGCAATAAATATTATGGGGAAATATTAAACAGGGCATGAGGAGAAGGAGTGCTGGGGTAGAGTTGCACATTTAAAATCAGGAAAGTCTTTCTCGATAAGGTGATATTTGAGGAATGAGCCATGTTAAAGGTTTTAGGAATGAGCCATGTTAAATATCATGAGGAAGGGCATTGCAGGTAGAAGCAGCAGTAAGTACAAAGGCTCTGGGGTAGAGGCAAGCTTCCGATGTTGGAACAAGAACAGGAAGTCCGCGGTGTCTTGAGGAGAGTGAGCTGGGGAGACGAAGGCAGGAGATAAGATCAGAGAGGTAAGGGGGCTAGGTCATGGGGTAAGAATTTTGTTCTACTGAGTGAGCTATTGGAAGATGGGGGCTAAAAAGAGGAATAACATCTTCTATCATAGATTTCAATTGTTAAAGAGCATTTCACCTGATGTGATGAAAAGAGAATGCAGGAGGCCGAGGATGGTAGCAGAAGGTAGAGCAGAAGGCTATTGCAATTATGCATGGGAGAGGTGATGGAGGGTTGAGTGCTGGAAGTGGTGAGACATGGGTGAATTCTATGTATACAGTGCTGTGAAGGAAAGCAAATTATTCCTCACACATTGGGGGTGTGGAATAAGAAAATGAAAGAAGGTAAAACTGACTCTAAGGTCATAAATGGAAACCTATTTTGCACGTGCATTTTGTTAATAAGCGAAGCCTCTGCCATTGCCTGAAGCACTTGTGGAAGCTCTGGAGTGTGTCCTTTCTAATTAAGTGCGTGCTGATTGCTCACATCCCATGCATTCCTCATTAGGGCAACTGGTGACCTCTAGGGTAGGAGTTGGCAAATCTTTTCTGTAAAGGGCAAGAAAGCAAATATTTAGGCTTTGCAAACCAGACTCCATTCTGCCACTGTGGCAAGAACCATAGACAATGCATAAACAACTGAGTTTAGCAGCATTCCACAAAAACTTTATTTATGTAAACAACTGACTGGCAGGAATTGGCACGCATGCCACAGTGTGCCAACTCCTTCTCTGGGGTGTAGCTTAAATGTAACGTCTCACTGTGATAAGTAGCATATACTTACTGATTCCTTGGGGTTCCTTGACTAATCCAAGGAATTCAAGAGTATACTTGGCTTGGAATACTTTTCCCTCAAACACTCACACGATCGTCTCCGTCACTTTTCTCAAGTCCCACTTTACACAAGCCATTTCCTCAGAGGGGCCTTCTCGACTCTCAGGCTAAGACGTCACACCCTTCTCACCCTCTTTCCCTTTGGCTAATGTTTCTTTGTAGCAGTTGTCACTGGTCACATCACTTCATGTGTTTATTTTTTATGTGTTTATATGTGTCTCCCACTAGAATATATGCTCTCCGCAGGCAGTGAATTTTTTTCTGTAAGTATAACAATTCCTGCTCTACAGGAGACACCCCAAGTTAATGGAGTTCATGGATACTGGGTATTCTTTACCCTGCCCTTACCAGACCCTCCAGGCGCCTCTGCTGTAGTCATGATTCATAACTGGACTGCTCCACAGTTCACTATCTCTACCGACACACACACGGACAAATATCATTCTTCTTATCATAACAATTTTCACATTATTTTGAAATACTTTGTTTATGTTATTTTTTATTTCCAAGGACAGAGCAAGGACCAAATATCAACCATTTTTTCTGTGCTCAGTGCCTAGTATAGTGAATGGTGTAGAATACACGTTCAATACATGTTTCTGAACCTGAATTGGTCATACATGTCTTATATGGGCGATGAATATGTCATTGATTTTATTTCCTAGCAACGAAATCATTATGACTTGATAACACTTAAAGAATGGGGGTAACAAAGGGCAGAAGTTCAGATTAGACAATAGAGTCCTCTGTCCTTACACTTGAAACCATTAGGGATCATTTTTGTGTGACTTGGGACTCAAAGGTATCTTTTCCAAGATATCTCATGCTTCATGAAAGAGCCATCTTTTCCCATGTTTTCACAATAAATTGATGAAATGAATGACTTTTTCTTATAATTGTCATATGAAAGCTACCCATATGATCAACCAAAATATAAGATATATTTCAAAATTCAGTTATAAGTTTGTAGCTCTGCTTCCTAATAAAATTCCCTGAGGATAAATTTCTGGCTCATGCTTCAAGGCCAGTGTCACATTCAATTTTGAGGCTACATGACACCTTTGGACCACAAAGATATTGCATCTGCAGTGGCCCTTAATTATATCTGTGTAGGGGAAAAGTCTGCTCCCGGTGTTTAGTATTACTCTGAATGCTTTGGGTTAGTGCTTCTACTCTTTTGGGGAGAAAGGCAGCAGGAGAAGGATTGTGGGACCATCACCCAGGGTCCTGATGATTAGGGAACCATCAGATTTCCTGCATAAGAAGTGGGGAGTAACAGTATTTATAGGTATCTGCTTATATTATCAAAAAGATACAATATAGGGTAAACCAAACACTAATAAAAAAGGATTGTATGGAGAGTGAAGAAAAAGATTACCTACCCTGATATAGTAGTGTATTATCATCCCTGTTTTTAGATAAGGAAACCAAGTTGGGAAATGTTGGCTACATTGCCCACAGAACAACAATTGAAAATGACAGAGCCAGGACCTGAACCCTGGTCCACGAATCCTTAAGAATATGCTCCTAACCACCACACTATACCAAAACGTTCCATGCTACTAAGACTTTCTGGGTAGATTACCTATAATCTGTACTCCAGTAGCCTTTGTACTCCTTACATAGTATTGCAAGTCCTGGCTTCAAATTCTGGATCTTTTTTCAAATTTGGCCTTGATTAAGGCTTCCCTGAATGCTATCCTTTCTTCCATTTTTTTTTTTTCTTTTTTTCTAAATTATGGCCTGACTTGTTAATTAGAAATAAGTTGGCCATGAAGATTCCCCACCTCTAAGAACTTCGGCTTATGGTTATTTACCAAGCGAAGGCTTTGCCTCTGGAAAAAGCTTTCCCAGAGAAAACACAGTACAATGAACTAGCTATTTTATAAGTACCCACTCAGGCTGTTGTTCTTAACACCTTTGAGACCACTAGTTCTCAAATAATGGTTTGTAGGCCAGCAACATATACATCATCTATCTCTGGGAACTTGTTAGAGGTGCAGATTTTCAGAGCATAACCCAGAACTGCTGACTCAGAAACTCTGGGAATGGGTCTCAGCAATCTGTACTTTAACAAGATGTTCAGGTGATTATGACTATGCTAAAATCTGAAAACCACTGACTCACCCATCCCTTTTATTACTCCACTGAGATTTAAAACCAATAGTGAAACAAAACAAAATGCTTAGTTCCTTCAAAATCTCAGATGACATTTTGTAACTATTACTCTACCACCCAAACTCATGTAATACACTATTTACTATTTAGTAAAATATTTGAGGAGAAATACAATTTTCGGGTAGTGTGATCAAATGGTCTTCATCTGCATTCAATAGTAAATTTAGGATGATAGAGAAGTTCTTTTTATCATATTTTAGCTATATTGGTTGATGACTGCTTGTTTCTGTTTTGCTATATTGACAAATTTAATCAGGTTGTTAGGAATGTTCTGTGATTACCAGCTTCTCTAAAGATCACCAAAAAATCTACTGGTTAAGTAAAGCTAAGTTTATAAGTTCTACTGAAGTAAGAACAAACACCTCTCTAATAGCGTCTCAGTGTGTCTCAAAGAGGAATGGAAAGAAAAATATTTATAAAGTTATAGAGACTGATTGGAATGGTTTAGGAACTTTCCAGGCAGAAAACTGATGAAGACTGAGTCAATTTTGTGGCATCATAATTTAAGGTTGGCGGACACAGTGAGGTGAGAAGGGCAGACTGAGTCTTGATAAGTAAACTGCTCTTTGATATGCAAGCTGTCTGCCAAGTAAGCAATATGTTGTCTTGAAAGAAGAACTGTTTTCCCAGATGAGAAAACTGTTTTTTAGACAAATTGGTAGCAGAAATTTTCTGAAGCAAACAGTTACATTATTTATTGGTCTACTGGCTTATATTCCTGGGCAAGAATTTCCTAGAACATATAGTTAAGTCATGTTGACACAGGTGGCCTCAGTTCTCTGTCTTAATAGTTAATTTAAGTGGTTGTAGGTGGTCTCAGTTTTCAACCCTGACTCCCTGCTCCCTGGATCATTCTTCAGCCGGAGTTGTGGATGATCAAGACAGATCTGCAGCACTGTTTAAGGTACGGTGACCATGTATCAACTTTCCAGTGGTGGTGATTTCAGCTTCTGGAAGCATTAAGTTTTCCTGTTCTTTTCGTTGGAGGATTATTTTCAGAATCATTTAATGGGACTGCAGTGGCACAATGGCATTTAAACCTCTAGAGATATCACTGTTGGGAACTATATACAGACGAATACTAACAGGGTGTTTATGACCAGTGTTTGTAATCTACTACTACTTCGGAAGCCTGTAGTGTAAATTAAATCAAGAGGACAAAACTTTTCCCCAATAGGAAGAGTTGACAAGAAGAGCTATGAGGGTACATACCAAATGACCTAAATTCCTCATCTTTAACTTCTTTAGTTGTACGTGTGTGTGTGTGTGTGTGTGTGTGTGTGTGTTTTATACCATAGAGGTCTGTAGTAATATAAATACAGCATTCTTCCCCTAAGATAGCACAGGTTCCCAATTAAAAAACAAAAAACTAACAAACAAACAATCTAGAATTTTATCTAAAGTGGACTATTTTGATTGGCTTTTATATAATTTTATCAAAATTGGATTTATTTACGTTGTCTCCTTCTCCTGCTATACTTTAAACTAAGCATTGGGGTTGGCTATGTAATTTGTAGGACCCAGTAGAAAATGAAAATGTGAGTCCCCTTGTTAAAAAATCTAGAAAAAAAAAGTGCAGTTAAGCATACTGAAATATAAAACTTTTTCTTTAAAAAAAAAATCATTATTTATAAACCATAATAGGGGTAATAGTGAAACACATGTCACAGCTTATGATGTTCAACATGAGCGCTAATGCCAGAACAGGGATTTGCACTCCTTTAAAGTGAATTTAACTAAAAGAGGGAGTGGAGCTTTGAGAATGTGTGGCGGTCCACAATGGAAAGGAACTGGCTCATAAAGAGAGGTATGAGCAGAGGGTACTGGAGAAGCACAGAAGAGGGGGAAAAAACAAGTGGGATAAAGGTTCCAGTTGTTCCAGTTGTGAACTGGGAGATCTAAAATAGATAGGTTTGAACTTTTGATACTTTTCATGTGGTTTGACTAGCAACTCTTTTTAGGAAATAATTGTGGAATCTGAATTTATTTGGGGAGTTTCTTCAAACAGAGAAAAAATCATTCAATGGGTATTTTCAATTTTGCTCCTTTTTTTTTGTTCTAAGTTGACTCTGGTATGAACATGTTTGCCAATATTAAAAAATTCTCTCAAATATCCCCTACAGTTCTTTATTATCTTTGATACAATTCAGAAAGATAAACACTGGAATTAGATTTATAGTGCAAAACCATGTAAGAAACAGAAATCTGGCCCAGAGTGGTATTAACTGACGTTGAGATGAACCCAGGAGTGTCTTCCAATGGTTGGTAGAATAAGTTGTTGCTTCACTTTGTGTCTCGAACCTCTCAAACTTAATAGTTGGCTCTGTCCAATTGGAGATCGATGAATGGGCATTCTTTGTAGAGGGACTGTTTTGAGAAGAGATTGCTTTCAGAACCACACTCTTATGAACAAATCAGGACAAGAGGAAAGTTTTTATAAGATATTGGTGATGCAAGGCAATGTTTCTCCTATAATGACACCAGTGTAATGAGACCTTCTGACCTTGTGAACCTGTGGAATCTGCTCGAGAGATAGACTTGTTTCTCCTCTTCCCTATAAACTTCCTTTTATAGATCACAAAAGATGATGAGGACAGAAAAAGACAATAGTGTAATCAATGATTAGGCAGATTTCTACCAAGGGAAAATATTTTAAAATTTGACAAGATAATAAAAGATTTGTTCTTGCAGCGTTTCTCATTTCTAAGAGAGGAAATAAATCAGAATTTGAGGGCTCAAAGAAAATAAATAGGAGCTCATATTCAACACCAGACTTATTATACATCCCCATTCACAGTAAGAAGCTCAAGGGGCTTGCGAGGAGTGTTGTTTCTGGATCAAAAGTCTCAAGTTACCTTGGTAGTGGTAGAGTCTCAGCTGGATCTCAGGGGCACTTTTAAGTTTGTCACTGCTAACTCCCCAGCTGGCTACTAAAACATGTCAGTCAAACAGGGCTAATTTTATTAGATATCCTGCATTAAGGGAGAGTACTGCAATGACAGAGTCTTAGTAGTTTCTCAGAAGGGAGACATCAAGGAATAATGTTTACAGAGCTTTAGGGTATATGCTCAGGAGTTTGTAATGAGATTTTCAAGGAAGAGAACTGATTGAGATTGAACAAAGTGTGACAGGATAATTTAGGATTGGTAGGCAGAGTAAGATGAGGGTCATGAGTCAAGTCTTGTTAAATAAAATTGTGCATGAGCGGTTTCCCCAAGTGAACAATCTGTTGTCCTGATAGGAGAGATTTTACCCACATGAGCATTTTTATTTTATTTTTTGCCCAGATATATTGGTTTTCAAGAATTTCCTGAAGCAAAAAGTTAAGATACTTATTTCTTGTGTAATAATATCGCTTTCCCCACTTATCTGTTCAAACAAGCATTTGTGCATAGAACTGAATCACACGCCCAATATCTATGAATCGAGCAGACATATCAGGAGAAGCAGAGTATTAACAAATAATGGAATAACACATGATTATCCCCCATAATTAACAGGCATTATAATTACGTGTCCTCTTTAGTTACTTAATATTGGTCTAGCGGTATCTTAAAATATTTTTTTAAAATTATTAATTCTACAAGTGTTAACTTTGTGATTGATCAGAAATAAAGGGAATAAAAAGAGAAAACACGTGGGACGAAGAAATTGCTGAATAGATGAGTTGTAACATTTAAAACCATTGATCTGGATTACAGCTAGAACAATGAGAAATACATTGGACTGTAAGTTATATTTCCTCATACCCAGAGCTCCAGGGAAAACTAATCAATGGCAGTGTTCCAGGTGTCAGCCTGGCTTGCTCTTGTGGAATCTCCAGGGCTCCTAACATCTAACCCAGTAAGTGTTTCATGTGTGTGTCTATAAGACAAGTTTTCTTGGTTGTTATACGGTGTAATCCTCTTCCCTGACAGATCCAGTTAGCGATGCCTGCTAATGAGGCTTTCATGGACTTTACAGTTGGTGCCCAATGCAAGTGCCAGAGCTCGTGGTGTGTTCCACACTTTCTCCCAAAGTCATCAGCACTGTATATGCTTGTTGTCAGTGTCACTTGAAGGTTACAGTACTGATGTACAAAGGTCTTTCATAACCCTGCTTTTATATTCTTCTTAGCCTCATGATGTCTTACTAATATATTTACTAGTTAAAAACACATGTTTTAGCTTTCAATCTTCCTAGGTTTCAAATGTGTCTGGTGATCATGGCTGGGACAAATCCAAGTGTGATCATAATTTTCTTTTCTTTAATGACTGCAGGCTTTTTGGGGGGCCTTACTTGCTGCTTCACTTTCTTTTCTAAGGTATGTTGTTTTCCAGAACTAGCTTTAGCCCCGCAAGCACGTAAGCACCTGGCAGGGTACCGCACTGTTGCTTAGCCATGCTACGATACACAGGCGGCCCCCTGTATCTGTGGGTTTCACATCTAAGTATTGAAACAACTGCACATCAGAAATATTTAGAAAAAAAATTCCAGAAAGTTTCAAAAAGCAAAACTTGAACTTGCAATGAGCTGAGCACTATGCTGAATCCACTCGAATGAGTGATGTATAGGCATACTCTGCTGTAACCTGTATGCAAATATAGTTTAAATGCAAATACTATGCCCTTTGCTATAAGGGACTTGAGCATCTGTGAATTTGGGTGTCCGTGTGGGATCCTGGAACCAATCTCCTGTGGATACTGAGGGACAGCTGTAACTGAATCCTAAGGATGAACCAATAGCTTAAGCAGAGACTTAAGACTATTCAATTATAAGTGGTGGAGGCTTCCCTTGGGAAGGATGCCTGGGTAGGGCTCATTCATGAGATTTCAGGGGATAGAACCCAAGGGAAATGATATAAAGATATCATAAGGAGTTGCTAGAAAGAACAACTCTGATGGGCTGTAATGCCAACAAGCTGTCACAGTCTTTCCTCAAGACCAGGGTCTGTGGGAGAAAACAACACGAAACAAAACAAAACTCTGAGGCAGAGTGAGAGCATGTGGAATAGAAAATAAACTCTCTGACATTAAAGCCTCCTAAATGTGGCATTTAAAAGAAGCTACGTAGCTGTATGACTTTATGGAGATAGCAATGTTTGTTCCTGTCCTCATATTTATTTATGTCCTCATATTTAAAATGAAAAAGTTTGAATTAGGTATCCTCCAAGTTTCCTTCAGTAATAAATTTCGATTCCTAGGAGAAAAACCAAATTAATCTGCTAAACTGGGTAAAGATAGACTCTAAGTATACCATGCATCTGACCTGCATATAATTTATAACATAAAAATTCCCTATCAAAATAAACTGGTTTTCTTTCTCAGTACTCTAGCTGGTAGACTAGGTATATAAATGTTTGGATGATTCATAAAGAAGTGGTGTGCTAAGAATTAAGGGCTTTGTTTTATTTCCAGTGAATTCAGTCTTCAAGATTAAAGATCCCTTTAATATGTTAGATGATATGGTCAGAAGAACATTGAATAGCAGGTGGGCTGTTTTTAGGGATACCTAAGGCATTTCATGAAGTTAGTAAAAAAATCAGGGATATCTAAGGTCAAAATAGTTCTCATTTCTCCTAGAGAAATTCTGTAGAAATGAAGCATATACATTTTTGGGAATGAAAACAGCAGCCAACATAATTTTGTGTCTGAGAGCTAAAAATTTCTGGAACCAAACACACTTTCTACTCAGTGCAAAATAATACTGGGGCTAGGAAAAGATTATGTAGCTACTTATTCCAGAAAATATTTTCTCCTGATGATAAGACAGTGAACCAACTTAAAAAGCATACAGTTTCATCAGCAAGGCTTCAAGACCCTAGCTTTGTTGTATCCTCCAACCTGAAGCTCTTCTGTTGTAATCTTTGCCTAGTTCCAGCCATTTTCCGCCTTGCCAGATCTGCCTTAAAATCTCCTCCCCGAAGCTTGATGGATGCCTCCTCTAATTTCCACTTTTTGAGACACCAGTAAAACTACCAAGGTAATGGTCTCCCTTTCTGAAGTGAATCTAACAAACTTAGCATTGGTTGATCAACAGCTATTTTTTGGCTCTGTTTTGCAACATCAGAATCTACATCATAAATTAGTTTATAAACTAAATGGTTAGTCTACATTATAAACATCATTATATCTAGTCTTTCTTTCTATATCTAGAATCACATTTTCCTAAAAAAAAAATCTCTATTTATAATGTGAAGTGTTTAAACTCTTGGCCATGGACATATAATTTTCATATATGAAAACTTTGTGTAGGCTTTGAGCTTGTTTAGTTCTCAAAAGATTCTCTAGTTATTTACCCTCCAGTTAAATACGGAAAAAAACAAAAACATGAAAAACCTTACTCTGTCAAATCCTCCTTACACATTTTGTCATTTCCCCTCTATTAACTCTGTCCCAGGATTGAGGAGTTGGCTTCCTGAACTTTCTTTCTTTTTTTTTCTTTTTTTAATTGAAATTTATTGGGGTGACAATGGTTAGTAAAATTGCACAGGTTTCAAGTATACAATGCTATAATACATCATCTATAAATCCCATTGTGTATTCACCACCCAGAGTCAGTTCTCCTTCCATCACCATATATTTGATCCCCTTTACCCTATTCTCCTGAACTTCCATTTACATACTATGCTGAAGCTGGGACTCTGGTTGCAGCTTGTTAAATTTATTGACTAAAAATCCTTTGAGCTCTCGAGTACTCTATCTTACTGTGTTTGAGAGATGTCACTTGTAGCCAATTGAAGCTTTTTACATTCTGCCATTTTCCCCATGAACAATTTATCATACTTGTTTTTTCTTTTAGCCCCCACCCTCCCCCCCACACACATATTCCAATCTGCTGGCTATTTCATTTGCTTCAAATATATAAACATAAAGTAAAGAAAAAATGACCCAGGAAAATGTTCCAGGGAGGCATCTACTACAAAGCCATCTGAGGAATTAACCAAAGGCTATAAATTTGGACAGATTTTTCTTTGGCTGCAGCAAGCTTTGTACCAGTGTTAGTGAGTCAGCACAAGATTTGTTTTCTTACGACCTTAATAGTTCTTTTCTAAAAGAAAGCACTGAAGTTTAGAGGGTCAATATATTTCTGAACCTGGATATAAAATAAACAAGAAAGCAAAGGAATAACAACAACAACAGCAATAAAGTTTCCCCAGAATCCTGTCTTATATTTAAAATGCTTAGGCATATGGGTTTGGTGTTGACCACTAACCACTAAAGTGAGAACCTGTACCCTGGCCTCTCAAGAAGGGGATGGGGAAACTTCGGGTGCTCCCTCCATGATAGACCTGTCTCTATATTCGGTGCTCTCAAGTAGGAAGGAATGGTTGGGTTAGCTACCTTGCAATGATAGACAAAATCCTACGGGTGGTAGAGCAGGGTCTGTGGCTGAGATATATCTATATATATCTATCTATATATATATATACCTTAGTTGCTTCTCTAAACATGTTTTTCACATTGGGACCTACAGCATAAACTATATAGGAAAAATTAAGGCCAAACATTTTGCCACCTTGTTATTTGTGCTCCATTTGTATTCTTCAGAGACATTATTGTTTTTTTTTTTCTTTTTCTTTATCCTAGTCGTATATGTATTTTTCCTTTTCTATTCTGGTTGTCATTAATGTCCTTGCCATATGTGTACAGAAGATAAGGTACAGGAAATCGTTCTCCACTGATCAACTTGATTAGTAATTCTGCACCAAGTTCTAAAATTTTAACCAGTACCTAATATTTAAAATTAGAAGTATTCATATAATAATTCCAACTTCTGGCCTCTGTTAAAAAAAAATCAGATGATCTAAAATTACTAGGCTTATGTTCTCATGTGGCGACAATTGTCTGGGCTGAGTAAGCTGATATCTTTGATGGGGTCTGTGTTAGCTACTCAACCCATATTCCCTCCACTTCCTATTCTCCATTACACCCCATCCAATTTAGTTTTTGTATTATCTACTTGGCCACTGCAAGTACTGGGATTTATGTTTCCTGATATGGGAGGGGAGGTGGCATTGAATGAAACTGGTGAATTCAGTTGTATCAAGATCACACAAAAACCTTGGACTTGGGGTTTTGATCAATGGTTTTAAGGAGAGAAAAGTGATCTTATTAATGTAGTAGTATCACAAAATAAATAGTTTATCCTTAATTTATATACGAGAAGATTGACATTCAAAGGGTTGCAGAATCTTTTCCAAGTTCACTGGGCTACTATGGCTACTAGAGATGTAGATTTCTGATTCTGTCTACATCTAAAAACAAAAGCATTTACTGTTCTATCTTGACTAACATAGTTCTCTGGAATGAGACTGAAGATCATTTATCATATTAACATCAAACCAGCAATTAAAGTGAATAGTGAAAAAAAGTTGATCCTTATATTTGGCACCACAGTTGATTATATTTCTTTCGGGTTGGGTTAGGAGTAGGGAGCCAGAGACCAGGCAGAACTTGACTCTGGAGATCAAATGCCCGTGGCACAGTGATGAGGGGAAATGAGAGTAACCAGGAATCAGGCTAGACCTTATAATAAAATAATGAAATCTATGGAATTAAAAAAAAATTAAGTTTTCAAGCCAGTGTGCTAATATCTTCATTTGCAATGATCAATAGATTTGTAAGAATGACTAACAATATTTTATGGTTCAGGTCAGATGCATTGGTCCAAAGGGGTGCATGCTTTCAGGAAACTGAAGTATAGAAACTTGCATAGGCAGCATAGATTTAGAATAAAGGGAATGCTTTAGATAAAATTAACTCCTCCCTCCCACCTTCTCTCCCTCTTTCCCTCCCTCCTTCCCTTTCTTTCTGCCTTTCAAAAATATGTACTCAGGATCTGCTATGTCCATGATTTTTCTGCTAGAATTCGGGACAGAGTGGTAAATCAAGCACACATTTGCATATTAATATTAATATTCACATACATAAATATATATACTATGATAGGCCCAAAAAGAAAAAATATATAAGGTGTTATGAGGATTTAATAATGTAACCTCCCTCAGATTGGCATGTTAGATGACACAATGCGTCATTTAAGGTAAATCTGGAAAGAACAGTTGTAGCTTTTCAGGTAAAGATTAGGCAGAGGAGATTGTTCACAGGAACAGTCGGCATTACAGCTAGGTAGGGTGTGGCTCAGAAGGATATTTTTAAAAGGCTGCTCTGGCTGGCATGTCATGAGCAAATCACATAGTGGCACGACCAGGACTGTCAGACAAAATGTAGGGCACCCAGTTAAACTCAAATTTCAGATAATAACTGGATCGTTCTTTAAGTATGAGACATACTATTTATCTGAAAACCTAGGCATCACCTGAGACTAGAGAGAAAGAGAACAGCAGTCGAATGAAGCAGGTTGGAAACTACTGTAAGAACTTTTATTTCATTCTCAGTTCAGTCAGAATTAGTTTGAGCAGGTGAAAGACATGAAAGAAATTTATGCTTTAAAAATTTCACTCTGCCGCTCTGTGGGGAGTGGATTACAGGGCAAGAATGGAGGCAGAGAGAGAGTAAGGAGGTTGCTGACAAAGTTCATTTTAGGAAAGGTGTTGTCTTGGCCTAGTATCGTTGCAGTAGTGATTCAGGCAAGTGGTTTGAATCTAGATATTTATTAGAAATAAGGTAAAAAAAAAAAAAACTTGGATGAGTGGCCAATAGGTGATGAAGTTATGAAAGATAATTCAGGTGGGAGGGCAGAGGGACCACATACTAAAATGTAGTTATGCCAATATTTGGAGAATGTTTGAAAGGGAATTTCAAAAGTTATTGTTTGTCCCAGTAAAATTTGGGTTGCTTATAAGATGTTCAACTATAGATGTCAAGTTGGCAGATGGATATGTAGGTCTGAGACTGAGAAAAGAGCTGTGGGCTAAAAATATAAACTTGTCTGCAGACAAATCTGGTCAAAAGAACAGAAGAAGAGAATTAGTTGCTGCTTTGTTTGGCTTGCTTTAAACCACTCTGTTCAAGTTATTCCATTCTGAGAATGTACCTTGTGCTTTTGCTGGTTAATTGGGAAATAGTCTGATTTAATATGCAAAATATTTAAAGCAACATTTCTTAGGGCGAGTTATTATAAAAATGGCCATCTGTTATTTTTTGATTTGTCATTCCTTTCTATTTCCAAGAGTGATCACCCAAACTTGTCCATCTGTCTGGGAAAGAATGGTAACCCATGTGCTGCCCCATTCTCCCTCATCGTACATGGACTAGGGCGTCCTAGGGTAGCGTGCAGGGCTGCTTGAAGGAAGGCGAGAACAGAGACAGGAAAGCTTCAAGTTTTTAGAAGACTTTTGCACATCCAAGTAAGAAGTAATTAGAAAGCAAGTGAAAGGAAAGAATTGGAGAGCAATTTCAAGTGGAGGATTGACAGAACCTCAAAGCAAATTGAAGATGAGCTCTAAGGACAGGGGTGACTCAAGCAATTTTCTTCCTGTTTTTTCTTCCACCCATTCTAGATCTAAAACACAGAAGCATTTCTCAAGCATTTCTACCATTACCTCAAGCAGAGAGGTTGACTTGCAGTAATGGAATTTTGCAGATGTGAAATTTAGGAATTTCTGTAAGCTCTGAATACAATTGTTGAATGCAGTTATAATGGGACATAAGAAGTCTGTGCCTCCTTTAGAGACATATGGAGACAAACATTGTCCTTATGCATTGTTTTTTAGAAGTGTTGGAGACGTCCCATTCATTAAGATCCTTCCGTCTAAGAATAATCATGGACATGAAAACATGAAATTGAGGAATATTAAAAATGGTAAAAGTGGTTTGTTTTCTCCCTTTGTCTTTGAGTTTAAAGTACCAAATTCATACAAAGTTTTATGTACCTACACTATGAGAAATGGGAAAAGTTATAAAATAAGTTGATTTTCTTGCATCTTTTTTTCAACCTTACATCTTTTAAAAAAAACTTTCTTAAGTACTTATTATCTTTATTAAATGGAAATGTTTGGAGTTTGTACATTATGTGCTGTACATCATTCCAATTTGAAGAAATTCCAGCATTCTTTTGTTAATTTTTATTGAGAATATGTGTAGCACATCATATTAAAAGCTCTTTAAAATAATTTATTAGCTACTTTTCAAAATGCTCCGTTGAGATGGGTAAGTGGCAAGTTTTATGTTACAGTTTTTCATGGTTGTATTGTGAAATGACTGAGTTGCTTGATGTGACATTTGTCCTTTCAGCAGAAATTGCATATCTCCTTACTTTATTAGGATTCTAAGTTAAGATGAAGAAAGGAAATTATTAGAAGTTTAAATATTAAACAAAATAATAATTGTGTACTGTAAAAATTGAATAAATTAAACTGCAACTACATATAACACATTAGTAATCACTATTTTGTGTGAATAATCTATATATTTTGCAGTATGTAGGTCTATGACAACATAAACAATTATATTGGCTTTGTAGAAAGGACAAATTTAGAGGAAAGAGGAAAATAATTTGACCTTCAATACCTTAAATCAAGATTAATAAAATCCATAAGGCAGTTTATTTTCAAAGTATCAAGCAATATTTCAAATACTGTATTGAAGTTCATACTGTAAAAATACTAAAAATGAGTGAGCATTTGATTAATATAGGTAACAATTTCCTTTCTTTCCTTGAAGTTAGTCAAGATCTTAATTCAGCAAGTGAAAATTGTTCAACGTATCTTGAATTCTCTGTGTATTTCATGTTGTGCATTCACATTTAGATAGAATTTATCAGACCAAATCAAAATCTTATGCAAATTTCTTAACCACTTTCAAGGTTTTAGAGTCAATTAAAGTTGCTAGCTATCCTGCTATCAACCTTTTGACTCACCTTACATATTTGACATACACCTTTTCTTGAAGTTTCAAGAATGACATACCCAGATTAACCTTCCAGGTAGTGCCACTATTATTTTAGGTAAAACAGATGGCATACTTCTTCTTTCTTTGAAATTAAATAACTTGGATAAATCTTTTTAGAATTCTCACAAATAACTGCGTTGAGTTCTAAATACTTCGTTGGAGATGGTGGGGGTAGAAGGATTATCAAGCAACTCACTGAAGTAGAAAATGGGAAAAAAGGATTCATGTTGATGCTTTGAGAGGAGCTCCCATGTATGCATATTATATAATAACAATGACAAAACAATAATGATAATAATGGTAATGCTGACAATGATTTAGAGGTTCTAACAGTTTTTTTTTATTTTAATGCAACTCTTACTATGCTTCTACAATATTCAAAATAATGTTACATACTTTCTTTTATGATCCTGTTTGTAAAATGGGGTCTTGCTTTATCATTAAGTTTAGACTAATTAAGCCTTTAATGATAGCCTATTCAGATATTGAAATGGCAAGAACTTTCTGAGTTTGTACCAACTCTAATTATTGTAGGTGGATAATTGGCTCAATATGTCTGTTATGAAGCATAGAATTCAGCATTTTATGAAATTCTACAGATATTTCTGATGTATAAACAGTTTGGGTACATTTATGTAGACTAAAGGTAACAGAATCAGAGTTGATTTCATTTTATCAACTGTTGTTGGTATTAATTGAATTGACACTGTCTGCTTGTATTTCAGTATCAAGGAGCAACAAAGGTGGCATAAAAACCCATCACCAAATTTCTGCTGTCTTTTTAGATTGTATTATTAGGTTGGTGAAAAAATAATTGTGGTTTTTGCAATTGTTTTTAACCTTTTAAACTGCAATTACTTTTGCACCAAGCTAATAGTTTTCTACATCATATCTCTTTTTGAAATATATATACATCCATAACAATAATAATATAACACTTTATGTCTGAATAATAATAATTAATCTACCATTTATTGATGGTTTTCCAGATTCTGCGAGATGCAAATCTTCACCATATCTTGATATTCATATATTATTATCACAATTTTATAGATGATTATGGGGTTGTGAAAACACTCAGCTAGTACGTGTCAGAAGCCAGAATTAGAACTACATTTATCTGTCTGGGTAGCCTAAGGTTTTCTTTCATCATTACAATTGTGCTTCAAATATAATGTATACTTTTCTATAGTTTGAAAGGCAATTCATACATATCGTATTACCTAATTTATCTTCGCAACAAAACCATGGACTAAGTTTGCTAGCTAGACCAACATTTCAATTCTATTTTGAGATCCAAAGAGTTTAAATACCTCTCTCAACTTCAAAGATTCAGATTCAGTTTAAATTCTGGGCCTTTAACACCTTTATTTTCTTTTTGTGTAGACTAAGCACCTATTTTGTACAAGGATCTGGAGAAATATAAAGATGTCAAAGATCCTGTGCATGCCTAATAAAGAGGCTACAGCATATTACAGGTCAAACCTACACACTTATAAGTATAATTGACAGTGAAAGAAACTACTCATATACATAAAGAGAGTAAAGGCAACAGAAGTTCAGAGGAAAGACCTGTGCGTGTGTGTGCGCTTGACCAGTGAAGTGGGACTTGAATTGAATCTTGAAGGAAGGATAACATTTGATAGATAGAACTAAGTAGAGATTGAATAGTAGGTATAGGCAAAGAAATTAATGATATGTGCTTTCTGGAGCCATTGTATGGCAAAGTGGCCTTTGTCTTTGGTAATCCTTCTTGGCAATTAAATTAAAAACAAAAAAACTTTTGATAGGAACCTTTAATAAGTCATTTTTCTCAGGTTTAGATACTTCTCAGAGGTTCAGAGACAATTTTTTAATTCTTTTTCAGGATTTTTTTTTTTTTTTTGTAATTACATACACAGTGATTTTAAAGCATCTGCCAAAAGATTCAAAATAATTGTTTACTTTTGTTTTCATTACCTACTATGTAAATGTAATAGACTCCTTTCTGTATCATTCCAGGTCAAATCACTCAGCATTTTCAAACTGTGAACATTTCATCAGCATTGCAAATTTACTTATGTTAGACTTGTGTTCTTTTCCCTCCAGTTATTAAATTTTGCATTTTGAAAGTATGAGCACCTTTTGTTCATGACCCACCAGTAATCATGGATGATGTTTCTCATTTAATTGCAAGATTTTTTTTTTTCTGAAAAATTGTAGGAGCTAGACTATATTTGTCATAAATGTTTTAACAAATATGGAAATATATTATTCTTCTCACTCTTCCTCCGGCTTTTAGTAATTATGAGCACAGAAAAATAATATTTTTATAGATAATTATCTGAACCATCAAGAAATCTCCTTATATAGGAGCTTCCCCCAGAACCCCATTTTTTAAAAAAAACTAACCTTTCCGAAGCAGCAAATGTTAATTTTGGTTAGCATAAGTTATAGTAATAACAATAAAAAATATTTTGAGGTTGAATAAATTTACCTACAATCACAATACTTTTATTTTATTTTGGTTTATTCCGTTCCATTTCTGACCATGTTCTCTCTCTCTCTCTCTCTCTCTCTCTCTCTCTCTCTCTCTCTCTCTCTCTCTTTCCCTCCTTACACACACACAGTAAAAACAGTCATGGCTGTGTTGTTTTGAGTACTGTTTTTGATCATTTCCATGTTATCAGGAAAAATGTGTTTTTTCCAATTTCTACATTTTATTCATAATTGTCATTTTATTGTTTTGCTTTGCTCTGCTAAATCATTTGCCTATTGTTGAGCAAGACATAAACATAGGGTATGTTTCCTTTTTTGTGATCTCTATCCTGGTCTTTCTTTATCTCTGGTGGATTTAGATAGGATAAAGAAAAGATAGCGCTCAGCTATTAGGTTGGTGTAAAAGTGATTGCGGTTTAAAAGGTTAAAAATAATTGCAAAAACCGCAGCAACCTAATAAAAGGAATAATTAAGCTAGACAACTCCATTACGTCCAAGAAAAAAATTTGCAAGTACTAACATTTGATAGCACTACTTGTGAATGTTTCTAAATCCTCATTTCTTATTTTTTTTTAAATTAAATTTATTGGGGTAACATTAGTTAATAATATTATGTAAATTTCAGGTATACAACTGTATAATATAACATCTATCTACTCCATTGTGTGCTCACCATCCAAAGTCTAGTCTCCTTCAGTAACTGTATATTTGACTCCATTTACCCTCTTTGTCCTCCTCCCACCCTCCCAACCCCCATTTCTTTAATTTGAGAAAATGTGGTAGCAGAAAACACATTGATCTTGAAATCAGTAGACCTGAGTCTAAGTTCTGACTCTGCTGTGTACCAGTTGTGTTTGATTTGCATATGTTACATCACTTCTCTAGGCCTGAATTTCCTAATCTGTAAATTGAAGGGATTAGATTTCTAAAAGGCCATGAATGTAAGATACAGACAAAGGAGAGAGCAGAGAGTCTCCAGTGCCCTATTTCTCTAAAACAAAGAATGTGATTGGTTTTATGGCTTTTTAATATGACGCTGGGTATATATCAAGTAGAAAACCAAAACTAGGCTTGTGAGGTTTTAGAGATGTTAGCAGGTGATTGCTGCAGGTTAAGAATCTGTAGAGAAGTCACATATAACTACATTCCATTAAAACTTTAAATGGTGCAAGAAAGTCTGATTGAAAATACTAAGAGAGGATGAATGGAGTCAAAAAGGTTTACCATTCTGCATAATTGTATTTCTGCATTGCATCTTGTGAACTAGCTAAAGGGAATGGTTATCATTTCTTTTCAATACTGTCACATCTTAATTATGCAATTGTAAATTGAGAATCATGTTTTTCAAACAGATGTCTCCATTTTGGTAGTCTTAAAAAATAACTGAAAATGTGGTACTGAGGTTGACAGAGAAACAAATTAGTACATTTAGTTATTGTATTAAACTGTTTTGTCATAGATTGGCAAAAGATGTATTGGTGAAATCCCTCCTATTTATTTCTCCATCCTCACAAAATTATATTTGAGGTGAATTCTGTTCAAATCAATTAGCATGATGGGACTATTGAAACTTTAAAAATGACTGGCTGATGATTTGGGTGTAATTATTTTTTGCTATATACAGCTCATGTCGGATTTCACATCCAGCACCCTCAAAGATTGGAAAATGAGAAATATGTTTGCAACTGCTTTATTGGAAAGAAAGAATATAGGTTCCTTGATCTACATTTTATTGAGTTGAGAATTTGAGTCTATCACTTTACCTCTTCTAACCTCTCTTTGTTCATTTTCAGTATGGAAATGATGAGGATAAAGATGATCAATAATAAACTAATTTACCGAACTTTTGAATGAATCAAGTGAGAAAATGGAAATAAATGTGCTTTATAAAGGATAATACACATGTGAGGAGGAGTGTTCACCATTGGTAATCAGCTTTACCACTCCTGTTTGGATGAGGTGCTATGCCTATCAATAAAAATAATAATAATATCTGCTTTTTTAATAGGTAATAAATCACTGTTTATTACAGATGCTAAGTGTGATAAGGAGACATAATTTTGATGTAAGAAATGATCATCATTTAGTTTACTGAAGAGTTATTCTGAACTGTACTTTTACTGAGCAATTTTATTGCATTATCTTATTAAACACTGGTGCTTAGAAAAGATAATTTATTGAATATCATATAGCTAGTAAATGGTTGGCTTAGGATTTAAGCAACTGTAGGTCTGGTTGCCATATTGCTTTTACATCCTGCAGCATGCTGCTTTCTGACTCGACCCCATCTTTACCCATTAGTTACTGTCTTGATACTGAAAACTACTTGCCCTGCTTTTCAAAGATGTTAGCTGTGGTTCAGCAAATTGACAGTCTAAAACAGAAAACTGTTTCAGCAAAGACTGAAACAAACCCAAACACTAGGTTCACATTAGGATGGCTTCATTTTAAGTGCACAAGTCATTTGACCTATCTGAACTGCTTATTTTTTTCATCTGTAAAATGAGGATTTAGAAATATTTCTTATATTACAGTGATATTATGAAATCCAAATAAGCTCATCTGAGTATAAGGGGTCACAGTACCAATGAGTGAGAAAGAGTTTAACCTAATAGGGAAATTGGATTTCCATGTTAAAATATTCTTATAAACATTCTTTGATTCATTTTCAGGTCTTGATTTAGATATTTTTCCTTTGTTTTGTGTTGGTGGTGATTGCCTAGATTAAATGCTAGCACTGGGATTTTTGTTTTTATGTGTGCAAAGCATCTCTTATGGAAACAAAATTGAAATAATGGTTCAGCTCCACCCAGAAATGACATGTTGTAATCATTAGCAAACTATAGTAAAATGTTTAGAAGATTATTAACAATAGATTACAATATAAATATTTATGGAGTGCTGTGTGGTAGTTAGTTTCCATCAAGCTGGGGACATGCAAAATTAAATAGGTACTGACAGTAAACAAGACACTGATTAAGTGGTTGTGACATAATGATTTTCCAATATTAAACAAATACTGTCTTTAACATTGTTTGAGATAAAGGTAGTTTTGGAATTTTGGTAGCAGCAAAAGTCTCCCTAATAAAATAGATGTTATTTTAATGGGTACATGAATATAGTATAACTTTGTTAAATATCTTTATTTTTTCTGAGTTTACACAGTGGGAAGAAAAATTTATAAAAATATACCTGTATAATAGTATACAATATTTTGGAAATAGAAAGGTAGGATACATAATACTTTCATCCCAAAGTATAAATGATTATCATATTAATACATTCAAATTGGCTTGAACATTTTTCTCTTCTATTTTGTTGCTTGATTTTTTTCCCTTTGGAAACTATTAAGAAAGGCAAATATTTGTTTAAAAATTGTGAAAATTCTGTTTCACAGTCTTTTAAGAATTAAATTATATATATCCTATAGTTATAACAAGAGCTTAAGCACAAGCATACCCTTAAACTGCTGTACAAATTTCTTGGAATATAAAAGATGTGAACTCTGAATCAGATGTCTTCTCATGGATTGGATCCACAACCAAACCATCTCAATGGCAACGCTAATCCCTAAAGAATATTGGAAAACAAGAATATTGCAGGCAGAGGGAGTCTGGTTAAGATGGTATTTTTTAATGCTGTGCTTGCATCCTCTCATGACCACATAAAATTACAACTAAACTACAGAACAACTATCATTGAGAGTTGCCTGAAGTCCAGCGGTCAGAAGTCCTACAACTGAGGATATACAGAAGAAGCCACTCCGAGACTGGTAGGATGGGCAGAGACACAGAATGGGCTGGTCCCCATACCCACATATGGTGGTTGAAAATTGGGAGGGATAGCTTGGCTGCAGAGGTCCCTCCTGAGCAGCAAAGAGTTCCAGCCCCAGGCCCGGCTCCCCAGCCCAGGGTTCCACAGTCAGAAAGACAGAAGTCCCCACAACCTCTGTCTGTGAAAACCAGGGGAGACTGTGGCTGAGTAAAACAGAGGGCTCCTGGTGTCCCAGGCAGTCTTCTTCAAGGGTCCACACACAGACTTACTCACTGATAAACCCACTCAGTCAGAGCTTTAGCACTGGGACAATTACTCAAAAGGCACCAGGGACATACAGGGAGGAACTGAATTATCTGGCTTTGAGGTGAGGGCTAGAGGGGCAACTTTCGCCCAGCAGAAGTGCTAGCTGAGACATTGTTCCTTTGTTGAGCCCTCATCCTTCCCACCATACAGACTCAGGTGGCTGCCATGTCTGAGTCTCCATCAACCTTGCTAACACTGTTTGCTCCACTCTGGTGATTCCCTGAGACCTCACCCTACCCAACTTAAAAGCCCACCCAAGCAGCATCCAGTTGCTTTTCCATACAGATGGCCTGTCTTGACTCATGCTTTGGACTTTAACTCTCTCAAATCTCTTAAAATCCCTCAAAGATTCGCAAACCCCAAACAAGCAGTATTTGGACTCAGCATGCCCTGTAGCTCTTGCTGAGCAGCTCGAAGCCCCACACTAGTGACAGCCAGCCTCAATTCACAGCTTAGCCTCTCCCAGGCACCTCCAAGTCCAGCACAAGTGGAAGACATCTGCAGATCACTTTGTGGCTCATTCTAGGTGGCCCATGGCAGGCACAAGCTGCAGCTGAACTGGATCTGTGGCAAGACTCCTCCCAGGAGACCCAAGGCCAGGATGCCCATTGGCCAGCTATAGATCATGGAGGACCCCCTATAAAACAAACAAACAAAACAAAAGACACATCCAAAGGCAGACTGGGCAGTCACAAGAGTACTGCTAAAGCAAATCCTGCTTCATGGGGCAGCCCCTGCACAACATCTCCTCCACTGTTGTCATGGCCAGTTCTCACAATCAATTAACTCAAGGGTCAGTCCCTCCCACTGATGTTCAAACAGCAACCATGGCTCAACTACAACAGGAAGGCACACACAACACACACAAAGGACACACTTGCAGCATCCATTTCATGTGCTACTGGGCCCTACAGGATACCTACTACATAAGGCCACTCTACCAAGACCAGGAAGCATATCAGCTCTACCTAATACTTAGAAACAAACACAGGGAGGTAACCAAAATGGGAAGACAATGAAACATGTCTCAAATAAAAGAACGGAACAAAGTTCTAGGAGGAGAACTAAACAAAATGGAGACAAGCAATCTACTAGTTGCAGAGTTCAAAACACTGGTATCAGGATGCTCAGTGATCTCAGTGAGAATTTCCACAAAGAGATAGGAAACATAAAAAAAGGAGAAAATATAAAGAAAGAAACAGTCAGAAATGAAGAATACAATAGCTGAAATAAAGAATATATTAGAGGGAATCAACAATAGATTAAATAAAGCACAGGTTTGAATCTGTGATTTTAGAAAATAAAGTAGCAGAAAACACCCAATCAGGAAAGAAAAAAAATAAATAAAAATGAGGACCTCTGGAATAATATCAGGAGTACTAACATTCACATAATTAGGGTACTAGAAGAAGAAGAGAGAACAAGAAATTGAAAACCTATTTGAAGAAATAATGACAGAAAATTTCCCTAACCTGACAAAGGAAATAGACACACAAATCCAGGAAGCTCAGAGATTCAAAAAGAAAATGAACCTAAAGAGGCCCACACCAAGATACATTGTCATTAAAATGCCAAAATTTAAAGACAATGTGGCAATCTGAAAAGCAGCAAGAGAAAAGCAGTTTTTACGTGCAAGGGAGCTCCCATAGGACTGTTAACTGATTTCTCAACAGAAACTTTGCAGGCCAGAAGGGACTGGTGCAAACTATTCAAAGTGTTGAAAAGCAAGGATCTACAACCAAAATTACTCTACCCAGCAAAGCTGTCATTTAAAATCAAAGGGCAGATAAAGAGCCTCCCAGACAAGGAAAAGCTGAAGGACTTCATTACCACCAAGCCAGTATTATAAGAAATATTAAAGGGACTTCTTTAAGAAGAAGAAAAAAAGATGATAAAATATGAATAAAAAAATGTCAGTAACTACTTTTCTATCAGCAACAACAAAAAAGATATAAGGTGGCTGAATGGGTAAGAAAATGAGAACTTTATATATGCTGCCTATAAGAAACTCACTTCAAATTGAAAGACACACACAGACTGAAAATAAAGGCATGGAAAAAGATATTTCATGAAAAAAAAATGTTGGCATAGCAATACTTATACGAGACAAAATAGACTTTAAAAGAAAGGCTATAATAAGAGTCGAGGACCCAGAAACCCAGAAACCCCACTTCTGGGTATTTATCTGAAGAAACACAAAACACTCCTTTGAAGGGAAATGTGCATCCACATGTTCATTGCAAGATTATTTAGAATAGCCAAGATATGGAGGCAACCTGGTGTCCATCAATGAATAAATGGATAAAGAAGAGGTGGTACATACATACGATGGAATATTCCTCAGCCATAGAAAAGAATGAAGTCTTATCATCTCCAACAACATGGATAAAACTAGAGGGTATTTCACTGAGTAGAATAAGTCAGACAGAGAAATACAAATGTCACATGATTTCACTTATTTGGGAATCTAAAAAGCAAAATAAACAAACAAAAGAAACAAACTCATAGATACTGAGAACAATTTGATGGTTGCCAGATGGGAAGGGGGTTGGGAGAGGGATGAGTAAAAAAGGGGAAGGGATTAAGAAGTACAAATTTGTAGTTACAAAATAGTCATAGGGATGTAAAGTGTCACATAAGGAATATAGTCAATAATATTGTAATAACTGTGTATGGTGCCACGTGGGTACTAGACTTATTGGGGGATCACTTCGTAAGTTGTATAAATGTCTAACCACTGTACACCTGAAACTAATATGAAATAATATTAAATGTCGATTATAATTGAGAAATTAAAAACATATATATTGAAAACAGAGTATTGCAAGCAAACGGTTAAGAACTTTTAGAATATCAAAATGATTGGATAGGCCATATCTTTTTGCTACTGTCCAGGTATTGGGTGTTTTATTGAAGACTGTATCAGGTATCCTTCTAAGTGCTTCACAAATATGAACTTACGTAAAAGAAATAGCAAAGCTACTAACAATTATTTTTCGCCATGGAGATAGGGCAAAATTAATTTTTTCTTGATTTTTTAAAATTTTATGCTAGATCATTTTTCAATAATATGATCTGAGCATCATCTGACACAGGCAAAGGATATAATCAATGACTTTTAAATGTGCAAACGGTTTATGTCCTTTTGAGGTAAGAGGTTGACCTGCAGGAAATAGTAAGTTCCTATAGTTTGACAGCCCTGGAGATATATCAGCTCCGAAGTGGTATGTATTTAAGCCCAGTTGAAAATGAACCCAACAACCACTGCATCCAATTTGCAAATTTAACTTTCCTTTGTAGCTATTTTACTTTTCTGCCGATTTCTTCATAAATATGTTAGATAATACATTAACACGTGCTACCATGTTTCCCCGAAAATAAGACCAGGTCTTATATTAAGGTTTGCTCCAAAAGACGCATTAGGGCTTATGTTCAGGGGATGTCATCCTGAAAAATCATGCTAGGGCTTATTTTCCAGTTAGGTCTTATTTTCGGGGAAACATGGTAACTAGTACTTTGTTGGGGAATTTTATCTCTTCAACTGTGACATTTATACTAGTATTTCCCCCATTTTATAGATGATGAATTTGAATACAGTAAGCTTAAATAACTTCCCAAAGTCAAACAGCTAGGAAAAGGGTACACGTGGGATTCAAATCCATGTATTTTGGCTTTAAAGTCTATGGTCTTAACCATAAGCAATTTGGCCTTTGTCATTTACCTATTTATTAATTATACCCTCTCTCCACAGCAAGCGAATTCCTAGACTACTAATGCATTATGCAAGGCATTAGTTACAACCACGTATGTACAAATACCTACCCAGGCTTGTAGTCTTTTGCCCCCACAAATGAGCTTTGAAGAGCCACTCCATGTAAACCTATTGAACTCCACGGTACTGCAAATTGAGTCTTAAGCACTTTATGTATAGACCCTAAATCAGGAGAACAGTAGGTTTCTTAAACATCAAAGGATCTCTAGCAGTGCTTAAGATAATGTGTTCTGCTTAGTAGAAGTGAGTTAATGGTGATGTGGCATACTTTCGAATGGTTAAGGAATTGTTCCCAATGTAAATCTCATTTGAAACGACAATTACAAAATGTAAGAGCAAGGGTGTTGATCCTGATAGGCATTAGCAATTTGTGTCCTGAGTTTGGATTTGGTAACTCAGAGGTGATAAGGACCAGCCTATGACTAATTAATTGGTATCAAGCCATTGGTAGCTAAATGAAATGTCCGAAGATTGTTTGCATGTAAACCTCAGGTGATTAGGACCAGTTCCCAGAAGGGTTTGGGAACTTTAGAGGATAGAATCTCTGCAGCTGTGGTCCTACGGTCTCCCTGAAGCAGAGGAGAATTGTCTTAGTCATAGAGTGTTTAAGGATATCATGAGATCATTTGGGAAGTTTTGCTGCCTTCATCACACCACTGGAGAAAGAGAATTAAAGTAAGAGCAATGGATGAAGTAACAAAATGCTAGCCTTGTTACTCCAAATTGACAGCCTTTAGGAATATTCAGTATAGGTAGTGACGCAAGAGACTGAAGATTTGAGATATGGTCAGACTCACCCAAAGTGGTTTAAGAAGTTTATCACTTTTATGTAAGTCCCTTCCTTAAGGGGGGGAAGGACACTTCCTAGAAGAGGTTTTCACAGCTATAAAGGGCAAGGCTTCACAGTCTGTCTTATGGACTGACCAAGGTTATAACAAACTCAAATCAATGAAAGGAGTTCACGGAGGGTTTAGCCAAGATCAGGGACTGGAGAACAGTGTGTGTTTAGGGAGCAGTTATGTCCAGGATCATCGTTATAATTAAGGTGACTTATGAGAATTAAAGCACTGGGTAGGTATATTAGAAAAAAGCAACTGCTCTGAGTCTGCCTTTCTTACTATCACAGTATTCAATTAGCAAATTATATGAAATAAACTTTGTTTTGGCTGCTTGCTTGCTTGTAATTATGATATATAGGAAATATTAAATGCTTCTTATTTGAATTCAAGAAGTTAGACTTGTTTGTCCTAAATGTCTGATTCAAAAGTTATGTCACTTTCTTTTAAGCTAAAATTTAAGTCTTTTAAAGAAATAGATCAAAACATGTTAATTGTTTTGCATTCATGACCATCTGAGAATTTGATCCACACCATTTAGTTCGTATCATTTATTTATAAAAGTAGTTGGTATACTTTTCATTTTGTGGTCAATTGTTGTGCTAAATAGTGCTGCCAAAGTAATGCATCCTTTCTTCCATGTTCTGGAGGTATAACCACTCTATCACATCAAATACCCAGGATTGTACGGCCATCGGGCTTAGAATCAGCCCTCTAGCTTTCTGAGTGTGCTTTTGTAGGAAAAAAAGTATTCGTGTTTCATTAGCTACTAAGACTGTCATGTTTTTACACATTTCAAAGAGACGATGCTATTGTATTTTGTTCCCAGTGACTGAAGCATCCAAACCTTTGTGTATGTTATTGTGTAATGTGCCGTTATCTCCCATGAAAGCGGCAGGGCTTGTATGGCACCTAACGAAAACTGGACGTTTGCTTATACTCTGCTTGTTCTTTTCTAATGCATGTGCACAGAGTTGAAAGAGAAAGGTGTGCACGTTAAAGGTGTGCACGGAAGAATTCTTGGGTTTTCAGTTTAAACAGGGGAGGGGCAGGAGACCCCCAAAAGAAGACCTTGCATCCAAGATGAAGTTAAAATATCTTTATTTTTAATTTCCCTTAGATATTTCTTAACAAAAAAATCAGAGAACAGAGTTCCATTGCTGGAAACCTCTTTTCTTCTGGTTTATGTATCTTTTCTCTCCCACTTCTTTCTTCCAACTGTATAAATTTGAGAAGGAAAAAAAATTGATTTAATAGGAATACATTTAAGAAGATTTTAGCTTAGTTTATTGTAAACCCCATATGAGTAAATATTGGGATGTAGTTACTCTTAATCTTTTACTAATAACTGGTCCACAATAACGGTTAAAAAAACCCCTGCTTTTCTTTTTGCTTGTCAAATTTACTACTTTTGGTGCTTAGACCCACATTTTAAGTGGGCTAGAAACACATTTAGAAGGTAATGATAAGGGAATATGAAACTCTTACATTAGGAATAGCTGAGAGAACTGAGATAGATTAGAGAAAATATGATTGCTATCTTCAAATATTTTAAGAGTTATTAAGGAGAAGTGGGATTAAACTTGTTATGTATGGCCCTCCAAAAGATTAGAGCTGGAGAAATGAGTTGGAGCCATAGGGAGCTAAGTTTCAGCTGAATAGAAGGAAAATATCGAGTCCAAATTGTCTGAAGAAGGAACAGACTGCCTCTACAGGGTACACATTCTGGATCAATGGAAATACGTAAGTACTATTTGCATTCAACTGCAAGGGGTGCTCTACAGTGCCATCAAGTATTGAATGAGTAATTGAAATGAATGTGTTTTTTTCTGATTCAGTAAAATATTGCTTTAGTCAATATTTGCATAGTGAATTGATCAAACTTTTGGGTCTTATGATTTTTCTTGGATACTTTTGGTCATTTGCTACAAAAGAAATATACCAGTAGCATACTTGTAGTGTAGGAATATAGAAGGTAGATTTGCTCCTTTATGCTAAGTGTAGAATCATTGAATGTAACAGGTTAAAAGAACTTTTAAAATCATTAAGTCTAACCCATTCAGTTTACCAAAGAGGAAAATTGAGTCTTAAAGCAATGATGTGATTGGCCCAAGTTCATAGAATTAATGGAAGGGCTAAAGTTGAAAGGCGGGATTCTGATTCCCAGTTAGAGCTTTTTACTGCAACAGTTGAAAAGGATGTGTGTTCTGTGCTTGAATGGTACTAATGGTTATAAGAATTACGTCACACTGAAAAATAGGTGTCCTGACTATTTGTGAGTATATGTGTGTACGTGTGTGCGTGTGTGTATGTGTGTGAAAGCTTTCTCGTGAATGAGCTAGAGCTATTTGATCTCAGGATTTTTTCCCTAATTGCTCTGGCTAGTTATTTGGATCTTTGCTCCCTTTTTATATTCAGTTGGTCCTTAATTCTTGGAATCTCCAAGTAAGATTTCACAGGACCTTCGATTCTCAATCTACAGCCTTAGACAAAATCTCGTTATAATTTTCCTGGATTCAAGTATTGTTAAAAAGGAGGATTGTTTTTAAAACACGTCAGGAAGGAGGATTTTTTTTGTCTAGTTTTATTGTGGATGTCAATATCACTCTTCAGATATATACCCTGCCCAGAATTCCAAACACACACACACACACACACACACACACACACACACACACAGACACATACACACTCTTTTACCAGGATGGGTATTTAATTACAGTCTGAAAGCAAGAACAATGTTGTAACATTGTTATTACTAAAGAAGTAATGTTGAAGTTGTAGCCAACATTAATTTATGTCTTTGTTTTCTTCTGTTTTGTGATTTTGTCAGTAAAGTATATATATAACCAGAAGAGATGGTTACATTTATTAATAACATTAAAGAAAAACTGTTCTGAAAGCTGTGGATTTATACAAATACTTCTGAGTTAGAAATCTGCTGGTTTTATTTCTTGTCTTGGTTATAAGAGACAAAACCAATACAAGGTGTCTTCTCCTGTTTATTTCTCTGTTCATGTCACAGCTTTCTGAGTAGGTGAGAGCCAATTTCTTACATCTGCAACTTAATGCCTGCCAAAAATTGACCATTCAATGGGCTCATTCCCACTTTAATTGGCCACTTGCTTCTTTTTTCTGAGAACATAAGAGATCAATTGCACCTGCATTGAGCCTGATGAAGACTCAGAAAAGGAATATTTTAACAATTCTATTTTGGTGTGTGATTCATCCTATTTTGCAGAAATGAAAAGAGTGACATTGTCACATTGCAGTGTGTAGCAATATGTTTGTGATTATTTTACTTGTATTTGTAATGTAAATTTTGTTGCAAAATACAAAATGATTTGACTCTGGTAATTCAGTGAATTTGTTCTTTGAATTTAAAAGGCACAATCAAGACTTTTCTCTAATGTAGTAATGCAAACTCATTGATGTGCAAGTTTAACCTTGCATACTTGGAAAAATGGAAAAGCAAGCATAAAGCAATTAGTGTAGTATATATGAGTGCATTATAAGAAATGAAGAGTTGGTGGAATAAAGAGCATGACTGATACTAGGAAAAATATTATATATGATAACTGTATAATCTTATATAGACTATTATATAATTTTTTTTTGGCAATGTAGGTTTGGATTGTTCAAATCTAAGGGACATGCTTATTTTATGAAGAGATGAAGGGAAATAATCCAAGTTGCAATGTGTGTGTGTGGTCATCATGTTTGCAGGTGTAATTTTTACATTAACTAGATGAGATCGTGTCACATTATTCTGCTTAAAATCATTCTATGACTCGCCGTTATTTAAAAGTGAAAGTCCACACTGCTCATTTGGCAATTAAGGCTCTCCATTCTCTAATATCACCTCTCATCAATCCCCTGAATGAGCTTTATGATCTAGAAAAGCCAACTGCACACACCTAGCTGTTCATCAGTTCTGTGCTTTTGAGTGAGAGCTAAGGCATGCCAAGGATAGAAGCCACCACAAGCTAGAAAGAAACAAGGAAGTATTCTTCTTTAGAGCCTTCAAAGAGAGCATGGCCCCTGCCAGCACCTTGATTTTATACTTCTCGCATTCAGAACTGTGAGAGAATGGATTTTTGTTGTTTCAGGCTACACAGCCTGTGGTAATTTGTTATGGCAACCCTAGGAAACTAATACTACTCCCATGTCTTTTGTGAAAGTTAACAGCAAACTCGAGCAGCCCAATAAAGATAAGGCCACTAATGACATAGGAATTTCATGAATCACATTTTGAGCACCCACCAAGCTAAGAATCATGACAAGATTAAGAGCTTATACAGGGCACAGGGTATTACAGCCCCATTTTTCGTCTTTAACTTGAGGCCCCATTTTACTGACACAGGCCTGGATTTGGTCCTTTTCATACGGCCATAGTATAAAAGTCCATAATAGAAAAGTTATTTTCTATTTGACAGAAAATAACTTCATCTTTCAACCTTGAAATTAATTGACTTTATATATGGCTACTAAATTTTGCCTACAAACTGGTTGTTTGCCTTAGCACATCTCTGTCCTGTGATTTCTTATCAAATTCATCTGGATTGATAAAAAAAACAAAACAAAAAAAACAAACAACTAAACAGAGCAAACAAAAATTTAACAGTTCATGCTTAGTAAATCTTGTTTGATGTTTTCTTCTCCAACTCAATAAGTTTATTATATACATATTCTACCTTTCACCTAATCTCATGAGATGATTTTACTAAATATTATTCTACTACATAGTATAGGTTGTCACCTTTTTAGCTTCTCACACAGTTATTACCATTTTTCTAGCCTCTTACAATAGTTTCTTTGTTGGTTGTTATCAGGTCCCAAATCAATTGTCACATATTTTGAGTTTTTGTTATGGAAGCAACCCACTTCTCATTAATGTGTATATAGTGCCTGGCTTTACCTCAATAATGTATCAAAACCACTACAAAACTTAGTGACTTCAAAACAATCATGGATTTTTGTGGTTGTGGGGTTATCTGGGGATCCTGCTGATAAAATCTGTGATTGACTAGGCTTGGCCCAAGGTGTGTTGGATATGTGGGCTGCCTCTCCTTCTCCTTGTAAGTGGGCTAATCAGAACATGTCCTGTACCTGGGAAAAGGCAGCAGTGTGAGTACTCATGCTCAACTATTCAATTATATTTTAAGTTTCTATCTGGGGACACGTCTGCTGATACCCATGGGACAAAACAAATGATAAGACTGGGCCAAAAATAAAATATTCTGCCTATGGTGAGACCACAGGAAGACACAGAGAATCTTAGCTTCCATATAGCAGGGAAGTGCACTGCCTCCGTGGAGGTGAGAGTGAGTATTTGTGAAATGATCTATTCTTTTTTTCTCTCTCTGGATGTGTTTAAGGTGTCTTATTATTTTAGTGTTCAGAAATTTCTGTATTTTGTGCCTTGTTATCAATCCTTTTATTTATAATGCTGGAGACTTTTTGGAATTCCAGAATGTGATCATTGGCAATTGCAGCAATTATGGAATTTTAAACTTTTGCCTTGCCTTATATTTTTCTAGTTTTGAATACCCAACTAGATGAATGTTTCAACATCTCTCTTTTTTTCTGCATGTCTCCTAAGATCTATTTCCTGTTGTTTTCTTCCTCTTCATATTAGTGTACTCTTTTATAAGTAATTTTTTTATTACGTATTTCCTTTCACTAATATTCTCTTTGGCTCTTCAAATTTGCTGTCTAAAAAACTATCTGTTGGATTTCAACTTCAATTAGTATATTTCCATTTCTAAGCTTTTCATTTTATGCTCTTTCAAACACACTTGGCCAATTTTTATAGTTTCTTGCCCCATAGTTACATATTTAAATCATCTTTTATTTGTTTAAACATATAAATCTTATATTCTGCAGCTGATAAAATACATGAAATTTTTGCAAGTCTGATTTTGCATATCAGTAGTTATTTCTACTGATTCTTTTTCTTGGTGGCTTGTTTCCTGTGGGCTCATGGGACTTGAAACTTTATTCTGTGGGTATTCTGAGGGAGGCCTGTTTAAAAGTGTGTTTCTCCAAAGAGATGCTAATGTTGCTTCTAACCATATGATTGGTGACCAATCAGGGATTACTCCAAATTAAATCTTTCTCTGGAGGTTTTGTGAATCACTTGGGGAAGTAGAAAGGAACGTCCAAAGCTAAATGCATTGCAGTTAGGAATTCATGGAAGAGACGTTTTCTTTTTGCTCTCTGCTCACAGCAAAGACCGAAACAGGTGTCTCCTTCATTTCACACTGTAACAAGTTTTGTTTACTTTCTTTTCCTCATAGGGAATTGAAGATTACATAAAAATTTTAAGTGATTTCACCATTTCCCTTTACAGGTCCTAATCCTTTGCATCTCACAGTTCTAGGATGAGTAACTAAGCTCTACTCTTACCTCTTCCAAGTATGTAATCAATTATAATCGCCTAAAAATTGATTTAGTTGATATTAATCATAACACGTTCAAAAAGTGTTTTATATTGATCTGTTTAGCAATTTCCAACGCAATTGCTCAAGTATTCAAAATAAATGGCTGTAGTTTTTAAAATTATAACATTAGGACCTGAATTTCTGAGTTTGACCTACAATAGCAATTTGCTGGAAGTTGCTGTCCCAAAGGGAGTTCGGAAAATTAAGTTATAATTGACTTCATACTAAAATTTGCCTTTTTCCTTTCTGTGGAAAGTCAATTAAATTATTCAAAAAAGTATAGACTCTGAACATCCTTTCCTGAGTCTATTTACAAAAATCTCATATATATATATATATATATATATATATATATATATATATATATATATAATTTTTTTAATTAAAGTTTATTGGGGCAACATTAGTTAGTAAAGTTACATAGGTTTCAAGTGTTCAATTTTGTAGTACATCATCTATATATCACACTCTGTTGACTACCCAGAGTCTGTTCTCTTTCCATCACCATATATTTGATCTTATTTACCCTCATCTACAACTCCGCTATCTACCTTCCCTTCTGGTAACCACTGAGCTATTGTCTATGTCTATGAGTGTTTTTGTTTGTTTGTTTACCTTTTTCCTTTGTTGCTTTCAGTTTTATATCCCACATATCAGAGAAATCATATGGTTCTTGACTTTTTCTGTCTGACTTATTTCGCTTAGCATTATAATCTCAAGATCCATCCATGCTGTCTCAAATGGCACTATTTCATCTTATGGCAGAATAGTATTCCATTGTGTATATATATACCACATCTTCCTTATCAAGTCATCTGTTGAAAGACACTTTGGTTGTTTCCATGTCTTGGCCACTATAAATAAAGCGGCAATGAACAGTGGAATTTTTAAATAGTATTTTAGGAGAGTATGCAATCCCTGAACTGAAAACTTAAAAAAAAAAAGCTTATTTTAGAAGATAAATAAATTAAACATCTCCTCTACATTTAATAGAACTTTTTTCTTTTTTATTTGCTTTATACAATTTTCTTTGACAAATAATTCAAAGGATCCTGCATTTATAGCTAAGTGATACAAATCTGAATTAAAATAATCTTTATACTGTTACCCTAGTTTGAGTTAATGGAAACATATTTTCAGGGAATCTGAATGAAGATTAGGAAGTATTTCATGAACTAACTTGGAAGTGTTTTATCTCTCGCTGAGCTGTAGTAAATTTAGCTTGATTTCTTATTGAACTGTATCCTTGAAAGTAAACATAATACTCAAGGGTCTTAAACAATAGGTAATCTATTAGGTCTTTGTAAAATGTGTAGAAAAAAATAGTATTTCTTAAAAAATACTCTAAATGTTTCATTTCTCAAGGTCTGACCAGGAGCTGTAGTTAATAGCAGAAAAAAATATTGCATCTGTTGATTTATACAATAATCTTATACTAATCATTAACCCACTCTGAGATGGGGAATGAGATTCCTTATGTTATTTCAAGCACATAAATTTGGTCTTCACATGTTTCGGGTCAATTCTCTCCATCGTGCATCAAAACTACCTCTTTGACTAAACTTTAAAAGTTATTTTGATTTAATTAGGTTATTAGTGTTAAAATAAACTATGTCAGGTTTTGGTAGTGGATTAGGAGGGAAGACTTAGATATAAAGAAGAAAGAAATGTATTGAGCTAAATTCTACCGGCCTTCGCGCTTTCATCAGCAAATTTTATAAAAGTGGCTTATATATATAATGTGCACATTCTATATAAATTATTAATAAGAATTGATGGCTATGCTCCTGATAAGTATTTGAGGATTATATTAACAAATGTGGAACACATGGCCATTTAAAAACAGGCATGGCTTCATCTAAGGTAATAATTCTAATAAGAGACCTAAATAATAAGTCCAATTCTATATGTAGTCTTGTAATTGGAAATAAATGTGGAAATTATATAAGAAATCCAGAGTCAAAATAAACGTATAAAATCCTGTTACTGTAGGACAGAACAAGACTAATTTTTCTTTTCTGTGGGAATTAAATCCAGTCTTTGAAACCTTTTAGAACAAGAACTCTCCTTTTCAGTTCTACAATATGTATAATTGTATTAGAATATTGGCAGTTTGTGCCTCAGTTCTTCATGAATGTTTGCATTCATTTCAACCATTGGTTGCTAAGTGGCGTAATATGAAAGGCACACAAAATCAATTAAGGTAATGTTTAAATTCCACCATTAGTGATGAACTCCTATGTATCAAAAATATTTTCAACCAGTGACTATCTTTTAAACTGTAAATGTTCTTTACATTTCAGAGTGAATAAGGCATGAGGCAATTACATTTGATCATTAGAGTGGTTGTTGCTTTGGGTGGAGGAGAGAAAATCAAAGGTAGGAAAAATGCACAAAGAAAAGACTGGGCAATTAAGACAAACTTTTCCCAAACTTGAAGATAATAAAGGAAAAGAAAATATAGCTACCATTTTGAATTTAACCACTTATAATTTGTTATAGTCTAAAAAAGACTACTCATGTTGACAGATGACTGAGTTCATTGGTACTGAGTGATATGGTCTAGTAATATGGTACTGAGTAGATGGTCTCTGTCATTAAGTAGAAGCACTTTTTGTGTGAGATTCACCAACCTGAATTATAATTCTCATTATTTAATGAACTCCAAATAGTTAAATCCAATAGTTAATTCTCAATCCTCACTTTAGAAGAAGAGCATTTGACATAGTTGATCATTCCTTTTGCCTTTCAAGCACTTTACTCTGTTGGCTACTTGGAGAAAGGTACTCTCGTGGTTTTTGTCTTACATTAGTGGCTGTGCCTTTTCATTATTCTTTGTTATATTTCTTTAATCCTTTTATTTTATAAATGTTGGAGTGTCCCACAGTTAAGTCTTTATGTTTTTCCTCTACTTGATTACATTTATTTCAAGTACTCTGTAGTTCTAAATATCACTTAAATATTGACGACTTCCAAATATACGTCTAAAGAACGAAATGACCTTCCTGAACTTGAGTGCTATATCTAACTATAATACCAACCAAACCTATTTACTTAGAAAATAGCTAACTCCAAATTAATACATTAAAAAATGAATATGCAATTTCTGATCTTCACCCTATAACATGATTTTCTCACAGTCTTCTCATCTTAATGAACTGCAGCTCCTTTGATCAATTAAACAACACCAAAAGCTGAAGTCCTCCTGGGTTCCTCTTATGATCATACTTCATATCAGAAACTCCTATTGATTTTACATTCTAAGTATATTTACAGTGTGATTATTTCTAACCACCTATACAGCAACCTCCCTAGTCAAAACCACCATCATAACTAGCCAGAACTAAAGAAATAGGAAATTAACTGGGATATCTTCCTCTCTTCTTGCTCCTTATAACAAGAATGTTACATGTTAGATATGGACTATTTACTTCATAGTAGCAAGAATATTTTATCCTATGACTTTGCTACTTTGGACTTTTTGTGAGTCTTAAACAGGATAATAAGGCAAGAAATATATGAGACATAAAATTTTGAAGGAAATAAATTTGTCATTATTTGCAAATAACATGTTGTTTAAATAGAAACTCCAAAAGACTCTACAAAGAACTGTTCGAATTATTAAGTGAATCAGCAAGGTCAATATAAAAGAATCCAAGATCTATAAACACAAATATAGAAGATTAATATACAAAGGATATAAAGTCTACAGACAAAAGTAAATAATATTTCAATATACAAATTACAAAATAAATTAAAATATACTATTTATAATAGTATCAAAACCATCTTATTAAGGATATGCAAGACTTGTACATTGAAAGCTACAAAACATTGTTGAAACAAACTAATGAATAATTAAATAAATGTAGAGTATTATCATGCTGTGGTTTGAGTGACTCAGTATTATACAAGTGTTAGTGCATCCCAAATTAAGCTTCAGACTTCATACAATCCCAGGGAAAATTCCAGTAGTTATATGTGTGTGTATAAAAATTAACAAATAGATGCAACAATTTATATAGAAATTTAAAGGACGCAGAATGGCCAAACAATCTTAAAGAACACATAAAAGGATTTATATTGGTAAATTTTTGAGACATCATATAAGAATGCAATTAAGATACTGTGCTATTGGTGCAAGGAAGTGAAAATAAAATGGAGCAGAAATTTCATATACATATTCACTTGACATACAATACTGCTGACATACATGCTACTGCTGTTCAGTTGGGAAATTTTTTTTAGTAAATAATGCTGACTTAATTGAATATCCATATGGAAACAAGTGAACCTTAACTTCTACTAAATCCATGCAAAACTCAAGCACAAGTGGATTGCATATGTCAATATTTAAAGTAAATAATAAAGTTTCTATTAAAAAAAGAGACTGTCTTTGAAGCTCTCAAGTAGGCATAACTGTCTTAAATGGGACACAAAAAGTACTAACCAACCATAAGAGGAAAAGAATAGATAAATTGGACTTAATTAAAAGAAAAAATTATGTTTATTAAAAGACATCGTTATGAAAGTGAAAAAGCAAACCACGTACTGAGAGAGGATATTGGCAATATTAAATTCAGAAAGGATTTACATACGGGATATATAAAGAGCTTCTACAAATCAATTTTAAAAGTAAAGAAAAACAAACCTAATAAACAAAAGTGAGCAAAATGTTCTTGAATAAACCATTCAAAACAAGGACATTCAAATGGACAATTCACATAGAAAAAGGTGCTCAACCTTGTTAGTCATCAGGAAAATGCAAATTAAAATCCTTATGCAATATTAGTGCACACTCAAGATAATGGCCCATTTTAAAGAGCTTGATAATATCAAGTGTTAGCAAAGACATTATATATTTATACGTTATACATTATACGTGATATATTCTAGTTGGAATATACATTGGTAAAATCACTTTAGAATATTCTTAAATGGTTTTTACCAAATCCAATTACAATTACCCTATGATCAAGCAATTCCATTTCTAGTTATATATTTAATAAAAATGAATGCATTTGTACAAAAGAAGGTGTGTACAAGAATATTCCTGGCAGTTTTATTCATAATAGTAAAAGTTAGAAGCCACCCAAATGCTCAACAATTGAAGAATGGATAAATTGTGGTTTGTTTGTTTATTTGTTTGTTTGTTTCTTTTGTTTTGTTTTTTAAAAATTATTATTTGTGGTATATTTATATAATGGAATAGCTCTTGGCAATCTGTAAATCCATGAACGTAGCTTTTGTAAATAATTATTATGGTTGTTTGGAAGAAATGCAAAGCTAAATAAAACAAGGGTCCTGTCCTTGAGGTGCTCACAGTGTGGCTGATACACAAAAGCTCACAATTACAATGTGGCGTGTAAAGGAAATTGAAATAACTTTTCTTACCTAATGGCACAGCAAAGGAGGGAAAGTGAAAAGTAGAGCCAAATCACTTACGCATCTTATAGAGTGATATAACACAATTACTTGACACAAATAGGTTGTTTGTATATTTTTATTTTACAGTGGTTGTTTCGCTTTTGATTTGAAGAGATACTATTTCATGTCTGTCTAGAAGCATGGTGACTAACTGTAAACACCACATGAAATAAAGAATATTTGTATTACAGTTTTTTTTGTAATATTAATTTTTTAAATTTATTGAGGTGACAATTGATAGTAAAATTACATAGATTTCAGGTGTACAATTCTGTATTACATCATCTATAAATCCCATTGTTTGTTCACCACCCATTCAGTTCTCCTTCCATCACCATATATTTGATCCCCCTTACCTTCATCTCCCACCCCCCAACCCCCTTACTCTCTGGTAACTACTAAACTATTGTCTGTGTCTATGAGTTTTGGTTTCTCATTTGTTTGTTTTGTTCTTTTGTTGTTTTTAGTTTATATACCACATATCAGTGAAATCATATGGTTCTCTTTTTCTGTCTGATTTATTTCGCTTAGCATTATATTCTCAAGATCCATCCATGTTGTCACAAATGTTCCAGTATCATCTTTTCTTACCACCAAATAGTATTCCATTGTGTATATATACCAAAACTTCTTTATCCATTCATCTATCGAAGGACATTTTGGTTGTTTCTATGTCTTGGCCACCGTAAACAAAGCTGCAATGAACATTGGAGAACACGCGTTTTTATGTATAAATGTTTTCAGATTTTTTGGGTAGATACCCAGGAGAGGGATTGCTGGGTCATATGGTAATTCTATCCGTAATTTATGGAGGAACCTCCACACTGCCTTCCATAAGGGCTGCACCAGTCTGCATTCCCACCAACAGTGTATGAGGGTTCCTTTTTCTCCACAGCCTCTCCAACACTTGTTACTATTTGTCTTGTTGATGACAGCCATTCTGACTGGGGTGAGGTGATATCTCATTATGGTTTTTATTTGCATTTCTCTGATGATTAGTAATGTTGAGCATTTTTTCATATGTCTATTTGCCATTTGTATGTCCTCTTTGGAGAAATGTCTCTTCAGGTCCTCGGCCCATTTTTCAATTGGGTTGTTTGTTTTTTTGTTGTTGAGTTTCATGAGTTCCTTGTATATTTTGGATATTAGCCCCTTATCAGAGGCACTGTTTGCAAAAATCTTCCCCCATTCAGTTGGTTGTCTCTTTATTTTCTTGATGGTTTCTTTTGCTGTGCAGAAGCTTTTAAGTTTTATATAGTCCCATTCATTTATTTTAGCTTTTACTTCCCTTGCCTTTGGAGTCAAATTCATAAAATGCTCTTTGAACCCAAGGTCCATAAGTTTAGTACTTATGTTTTCTTCTATGCAGTTTATTGTGTCAGGTCTTATGCTTAAGTCTTTGATCCATTTTGAATTAATTTTTGTACATGGTGACAGATAGCAGTCCAGTTTCATTCTTTTGCACGTGGCTATCCAATTCTCCCAGCACCATTTATTTGAAGAGGCTGTCTTTCCTCCATTGTGTGTTTTTAGCTTCTTTGTCAAAAATTATCTGTCCATATTTATGTGGTTTTATTTCTGGGTTCTCAGTTCTGTTCCATTTGTTTATGTGTCTGTTTTTCTGCCAATACCATGCTGTTTTGATTATTGTAGCCCTGTAGTACAAGCTAAAGTCAGGGAGTGTGATACCTCCAGTATTGTTCTTTTCTCTTAAGATTGCTTTGGCTATTCAGGGTCTTTTGTGGTTCCAAACAAATCTGATGATTTTTTGTTCTATTTCTTTAAAAAATGTCATGGGGATTGCATTAAATCTGTGTATTGCTTTGGGTATTATGGCCATTTTAACTATGTTGATTCTTCGAATCCATGAGCACGGAATGTCTTTCCATTTCTTTGTGTCTTCTTCAATTTCTTTTAAAAATGTCTTACAGTTTTCAGCATATAGGTCTCTCACATCCTTGGTTAGGTTTATTCCTAGGTATTTTATTCTTTTTGCTGCAATTGCAAAAGTAATTGTTTTTTGTATTTCTTTTTCTGAGATTTCATTGTTAGTATATAGGAATGCAATGGACTTTTGTACGTTGATTTTGTAGCCGGAAACTTTACTGTATTCGTTGATTGTTTCTCATAGCTTTTTAGTGGAGTCTTTAGGGTTTTCTATATCTAGCATCATGTCATCTGCAAAGAGTGACAATTTAACTTCTTCGTTCCCAATTTGGATGCCTTTTATTTCTTTGTGTTGCCTGATTGCTCTGGCAAGGACTTCCAACACTGTGTTGAAAAGCAGAGGTGATAGGGGACAGCCCTGTCGTGTTCCTGAATGTAGAGCAAAGGGCTTCAGTTTTTCACCATTAATTATGAGATTAGCTGAGGGCTTGTCATATATGGCCTTTATTATGTTAAAGTATTTTCCTTTTATACCTATTTTATTAAGTGTTTTAATCATAAATATATGTTGTATCTTGTCAAATGCTTTTTCTGCATCAATTGATATAATCATATGATTTCTGTTCTTTATTTTGTTTATGTATCATTTTGATGGATTTGCGGATATTGAACCATCCTTGTGCCCCGGGGATGAACCCCACTTGGTCGTGATGAATAATCTTTTTAATGCATTTTTGCATTCGATTTGCTAGAATTTTGTTTAGGATTTTTGCATCTGTATTCATCAGAGATATTGGTCTGCAGATTTCTTTTTTTGTGTTGTCCTTACCAGGTTTTGGTATCAAGGTAATGTTGGCCTCATAAAATGAGTTAGGGAGTACTGTCTCTTCTTCAATTTTTTGGAAGAGTTTGAGCAGGATTGGTATTAGATCCTCTTTGAAGGTTTGGTAGAATTCACTAGTGAAGCCATCTGGTCCAGGACTTTTGCTTTTGGGAAGGTTTTGTATGACTGATTAAATTTCGCTACTGGTGATCATCTGTTTAGATTTTCCAGTTCTTCATGGTTCAGCCTTGGAAGGCTATATGTTTCTAAGAAGTTGCCCATTTCTTCTAGGTTATTGAATTTGGTGGCATATAGTCCTTCATAGTATTCTTGGATGATCCTTTGTATTTCTGTGGTGTCCGTGATAACTTCCCCTTCTTCACTTCTGATTTTGTTAATTAGTGTCTTCTCTCTTTTTACAGACAAGGGTTTGTCAATTTTGTTAATCTTTTCAAAGAACCAGCTCTTTGTCACATTAATTTTTTCTATAGTCTTTTTGTTCTCTATTTCGTTTAGTTCTGCTCTGATTTTTGTTATTTCCTTTCTTCTGCTAACCTTGGGT
Source organism: Rhinolophus ferrumequinum (assembly GCF_004115265.2). Classification (NCBI taxonomy): domain Eukaryota; kingdom Metazoa; phylum Chordata; class Mammalia; order Chiroptera; family Rhinolophidae; genus Rhinolophus; species Rhinolophus ferrumequinum. The sequence goes on from NC_046285.1 coordinate 67,028,087, forward strand.
TTCATTTGTTCTACTTTTTCTAGTTCTTTAAGGTGTAACATGAGGTTATTTATTTGGGATTTTTCTTGTTTCTTGAGATAAGCCTGTAATGATATAAATTTCCCTTAAAACTGCTTTTGCTGCATCCCAAAAATTTTGGTAGGATGTATTTTCATTGTCATTTGTTTCTATGTATCTTTTGATTTCTCCTCTAATTTCTTCTTTGACTCAGTCATTCTTTAAAAGTATTTTGTTTAATCTCTATGTATATGCGTTTTTTCCTGCTTTCCTTTTGCATTTGATATCCAATTTCAAAGCCTTGTGATCAGAGAATATGCTTGGTATGATTTCAATCTTCTTAAATTTGCTGAGGCTGATTTTATGTCCCAATATATGGTCTATCCTTGAGAATGTTCCATGTACAGTAGAAAAAAATGTATAGTCTGATGTTTTAGGATGAAGTGCTCTGTATATGTCAATTATGTCCATTTCATCTAATGTGTCATTTTGGGCTGCTATTTTGTTATTTATTTTCTCTTTGGATGATCTATCCATAGCTGTCAATGATGTATTTAAGTCCCCTAGTATAATTCTGTTTTGGTCAACTTCTCCCTTTAGTTCTGTTAGTAGTTGCTTGGTGGTCCCTGATTGGGGGCATAAATCTTGATTACTGTTATGTCTTCTTGTTGTATAGTCCCCTTTACCATTATGAAATGTCCATCTTTGTCTCTTGTTACCTTTTTCACCCTGAAGTCTGTTTCATCTGATATCAGTATGGATACACCTGATATTCTTTGGATACCATTTGTTTGGAGTGTCAATTTCCATCCTTTCACTTTGAGTCTATGTTTGTCATTGTAGCTGAGATATGTCTCTTGGAGACAACATATGGTTGGGTTTAGTTTTCTGATCCAATCTGCTACTCTGTGCCTTTTTATTGGTGAGTTCAGTCCATTTACATTTAGGGTGATTATTGATATGTGAGGATTTCCTGTCATTCTATCTTTAGTTTTCTGGTAAGGCTGTGTCTCCATTGTTTCTTTGCCTTTTTGTTGTTGTCTATTATTTCTGCATGGTGGTATCCTATGATGTTTCCCTCTGTTTCTTCTTTTATTACAGTATATATTTCAGTTCTGGATTTTTTTTTGAGTGGTTACCCTTAAATTTATGTAAAAGAAAGTTTGATATTTAGAGTATTCCATTTTCTTCAGCATGCTTACTTTCTCCATTCCCATATTCGGGTTCAGGCCTTTACTCTCCCCCTTTTTATGTTTTGGTTGCCACATATTGTCCCTGTTGATGGTGGTCAAATATCCTCCTTTAGTATTTCTTGTAGTGCAGGTCGTGCATTAGAAAATTCCCTCAGCTTCTGTATGTCTGGAAAGGTCTTTATTCCTCCTTCATGTCTAAAGGATATCTTTGCTGTGTATATTATTCTTGGCTCATAGTTTTTCTCTTTCAATAGTTTGAATATTTGGTTCCACTCCCTCCTGCCTAGTAGAGTTTCTGCTGAAAAATCTGATGATAATCTAATGGGCTGTCCTTTGTAGGTTACCATCTTCTTTTTCCTGGCTGCCTTGAGGATTCTTTCTTTGTCGTTGATTTTAGACAGCTTCAATACAATGTGCCTTGGAGAAGGCCTGTTGGGATTGAGGTATTTAGGTGTTCTATTTGCTTCCTGGATTCGATGATCCAGTTCTGTCCACAAGTTTGGGAAGTTCTCATCAACAATTTAAAGTTAACATTGACATATTTTACCATCTAATATTCAGGTCCTATTCCAATTTTGCCAATTTTCCTAATAATGTAATTTATAATTGACAAAGGAATCTAGTTCAGAATCACTTACTGCATTTAGTTGTTAGTCTTCTTCAATCGGCAACAGTTCCTCAATCCTTCCTTGATCTCATGATCTTGACATTTCGAAGGACTAAAGTCTAGTTGTTTTGTGGAATAGCCCTCAATTTGCAGTTGTCTGATGTTCCCACATATTTAGATTCAAGCTATTCATCTTTGGCAGGAGTGTTGAAATGATGCTGTGTTTCTCTCATTGTATCCTGTCTGCTAGTGCACTGTTTTAATTTGTCCTATTACTGATGATGTTCACTTGGATCACTTATTGAAGATGATGACTCAATTTTAGTTACCCTTTTTATTTTGGAAACTAATCTGTTTTTTAGGGGGTTACTCTGAATCTATGAAAATATCGCTTCCTTTTCAATCTTTTAATTTATTCACTTATTTTTCATAACGTATGAATTCTTGTTTCCCCTTTTTTTTGTTCAATGAATTATAATCCACTGATATTCTAATTTATTTTGATGCTCATATTGTTCTTGGATCTGGCCAATTTGTGTTCCTTCAAGCTGACTATTCTGTTGTTTTCACAGGTTCCTGTTGATCTTTGAGCACTTCCTTACTTTCTAAAAATTAAAATGTGTTTCAGGCTCATCTTGTACTTTCTCTTCTGCCCCCAACCTGGAATAAGCCATTTGTTCAAGGAGCTCTGATTCTTTTATTTAATTGATCGCCTTATGTGTATTCAATCTCCCATCCCTGCTTTTACTTTCTCACTTATGAGGGTGCTATACTCTCCCTGCTTAGGCTCTAATCCTCCATTCCTGGATATTCACATACTCAGTTGCATGGGATCACTGCTTACCCTACTTGGGTTATGAGATTGTTTGAACTCTGACCCCTCTAGCCATGCTGTCCCCTCTACAGTGACAGGTTCATCATTCTACTTAGACTGTGACACCCTACTCTGGACCGTTGACACTAGTTTCTTCTCCACTATAGACTCTACCTTGCTTTATCCACTGAATAGCTTTGGGATTAAAATGCTCAGAATAGGAAAACACCTATACTATAATTTTAATTGATCAATAAAAATTTTGTGGGCCTTTCAGGAGAAGAAAATGCTCTGCTGGCACAGTATAAAGGAAAAAGAAGACAGACTCCTTATTCAAGGAGCTTTTCAGGGTAACTGGAGAGCTGGAGAGACAAGACAACTCATTTTATCTTTAGAATAATTCTGTAAGGCAGAGATTAGTATCCTTATCTGAGCACAGCTATTAAGGATATGAACTTATTTTCTTTGAGGGGATAATTTCTCAGCAGTTTTGGAATACTATAAATGGATCTGAAGAGAAAAAGGCTAATGTAAAAAATTGGGATGCTAAGCATATTCTAGAAAGTCACATGAAGAATTACACTTTCTTTTCTCTGACTTTTTCTTTTTTCAGTTTAGAATGCATCCATAGCATAGAAGAAACCCTTTAGGGAAATCATATAAATCGACATCATTACAATGCAACTGGGAAGCCAACAAACCAAGAAAATAACTACAAGCTTCTAGCATGATAATTCCACGAACAAGCCAACTGTTTTCAATTTATAAATAGGATATCAGAGCATGTTGGTGCCATTTTTTTGAGTATTAGAGAAATTTTTCTGATTATGGATGTTTAAAAATGAATGTGTTATCTAAGATAAATCTCATGTGTTTATCATTCAAATGGGTATGAAGGTAGGTGGAAAGGAATATGAGTTTAAAGCTAACCGTCAGATGAGGGAGGCAGCAAGCTATGATTATGGTAGTAAGGTCTGTTCTTGTTGCTTGTTACTAAATATATATGTGTGTGTGTGTGTGTGTGTGTGTGTGTGTATACACACACACACACACACATATACATGTATGTGTATATATACATGTATATGTATATATGTATATATACATGTATACGTATATATATACATATACATATGTGTGTGTATATATATATATGTGTATATATATATATATATATACACACATATATGTGTGTCTGTGTGTGTGTGTGTGTGTGTGTGTGTGTGTGTGTATCCTGAAACCTCTTGGGTAAATCAAGGGATAGTAGATATTATAGGCTTATGTCATCAGGAATTGCAGAAGTATAAATTGAAATGACTAGAAACAGAACACTCATGTCACTAAGGTTTTTTTTGTTTTTTCCTTCTCTTTCTCCAAGTTTTGGTCTTTCTGTGTGTTATCTTAATGCTGTCCCTCCATTGACCATTTTTCAACATATGATAGTGGCTAGACCACTGAAAGCTCTGGGCTCAGCTGTTTGTATCTTGATTACCAGACAAGAGAGACTTTTACAGTCAGCAACACTTGGAAAAAATTCAGAGAAAAGACTCTGTTTGGGTGGACATATATTGCACCTTAGTTCAGCTTTTGTGGCACAGTGTTGGAGTAAAGAAACTGTTTGTGCGAGCTGGGGCATGTGCTCATCTCTAGGGTGTGGGGGATTCAAAGTATTGTTATTGGACACCCCTTAGAACCAATGATTAATGTGTGAGTGAAATAGTTTCTCCTAGAAACGGAGGATGTCATAGACCCGGCTCCTGGGGAATTACTATGAGCGAGAAGCAATGCCAATCCATATTTACTATAATTTCTAAAGGGGTTACAGTTACAATACTGACTAATATGGTTCTAGATGTATATAGAAGAAACATGTAAGACAATTAAGAAGAGATAAGGTTTGTATATTAGGTATGACTAGTAAAATGATAATGACTATAGACTGTAATAAATTATACACACACACTCACACACACACGCACACACACACACACACAGAGCACTGTCATGATGGAGGATGAAACCGTTGCTCATTTCATGTTAATGCATTATTCATGATCCATGATTTATGACACACTTTAAAGCACACCTTCTCTCAACCATAGCTCACACCTGACTGACTGCACTGAACAAGTTGAAACTTCTCACACACTATTACTAAGGTTCGATATGCTGTTTCCCATATTGAAGATCCCTGCCTTTCTATTGGATGGCAGTAGGTAGCAGCATTCACTGTATTTTGTGATCACAACGGAAAGGCTCCATGTCACACATCACTTCTGGTATGGCACATCAATTTCTGTCAAATAAAGACATCACGGTTTGTCCTCATCCACCTTATTCACTGGATCTGGCATCGTGCAACTTCTGGCTCTTCCCCAATTCAAAATGACCATGAAAGGTAAATGTTTTGAATGGATTCAGGACATTGAGGTAGCCCAACTCCACAACTAAAGACACTCACAAAACATGACTTCCAGAACTGCTTCAGAGAGTGGCAAGATTGTCTAACTATTGCATTGTTTTGCACACCGGAAACTAATTAAAAAAAAAAAAGTGGCAAGAATAATGGGATAAGTGTGTTCGAACTGAGGGGGAGTATTTTGAGAGGAATTAATGACAATGTATCTTTTACTGTAATAATTTTTTTTTAATTTAAACATTCACCATGTTTTGATCACACCTCATATTAAACATGTAACTTCCATAAAATCCAGTTATGCACTTCTGTCATTTATTTTAGAGAAATAAAGAATTATGTTCACACAGAAAGCTTTTCACAAAGTTTGTAGGAGCTTTATTTATATGAACCCCAAACTGGAAACAACCCAATTGCCCTTCAATCTATGACTATTAAAACAGTGGTACATTCACACAAGGAATACTACTCAGTAATAAAGATGAACAAACTCTCAATACCTGCAACAACCTTAATGAATTCCCAAAGAAGTTTGCTGAGTGAAAAAAAAAAGAAAAAGTCTATTTCAAAAAGTTGCATTCTCAACAACATGGGTGGACCTAGAGAACATTATGTTAAGTGAAATAAGTCAGACAGAGAAAGATAAGTACCATATGATCTCACTTATTTGCGGATTCTAAAGAAAATAATAAGTGAATGAACTAATCAGAAACAGTTTTGGAGACAAAGAGGAAAAACTGAGGGTTGCTAGATGGGCGGGAGGGGTGGGGGGTGGGGGGGAGGGTGAGGGGATTGGAGGGCAGTTGGTGACCACAGGATGGCCACGGGTTTGAAAATTAATCTGGGGAACGTAATTTGGTGGTTACCAGAGGGTAAGGGGGTTGGGGGGTGGGGGATGAGGGTGAGGGGGATCAAATGTATGGTGATGGAAGGGGAGCTGACTCTGGGTGGTGAACACACAGTGTGATTTATGGATGATGTGATTCAGAATTGCACACCTGAAATCTATGTAATTTTACTAACAATTGTCACCCCAATAAATTAAAAAATAAATAAAAAAAAGGAAAAAAAAAAGTTGCATTCTCTGTGATTCCATTATGTCATATTCTTGAAATGGCAAAATTATAGATATGAAGATATTAATTGTTGCCAGGGTTAAGTAGGTGAAAGGATGGGAGAGAAGTGAGTATGATTATAAGAGAGATCCGTGTGGTGATGGAAATTGTCCTGTATCTTGATGTATCAATGTCAATATCCTGGTTGAGATCTACTATTGTTTGGAAAACATTAACATTGAGAGAACCTATCTCTTATATAGGGCTTTTTCTATTTTATTTTTAGACACTTGCAGATTTTTGATAAGGGCATTCTCCCTTTTGTAAAACTTTTTGATAAAGTTTCTCCTTATCAAAGTTCATATTTGCTTTTACTTGACAGCCATTTTGACGGTTCAAGAATCACACTTTCAGAAAGACAGAAGAAACAGGTCAGATAATATATGGACATTACATTTGATTGGAAAAAAATTGATAGGGAAATTATTTGACCAGTCTCTATCTCTTGTTTACTTGAAATTATCATCTGGCCCCAAGTACTAAAATTATCATCTGGTCCCAATTAAAGTAATCAAGTTATAGAGAACCAAGAGAAGAAAACCATTTCAAATTTTGGCAGGTTCTGCCAAAATATCAAACTGGAAACAGAACCATAAGCCAAGTTTTACATATTGGAATTTAGTGGGCACATCCTCAAAGCCACTGCACACTGATTCTTGATCTTGGCTGCAAATGCAAATTTCCAAATATTGTCTTTGATTTGGTTAGGTTTGGCTAGGGGTCAGAATTGGTTTCACCTTTATGGAACAATTTCAATGCCTCTATTGGAGCCAGCTGGGTAATTAAGTAATGGACACTTAAAAAATGCTGAATTTTAGTAAGAAAGTAATTCTGTGAAAATGCAGACACTGGTCACCTTACACATATTCAAATTTTAAATCTATCAATATCAGCATATTACTCATACCAATTTGTCATCTTCAGGGGCATTGCAATTGCTCATCAGTTTTGAAGATCATGTGAACTGTCATCAAGCCCCTGAAAGTTGGTGAAAATTCTTGTGGATACGTGCAGACTATGGTGAGTCCCTGTTTATATTCCTGAGTTTCATGGTTTCTTCTGGCAATTTCAGGGATGTCATTTGAAGGAAACTATGTTCACTGAACAGAAATCAGTTTCTGTCTTGGCCAACTTCAATTTCAAGGAACCCAGAAATATTTCAAGGCATGCATTCTATTCAACAAGGTGATCTGATTCAGGTCAACATTTCTAACATCCAAATGAAGCAGCGAGTTGTCTAAATTATTCTGCATTTTACTAAGTACTTCCTTCAAGAGTATTTTTTTTTATGCTCTTTCTTTCCTCATAGGGCAGAAGTAGTGTTAGCATGCAGGTCTTCAGAGTGCACACCACCAAGAAGCTCATAGCATGATGTATTGTAATTTCTTGTTTCCCCAACAGTCAGGAGTAATTTAAGACTCAATACCTGCATGGTACCGGGTGCACTGTAGCGAAATCTATGTTAATATTTGTAGAATAAATGACTTGGGGAGTGTAGGGGAGTAAGAAGTGCACTCTGGGATCTGGAGGCTGAAAACTTTTTCTGTATACTCATTACACTACCCCTTACTCCTAACTTATGCAGTGTCTGTGGCTTTTCATTTCTGATTGTTGGTTGAATTAGTTATGCTCTATTTTATTTATCTTTTTAATTCTTAGGTGTTATAAAATTAATGCATCAATACTTTCTCCTCATAAAAGTAATTTTTACACCTAAAGTAACTTTTCAACCCTCCTCTTCTCTCTTCAGAATCTTCTTATTCTTACTCTGGAAGTCTGGAAGTAACAGCAACAATAGTATTTGTTTCACATTATATTTCTTTGGGGAGAGATGAGAGAGAGAGAGAAAAGGAAAGGAAGCATAATATACTGCAGACAATCTTACATATACTATTGTTGTAACATCTCTCAGTTTCCAGGTGGAGCTTCTATCTCAGGCTTTACCCAGGGCCACAACCTTGGTCCCAGTGAAGTTGATTTACTTCCTATCTGCATTATCTCAACAGCAGATTAGCCTGCTTTTCAATAATACAAAACGTTTTGCTAGGTATATGTTATACCTTCTTTTTGATATAAATATATAATGAGAAAGTGAATACCCTTCTAAGAAAATAAATGTCAAGACCTTTAGAATATTCATGCACTAAAACAACTGCTGAGTGATATTTATACAATTTTTCTCCTGTTGATTATATTCATCTGAAAATTCCCATAAAATCTTCTTAAGTGACTTTATAAAATAGATGAGATTTTCAAAGAAACCAATTTTCATATGCATAACATGCACTTGGGTGCTGAGAAATATATCAAGAATGAAGAGCATTTTTTAGCTTAAATTGACAGGATGATGTGAAGATAGACTTTTTTTTTTTCCAGTTTTGATCATACTTTTTAAGTAAGAAAGGTAAAATACTTGTATTTTTCTATCCCAAATATTGGGAATAAATTTTATATTGAACATTCTTTTATATATTAGACCACTGATCAGTTATTTAAAACTTAGTTATTAATTTCAAAGGTCAGAACATTCCAATAAGCTTGGCATTTCTAGACTATATTAGGAAAATAAAACTTGAAAAATAGGATCTAGTGGAACATATTTTTAAATAATCAGTTTCTCAAAAAATAGATTCTATACAATTAGAAGGGTAAAAGTAAATTATTGTGCTATAGAAAATTAAGCGAAGGTGACTAACATTTCACTGTCTACTTGGAGTTCTGAATAATGATCATATTCAAAATTGCTTTTAACAAACCAATGTTTTAGCATTGTCTATTTTTGAGATCTAATTTGACTGTCTTTAAAAAGAGGATGGCAAATACTGAAATATTGTGACAGTGGATTGCACAAGATCTGCCATAGATGAGATACTTACATAAAAAAGACTTCTTAGAAGGGTATTGAGAGTCCTTTTCTGACCACAAAATCTTTCTTGCAAATGTTTCATGAAGTCTAATGAGTTCGTCATTAGCATCATGGTTTAAAACTAAAGCATAGTCTCAGGAGGGCTGTGTGAGAGATACATTTTCCTGGGAAGAGAAGCAAGGCTATTGTACATTTATACATATGATTATAGGTTAGATTAATTTTAGCTTCTCCTTTGGAAAGTAAACTTGGTCCTGAAAGAATGGAATAAAAAATGGGCAAGTTTTATTGACAGGAAGGGCAAGAGGAGTTTGACATGGTACTTGGTCCCCGGTTAGGAGTGGTTAGCATGATTCCTCCACGGGCAAGGGTCTGGAAAGACAGGATACCTGGTAGTGCACACAAATGTGTGTGTGTGTGTGTAAGTGCGGGGTACCAAGAGGGCATGCGAAAATAGGGACTTGGAGGCACTGAAGATCCATTTCACTGTCACTATTTGTCCTTGGATTAACACTGGATTTAACCAAATGATTTTAAGGAAAAATGAGATATTTACTTCATTCGAGTGGTTGGACACAACAATGAGGGTGGAGGTGGGAGACTGGCATAAATGGATCCAAAGGTATCATCTAACATGTGGGGTGAAAAAGGATATCACAGTGACAGAAATGCATTTTTTAAATTGAGGCATTTAATTAGATGCTTTAATTTAGGCATTTGGGTTTTAAATTTTCCATAAAGATACAAAATAGGTAGAAGAGTAATTTTTGTTTTGTTTTAAAAATAATCTATAATTGCTGGTTAGTTTTGTTGCACACTTTCCTACTTTTATAAAATCAGTGCCAGGTGGCAAACATTTGTTGCATCCTGTTGGCAAATTCATTGATGGAATTATACAAATGTGCAAAAGTTTAATTAAAAATGATTTTTTAAATAAAACCATTCATTCTATTAACATGTAGAAAGTAAAATTAGGTTAGTAAAAGAGAATTGTGTTTTGAATTACAATATTTTAATTTTGTTTCAATCACTTTAACTTGTGAACTCAAACTTGTAATTTTTAATTATTTCAGAGCCTAGAGATTTTAAGCACCATGCAGGTGGTGGCTTTTCTTTTTAAATTATTTTTAGAATCCCTTTATTATAGTATAACATATTATGCAAAAGTGCACATACCAAACTATTTCTAGCTGGCAGAGTTTTCACAAATTGCACACACCTGTGTAACCAGGGCCAGATAAACAAACAGAACATGCCGTTACCCCAGAACCAACTTTCCCTCACTCTCCATGCCATTTCCAGTCACTTCTGATTTGCCCAAACATAATCACCACCTTGGTTTCTAACAGAATAGATTTGTATTCCTTACTTTTGTGTTTTATATAAACAAAATTATACAATATGTGGTCTTTTGTGCCTGTTCTCTTCATCTTAATACATTTGTGTGAGATTATTCCTTTTTGTTGCATATAGGTAAGGATCATTCATTCTCATTGCTTCCAAATATTGAGTAAATATACAATTCTTTCTGTTGACTAAATATGTAATTCATTGTAGCCATTCTACTAATGATGGGAATTTCAGAAGTTCTGAGTTCAGGGCTATTTTAATTTGTGTTGTTATATACATTCTAGTTCCGGTCTTTAGGAAAATGTGTAGGTATTTCTGTTGGTTATATACCTATAAGTAGAATTGTTGGGTTCAGCTTTAGTAGACACTTAGAAATATTTCTCTTAAGGTATTGTACAAAGATATGTAGTATACCAATCCATATTTTCTGTGAATATCATATGATTTTGGTTGGTCTATAGCTTTCTAAGAGAATTTTGGAATTTTTTGGTCTTTTTTATTTTAGCCACTTTTCTATTTACATGGTGATTGCTAGCGTTAAAATTTGCATTTGCCTGATGACTAATGAAATTGGACAGCTTTTCATATGTTTACTAGCCATTTAAATGTCCCCTTCTGTCAAGTGTCTGTATGAGTATTTGCCATTTCTCATTTGCACCTTCTGTGTATTTTTCTTTATGTATTCTGGATAAAATTCTTATAGAGAAAAATATTTTCTCTCCTTTTGTGGCTTGCCTTTCTACTCTCTAAGGATCTCAATTTTTGGAAAAGTTTCCAATTTTAATATTGTTTCGTTTATCATTTTTTCTTTTATCATTAGCACATTTTGTGTCCTGTTTAAGAAAGTTTTGCCAAAAAATAAAGTTTTGTCTACTCTAAGTTATGAAGATATTCCCATAAGTTTTCCTATTAAAGCTTTACTGTGTATTGTGTGTGTGTGTGTGTGTGTGTGTGTGTGTGTGTAGTGTGATAAAAGAATAAAGACATATTGTTTTCCAGGTAGCTATCCAAGTGACCCAATAACTTTTATTGAAAAGACTATACTTTCCCCCTTTGCACTTCACTTTCCCATTGCATTTCTGGACTCTGTTCTGTCCCCGGGGAGTTTCTGGATTCATATACAGTTTTAATTACTTGAGCTTTATAATAGATATTGATATCAGACCAAGATATTTTTGTAACTCCTCTATTCCTTTTCTTAAAGATTTTTGACTATTCCTGAGCTTTGCATATCCATATAGATTTTTAAGTCATCTAGTAAATTTCTGAGTTTACAGATTAATTTAGCTTGATACTTTAAGTTATTGAATTTTACAAATTATGAACCTAGTCTATCTTTTCATTATTTTGGTGTTCTTAATATTAATCTTGCTTCAGTTATTCATTTGTGGTAGTTTTATGTCTGAGTATTTGATTTTTAAAAATATTATTGTCAATTATCTTTAAAATCTACAATTTCTCAATTGATTTTCATATATTGTCCTCATATCCAACTATATAACTAATGCTGTTAGTGCTTCTGTGTGAATTCTAAGGTGATTCTTTTGCAGTTCGTAGTCATAGTGACGACTGAAAAAGAATCGTTACAGGGCTCTACAGGATGGATTGGAAACCTGTATCTCAGTTTTAGAAAAAGTGAAAATTATGCTAATGCAACTTTGAAATTTACATCTAACAATTGCTACACTTTTCAAAATATTCCTAAATGTTTGAACTTTTGTAAGTGACTCTGGGTAGTGAACACACAATGCAATATATAGATGATGTATTATAGAATTTATATTCGACACCTATATAATTTTATTAATCAATGGCACCCTAATAAATTTAATAAAAAAGAAAAAAAATCTCCATTGCTCACATTAGCAATTAATTTTGTTAAGTTATTGCTGCCTGCCACTACTAGGGAAAAAAAAAGTTTTTCATTAGTGAAGTTCAAAGAGCAACTTAGAATAGCTTCTCATCATAAAATATTTTGTATTTATTATATCATGCAACAAAAGATTATTCACAGGAAAATAGACACTTTAATAACAATAGGAGTTACTTATGAAATAATATGGAACACTAAAAGAACTAGACAAAGTAAGAATATATTTTGGTCACCAAAATATTAAATGAGAGAACTGTATTTCATTGCACTTTAAATTCTATTCATCCAAACAAATTCTATAAAACTAAGATATTCTGCAATTCAAGGACAGATTATTGTGCGACTTGGGAATGGAAGGCAATTTTTTTTCTGGGAACAATTTTTTTCTGCTTAAGGATTACATAAATCCCAGCTATCCATGAAATAGCTGTTGTGTTTTCTCTTTGCCTTTTCATTTTATGGGCTATTCTAACTTATGGTGCTGCATACTTTGTCTTATTTCTTTAAGCAAATATTTACCCTTTCACTTCAAAACCTTCTGAAGAATGAATGACTGTAATATGATGGACATTTCATTTAGAGTTACTTATATTGACAATATGGAAAAATATTTAGCAATTTTACTTCATACATTATCCTTTTTAGTGACTGTAGAGGCTACTATTTCCTAAATGAAAAGTAACGCATAAACTCCATTCTGGTACTTACTGAATTTCTCTTGTTTCAAAGTCAGACAACCCCCAGATTGATTACATAATAAAACATAACCTAAAACTATCTATGCATCATATGCGTATGTAAATTGAGTTTAAATATCTTTTCTTTTTGAAAGTCATTAGCTTGTACTGTGTTTTGGTACAAATAGAACTTTTAACACATGGGGGTCATACGTAGTCTTTCTGAGTTATTAATTTTGAAAGAAAAATGTATGTATATATATATATATATATATATATATATAGAGAGAGAGAGAGAGAGAGAGAGAGAGAGAGAGAGAGATAGATAGTATTTTTTAGTAGTTGATGTAGGTCTATCTATCTATCTATCTATCTATCTATCTATCTATCTATCTATCTATATTATCTATCTATCCATCTAATCTATTTAAAAACTTATTAAAGCCTACTATTGATGTAATTTTACCAAATAGAGCAAAATGTAGAAATCTTATCTCCCTTTTCATTTTTCTATTCTCCCCTATTTAGAATATAATTGTCTAATCTAGAATCACATCAAACAGTGTTGTTTCAATTGTCAAATACTATTTAGAACACTCAAGATTAGAAAAATTGTCTAATGCATCTGCTCACATTTTTGCTTTATATATCCTTTCTTCCTTCCTATGTTCTAAGGTTCCTCCTTTTATAATTTTCTTTCTGTTTATAGAACTTCGTTTAGCCACTTATTAGAATATGTATACTGGCAACACATTCTACCAGTGCTCCTCCAATCGAAAATGTCTTGATTTCACCTTTATTGCTGAAGAATATTTTCACTGGTAGTTGACAGTTCTTCCCCCCCCCCCCCCAGCTCTTAAAAAACTTTGTACCACTTCCCTCTAGTCCTAATAGTTTTCCAGTGAAAAATCTGCTATAATATGATTTTTCCACTTATAGGTAAGGTAATATTTTTCTCTTGCTTCTTTCAAGACTTTTTCTTCGTCTTTAGTTTTCAAGAGTTTGACAATTAAGTATACTGGTATGTATTTTTTTGAGAAGAGGGTTTTTCTTAAATTTTTACTTTTTGTTTATGTTTATTGGTATTTTGGGATTACCAAGGTTTTTTTTTGTTGTTGTGTGGTGTTTTTTTTTTTTTTTTTTTGGTTGTTGTTTTTTCTTTCTTTCTTTTTTTGTTTTTTTTTCGTTTTTCAGTTCTAAATCTAGGATAAATGAAACAAAAAGAAAACTCCGGGGAAGTGTGTTGTTTCTTGGATCTCAAGGTTCCTAACTAGCCTGCTTTCTTCTCTCCCTTTTTCAGGGTCTTCTGTGTTTGTTTTTTATATAATGTCTATGGTTTCTAATTTTATATAGCAAGAGGAATAACTAGAGTATATCCTCTACTTCATTTTCCTAGAAGTGGAACTCTTCTGTAACGTTGTTTTGAAAGTAATACTCTTGCATATCCATGTGACTACAGAGACCTATTATAGAATGGGCTGAAAATAGTAGATTTACTGAAAGACACATGTTTTTTCATTAGATTAAAAAATAATTAGCCTATATGCGACTACTTTGAATATTTTCATTAATTAACAGCTGTATGATTTAATGTTCAAGATATGTGAATAAAAAACAAGCAAACAAAAGTAATATTTACCATAAAATAATAAGAGTTATGCTGTATAATGGTATAAAGTTTCTGCTACTAATTTGTTGAAATAATAACTGCCCTCATATATATTATGCCCACTTCTCACATATATGTTATATGCCTTCCCTTTCATGTGCTACTTTTCATGTGTGTGTGTGTGTGTGTGTGTGTGTGTGTGTGTATATATATATGGTATATGTATATATATATGGTTTATATATATATATATTTGTTTAATCTCATAATAAATTTGTTAACAATTTATATATTTCAGTGCTAGTTATTTAAATGAACAGATTTATTGTTTAATATTTTATCTGGCTTCTATGTTCTGTAGCCACCATCTTGCCATAGATCTTTTTTTCCTATAGGGATGAATGACATGGGCTTTAGACTCAAACTGACTGGGGAGTGAAATTCTTGCTCATAACCTTTATTAGCTGTGTGAACTTGAGCAAATCATTGGTCTCTCTTACTTTGTTTCCTTGTGTGTAAATTAGACATTGTAACAACATTAGGACACTGCAGTGTAAGGACACTGTGAAAGCATTGAGCCAGTGCCTAGTACACATTAGCTACTACATAAATGTTAGTTTTCTTCTTTTCTCTTTTCAGTAATTATATATATATATATATATATATATATATATATATATATATATATATATCTACATACACACACACACACACACACACACACACATATATAAATGAAAGAGTAACTTTCTTATATGTAAACATTTTAGGTTAATAAATCTACCTACTTTCCCCCTATCGCTTTGTTATCCTTAAAATACTTACAATAGAGGATTTCCTACATGTCTATTTTGTTCTCTAATATTAGTTTCTGAAACTCATTCTCAGGTTCTGCTCCTTCTTATAGAAGCTTAATATCCAATTTATCTAAAATTTCTTCCTACCTACTTTTTAATCTAGATAGGAAGATATAATTTAGTATTGAAAAAATCCTACAATTATATTTATACCTTCCATAAAAGCCAGTAATATGTGATATAATAGAAAGAACCAGGGATTTAAAGGATTAAAAGTTCTACATACATTACGCTCACTATATCTTATGAAGACAGCACTGGAACTTGAATGACCAAAAAGTTATCAGAGATTGTTCCTATATTTTCTAAAATTTCTACTGCCATAGATGGGAGAAAGGAAGGAAGATTGTTAACATTTATACTGGAAACAGAGTTTATCAAAATAATGTTTTGTAACAATTGATATTTGTGCAAAAGTATTTTTGTAAAACATTAACAATAATAATGCATTTTCCCCCCATACACAAGGTATATATTCATGTGTACGTAAGAGTCAGAATCGAATGAATTGATTTCACAAATAAGAGTGATTTCTTCCATTAATGGCAATTAATCACAAGGACTTTAGTGCCGAAGTACAATTTTATGAGATTTGAAGATTTTTTTCTTTTTTGATGGCAGGACAGAACACACTGATGCTTGGATATATAAAAGGCAGAACTCTTTCTTACTTACAGCTCCAAACAAGAGAGAGCTATCAGGTAGGGCCACATGGGGAGTTGTGCCAGCGACAGCTATCTGAGGCAGTTTATGTATGCACAGTGGGGTGGGTTAGCTAGGTTTCCCAGGCTTCCTGCAAATTAGCTAATTTGAATAATTTCTTGGGCTCTTGAGCATAGGGACTGTCTCTAGTTGTTTTATACCTGGACTTGCTGTGACTAAGGTTGGTAGGTGCTTAGTGGCCTGGAGCTTGAGAGCCCAATAAAGAAGTGGTTGGGTGTAGAGTTAATTAGCTGCTTAGGGAAGGGGAACTCACCTGCCTCTAACCAGGGGCTCAAAACTGGGTCAAGACATCATTTTAAAAAATTATATTACAAGGACCCATCTAGTTCAATAGCAGGGAATGATGCCTAGGGATTAGTTGTGGTTTCTTGTAGAAAATACCATTGTATACACGACAATATTTAGTAGAGATCACTGTTTTGAATGACATTTATAGCTCTATCAATCAATCTATCTATCTATCTATCTATCTATCTATCTATCTATCTATCTCATATCTATCCAGCTAGCTAGCTATTTGTACTTAAAATTGTTTGTGCTTTGTATGATAATACATTTTTATATACAGGTGAAAGAATTAGTTTAATTCCTCTCCCTATCCCCAAGATTACCAGGAATATCATATTCTCAGCTTTAACAGAAAACTTAGTATATGAAACGCTTATGATGAGTTAAGGTCTGCTTTGAAGGACATTAGAAATGAAATTAAAATGAAATTAAAATATTTTATTACTTGATCTTTTCTAACTGTCATAGTTTTCGTTGATACTCACTGAATAATGATAGTTCTTCAATGAACAGCTTCCACCTATGAAACCTCATGAAATGCTAAGTTTGAATATTGATAAGACTTATTTGTTTTTCTTATTTTATTGAGGACTTGGAAAATAAATTTAAGTGAAAAATTCTCCAAGTGACACTCTCATATCTGTGTGATTGAAAGGGTTATATTTTAGAAAAACATGGTCTGATCATTTCATTTGTTTTTGTGCACAGATCTGTTGACCATATATTAACTCCAAGAGGATGATATACAATTGATTGAGGAGTTGGCTAGAAAAAAACAGATTGATTGCACAAATGCACATGTCATTGGTAGTTGCAGGTGTGGCTTTTGGTTATGTCTGTATAATTGCTGGATTGGCCTTGCATTTCATCTGCTCTGTTTTTCAATAGTTAAGCCCATAAAGCTTTGCGTTGTCTACTCATTATTGAATTATCTCATACACAGTTGTTGTGAAGACCAAAAGTATTGACATGGGCCCAAATTATTTGTGATTGTTAGAATGAAGAGTCTTTAATATGATTGTGAAGTAAATGGCATGAAAAATGTAAAGGAAAGAGATTGAAAAAGAAAGATGCTAAGGAAACGGCAACGATAAATGCCAGTACTGCTTTTTTTCCTGCTCATCTTTTTTCTCTCATTACTCTTTGACTTCCTATGACCTATTTCCTAATAAATGATAATGAGAATAATAACCGTGGTAAATGCATTAGCATGAACAAGAGTATAATCATATATGAATGCATATTATGAGGTGGATTAAATGTAGACTATTATACACAGATATTTTCTATTGACTTCAGCACACAGAAAAATTGATTTATCTGAAATGCTAGAGAAATCTGATATTATACTAAAAAAATAGTCTGTACCCTACTATAGCAAATGTTCTTCATTCCTTTGTCCAGGGAATTAGATTTTTCTGATGTAAAGCCCATTGCTGGAGAAAGCTACACTAGGGAACACTTCTGCTGAGGGAATAAGATGAATTTATAAAAAATTTTGAAACTTTATTAAAGGATTTGTCTGCAGTGTGCACTGTCAGCTATTATAACACTTTATAGCTGAAATGCACGTAATATATATTGCTGTTATAAAATGCCTTGTGCTGAATATTAAGTAAAAATAGTCTAGATAAAGTATAGGTGTTACTAGAAATGTGGATTAAAATAACATCATTCTTATTGACAGTATAATAAAGATATATAAACCGTTAGTCTTTTAAATGTAATAAATGTCTTGTAACCTAAATCTTTTACTTTTGATTTTTAAACCTATATTAATTTTCAGTGAGAACTGATGCCAATTTCTTTCCTTTCATATAGGTCACGAATATTACCATGTGATTAAGTGACCTTCTCTGTAAGATCGTAATGTTAATGAATAAGATTCTTTCTCATTAGGTTATAAATGTCCCTGGTTGTCTTAGCATGCCTCATTTCTCAGGATATTTATATAATGATTCAGTAAGAATGTTGTTTAAATTAGATAAACTTTTTTCCACTTTGTTCTCCAGTTAAAGATCTCGTAGAGGAAAAATCCCTGGAAATTTCTATCAGCTCTTCCTAGACTGAGTTTAGGAATAAATTTCTCCTGGAGTTTGCTCCCAAATTACTACAAAATTTGAAACATTGGCTTTGCATCAAAGACACAACAAAATTATATTTCCTTCTTCAACTCCTATGAAACTTTAGTCAAAGGCCAATCTTTGATATTATGCTCTCTCTTGCCATTCTTAGAGAAGTGGTTTAAATGAATAAGCCAGGTTTGATCTCTCTGCTGTTAGAGCTTTCTGACACGTACTGTGGCTTTATTTTTTTAATGAAAATATGCATTTGCCTATTTTCCTATCTCTTCTGGTATTTAAATATAATTATGTTGAGTGTGGCTGTGCATCCTTGATCAATCTACCACCTAACATATATTTCTCCCCATGGAGAAGTGGCTAATAACCATTTGTTAATTGTTTTTTAACAAAGATGGGTCACACCCAGCTTTGGTGATCGGTACCATAAACTGCAAACTACTGGCACTCAGATTTCACAGCCAAACTTCTTGCAATATGTCAATATTTTTAGGAGTCAGGAAATGAAGCATCCTAAAATAGAAATAAAATTGCGTGAATCTACTGAGACATTGATTTTGAGGTTTCCATAACATTTCAGTGAAGACTTTGAATGATTTTAACTTAAGAGGCAATATAGTTTAGAGACAGAACATGATTGAGGATTTTCTTTCAACATAAAATCAGGAAGGCTACTAAAACCACTGGGGCTTTGTATTTTAGACAAAATAACCACTGCAGTCTGTGTGTTGAATTCACAATTCTGGGTGAGATTGACTCTGAAAAGAAAATTACCAAGCAGGTTAAATGATTTGTCATCATTTCAGAAATAGGACGATTTCCTTATGTAGTGTAATATAATAAATGTAAAGAAAGTCCAAAAATTTGACATGTGCTTCTACATGTCTACAAATGGAGTGATGAAGTCTTATCTAACCAGTCTAAATAGACACTCCTTTGTGTGCTTGGTAGAAATGTTAAAGTATTGTAAGATATATATGTGTACCAATAAATACATTATTTAAATCTGCAACTGTCCATACATTCAACACTAATAAATAGAGGGAAAGGATCCACCACTCTGAGTTGTCTTCTTCCTGCATGGAAATCCAAATTGGTTGCATTGCTGGGTTCAGGTATTCCTAATACCATATTTTGTTAGAAAGCTTTAAAAATGTGAAATATTTTAAAAAATACTACATTTAAAGCAAGTTATTTGCTTTATATTATCTACAGAATAAGCAGATAAAGGGTGATTCAATGTCTGAAATCTAATACAATAAAAAATATAAAACATCTCCAAAATAAACTCTAGATATAAGGCTATCCATGTTTTGCTCTTATTTTTTGTGTTATTATCAAGAACCTACAAGGCTAAATGAAAGCTGCATTTGTTTCCCGAGAATTGCCTTGTTGATTTACTCTGGAATGTGTTCCAATTTTCAGAAATATAAGGCTTGCTGTACTAGTCATTTTGAGGGTGGTATAAAGCCTGTGTAATATAATGATTAAGATTAATGATCTGAAAAGGTAGGAACTAAAAAAATACCCTTGCATATCACGCATGAATAGCATATTGATTTGTTTTTAATGTTACTCAGCATTTAAAATTCTATACCATCTTTTTTGATGTTAGAAGGATAAAATACAATTTTGAGCCTAAATATAACACTTACAATTTCAAGCTTAGCTAAATTATTATAGAGCCATGACAGCAGTGCATTATAATAGTGTTTTTCCACATCTATCCAGGAACTATTTTGCTCTCAGTCTGGAATTGCTTTTGTAATTGAAAAGCAAATACAAAAACAAATAAAACCAGTTGTGTATTTTGTAAGGTAGAGCCAGATGTTTACAGTGTTTAAATTATTCCAAGGAAACAGATACTTTTTATACCATCTTTTGGGATTCATAGGAAATGTTTATGCAGCTTTTAGTAGTTCCTTGCTTGCTGAAATTTTACCTCAGTCTCAGCCTTTGATGGGTGACCTAAATCCTTGCTTAGAGCACTGTGAAAAGGGACAGTTTTGCTCCCATGGGGTTGAAAATTTAAACCCATACTGTATTTGGCTCAAACTGATTTCTCAGCTGCTATCACTCCAAGTTTTTTGTTTACATGATGCACAGTGAAATGGAAAGGGATGTGGTTACTGTGGAGAATAGAATTGCTACTGAAAAATTCAGGCATGCAGGCAGAAGGCGTAAATATTGACACTACCACAGTAAGCATAGCCTTTATGCTCCAGGTTTAATGAGATTACAAATGTGACAACCAACATACAAAAGCACATCATGCCATTTTTTTGATGACCATTTAAAAAAAAATGTTATTTACAAACCCTTACTACTTAATACTGCCCAATTAATTTTTCCTAATGATTGATTTTACCATTGTACTTCCCAAACAAATGCCTCTAATAGTCCTTCTCATGTATTGCAAGAATACTCTGTAGCACTGTAGAAAGAACAGAGATTGTGGAATCTAATTAACTTATGCTCCAGTTTGAGCTCCACCACTTCCTAGGTATTTGATATTGCACAACTCACAAGGTCTCTTAGCCTCAGTTTCCTTATTTATAAGTATGGGAAATGCTGTGCTATCTTATCTAGAGGATTGTGGTAGGGCTAACCTAGATAAATATTGTAACTCTCCCAGTAGCGTGTCCACACAAGCATTGAAATAAAAAAAACATACCTCACAACATACCATATTACCTCACTGCAATTTCCATTTCACTCTTGCCTTAGCCAATATTTTTGCCAAGTTGAAAGGCCAAAAACTCATATCATGATTGCTTTAATTGCATTTATTTAACCATGATGAGTTTTGTTTTCTCTTTTTTCATGTTTCCTGGCTATTTATATTTTTTTCTTAATTGCCTGTTCGTGATTTTTGCTAGTCTTCTTTTCTTATGGGGCAGGTATAAGAGCAAGCTTGTCATTGAGTGAAAAAATAGACAATAGGGCTTGCGAAAGCACCTTCCATTAGAAAAACATCCATCCTAGCTGATTCCTTTCCAGGAGACGTAGAGTAAGGCCATAGAAATATTCGGACATAGAAATATCAGTTGCATTTCTGTACACTAACAGTAAGCTGTTTGAAAAGAACATTAGGAAAAACAATCCCATTTGTAATATCACAAAAAAAAAAAAAACAACTTAAGAATAAACTTAACTAAGAGAAAAACTTGTATGCTGAAAACTGTAAAACATTCACGAAAGACATTAAAGAAGACACAAACAAATTGAAAGACTTTCTGTGTTCATGGATTGGAGGATTTAATCTTACTATAATGTCCATACTACCCAAAGTGATCTACAGTTTCAATACAATCCATAACAAAATTCCCAATGGAATTTTTTACAGAAATAGAAAAAGCAATACTAAAATTGTTAGGAAATCGTAAAAGACACAAAAGAGGCAAAACAACCTTGAGAAATATGAACAAAGTTGGGGACATCACACTTCCTAATTTCAAAATTAATTACAAAGCTACAGTAATTAAAACAGTGTGTACTAAAAATAAGACAAACATATAGACAAATGGAACAGAATAGAGAGTCTAAAATAAATCTTCACGAATAGGGTCAGCTGATCTTTTACAAAGGTGAAAAGAATACACAATGGGCAAAGGGCAATCTCTCCAACAAAAGGGGCTGGGAAAACTGGTTATTTGCAAGCAGAAGAATGAAACTAGACCCTGATCTTACATCATACACAAAAGTTAACTTAAAATGAATTGAAACCTTAAACATTAAGAAATGAAACTATAAGACTCCTAGAAGAAAACATAGAGAAAATACTTTATGACATTAGTTTTGGCAAAAATTTCATGTATGTGACACCAAAAGCACAAGCAACAGTAGAAAAAAACAATAAGTGAGACTACATCAAACTAAAATGACTCTGTACAGCAAAGAACAAATCAACAAAGTAAAAAGCAAAATATTATATGGGAGATAATATTTGCAAACAACACATAACATAAACATATTTTATGTAAAATAAATTTGGCAGTGTTTCCATCTCTTCAATGTTTTGGAAGAGTTTGAGAAGGATTGGTGTTAATCCTTTAAATGTTTTGTAAAATTCACCAATTCATCCATCTGATCCTGAGCTTTATTTTGCACTGTTTGTGGGAATGTAAATTGGTACAGCCACCTAAGGAAACAGTATGGAGTTTCCTTAAAAAACTAAAAATAGAACTATAGTATGATCCAGTAGTCCCACTTTTAGGTATATATCCAAAGAAAATGAGAACAGAATATCAAAGACATTTCTGCACATCCATGTTATTGTAGCATTATTCACAATAGCCAAGATGTGGACACAACTTAAGTGTCCATTAATGGATGAATGAATAAAAAATACACACACACACACACACACACACACACACATCACAAATGGCAGAATTTTCTTCTTTCTTAATGGAATATTGTTTAACCATAAGAAAGAAGAAAATCCTGCCATGTGTGGCAAGCTGGATGTTCCCTGAGGACATAATGTTAAGTGAAATAAGTCAGACAGAAAAAGGCAAATGCTGTATAATATTATCTAGTTGTAGAATCTAAAAAAAGGCAAACTTGTAGAAACAAAAAGTAGAATTGTGATTACTAAGGCCTGGGGTTCAGGGAAAATGCGGAGATGTTATCAAATAGTGCAAACTCCCAGTTATGAGTAAGTTCTGAGGCTCTAATAGGCAGCATTGTGATTGTAAGTAACAATCTTATGTACTTGGAAGTTGCTACGAGAGGAGATCTTAAATGTTCTCACCACAAAAAAGAAATAGTAATTATGTGATATGATGGAGGTGTTAGCTAATACTACAGTGGTGTGTGTATATATATATATACATACATACCGGGGATGCCAAAAAATATATATACAAGTAGACACTTTGGTCAACGTTGCGCAAGCACTAGTTTGCCGTAATCAGAAGTGTCTGGACGCTGATAGTAACCACTTTGAGCATCTCTTGTAATTGCAGAAGTCAAACGTGACTTGTACTCATCTTTTGTTATCGGTATATTTTGAGTATTACAATTTTAATACAGTTTTTCTTTCTTAAAACGTGTGTACATTTTTTGGCATTGTGTGTGTGTGGTGTGTGTGTGTGTGTGTATGTATTCAACACATTATACACCTTAAACTTTCACAATATTTTATGTCAATTACATCTCAATAAATTTGGTAAAAGAGGCATGAAAGAAAAAAGAATAAATAATAGTCAATGTGTAATAATTGCAAAGACATCATTTCTAGCATGCTCATTTTTAAAAGTATTTTGGTAATGTCATGTTTCTGGGTGATTATATTCATATCTTAAAGTTTATTCATTTAAATAGTTTGATGAAAATATTATTTTTGTCCCATCAACTGCGGATGAAATACAGCAGCAGAACTGCGAATTACACTGATGTTTAAAAAGACAAATGGTTGATTTTCAAAATATATAAAGAATTTCTACAACTCAATAACAAAAAACTAATAATCTGACGTTAAAATGTTGGATAAAGAAGATGTGGTACATATATACAATGAAATATTACTTGACCATAAGAAAAGATGAAATATAGGTAACCCTATATAACACAGTTGTTAGGTTCCTAAAAATAACGTGTTATGCAAATCCGTGTTATAGGAAACAAAGAACTGCTGTGTTTACCTGAAAATAAGACTTAGCCAGACCATCAGCTCTAATGCGTCTTTTGGAGCAAAACTTAATATAAGACCCAGTATTATATTATATTATATTATATTATATTATATTATATTGCATTATATTATGTTATATAAAACCCAGTATTATATTATATTATATTATACCCAGTCTTATATTAAAATAAGACTGGGTTTTATATTAATTTTTGCTCCAAAAGATGCATTAGAGCTGATGGTCCGGCTAGGTCTTATTTTCCGGGAAACACGTAGTACAAAAAAGGGGGTTAGGTTCCAAAAATTAAAATAAAATACCATTATATTTTTATAATTAAAAGAAATATCTTTATTAAAGCAATTTTCACCAAAAGTATAACATATTAATATGTATTAAATAATGTTTTCTTCATCATCACTACTAAGCACCATTAACCGAGGGCCTTTCCTTTTCGACAAGATATCCTCATCCTCTGATCTTTCTTCAGCATTATCTTGACTTCTACTCTGTAGTTTTTGCAAAAAATTTGTTATTTTAGATTGCTTGCTTTCAGCTGAGAGATCTTTATAAATTTCGTTATATGGTGCTAAGAACTTGTGAAGTTCTCTCTTAAGTTTTGTGCTTCTTTCAGTGGAAGGATCTTCATTTAGGAAATATAATTTCAACTGTTCAGCTAAGTCTAGGCTTTTCTTTAAGCTTTCTAAAGTAAAGTGTTTAACTTCTTCATTTTTCAACTGTGCATATTATCTTGGC
This sequence comes from Rhinolophus ferrumequinum, assembly GCF_004115265.2. Lineage (NCBI taxonomy): Eukaryota > Metazoa > Chordata > Mammalia > Chiroptera > Rhinolophidae > Rhinolophus > Rhinolophus ferrumequinum. The sequence goes on from NC_046285.1 coordinate 67,052,945, forward strand.
ATATTCCAGGTGTCATAGTTCAGTGTTGATATGCAGCAACCTACCCGTCTGTCTCCTCATACCTGCCCCTAAAGTGAGGAGAGTCTATGAAACAGATCCTTTCATTGACTTTGCTTCACCTTTGTGCTTACACCTTATGTCTCCCTGTTTGGCCCCAAAGGATGGCTGGTTAGTCAATGACGGGTAAAATTCCTTAAGGAAGGAACAACCTAAGCCAGGCACAGTCACATAGAGACCATCAGGAGAACTCACGGGGTTGACAGAGGCGGGCATAGCCCCCATCTTCCCCCATCTAAGGAGAGCTTCTGCCTCTGTGGCTACATTCCTTCCCACGTCCTGCTTGGGAAGAGATTCAATGATGTGATAAAATCAGCTCTCCATCTATTCATATGCATAAAGATTCTGTCCCTTGGGGAGGTACATACATGCTGAGACTTAAGGTTCCAGCTGCCTGCAGGAGAGGGTGATTGGTTTGAATCAGTTTCCTAGTATAATGTGTGAGATTCACAGAACTTGAGATTAGCAAACTTTACTTCCTCACCTGACTAATAAAAGCTATGCGTTGGCCCAATTCAGGGCTCAGTCCTTTGAGGCTGGAGTCCCTTGGCCCCGCTAGCACTCTATTCTTGGCTACTGTATTTCTTAACCCTGCACCGCCTTCCTCGCTTCCCACAAATTTTGTCATGCAGGACGTGACAATTCAGGGAACAAATTAATTCACAAAAATGAAAAAGGTTGAATAATACCCGAAAATTTTTAATCTATGTATTATGTAGTAAAAAGAAAAATACAAAGTTTTAAAATGTATGTACTTAATACTCTACAAACAAAATGGATTTAAAATTCTAACAAATTTTAATATTCTGCTGTCAAATCTGATGTGACATCCATGCTCGAATGAAAAATTTCAAATGAGATATCTTTTGCTTTTTAAAGCTTTTATTACACTCCGTGTTGTTCCGGGATTTCTCTAATTCTCAAACCGTGTTAGAGTGAAACCGTGTTCTAGGATGCCGTGTTGTACGAGGGTTTCCCCCAATTCTGGAACCATGTTAGAATGTTATAGAAGTCCCGCATTATACAGGGGTTACCTGTACTGCCATTTGTGACAACATGAATGGATCTTCAGATTATCATGCTAAGCAAATAAGTCGGACAGAAAAAGTCAAGAACCAAATGATTTCACTCATATGTGGGATATAAAATTTAAAGCAGTAAACAAACAAACAAACAAAGCATAGACACAAACAACAGTTTTGTGGTTACCACAGGATAAGGGGGAAAGGAGAGTGGTAGAAGGTAAAGGGAGTCAAATATTATGGTGATGGAAGGAGAACTGACTCTGGGTGGTGAACATATAATGCAATAGATAGATGATATGTTATAGAAATGTACACTTGAAACCTATATAATTTTACTAAGCAATGTTACCCCAATAAATTTAATAAAAATTAAAAAAATAAAAGTGTTCTGAAAACTTGAATAGACATTTCTCTAAATAAGTAATACAAATAAGACATTCAACAAGCACATGAAAACATTATTAACAATATTAATCATCAGGAAAATGCAAATGAAACCACAGTGAGATGTCATCTCATACCTGTTATGATGCCTATTTTTGAAAAAAAACTACAAGTGTTGGCAATGATGTGGAAAAATTGGAACCCTCGTACACTGTTGGTAGGAATGCAAAATGGTACCACCACTATGGAAAACAGTATAGAGATTCCTAAAAAATTAAAAATAAGACTGTCATGTGATCCAGCAATCCCACTTCTAAGAATTTATCCAAAATAATTGAAATCGGGATCTGGAGGAGATAGTTGCATTCCAAGGTTCATTGCAGCACTATTCATAATAGCCAAGATATGGAAATAACCTATGTGTCCATTGATAGATAAATGGATATATAAAATATAGTATGTACATGCAATGGTATATTGTTAATCCTTAAAAAAGAAGGAAATCCTTCAATATGTGACAACGTGGATGAACCTTAAAGGATAAACTCGTCACAGAACATTTATATGAGGTATCTGAAGTAGTCAAATTAATGGGATTAGCAAATAAAATGGCCAGGGACTGGAAAGATGGGAAAATGGGGGTTGCTAATCAAGGGGCATAAAGGTCTCAACTACTCAAGACAAGTGATTTCTAGATATCTGCAATACATCATTGTTCTTGTAATTAACAGTAGTTTTGTAAGTAATTTACATAGTCTTATAATTACTATATCGTCTTGTAATTAAGTTTTTGTTAAGAGGGTTGAGCTCATGTTAAGTGTTTTTTCATCAATAAAATTAAATATAAAAACATGAATGCAGTACTCTCCTGTATTTGACACAGGGTATTTCAAGAATTAATTAAGTTAAAATAATATCATTAGGATGGGCCATAATGCAATATAACTGGTGTCCTTCTAACAAGAGGGGATTAAGACATAGACAGAAGTAAGGTACAGGCAAGAAGATAGGCTTCAGAAGGAAACTACTCTGCTGACACCTTGATCTTGGACTTCTAGCCTCCAGAACTGTGAGAAAATAAATTTCTGTTGTTTAAGCCACACATCCTGTGGTATTTTATTTCTGGAGCCCGTGCAACCTAATATATTTATTTTATTTCTATAAACCACGCCTGGATAGTGCCCTACAGCTAGTATATACTCAGTAAAGTTTAATTTTAATTAGTCAATAGTTGCTGAAAATTTGTCACCATTGTTTTGTAAATCTAAAATACTTATACTCTTATTATTATGAATTAAAAATATTAAAACAAATGCAAAAGACTCTAATTAGCTTGATCTAATTGGGTTTTTTAAATTTATTTTATAAAATGCCAACATTAATTTAATTAATCTTTTTGTTTGTTTTTCTCATTAATGCTACAGATGTTAGTAAACCAGGTTTTTATTAAATCCATAGACAGAAAATGTCTCAGAAATGTTATTAATGGTTAAGTGAGTCTTCTCAAGAGTCCCTTAAATGATGAACACCTGTCTCATCGTTAGCTTAACAGGTTCTCATTATGAAGGGTATCAGCAAAATGATAATTGGTGCCATTCTTATCATAGCATTGAACGAGTGGGAATACTATAGTAATGAGTAATTGACATTTACCATGTCCTAAGATAGTTGGTCTTAATGAACAGAGCCATAAAATACATGACAGTAGCATTTATCCCTGATGTCAAAGTTATTTTGTTGACATATATATATATATATATATATATATATGTTATAACATATATATGTATGTATGTATATGTATATATATATATATATATATAATCAATTTAATACTTTGAATTATAGCTACAAAACCAAAAGAAGAATGGAGAATCTATCCAAAAACATTAATGTCAAACTTGCCAGAGTAGTATATACAGGTAGCTATGGCTACTTACTGAAATATAAAACCATTTTTTATCTTAGTTGTACTCTGTATTTTAATTGTGTGTCTTCTCATTGATAAACCAGGTTGATAGGTTGGATCATGAAATTTCTCTACTCTCACTTATTCGTATGTTGATAATTTTTTTTCCCAGTGGGTGATTTCTTTTAGGTATTTACCTCAATAATTTAATTTTCTTATTTATATGCATTCCTTTAAGAAGTATTAGCCAAGTGTAGAATGAGTATTTGAGAAAAAATAAAGCAACCTTGGCAACTCTTCCAACCTATTCCTCCATACTGAGATAACCTCTAAAGATGAGGGAGGAACATTTGAGACACAATTGTAAAGCAGTGCAAACTTGTGTTTAGCATTCTCCTATTCTCTGTTTAGGCACCTGTTCTGCGATTTTCACTATAGATCCCAATGATGTCAGCTGCCACATGGCTATGCAGTACCTCCCCGTACCAATTCCCCATCTGGACCTATTATGGACATATTATGTTGCAGACCTGCATTGTCCAATGTGGGAAATACTTGCCACATGTGGCCATTTAAATTTAAATTAGTTAACATTAAATAATACTTAAAAATAAATTTCCTCATTAATATTAACCATGCTTTAAGTGTTTAATAGCCATATGTGGCAAGTGGCTTCCACATTGAACAATGCAGATATGGGAATTTCCAGTCCACAAAAAGCTGTTTGTAAAGAACTGATTTAGAAATGTCACTATTCTCCTGTTTCTAATCAAAATTCAGCAGGACTCTTAATTCCCTATTTCTCTTTTTGTTCATGTTATCCAATGGGATACTTGTGCTTAAATATTAATTATTTAAAGATCTAATGTTAACCTCTCTAGAGTACATTGGTGTAACCCTGATACACAGACATTAAATAGTAATTTTGATAAACTAAATTTTATTGTAGAAAATTACCTATAGGTAATACAAAACTGTCAGATTAACAAGTTAAATTTCATCTTTTTTTTTTTTTACAATATGAAAAAAGTATAAGGATCTGAGAAAGTCATGAATCATATTTTCCAAAAATGATAAAAAGAAAATCAGAATATATAATTTATTATAATAAATTAATTAGAAAGTAAGCAGTGGACAGATAGATGAAAGGCAGAATTCCTTAAAAAAATCATGTTTCTGAATTGGGGGAAATGAAAAGCATTAAAAATATAAATCAAATGTTTAAAAATGATAATGATAATTGAATCTTGGAAAGAACAAAGCACATAACTTTTGATTATTATATCATGTACTCTGGGTTCCTTTTTATCTATTATGTATGAATTATTTTCATAAAGCTAGGCACTTCTGATTACACGATTTCTTATAAGTTATCATACTTCCTCATTTGACTTGAGATGGACATTTAAAACAACTGGATAAAATACTTTTTTTTTTTTAGCATTTCTATTTCTGATTTCCTTAATTCCATTAACACAACTGTGGTATTAGGTACATTAATGAGCTCTCTGTTTATAGCTAATGGTATATACACAATTGAATTGTTATGGCCTTGGACACCTAGGAACCTACTAATATGCAGGGAATGCCATAAGTAGCCAATGATGATAAAGTACAAATTGCCAGTTATAAAAATAGTCAAGGGGATGTGAAGGACAGCATAGGGAATATAGTCAATAATATTATGATACTAATGTATGGTGCCAGATGGGTTCTAGACTTATCAAGATGATCACTTCATAAGGTATATAAATATCTAATCATTACATTGTACACATAAAATTAATACATTGTATATCAACAATAATTGAAAAAAATAAATTTTAAAAAGAGACAAAAAGTATCATATAAAAAGTACTGTAAGAGTTATGGGTAAAGGTTTTCAGGACTTTTTCTGTAAAAGCATATTATATTCAGCTCAGGGAATTAAGGAAGTTTTGTGAAGAAGCTGGAATTTGGCTCAAAGATACATAAAATAGCACAGAAAATGGTACATTTATTGGAAGGTGCTGCTGAAATACAGAGTATATAATTGGAAGTGATGGGAGCTAAAGTTGAAAAGGTAGCTTGGGACCAGATTACAGACATTTTGAATGCCAGGGTAGTGAATTTACACTTTATTTTGTGGGAAAGTGATAAACACTGAATTCTAATATGACACTTCAAGATGAGAAGCTATATAACACAATAAATATGGAGAATATTTCTAATCATGCCAAACATTATTTCAAATATTTGACTCAAAACGGAAATGGTGACAGTTTGACCACAAGATAGGATAAATGTAGTATCACCCTAGATGATTTTTTTCAAGAGTAATTTATAATTCAAACTTTTACCTATATTTTTCTCTAGTTTCCATCATAGAGTGTTAGCATAGCTATCAAGTTCCTGTGGTTTGATTTCCAGCTCCATTTTCACTTTCTGGTTGAGTAATCTTGGAATGGTTACTGAACCTCTCTGGATTCAATTTTCTCATCTGTAAAATTTAAATAATAAAAGTAAATACCTCATTCTTTTATTGTAAAGATTAAAAGTGTTCATGAAGGAAGTGCACCTACAATAGTTCTTAACACATAGTAGGTTCCCTATAAATAGTGGGTAGTGTTATTATAATAATTATTAATGTGGTAAATAATGGCATAAAACTGCTCAAAGTAGGACTTAATGGGTTGTTACATTATGAAAGTTCTGTTAATTTCCAAAACTTCCCTACTATCTATTTTCACACCATTAAACATATTTATATTGATTTATTGATTGATATATTGGCTCATTCATTTATTCTTCCAATAATAGTTTAATCCATTTATTCTCATTTCAGAATAATTAAGATATTATGGGGGAAAATTAATTTTGCTAGAGTTTTAGGGTTGAATTCACAAAGAAGTTAAAATATAGGAATCATTTGTTACTTCCCCAGGTTCCATTTCACTCATGTTCTATTGAACCACAGGCAGACATTTTGAGTGGAATTAACCCACCTCAAGTTCCAGGGTTTGGCCTAGATTGACCCAAACAACTCAATTTAATCTCATATCTTTTGCTACAGTGATAGGTTCAAGAATGGGTACCAGCCTTAAGCTGTCCTTATCTCAATAAAGACCATTTTTTGTTTTTAATAATTGGAAGAATAAAGCACTGTCTCTTTTCCATTGATTAAGAACAAGAGAGCATTAAGCTTCTGGCTACTATTTCTGAACCAATAAAATAGAGCTGGTCTAGGCATCACAGCAAAACTAAGGAAAACAAGTTGAGAAAAGCACGTGATGAAACCAGGACCAGATCACATTAGTCGAGCTAGGATGAAGCTGCAGTTGAAGACTAATCAGAGATATGAACTACTGTACCCCTGTTATTATATATAGACCCTTTTTTGATATCCTAACTCCTGCCAATATTATCTACAGAGGTGTGATTCTAAATCCTTCCTTATGCTTGTGGTGACTACCTCCTCTTCGTATCCTTTCTGTCCCAGACACTGTAGCTGAGTTTGTTGTTTCTGATATCTGGATTCCTTCACTGTCTCTTTGATTTCTCAGATCTTTTATCATGTATGGAACTAGTCCTATGTATTAATAATAAATTCTATTTGTTTGAAATTCTTAGAGTGGTTCTGTTTTCCTACTGGATCTTGATTGAGTTTAAGCTCTCATGATGAAAAGATTATAGTCTCCTCAAACTAAACACTCTTAGTGTTTCTCTTTATTTGTAAAATATTATTTCTTTCATTACAATATTTTTTAAATTTATTTTTATTTAATTATAGTTGGTAAACAATCTTATATTGGTTATATTAGTTTCAGGTGTACAATATAGTGATTTCACATTTTTATACCTTACAATGTGATCACCCCACTAATTCTAGTAAACATCTGTCACCGTGTAGACTTATCACATTATTATTGATTATATTCCCATTTCCCCTTTTCACCCATCTCTCCAACATCTCCGTTCTGGTAACCATCCCTTTGGTCTCCGTCTCTATGTCTGTTCTTGTTTCGTTTTTAGATTCCACATATAAGTGAAACCATATGGTTTTGCCTTTCTCTGCCTAACTTATTTCATTTAGTATAATACCTTCTAGGTCTATCCATGTTGTCACAAATGGCAAGATTTCATTCTTTTTTTATTTGTCCATAATATTCCATTGTGTGTGTGTGTGTGTGTGTGTGTGTGTGTGTGTGTGTGTGTGTTTTATAGAAAAATTAAATATACGAGGTAGGACAATTAAGTTCACGAACTCATCCTGCAAAAAGTGCTACATACCTCATTGCTGAATATATCACTACGATCAACTTCAAAGTACTCCCCTTGAGAAGCTATGCACTGATGCCAGCATCTAGTCCACCCTTCAAAGCACTTTTGGAACTCTTTTTCTGGAATGGCCATCAGAGCTGTCATTGTATTACCCTTGATGTCCTGCATGTCATCAAAATGTCTTCCTTTCGATATTTCCTTTATCTTCAGGTAAAGAAAAAGTCATTGGGGGCCAGATCAGGTGAGTAGGGAGGGTGTTCCAATACAGTTATTTGTTTACTGGCTAAAAACTCCCTCACAGACAGTGCTGTGTGAGCTGGTGCATTGTTGTGAAGCAAGAGCCATGAATTGTTGGCAAAAAGTTCAGGTTGTCTAACTTTTTCACACAGCCTTTTCAAAAGCACTTCCAAATAGTAAATTTGTTTAGCTGTTTGTCTAGTTGGTACAAATTCATAATGAATATTCCCTCTGCTATCAAAAAAGGTTAGCAACATCGTTGCAAGAAGTTGGTGAACTTAATTGTCATACCTGGTACATAGTTATAAAATTGTATTTTTTGGCTCCTTTGTTGAAATTATCTGCCTATATATACGTGGGTTTATTTCTGGGTTCTCAATTCTATTCCACTGGTCTGTGTGTCTGTTTCTGCCAATGCTATGCTGTTTTTATTATTGTCACTTCGTAGTATAAATTGTAGTCAGGGAGTGTGATACCTGCAGTCTTGTTTTTTTGGGGTTTTTTTTCCTCTGAGGATGCTTTGGCTATTTGGGGTCTTTTGTGATTCCATACAAATCTTATAATAGTGTTATGACCGATGTGAAGTGGTGTCTCATTGCGGTTTTGATTTGTATTTCCCTAATGATTCGTGAAGGACATCTGTTGGCCGTCTGTATGTATGGTGTGGACAAATGTCTTTTCATGTCCTCTGTTTATTTTGGATTGGATTGTTTATTTTGTTTTTGTTATTAAACATATGAATTTCTTATATACTTTGGGTATCAAGTCCTTATTGGATATATCATTTGTGAATATATTCTTCCATTCAGTATGTTGCCTTTTTGTTTTGTTGAAGGTTTCCTTTGCTGTGAAGGAACTTTTTATTTTGATGTGTCTCATTTGTTTACTTTTGCTTTTGTTTTTCTTGTTCAAGGGGACATATACAAAAAAGAAAAAAAATTACTCAGGCTGATGTCAAGTAGTTCCTATATAAGATTCCTTTATTTTCTTCTAGGAGTTTTATGGTTCAGGCCTTACATTTAAATCTTTAACCCATTTTGAGTTTATTTTTGTGTGTGGTGTTAGAGAGTGGTCCAGTTTCTTTTTGCATGTATCTGGCCAGTTTTCCCAACACCACTTTTTGAAAAGACTGCTGTGAATTCAGTGTATATTTCTCTCTCCTTTGTCATAGATTAATTGACCATATAAGTGAGGGTTTATATCTGGACTAGGTGTTTTTTGATTTTTTTTAAACATAACACAGTTTATTAGAAGGCTTATAATGCATCCATGTTTATACTTCCAGAGATGAGAGAACTGAGAATAAACCGGGACATCATTATGTACTATAGTTCTGTTTATACTTCCATTGCAAAAAATACTGTTTGTTTACTTTCTTTTCTATTTTTCACTAAATTTATTGGGGTGACATTGATTAGTAAAATTATACAGGTTTCAAATGTACATTTCTATAATACATCATCTATATATTGCATTGTATGTTTACCACCCAGTGTCAGTTCTTCTTCTATCACTATGTATATTTGATCCCCGTTTTTCTCTTCTACCATCCCCCACCCCCTTCCCCTCTGGTAACCACTAAACTGTTGTCTGTGTCTATGGGTTTTTGTTTCCTTGTTTGTTTGCCTTGTTCCTTTGTTGCTTTCAATTCTATATCTCACATATAAGTGAAGTCATATGGTTCTAGACTTTTTCTGTCTGACTTAGGTTGTTTAGCATAATAATCTCAAGATCCATCATTGTTCTCAGTGTTTTTAATAGGAAGAAGACAAGAACTTTGTGCTTTGCTGTGGTTTCCGTGTTATTAGATGCCATTTATCCAAGTATGAGTCTTTGATAGCATCTACATATTCACTACACTCTTATAAGTGAAATTGGGTTTCTGGAGAAGATTGACTTTAGAAAGCCAAATATAAAAGAAGCTATTCTGAGGGAAACATCAGGTCATAGTCCTGGTGATGAGGAGACTTAAGGCAACAATGGTGCCAAAGAGAGCACAGGTGTGGTAGCTTCCTAAATGTGCTTCTTGCTCCAGAGTAGGTCAATTATGCCATCCTCAATTGGACCTTCTATATACAAGTAATTCAGAAACAAACAAACAAACAAAAAGTTCTATTTATTTCTGAGGTTTTATTTTCAAGTAATGTTTCTAGATGAAATAAAGTCTGTAAAGAGGAGCCCATCTGTATTTTGTGATTATCCTCAAAACATATTTTTATATCCAAAGCAATAAAAAATAGAAAGCAGGAGCCCCAACCATAAAATATGCAATAAAAAATGAAAGGCGTGAAGGAGATTAAAAGACCTTTGGCGTCTCTCATGTTTGATTCATTTGGATGAAGTAATGTTTTATCCAACAGGGTAAATAATCTCTGACTCTTCTCTAGGTAGAGATGAGATTTATGGTTTGAACCTGCTCAGTGGATGTCATTGGCAGTATTTTGACTTTAAGTTTCTGATTATAGTAATTGGCCTTTGTTGTACGTAATTCCAGCTGTACTCTAAGGCTGCCATAGAGGTGACTTAGAAAAGTGAAGAAAGACTTTTGATAATTAATCCCTCGATATTCTATCCTTGCTTCGGATTAAGCTAAATTTTATAGATGGTGACATAGATTGATTTGTATTTAGTCTTGTTGTTTGGTGACTGTTATTACTTTTCTATCTAAGGTAAGTGAGACGTTATAATACTCTTGTTGATGCTTAATTTAAAACAATGGGACATTTTATGTTCAGTGGTAAGGGCATTAAAAGAAAAAATCAAGTTAAGTTGGTGAGGTCTTCCAATTTGATAGATATTCTACTAACCAGGTTTTAATATGAAAGCTTGAAGGCTGGGTATGTTTATCATATAAATATAGGAAAAGGAAAGGAAAAAAGAGAAGGTGTCTTTAAACGTTTTGTACCATTTCATGTGGAAGTGATGCCAGTTATTCTGCGTAATCTCAATAGTAGTTAGAATCAAAGGCATACTTTTCAGGGCAATAGACTTTCAATGAAAATAAAGACAGATTTCCTAATAAACTGAAGTTCCAAAATTCCCAAATAATGTACTTTGTCTTGTGAGAAATTTAGTTTCTTAACTTTATAAAATTTTAACAGGGAATAAAATAAATTTCAGGAACAGTTTTATTTTTTAAAGTTGAAAACATAACATACCCAGCATGAAATTCTTAATATTCTTCTCTCTTATTTACCCCAATCCACTGCTCTCGTCTTCCTCATATCAATAAATATACCTCAATCTTTATGAGTCTAGTTAAACCATCATCATCTCTCATCTAGATTATCTGCTTTTATATAAGCCTCAAAGTAAGAATGACTTTTACATTTTTAAATGGTTGAAAATGTTTTAAAGAATATTTTATAACATTTAAAAATTATATGAAATTCAAATTTCCATGTCCATAAGTAAAGTTTTATTGCAACCCAGCCAAGCACGTTCATTGATGTTTTGTCTATGGATGCTTGTCAGCTACAAAGGCAGAACTGAGTAGTCACAACAGAGATTGTATGGCCACAAAGCCTAAAATATTCTTCTGGCCCTCTACAAGAAAAGTTTGTTAATCACTTATCAACACCATTCAAACAACCCCCTTACCTCTGTGCTGGCTTCTACCTATGTAATTCATTCTCCACATGGCCAACAAAGTAATCCTTCAAAAATGTTAAGTCAGATCATTTTGCTCTCCTGTTTTAAATCCTCCAATGACTTTCTGCTTTACCTAGATTTAAATTAACAATCCTTGTCATGGCTTATAAGGCCTTACATGATCTGATCTTATACCTAGAGGTTTTGCTTATCATACTACTATCTTCCTCATCCACCAAAATCTAGCCACATTGATCTTCTGTCTCTTTCCAAAGCATGGCAGAATGTTATACTTGCTCTCTTCACAGTGTCTTGGCCTCTGACTAGAAAGTACTTATTCAAAATCACTGATCAAGAGATGTCTTCCTATAATTCAGTTCAGAGAATAAATGTGACCCTGTCTCATCTATCTAAATTCTACCACTCTCCCATCTCTATCATATTACCCTCCTTTATTATAATTCTTACATTTATTATTATTATTATTGCTTCAACCATAAACTGGAATTAAAGTTTTCTCAAGCAGATAAGCAGTCTTATTTAAAATAGTATGCATTTCTAGTGTCTGCAACAACTGCTGATGTTCAATAATTGTTAAATGAATGATCTTATGTTACTATTTGCCAGGCCCTGAACCAGGTACTGTGATATGGGAAGGTAGGAAATGAAAAGGTAAAGATAAGTACTTCAAAGAATCTGAAATGAACCTGAGAAAAAAAGGTGTGCTTGTCAACCTCTAAAATAGGTAAATCAAGTACCGTTTTTCCCCGAAAATAAGACCTGGCCAGACAATCAGCTCTAATGCATCTTTTGGAGCAAAAATTAGTATCAGACCGGGTCTATTTTACTACTATATAAGACCGGATCTAATCTAATCTAATCTAATCTAATCTAATCTAATCTAATCTAATACTGGGGATAATATAATATAATACAATACTGGGGATAATATAATATAATATAATATAATACCAGGTATAATATAATATAATATAATAATGGGTCTTATATTAATTTTTGCTCCAAAAGATGCATTAGAGCTGATTGTCCAGCTAGGTCTTATTTTCGGGGAAACATGGTTATAGAGAGGGAGTATAGCCTGAGGGATAAGACCTCTGGAGTCAGATGACAGGAGTTTGATACCCAGTGGCACCAACTAAGATCTTTGTGACTTAGGACAATTGATCTGACTTCTTTGTGTTCAATTTAATCTGTGTAGTTTAAAAAAAATATCTTTTTAGTGGATTGTTTGAGAATTAATTGTGTTACTATACATAAAGAATTTAGTATTTGGCACAGAGGAAAAACTGAAGCAATGTCTGTTGAATAAGAAATTGAGTCACCAGGAGTTTGTTTTGGGTACCCAGCCCAGGAACCTTAAAGTCTTGTCATATATTTGAAGACTCTGGAGAAGATTTCTGTTGAAGATGCCTTGTGATTACCCTTGTTCTTCTGTTTATGAATGTGTTGCAAATAACAGTTACAAGTAGGGAGGCTCCTATGTTAGTTCAGAGAGGAAGTGATGAGAGACAAACTTAGAAAGTGGAAGTGGGACTGGAAAGTATGAGACAGGAAAGCAGAGGGCTTCAGTGCCGGAGTTAGTCACATCTGACATTGAATCATGGATCTGTCTTTCCCGAATTTTGTGATCAAGTGTATCTGTAAATCTTCTCAATTTCTTCACTTCAGCTATCTTCTCTACAGTGCCATTATGAGGATTAAATGATATAGTATGCAGAAAATGCTTAGTACAGTTCTAATACAAAATAAATGTCAATAATGGTAGTATTGGTGGGAGTAATTGATATTATCTTTCTCATGATTATCTTTTTCTTGTCATATAAAATATATTTATTTTTATATAAAAGCTGGTTGAAAGGATTTTGCAAATTATTAGAGGGAGAGAATCATGGAGAAAGGCATGCAGAAGTTGGCTTCAAAATTTCTAGACCATGTAAACAGGAGGAAAATGGTATTGTCAATTAAGGTAGGAACCAAAAGGAGGACACAGTTTAAAGAAAGACATTCATGAAACCACATCATGAAATCTAGAATAAAAAATTGTCCAATAGTAAAATTTTGGGGATTTATTTATTGGGGGACAATTTATTGAATTAAATGAGCTGTCTTAGCATTAAAGAGGAAAGTAAAAGGAAAGAACAGGATGTCAGGGCAAGGATTTTACTAAAGTAGTAGTCAGGAAAGAGTAGGAGTAGAGAAGTGAGAAGAAAGGTTAAAGAGGTAGAAGAGAGAGAGGAGGCAGTGTTTCGAAAGCTAAGAAGACATTGCAGAAGGAGGATGTGATCAACAAAGAGGTCAAAACGGATGACATCTGTGAGATCTCAGCACTTAGCAGGTCATTATGGACATCTGCGAGTATATTTAGTGAAGTGTGGGTGTGGAAGGCCATGCCCACTAAGAAAAAAATAGTTTGTAAATAGCTGCCTCATGAGAAAGATGTGTTTAGACATTTACCAGCATTTAGTAATTATGAAATAATTGTAGTTTGACAATCATAGAGTCAATAAGCTTCTTTTTTTTATCTTTTAAATCATTTTATTTACATGCAATAACATATACTCTTTTTGGTGTACATGTCTATGAGTCTTGAAAAATGTATAGAATTGTGAATGAAATAATCAAAAATCAGAGCAGTTCCATCACCTCACAAATTTTCTATTATGGTATCTTCTTATAATCATACCCTCTACATAAACTCTTGGGGAACACCGATGTCTTCATTCCTAAAGTTTTTCTTGTGAATGGGATCCTACAATATATTACCTTTTGAGTCTGGCTACTTTTCCTTACATTAATGCATTTGGGACCCGTCCATATTATTCTTGTATCAATGCTTTATTCCTCTTATTGATGAGTAGTATTTCTATTATATACTGGAGGGATATTTGTGTTCCTTCTTTCTGTTTATAAATTAGGCTTCTATGAACATTTGTGTAGAGGCTTTTATGCGAACTTAAAATTTACTTAATTTTAACTACTTATGACTGTTTAATTACTTTGAGGAAATTTATATAAATAGCTTTTAGGTGCATCCACAAATTTAATATCTTGTATTTTAATTTTCATTCCATTTAAAGTGTCTGTTTCTCTATAACCAATAGGCTATTTGGAAGTTTGTTTGTTTAATGTCCAAACATTTGGGGGAATTTCCCAATGTTTGGCTTTGCTGTTATTGGTCCCTAGTTTAATTCAATTATGGTCATAGAATATTATTTTATTATTTCTTTTTTAAAGTTTTTTAAATTAAAATATAGCTAGCATACAATATATATTAGTTTCAGGTGTATATCATAGTTATTCAGCAGTACCCACCTAGCACTATATGGTGCTATTACTACATTATTGATTTTATTCCCTATGCTAAAGAAGTGATCACCATGATAAGTCCAGTAACCATCTGACACTGTACTATGCTATCGCAATATTATTTATTTTTTCCTTCTTTAAAATTTTTTCAATTAGAGTTGACAGTCAGTATAATTTTATATTAGTTTCAAGTGTACAGTATAGTGGTTAGACATTTATATAATTTAGGAAGTGATCCCTCTGACTAGTACCACCTGGCACTGTACATAGTTATTACCATATTATTGATTATATTCCATATACTTTATATCTCCATGACTATTTTGTAACTACTAATTTGTATTTCTTAATACCTTCCTTTTTTCACCCTGACCCCAACCTCATTTCCATCTATCACCCTGATAGATCTAGTACCCATCTGATACCATACATAGTTATTACATATTATTAACTACTTTCCTTATGCTATACCCTGCATCCCCATGGCTACTGTATAACAACCAACTTGTACTTCTTAATCCCTTCCCCTTTTCACCCATCCCTAACCCCTCTCCCATCTTAAAGAAGTCCCTTTAAGATTCCTTGTAATACTGGTTTAGTGGTGATGAACTCCTTTAGCTTTTTCTTGCCTGGGTAGTTCTTCATTTGTCCTTCAATTCTAAATGATAGCTTTGCTGGGTAGACTAATCTTGGTTGTAGATCCTTGTTTTACATCACTTTGAATATTTTCTGCAAATCCCTTCTGGTCTGCAAAGTTTCTGTTGAGAAATCAGCTGACAGGCTCTTATGCAAAAAATAAACATGAAACAAAAAGTACCCTCTGAAGTTCGGATAAAGTGTTAAATGTGTTCATGTAGAGGAGGAAAAATTTACTTCAAATACACATCCAAGGGAGTCTTATTGGGGTGATGATGTTTGTTATAGGTGATATTGGACCTGAAGTAGTTGATTACATAATATTGAATGGGAACTGTAACTGAGCAAATTAATAATTTAAAAAACAGAAAACAACAAAAATTTGGTACATATCCTACAGGAAACTAAAGGTAGTAAATAATATAATGACGTCAATAGAACTATGCTTCAAAGACTTATAGTGTACAACCAGCAAGTTGTAAGATCAGTTGGAAGAGGTGACATTAGGGATGGACTTAAGTTTCGCAAATTATTATAAAAGTCTGAGTAAGGTATAGCTGAGTACAGAGGAGAACAAGAGCAAGATATCACAGAAAACCTTAACATTGTGCTGACACTATTATTAACATAATAACTAACATTTATTGAACTTTTACTACATGTCAGGCCCTGGACTATACATGGATTACTTTATTTAATTATCATTAAACTGCTTCTGTCCGTTTGTAATACTACTCATTGTTTTTTATTCTTTTGCTTTTTTGTTTCAGGTCAAATAGTCTCCTTCAGTATTTCTTGTAGTACAGGTCATGTGTTAGAAAATTCCCTCAGCTTCTGTATGACTGGAAAGGTCTTTATTCCCCTTTCATATCTAAATGATATCTTTGTTGGATATATTATTGTTGGCTCATAATTTCTCTCTTTCAATACAGCTTCAATACAATGTACCTTGAAGAAGGCCTGTTGCAGTTGAGGTAATAAGGTGTTTTATTTACTTCTTGGGTTCGAGGATCCAGTTCTTTTCACACGTTTGGGAAGTTCTCATCAACTATTTGTTTGAATATACTCTCTGTTTCCTTCTCCCTTCGTTCTCCTTCTGGTATGCCCATTTATTCTTATATTACTCTTTCTGATGGAGTCAGAAGTTCTTATAGAGTTCTTTCATTTCTTTTAACTCTTAAGTCTCTCTCTTCTTCGACCTATGTCATTTAAAGATTTCTATATTTGATGTCATTGATTCTTTCTTCCATCTGGTCAGCTCTATTACCTAAGCTGGCTATTTCATTCTTCATTTATTTTATTGATTTCTTAATTCCAAGAAATTCTATTTGGTTCTTTTTTAAAATTTAAATATCTTTGGTAAAATGTTCATTTTGTTCTTTGATTGTGTTTCTGAGTTCATGAAACTGTCTGTCTGTGTTTTCTTGTGTCTTGTTGAGTGTTTTAAGAACTGCAATCTTGAATTCTCTGTCATTTAAGTCACATATTTCCATGTCTTTAAGTTTCTTTTCTAGACACTTTTTATTTTCTTTCTGAGCTGCCTTGTTACCTTAGTTATTCATGGCAATTAGTAAATTATTATTTCTCTTTCTGGGCATCTACAGGAATGAGTTCTGAAACAGGTTGGTATGAAGAGGTCTTTGCTTTCTAATACGTGTTTGTAGAATGCTTTATTTTCTTTACAACTGCAGCTTGTAATTCTCTCTCATGCTGTAGTTTTATGTTTTCTCTGCACTGTTCTGGCTTCTTACACAATGCAGGGATCCCCTGGAAGGCAGGCTTCTCCTCTGTGAACAGGTCACCTGGGTCACAGGGTACCACCTCCGTTGGGGGATGTGGAAAGCTTGTGAAGTTTCGAAGCTCTTCCTGCACCAGATTCAGGGCTTGTGTGTTTCAGCAGCTCTGTTTATTCCACAGGGATCTGTACAGATAGGTGGGCGTGGGGTCGTTGTGAGAGATGGCTCTGAGCAATGGCAGTGACCACCAGCACAGCCTGTCCTGCACCCAGGGCTCCCTCACCTTCTCCGGAACTAGTGGAGCTGTGAATCCATGGCTGTGGCCACAGTTCTCAGGACTGCAAATATTCTGTTCTTTTCATCTGACACTGCTACTGTTCCACTTGTATCAATGGGCAGGTAGGGTTGGGGTGAGCTCTGGGAGCGTGGGGAAGGGTTTGCTAGGCTCACACCTAAGCCTTCCATCCTCTGCTGGGAAGTGAGGGCTTAAACATTTATTTTCACCCTTCTTCCCTCAATCTTTGCTCCGAGGTCTCTGCTGTGAGTGTTGGGTGTTGGGTTCATCCATGTTATACGATGATCCCTCAGGTGGGACTGTGGGCCATAAAGGGAGCCCTAGCAGTCCAAATTCTTCCCTTTCCCATGGCTGCAGTAGCTTCAGAATGCAGGGAGCTCAGACCTCCGAGCTCCCGTCTGCGTCCCATGTCCTGCACCCACATGGCCTGTGTCTCTGCACTTCCCTCTTCCCACCTCTGTTGCTCACCCAATTTGCCCACCTTTAGATGATTACAGTTGAGCATCTCTTAGTCTTGCCTGTCTGCTGTGCTGGGAGTCCTTTGTGGAGTTACAGTTGTTCAATTTGTTGAAATTCCAGGGGAGATTTCAAGAGGCTCACCTCACGCTGCCATTTCTAAGATGTCATCTCAGCTAACAAAAATTTTAAAACAAAATATGAAATGCATTTTTAAATTTTCAGGTGTATATGTTGTTTACCTTTTAATGAGTCTCATTGTATTTCAACTGAATTAATCAACTACTGACTAATTTAGAAGAAAATATATAGTGTGTGGACATTATTATATTTATTGGTGAGGAGAATCAGTTTTTTTTTTAAAAAGAGAAATATATGCAGATATATTTTGTTTTCTAAAGATTAATCCTGTAAGGTGTTGTGTTAAAAAGTGTTAAAAATAATTTATTCTTGTGTTTTGATGAAAAGAGAGAAACTTGCCCTGATCTGCAGTTTATGCTTGCTTTTTAAATCTAATCAGGCAAACAGTTTTAATTAATTCAGAGAATCTCCTCAATGGTATCTGTGCCCTTTAGGGACTCTTTCATTATGGATGCAAATGTGTTCCTAAATAATGAGAATGTTATTATTCTGTTTTATTCATTTACGTGGTCAGAAAGAGAACAAAATAAATCACTTGATGGTGAGGTAATTTTTTTTTTAATATACAGTGAGGGCATTAACAATGGTATTTCTGTGCTTTATTTCCTTGATCATTCTCAGACAATATTACCCTGCACCAGACAGTAAAGGTGATGAGGGCAGGGATGCCAAAGAAAGCTTAACTCAAAATCTGTGTATTTCACACTCTCAAACAGTAGATTGGGGCTTTGTTTTGATTGCGTTTGTGGGAATAAGGCTCTATCAGTCTGACTATATAAGTTACATAATGTGTGAAAGAATAATGTAAGAAATTAGGAGGCATTTTAATAAAGCATTTGATTTTTAAATTTTAACCAGGTTTATAAGTATAAAATTTGGTTTACCCTATTGTCATTATTCTTAGAAAAAGACACCCACAATTTAGATGAGTGGTGTCTAATACACTGGCTATACTCAGAAATCTATCCCAGTAGCTTTGAGAATTCTTGGAAGCAGTATTTGGCACAAGACAGACCTTTATCATGAAAAGTTGCTCCACTATTATGCCTCATATTTCATTTATTCACTAAAATTTTCTGTGTAACTATCATGTGCCAGAAGGGGAAAAGAAATATAAAAACTAGTCAAATAGAATTCACACTATCACAACAATTTCAATATTGAATGTATGTAGGAGAAATACAAATATTTAGACATAGAAAGCAGAGTGTACAAAGGCAACAAACCTAGAAAGAGCATTACCCATTTGGGAATTGTTCCTAAATTATTGAAACCTAGACATAAATTGGCGTTGATGCTACAGAAATAGACATCATGGAGTACCTGTATACAGAGCTTTGATTTTTGTTTCTATAATAACAGAAAGACATCAAGTGTTTAAAAAATAAATATTAAAAAATGAAAGTTTCAATATACCAAGTGTCTCTTTCCTAAATTTCCATCTCCTCAACGTAACTAACATTATCAATGAAATTAAACATGTCACAAACTAAATACATCACCTAGTTCCAAACACTGGCATCTGTCCTTTATCCCTGACCTCATCACCTCACGCTTGAATTGCTACTGTGGGTGTTAGTTGATCTCTATGACTAGTCTTGAAAACAGTGAACTATTCTCCATGATGCTGTTAGACTAATTTTCCTAAAAAATAATGGTCTCATAGCTTATTAGTATCCTTCACATCAAATCTGAATGTCTCTGTATTTTTAGAAACCTTCACAATCTGTCCCTATTTAAGCTTTCAAGCCTCATCAGCTACCATTCTCCCATAGACTCTATGTTCCATCCACCCAAGTGTCTAAAATTGTATTCTGCACCTTTTGTTCCTTTAGCCCTCCATGCCCTTCTGTGGACTTGTGGTATTTATTTCCTGGTGAACTCTCTTTCTCTGTGGAAAACTCTTTTCTTTGAAGACTCAGCTCAAATATTGTTTTCTCTGTGAAAATTTCTGACATCCAAAGTCAGAGCTGGTCTCTCTCTACCCGGAGGCCCCACAGTATTTCGATTTTTCCTCAGTTGTAATGTAGCCATATTACATTGATGTTTATACATCTGTCTTTCCCAACCAGGATATAGACTTCAAGGATATAGACTTCATCCCCTCTGGTCTTCCCAATTCCTGGTACAGTACCTGGCTCCTACCAGATGTTGAATAAATGTGAACAAAATATATAGCACATATAAATAAACATTTACTTGTATTCTCAACTGCTCCTTGAAGCAACTATGTGAAATGTTATTGTTACAGATGTAGAAAGTAAGGCTCAGAGATAATATTGGATTTGCCCTTTGTTATATTGCTAATAATTGGCTGAGCTGGGAATTGAAACCAGGTCTTCTGATGACTTCATTTCTTCTAATTTTAATATAGTTTTCTTTGTCCACCAACAATGTTCAGTAGGATGTTTAATGTACATAAGAGTTTATATTTCAAGCGGAGGATTTCTTTTTTTGGCTATGACTTAAGCTATATTTTCATGATTTGACACCATATCCTTAGTCTGATTGAGGAGCAAGGATAAAACTTTGGATAATATCCAGAAAGAATGAATATCTTTTACTGAATTTATGTATTGGTTACTTATTTTCAACAAGTCATATCTAAGGTGAATTAAGACTCTATTCCTACTTGAGTTCATCACTTTTTGATCAAAAATATGATCTTGTCAAATTGTGAAGTTAATTCAAACTTTGCTGTCAAATGTATTGCAGTACTGAGAGTGAGAAAATTGTTGTTTTTCTAAATGTGTTATTTGATAATTACAATACAATGAAAGGACGCTTGTGATTGGATATCATTACTGCACATCTTTCAGACACCAGGAAGTTTATAAAAGGGGTCAGAATTCATCTCTTCTTTGAAATAGTTACCTAGTCATGACCATCAAGTTTGTCTTTGGGTGTGGGACAACATTTTTTTTTGTCTGTTCTTTCAACTTGATGGGTTTCAAATTCAAAGAAAAAGAAGTCTTTGAAGCACAAACAGAAAATTAGCATTGACCATATGTCTCTGTTGCTTAATGATGCTTTGTTTAGAGGGAAAATGGAACAAGAAAAAAAAAATTTTGACAGATCTCTGTCTCTTGGTATCTTGGCACACTGACACCTCTGGTTAATTGCCTTATAAAAACCAATTAGTCTAACACAAAAAAAGGAAAATCCTCCAGTTTGGGCAGCATCATAAAGCACACAAGGGAAGTTTGTGGATTAAGATGCTAGTTTCTAAGACAACAACTTTTGAAGATTTAACGTATATCCCAGTCATTCTCAAATTTTATGTGTGTCAAAGATTTAAACATAGGTTTTATAAGTTTTCTTTAAATGATTGAATT
This sequence comes from Rhinolophus ferrumequinum, assembly GCF_004115265.2. Taxonomy (NCBI): domain Eukaryota; kingdom Metazoa; phylum Chordata; class Mammalia; order Chiroptera; family Rhinolophidae; genus Rhinolophus; species Rhinolophus ferrumequinum. The sequence continues at coordinate 67,074,334 of NC_046285.1, forward strand.
TTCTGTCCATCATAAAGAGCAAAGAGAAACAAACAAACAAAAAAATGAACAAGAAACCAGAAGATGATGTAACAGAGAAGATGATTTGTCATAGCAGAAAATGAGGGAAGTCAAATTGTTAGGTCAAAGTGATGGGAACCTTAGTGAATGTTTTAACTGAGATCATAAGACTTTTGAAGATGACTTTGCATGTCCTTATTCTACCGTTTATTCAGCCATTCTAATAGTTTTGGCTGTTATGATCATAAGCTAGTGCAATAAAATTTGAAAGCACAAATATTTCCAATAGTAGTAAATTCTTGCTAAAAGTTTTTTATCCTTCTGAAACATTTTTTTTTATTATTATGGTTATTAGGATTTACGAGCAAGGAAATAAAATGTAAAGTTGGTTTAATGCAATGTACTGATAAAAAGTGTTGTAGTGATGATGAAACAAACAATATAGTCATGGGAAATGACATCTTCTGGGGGGAAAAACTAATTGAAATGAATTATTCAATAACTATGGGTGTAATATACATGATAACTGTATTTCCTTTTGTGATAAAAGTCTTTCTAAAGATACCTATTAAAACCAAACTAATAAAACAACACACAATTACGGAACCATACATTTGCCCCCCCACACACAAAAAAATCACTTAGTAAAATTTCTTAAGAATATGATGGATTAAAAAATATATATTTATTTTTGCATTTTTGTTATCAAAAAGAGCACTTTAGTGAAGCAATTTCAAAAAGGTTTTAACTATGGAAAAATATAAAATGACAGAGGAATTTAATTCAAACAAAGTATCACTTCAATTTCATTTGATGCTTCTCAAATTTTTTGTGATTTAACCTATCGATCTGGCATTTGTCTGCATCAAATTCCAGTCATTTCAGTAAACTAACTTTGCGACTGAACTTGCCCTCTTGGTAAATGTCTAAAATACAACTCTGCTAATGCAGTTTCTTTGATGAACCATTCTCATTGTATCAACTTGGCTGTGGTATATTAGGAATCTGCTGAAATAAAATATGAGGGAAAATGCAAACACAGAGAGCCATGTAGTGTCAAACATGAGTATTCTTGATATGAATAATGGATTGACCTTCTTTTGAGTCAACACGTTCTTTTTCTTTTTTCTTTGAGTCTAAAATAGCTGATCCAAATGGTAGAGTTGATAGTGTAGTAATTGGAAGAAGCCATGTCAATACAGTAGGGGTGATTATTCTGCCTTCTATTTTTAGTTCTATTGAAAATAAAGACAGAATTTGTTATTTAGTTTGTTGGCACACTGTGAAAGAATGAAATTTAAACAAATTATAACAGCTAATGGTATGGAAAACACATTGGGAATAAATAAGTAAATACATTTGAGTTCCTTTCATTTCATTGCTATGGTATGTCCTATTACCATGAATAATTGGGCTTATCTATCCTAGACTTAGAGCAGATGTCTCTTACTTCACTTGCTATCTGTGTAGGGATGGGGTGATGGGGTGGTAGCGGGGGCGAGGGGGGGGGCAGGGGGAGAGGAAAGCAAACCAAAAAGAAAATGACCAGTATTAGGAATCCAGTGGGGAATAGCAAAACATAACACAGGCAGATGAGAGATCTTTCAACCTATTTTTAAATGTCTTCTCTAAATATTCAGATCCCTGTCACCTATGTCCTTGAACTTGATCTATCAGTATACTTCCTCCTTTGTGGTGGAGTCAGGGAAGAGAATAGCACTGAACAAACAATCCTTAGTGGTAAGAGTAAGCTACAGCATCGACCTCTATTGACATAACTTGTCTTTCATTTGCTTCTAACTAAGCTGTAAATCCTTTGTTCTTAATTTAGAGATTCGAAATTCATGAGCTTTGCAACATCTTCACATCAGGACAAATAACCCCCCTGCTGTTGCAATCACTTGCGTAATTTATATTTTTCAAAATTGGAATTGCATCGATGCCTCCTTTGCAATTACCCTGTAGTCAAGCCTTTCACCTCATTGAAAGGTCTTTAATTTTTCTTGATTCTTAAGCATTTCTACACTTTGAAGACCTTGAGATGCTAGAGCAATCTATTCATCTATATAATAGTTTAGAAGTATAACTATATCTAGATTACGTTAAAAATTAAAGCCAAACTGTCTGTAAATGTTACTTATGTGTTGATTTATGTTTAAAAAATTGGCTGACATTTCAAAACATATATTATCAATACCTAATAGGAAATTGTTATTTAAGTCTGAGTTTGTCATTCTCTTTGTTATGTTTCCATAATGCCTTGTATGTATTTCTGCCCTAAAAATGATTATATTTAAAGAATTACTTATTTGTGAATGTTTTCTTAATTGGACCATGAACTCCTTGAAGGGTTGGATATATCTTATTTACCTGTGTATTTCCCATGTGTAGTATATTACCTGCAATGTACTGTTTAGTGAATAAATGTTTGTTGGTTAATTTAACAAATTTTGGTATACCAAAGCAGATAAATATAATTTATCACATAAAGAAAGTAGCAATGAGGATGTTATTTCAGAATCTAATTAGATGTACCTTAGAAATTTTCACCTGGAAATAACATCCCTGAAATATGAGCATATGACCTCTTCTTAACACTAACATTGAGTGGCAGCTCTTTTAAAACTTACTCTACCCAGGTTAGTTCCTTATGTATTTTATCAAGACGATTTTCCATCATTTGGAGCATTATAGAATGAGTCTAAATTATCTTTTACTTGAGAGTCCTTCAAATATTTGAAGACAAACATAATTCCTCCTTTATCTCTGCTTTAGGCTAAACATCCTCAGTTTTTTCCTATTATAAAATTATTTCCAGACCCCTCATCTTTCTACTACATTCTCTCTTCAGTTATTAATTTAATTAACTTAAGAAAATAATTAAATGGAGAAAAGAATGTAGAAATCCCCAATGGTCCCTATCTTCTTTCTTCACTTTTCCTGTGAAAATTATGTCTGAATGAAAATGTGAAGTCCTCTTTTCTGCCTTTTAATCTCACTTCTCAGAAGTAACCTTGGTCAACAATTGAGTTGGAGTCTTCCATAATGCCATCTTCGCTTATTCAAACACACACACACACACACACACACACACACACACACACACACACAGTACTTGTAGTTTTGTTCTATCTCAAAGAAAAAAGAGAGCTTGTTATAATATTGCTATGCCATTATTTTCCCCATGAAAACATCATTAAGTCATGTATCTAACTTTTCAGTAAATCTCTTGAAATGTATCACTCAGGACTAAATATAAATCCAGATATAATTAATTTTATTAAGCATTCACTAGTTACTATATACTGCACTTGGTACTTAAAATATATACCATTTAAAATAATATACGAAATATATATATTTCTTTTATATATAAAGAAATATGTTTGGAGAGATTAAATTGCTTAAGATCACTCACAATTAGTCAGTTACAAAGCTATGTATCTATTTGCTTTTTTATTTCCTAACTTGATTCAGAAGTATTTCAGACCTTTTGTCAGGGTCCGCAAATCAACCATATAGCTTAAATGTGAAAGAAAAAAAAAAAAGAGAGAAAATAACAAAAAAGTAATCAAGACTGAGAGCATGAAATTAAGTAAAAAATGAGACTAATAAAATTAAATAAATATAATGTATTTGTAGATAGTCACAGATATGGTACAGATATTAGTGACTAATGAAACTAGTTATTAGGCAAATTATTAAGATCATAAAGCCAATAATATTTTAAAAAGTTAAATACAGCTAGACTTAGCAGTAAGAATAAAAAATTTCTGCTGTGTCCTTACAAAAAGGATTCAGAGAGTATGTGGAAATAGACATTTTCATTAAAAAAATGATGATACATTTTATAAGGTTTTTGTTTATAATATCTCTTGATATAGTCAATGTCCTGACACCAAAGCCTAGATCAGTAAAGGCAATTGTCTAGGAAACCCAAAATTTTGTGTTCTAAATACCCAGAGCTCTATTTATTTTTTTGTTCGGTTGGTTTTCTTTTCTAGATCAATGGTAAAGTTTAGAATATCCAAGGAAATAAATGGATTGCAAGTCTTTCCAGTAATTTATTTTCTCTCTCTCTCTCCCCCTTCCCTAATATATATATATGTAATTTAACTTTAGATAATAAGAGATTTATATAAATATATATAGTATATGACATGTATATATAGTTATCCAACTTTTGATAATAGTAGACAATCATAGGGCAGTGGTTAAAAATCCTTATGAGGACAATATTGGGAGTTAAGTGTAGTTCATTAACCTGGGAATGGAATTGTGATAAATCTGATCTCGTTCCAACTTCAGTACCCTTGCTTGGCTGTCTGTAAATGTAGACTTTCTGATGCAGGCTACGGAGGGATAATTATTTGAATTGATCTGGCCATTATGCCTCCATTAATATCTATTAAGTTTATTATGAATGGTTAAATTCATAATGCCCAACCTGAATTACTTCTGCCCTGTTTTATTTCTACTACATCTCCCAAACCTTATTTCCCAAATAAAAAAAAATCCAACTTTGATTTCCATTGCAAATTCTCAGAAGCCAGAAAACAAATGAGAGCTAACTATCATAAAATCCCATGGTAAGAGGACATTCTTGGGTCTACACATCTGCACAAAGGAGTATGTCTTAAGGTAATGGAAAATGAACTGCTGCACTCATTCTGCTGCTGACTGCATTTTTACCAGGAATATCATTGCCAGGCTTGCTGTGAAGTCAGAATATGTAAGGTTTCCTACATGAAGAATCTCTGCTAGTGACAACAGCAGCAGGAAGTCTATGTAAACCAGTTTTTCCCTGTGAGGGGGATGACGTGATTTTATTGATGGCAACACCAAATGCTGCCAATAGCTGTTTCTCTGGGAGAAAAATGGTGTGAGTGGTATAGACTAGAATTTTCTCCCTTTTTTTTTTGCAGAAAACAAAGGAGCTGCTTATTTCTATCTGCTGATTGGCAGAGAGACTGAAAGGCAGGAGATCTGAAATGAGATAAGAATCAGGCTTGTCCTGGTAGATGACCAAAATGGAAGGACTTGGTGGTGGTTAGGGGGCTGGAGATACAGGTTTTGTCTTCATTGGTAGTTACTAGCAGAGATGGCGCGGCCAGCAGGCAAGCAGAGAGAAAAAGCTGTAGCTACAAAAACAGGCTGAACTAAGAAGCATCTAAGTCAAATTCCAGAAATCACGTATAGAATGTACCCATTCAGATCAGGAGTTCCTGCAAATGAAGGCAGATAAGAGCAACCTTGTCCTACTTGTAAACACCTAAACTTTTGTAGTCAAGTTAGTCCTCCATAAAGCAGATATATTGAAAAAACGTATTTTTTTTTCAATTTTTTTGGTTTATATATATGTTCAACTTCATAGCCTACATGACCTGTGAATATGAGAAAGAATAAACTATTTGGAAATTTTAAACTAAATCATCGCTTTTTGAGTGTTGTTACTCTTGAAAATGATCGACAAAGAATTTCCAATTCATCTAATTAGATGAAAATAAAAGAAAACAAATTGCTGTGTAGAAATGTTGACAGAAGTTTTGGGTACTACTTCCATTTAGAATCCTTATTCTGGTACAATAGGTTTTATCACTGTGGACAAGCACTTCCCATTCTGGGCCTCAGCTTTCTTATTCTTCAAATGCAAGTTAGTTTTAATTAGCCTCCAAGGGTGCTTTGAGGAGCATAAGTTTATAATTATATTATGTAAATATAAAAAACATAGATTTATTTGTACTCACATCCTCAATTTTATATCTCAAAGAGCAGTTGATAATTTTCCTCAAATCCCTCAGTCAGTTGGGATTACTGATTCACAGTAACACTTACTAGCAGGAAACATGACTCGTTAAACCTTAAGAAATCAAGAAAATATTGAGATTACTTTAATCTGCCTAGTGTGAACAACCAAGCGAAAGCACCTTGGTTTACTATATGTATGTTTCTGCATCATGCTTCTTTATACTTTCATCTCTGAAAGTACAAATAATCAGTTGAAATATATTACCTACATAAATAAGAAAAATGAAAAACTAGACATAATTAATAATTTTTATTGAACATTTTGTTTTCTGTACATATTAACACCCATGATGACACTCATTTTTCTCTGAATTGTCCAGTTACGGAAAGATAGACATTTTACAACTCTCTGCATGCCTTATGTCTTTGTTATTTACAATATAGGAAAGACTATAATTTTCTTTCCATCAAACACTGCTGTTACTTTTCCCCTTAGAGAACAATAGATGCTGAAACTGAGCAATGCATGTTCTATATCTAAGTAGTCTAAATAAAATTGCAAAAAGTTGCTTTATTTTAAAAGTGGTAGTAAGGAAAAAAAAATTAGCAAAGATGGTAATTAAAACTTTTTTTAAAGGAAAAATAAGCATGTTTTAGTAATTAAAATTGTATATACACATATATTCTGGACACTAGTCCTATATCAGATACGTGTATAACAAATATTTGCTCTCCACCCAATCTGTGGCTTTCTTTTTCATTTTCTTAACAGTGTTTTATAAAATAAAAAATATTAAATTTTTATTAACTCCAGTTTACCTATTTTAACTTTTACAGTCCATACTTTTTGTGACCCACTTAAATAATCTAAATAAGACATCAAAGAGTGTGAAAAGGCAATCTAAGTGGGAGAAATATTTGCAATGTACCTTCCCAATACATGACTCATTCAGAATATATTAACGGCTCCTACAAGTCACTAAGAAAAGAACAACCCAATAGAAAAAAATGGTCAAAAATATGAACAGGCACTTCTTATAAATATGATAGCCAAAGAGCCAATACACACTTGAAGAGATGCCCAAGGTCATCAGGCATCAGGGAGATGTACATTAAAACTACCAAGGGATGTCACTACATAGTCACCGGAATGGCTGAACTGCAAACAAAATAAAACAAACAAAAAACAAACAGAAATATGCATAGTGTTAGCAAGGATGTAGAACAACTGGAACTATTATACACTGCTGATGGCAGTGTAAATTAGTAAGAAGCCCTTAGTAAACCTTTCCCAGCATGTGCTAACACTGAACACCTATAGACTCTGTGACCCATCAATTCCCTTCCCATGTAAATGCCCAACAGAAATGCATGCATTTGTTAACCCAAAGAATTGGAGTAGCATATTCACAGCAATGTGGAAAAATAAAATGTACTACAATCACATAGTAATAAAAATTAGCCATTTGAAACTACACACAATATACATAAATCTCACAAACATAATGGTGAATGAAAGAGTGTAGACTATGATTCATTCCATTTACATCATAATAAAAACAGGTAAACTAATCTAAGCTTTTAGAAAACAAGATGTGTGAATGGGTACAGTTTACATAACTGTGCTAAGTGTGCAAAAATATAGATAATTGTACTATTATGATATGTGAATTTATTTGTATGTATATTTTTTCAATAAAGATTAAAATAACTTAAAATATTTGTTTCTGTAAAATAAAGAATCAAGAGAAAATATGAAGATCATGGGACATACACCCCACTGTATATTTGGCTCCACTAATTTTAATCTGTATTTAAATTTGATAACATTTCAATATTTGAATCAAACAAATAATTAGAAATAATTAGCATTCAAGTAAATAATAGTAATGATTGTTTGTTAGAAGATTTAAGTATATAAATTCTTTGAAATCTTAACCATTTTACCTTAAAATATGACAGACTGATATTACTTAAGAAAATTCTACACCTTCACTATCATTTCTCTTTTCTTGATCCTATTAATATTATATTATTGTTATTACTAGAAAAAAATAAATTGACAATTTTTTCTTTTACCACAATAAGAAAGAGATAACAGGGAACTTCTGGGATTGGAGACAAATCACATTCTACTCCTCCATTCTTCCCGCACTAATGTTTTATGCTATTTGAATCAGGAGGAGCAATTCTAAGTAACACAGATAACTGTTAACATTTATGTGACTAAAATAACATTCTATCTCTACTATTAATTTTGTCTTGTCTTAACTTTGCTTTATTTTAATTTATAGTATTTTTCACAGCTTGAAAAATATTCATTGGTTTTATTTGTTTCTTTGTTTAGTGTCTATTTACCGAGTCCCCCACAAACATACTACAGTGTAAATTACGTAAGTATAGGAACTTTATTTTGTTCAATGTAGTATCTTAATATCAAATAACAGTGTCTGTCATGGATAATTGACATGGATGAGTAAAATAAATATTTATTGAATGAATATATAAATATGAAAATATTAATCCAAATTAATTAATCATAAATTTGAATTTCCCCCACTTTTCTTACCTTTTACTGTTGCCCTATGGTGACAACTATAAGAAATAATCTAACATCTTACCAAAAAAAAAAAAATGTGGGAAGAAGTTGTTCCCTAACTTAAAAAAACATAAGATACAATTCATTTTTATTAAACCAGGAGCTATATACATTTTCATTATTTTTATTTTTAAAAATATGTATACTTTTTGTTTTAACAATACATTTGGTAAATTTAGTATCAGTGACTGGTTTCAATTAAAATAGAGGCTCCAAAATATGTTTGGCCTCCATAATTTGGGGAATAAGTTTATGGAATGGTGCCTGTCTTGATCTGCCTGAAAAATAATTCTGCCTAAAAATTATTTAGTATGCTGAACACAACAAAGATTTTCAGAATGGTTACTTAATTCCTAAGTGACAAAACGCTAGACATTACCCTACATTGCTTTCCATGGTGCTCATAGTAACATGTATTTAATGGTTAGAGTAGGGTAAAACAGCAATACATCAAGACTGTTTTGTGTTGGAAAAAAAATCACTCTTGGAATTTCACAAAAGGTGATGCTTTCTTAAACTGAAGTGATTAAAATAGAGAGATGATTGAATATGCCTTGGGGAATGAAATGACTGGTTGTGTTAAATAATCGTTGAATGTCATTTGAAAGTGAAAAGGGACTGATATTTTTTTAAAGATATGATTTTTGAGGACAGTAAAATAACTTATGAGAATACTGTTTAACATTGGATTCCATAATTACTTTTGAAGATTTCAGTCTATTACACAACGTATCAGGGAAAGGGTAGAATAAAAAATCCCTTGACATTTGTTTGTGTATAAATACTATGAAATAAATTGATCCAGCAAATTAGCACAATATTTGGGTTCATCTATAACTATAGCATAGTTATAATTGAATATATAGCAATAATTGAATGTGGTAAAAATCCATGTTTCTTAAGAAAAGATAAATCAGTTTCCACTAAAACTCCATTTAGTCAAGGCTTGTGTAATACAACCTAGAAACAAATAAAATTGTTGAAAGAGTAACGTATTCATTTTAATACTGACTCTTATCTACCAACATCATCCTTTAGACTGGCTGGATACCAGAGGACTCAACAGAGTATAGAAAGTTTTTATAATTACCAAAATTGTAGGTTTTCTCAACAGATCTACCTGGAATTATGTTCAGGGCTCCCAATAACAGGGGTACTATAAAATTGAGGTGTACATAAAGTTTGTATAAAAATTGAGTCCTCCCCACCAATAACCTTATGATTAATCAAGTCAAGGATGTGGGTAAAGAAGATGTGGAAATATATGTTGATTGCAAGGTATTGTCCCTTCCTCTGGATTTGAGGGCTAAATGTCTTTGCCAAGAGATAGTAACTTCTTACCTGTGATTTATGAGTTGAGGATGCTAATTGAAAGAATTTGAAAATATTGATAATGTGCTATGTATGTTTTGTGGTAGTCATGAAGGCACAGCACTTTGATCTCCCTTAAGAAAGAGCTTGCCATCCAGCTGCAAGGAGTGTAGTTACCTGCCATTGTAGCTCATAGAAACTTCAGGCTCATTCAATCCAATGCAAAACATATCAAATTGGCAATTTTTATTGCTCCCAACTAGACTGGCTGAGACTTAATTAAGTCAGTATCTGCACTGAGGTCTCCCTGCCCAATCCTAGTTTACCTTTCCATTTCTTTCACAGGTGTTGGCTCTATGTCATGGTTTGAAGACTTTCCCTATCCAATCCTACTTTCTCTACCTTTTATTTTTCATAGGCATTGCCTTTCCCAGTAAACTTCTCGTACTCTTAACTTCCCATTATCTGTTTCTGATTAAGATTGTGTGTATATATATATATATATATATATATATATATATATATATATACATACACACACACACACACATATATATATATATATATATATATATATATATATATATATATGAATGTATGTATTAGGTTGGTGCAAAACTAATTGTGGTTTAAAAGAAAAATAAATGCAAAAACAATTACTTTTGCACCAACCTAATATATTATCTAGATCTAGATCTAGATCTGTCATATAATTTTCTTTAAGTCCGTTGCATATGGTGCTGGTAATGTCAAAAGCTCGATTCCCTGATGGCTCTGTACTTTTTGTCTTGCCCACAAGTTTCCGGGCAACAACTGCATGTAGCATTTTGATTTTAAACCCCTATGTAGTGATACAATAATCTGTCTGTTGAGTTGTGCTACAGCATATGTACTTCATCTAGCCTAGGTCAGTGGATAACTCTCATCACTTCATAGCAGAATCGCTTAGATTTATTTTAAAATCAAAACTCTGAAGATTCTTATATAATTGGTTTATGGGGGAGCCAGGGTTGAGAAGCCATATTATAAACTCAATGTTGGGAAAGTTGACTCCTTGGCCATTACCTCCAAAGTCCACATCCTGATCTAAGCCTCAGAATTTCACTATCTTTTTTTTTTTTTCTGCAATAATGTTTCTATAATTAACTATACTTTTTTTTAAAATTAAAGTTTATTGGGGTGACAGTTGTTAGTAAAGTTACATAGATTTCAGGGTACAATTCTGTACTACATCATCTATATGTCACATTGTGTGTTCACCACGCAGAGTCAGTTCTGTCTATCACTACATAATAGACCCCGTTTACCCTCTTCTAGAGCTCCACTCCCCCTTCCACCCTTACTCTCTGGTAACCCCTAAACTATTGTCTATGTCTATGAGTTTTGTTCTTTCAGTTGTCTGTCATGTTATTTTGTTGTTATTGGTTTATATACCACATGCCAGTGAAATCATATGGTTCTCTACTTCTTCTGTCTGACTTATTTCGCTTAGCAATATAATTTCAGGAACCACCCATGTTGTCACAAATAGTCATACTTCATCTTTTTCTTACCGCCAAATAGTATTCCATTGTGTATATATACCACAACTTCTTTATTCATTCATCCACAGAAGGACATTGTTGTTGTTTTCATGTCTTGGCCACTGTAAACAAAGCTGCAATGAACATTGGAGCACACGTGTCTTTATGTATAAATGTTTTCAGATTTTTTGGGTAGATACCCAGGAGAAGGATTGCTGGGTCATATGGTAATTCTATTTGTAATTTTTTGAGGAACCTCCACACTGCCTTCCATAACAGCTGCACCAGTCTGCATTCCCACCAACAGTGTATGAGGGTTCCTTTTTCTCCACAGCCTCTCCAACACTTGTTACTATTTGTCTTGTTGATGATAGCCATTCTAACTGGGGTGAGGTGATATCTCATTTTGGTTCTTATTTGCATTTCTCTGATGATTAGTGATGTTGAACATTTTTCATATGTCTATTTGCCATTTATATATCCTGTTTGGAGAAATGTCTCTTCAGGTTCTCTGCCCATTTTTCAATTGGGTTATTTTTTGTTGTTGTTGGTGTTGAGTTGTATGACTTCCTTGTGTATTTTGGATATTAGCCCCTTATCGGAGGGACCATTTGCAAAATTCTTCTCCAATAAAGTTGGTTGTCTCTTTGTTTTGTCGATGGTTTCTTTTGCTGTGCAGAAGCTTTTTAGTTTGATATAGTCCCACATATTCACTTTAGTTTTTACTTCCCTTGTCTTTGGAGTTAAATTCATAAAATGCTCTTTGAACCCAAGGTCCATAAGTTTAGTTCCTATGTTTTCTTCTATGCAGCTTATTGTTTCAGGTCTTATGCTTAAGTCTTTGATCCATTTTGAATTAATTTTGGTACGTGGTGACAGATAGCAATCCAGTTTCATTCTTTTGCACGTGGCTTTCCAATTCTGCCAGCACCATTTATTGAAGAGGCTGTCTTTTTTCCATTGTATGTTTTTTGCTTCTTTGTCAAAAATTATCTGTCCATACTTATGTGGATTTATTTCTGCGTTCTCAATTTTATTCCATTGGTCTGTGTGTCTGTTTTTCTGCCTATATCATGCTGTTTTGATTATTGTTGCCCTATAGTACAAGCTACAGTCAGGGAGTGTGATACCTCCAGCATTGTTCTTTTTTCTTAGGATTGCTTTGGCTATTCGGAGTCTTTTGTGGTTCCATATAAATCTGATGGTTTTTTTGTTCTATTTCTTTAAAAAATGCCATTGGGATTTTGATGAGGATTGCATTGAATCTGTATATTGCTTTGGGTAATACGGGCATTTTAATTATGTTGATTCTTCCAATCCATGAGCATGGAATGTCTTTCCATTTCTTTTTGTCTTCAATTTTTTTAAAAAATTGTCTTATAGTTTTTAGTATATAGGATGTTTCAAATCCTTGGTTAAGTTTATTCCTAGGTATTTTATTCTTTTTGTTGCAATTGCAAAAGGAATTGTTTGTTTTTTTTTAAACTTCTTTTTCTTAGATTTCATTGTTAGTATATAGGGATGCAGTGGACTTTTGTACTTGATTTTGTAGCCGGCAACTGTACTATACTCATTTACTGTTTTTAATAGCTTTTTAGTGTAGTCTTTAGGGTTTTCTATATATAGCATCATATCATCTGCAAAGAGTGACAATGAGTGAGTATTAACCCACCGTTTTCAGCCTTCTTCTCTCAGTCTTTGTTCCAAGGTCTCTGCAGTGAGAATTGGGTTCAGCCGTGTTATATGCTGTTCCCTTAGCCCTGTGGGGACTAATCAAAATAGGCTAATCATCAGAATCTCAGCTCAAGCCATTGTTTTTTCAGAGCCTGACTTCAGTTTGCCTACTACATGTACCCATAAGCAGAGCCCTAGCAGTCCGAGTTCTTCCCTCTCCCTCAGTTGTGGTAGTTCTGGAATGCAATGAGCTCCAAGCACTGACTTAGGTCTGTGTCCTGCGCCTGCGCAGCCTCATCTCCGCACTTCTTCCTTCCCTCCTCCCCAGCTAGCACAATTTGCCCACCTTTAGGTGATTTCAGTAGTGAGCCTCTTAGTCTTGCCTGTATGCTGTGCAGGGAGTCCTTTGTGGCGTTATAGTTGTTCAATTTATTGTAAATTCTAGGGGCGATTTCAAGAGGCTCACCTCACGCCACCATTTTTATGATGTCCACTTCACTATCTTTTAACAAAAAGAAACATTAGAAAACAAATACAGAAGTAAGCATTTGCTTCAATATCTGCCCATTTATACTACCCTCAATAAATCTCCACATTCTAGAACTGAAGCTTAATTTTTGTATTTTCAAATTGCATGTGTATGACCTGTATCGGAAGTCCTAATTAGTAGGGACCATGAGCTCTTCCAAAGATGGGTCTAAGTTATTAATAATGCTGATCAGATGCCAGGAAACATATAACCTTTGGCAAAATTGATCTCTCCATATCAATGTGGACTTTTCTTGCTATTAAACTGGAAAAACAAATGTATTTTTTTCTTTTTATGTCATTTAGTATGTTATGCTTAATTCTCAATCTTTCTTTTATTTGGTTTTGTTTTCCTATTTTTAGTTTGTACTTGTGCTTTCATACATCAACTCAAGCACTTTTAATTAAGCAAATAATAAATTAAAACACAAGGTATAATAGCCAGCACAAATCAAAATGAGCCAATCATCAGAATCTCAGCTCAAGCCATCGTTTTCTCAGAGCCTGGCTTAGGCCTACTACATGTACCAATTAGTATAGCACATTTCAGACACAGGACACCAAAAATGCTTCTGTAGTTCAATTAAAAGGAAGAAATCTACATCTTAATATAGTAAAGCTACTCATAATAATGGACAATAATAGGAAGTCTACTAGCATATCAACACTTAAAATTTATTTGCTACTTACTCTTTCTTTAAATTTATGTGGTATAATTTGCACACTAATTTTATGTTAGGAATGAGCATTGACAAATTGCTGTTAGAATACAAAGATTATAGTAATGATTTTTTTTATTATTTCCCTTTTATTAAATAATAATACATTGAAAAGGAATAATTTAAAAAGGAATAAAGCAAGCATTTCCACAAAACATAATGTCACTGCAATTTTTGTGTCATTTAGATACAATGAGACAGCATGAACACAGATATGAAAAACAAATTTCACAGGAACTAAACATATGCTTCTAGCTATTCTATTTTGTATGGACTAGTCGAATATGGTATACAAACAGATACACTATTTCTTGTCTCTAGAGACTCAATATGGTTTTCCAGGAATTTATTTTTGATTAACAGAAATACCAACTGCAGATTTAATTGGCATGTTATTGAGTCAATATAAGTAATAGTTTTTGTAAAATGCTACAAGTATTTTCTTTCACCTAATGAGTAAAAGCCAAAAAAATACTGCTGACATATTGTTAGTTAAATCTGTTTGGCTTAAAATACCATCTGCTGTGTAAGCAATAATTTGTACTGTGATGTCTAAGTTTAGGTTTAGTATAAAAGTCACAAAACAGTGGACAATAAATGGGCTTAATTTAGAATGCAGTCATTCCATTTTTAGCCTAAACAGTGTTTTTTAAAAATTAATTAGCTGTCCTATTTAAAAATTGAAAGATTTCACATAAAATAATCTAGAATCTGGCTCTTCTTGAAAATGCAAAAGATTTCCAAATAGTACTCCCACATTCACCCAACGAAACAGAGTGGAACTAAGCATATCCAATTTTGATTCCCCCCCACATATTGAAACAAATCATTCCATCTGCTAAAAGAAAGAGTCTGAAAAGTTTTGAGGAGAGACCAGTTGTCAGCTTAAGAAAGAATACCTCCTCATGGATTCTTTCGAAAAGGTTTCAGTTTCCTGAAGAAATCTTGTTTGGATGCCTTAAGTCATATATTTTATCATGTCTCCTTTTTTCTGGCAGCTAGGAAAATCCAAGCTAACATAAACTCCTGAAATTCTCCCCAAATCTGCAATTCTTAATATCTTTCTAAACCAATAAAAGGAACATCTTTCCTTATAGGTTGCTTAAAGAAAGCAACAACATTTTGAATCCCCCTCCCTTTTTCTGGTTAGGATTAAGTTTTAAACTAAAATGTTACCTCTTTGGCCCCTTTATTGTTAAAGAGTGAATACTGAGTGGAAGTTTTCTACTTCTTGGTTAAAAAAAAAAAAAAAAAAGAACTAATCCAGTAAGAAGGATAAAATCTAAAGAATGGAAATAGAATAGGCCATTTATTTATTTGTTTATATTTTTCAATGACTTGGGGTAGACCTTTCAGAGCCACAAAGCTTGCTGTCTCATTTTTGGAGAGCCAAGTCTTTGAGAGCCCCTGATTGCTGGTGCTATCTGGGCTTATTGATTAGGTACTATGTAAAGGCTGGCTGGCTGACAGTGGTTTCTGCTGCATCACAAATCTCACATAAAATTGTAGCTTTCTACCTCCTTTTGCTGCACTAATGAGATGCCCAGTTCCGGGTTATTGTATCCTGTTGTCATTTTTAACCAAAGTGAGATCTATACCACTGTCAACAATCTAGACAGCCCTATCAGAGTTCCCTGGCCCTTCAATAAAACCCATGGAAACTTCCTTCTCATTCCCCATTTTGTTATCCACATTCGAAATGAAACACTTCCTATACCCCTTCTTTAATTTATTTAACATGCTATATATTTTACATATTCATGTTGTTATTATCTCTCTCATTAGAAGATAAACTCCATGGTAGAAATATATAATTTCTTTTTCACTGTTATATCCTCAGCACTTAGAACAGAGTCTGCTTAATTGTAAACACCCAACCAATATTTTATGAATCATTAATCCTCTACTAGTAAATGTAACTTTACGTTGCATTGTGTTGAAGTAGAATGGATATAAATTAATGAATGGTAATAAGAAGCACACACAAAAAAATTGAATGCTTATAGATTTTTACACTAAAAGCAAAGCAGAGCTATTATTAACTGAATGGGAGAAGATTTTTGCAAACAGTGCCTCCGCTAAGGGGCTAATATCCAAAATATAAAAGGAACTCATGAAACTCAACAACAAAAAGCAAACAACCCAATTGAAAAATGGGCAGACGACCTGAAGTGACATTTCTCTAAAGAGGACATACAAATGGCAAATAAACATATGAAAAAATGCTCAACATCACTAATCATCAGAGAAATGCAAATAAAAACCACAATGAGATATCACCTCACCCCAGGCAGAATGGCTGTCATCAACAAGACAAATAGTAACAAGTGTTGGAGAGGCTGTGGAGAAAAAGGAACCCTCATACACTGTTGGTGGGAATGCGGACTGGTGCAGCCTTTATGGAAGGCAGTGTGGAGGTTCCTCAAAAAATTACGGATAGAATTACCATATGACCCAGCAATCCCTTTCCTGGGTATCTACCCAAAAAATCTGAAAACATTTATTCATAAAGACACATGTGCTCCAATGTTCATTGCAGCTTTGTTTACGGTGGCCAAGACATGGAAACAATCAAAATGTCCTTCGATAGATGAATGGATAAAGAAGTTGTGGTGTATATACACAGTGGAATACTATTTGGTGGTAAGAAAAGATGATATAGGAACATTTGTGACCACATGGATGGATCTTGAGAGTATAATGCTAAGCGAAACAAGTCAGACAGAAAAAGTAGAGAACCATATGATTTCACTGATACATGGTATATAAACCAAAAACAACAGAAGAACAAAACAAACAAATAAGAAACAAAAACTCATAGACACAGACAACAGTTTAGTGGTTACCAGAGGGTAAGGGGGGTGGGGGGTGGGAGATGAGGGTAAGGGGGATCAAATATATGGTGATGGAAGTAGAACTAACTCTGGGTGGTGAACACATGATGGGATTTATAGATGATGTAATACGGAATTGTATATCTGAAATCTATATAATTTTACTAGCAATTGTCACTCCAATAAATTAAAAACAAACAAACTAACTAAAAAGAAAGAAAGAAAACAACCTTAATTTGGCTTTAACAGAAATAGTATTACATAATTAAAACAAATTTTGAAAGAAACAAAACCTAATAAACGTGTCATATTTATTATCCTAAATGTTCTTTATCAAAATTAATATACTAAAGCAAGTACTCTACCCATCTCTAACAATTGAGATTAAAGCTGGCAAATTCTAGCTAATTTCTCATGCTGCTACATTCATTTAAGTTTTTAAACTGTTTGAAACATTTTGTTAATATCATTCAATGTTTAATCTTTGCAATTATTAAATGAGTATTCACTACAAATTAAGAAGAGATGAACCTTCTTGAAAATTCCTTGTTTAAAACTCCGTAGGTAAAATTATAGCACTTATTCTGTTCTCTAAATTCAGAATACTTGTTTTTCATCAGTTAGAGATAGCATGATCTGAAAATTATTTGGTCAACTTCCTTTTCCATTGGGGCATTTAAGAGCTAAGAGCTGCTGTTGTATTATTCTAGACACACTAACTATAGCCTTTTACTCTCAGCAACTATTTCATGGCTACTTCTTTTGGATCATACAATATGGTAAGATATTTTTAAAACTGATATTGAATACTGTACTGTTCAAGTTAAAGAAACCTTTATATTTCTATGACTTCTTTTCTGTCTTAATGTCCATCTGTGACTCCATTTTGCAATTTTTCCCCTGCTTTGGTTTAATATTGCAATGTTCTAAATTCATAGAGGAAATTTTAAAAACAAAACAGTAACAATTAAAAATACTTTAAAAACCTCATTATATTGAAGCTTCTGATTTGTGTATGTAAACCCCATAAATCTAAACAATGTCCTCTACTGCACATCTAGTGTGGCCTTCTCCCTTTAAAAGTATCTTAGGACTAATTTACGTGTGTATAGATATAGATTTTACTTACAGATCATCTGTCGTAACCCTGTGCTGATCTACAGGGATGTATGGAACCATAATATCAACTCTTGGACAAGACAGTGATGAAATATTGGAGCTAATGCTTTGTATTGTTCTAAGACCAAAATTCCCATAGAGGTGTCCTGTATTGGCTTGTTAATATAGTTTGTTGTAAATGTGTAGCTTAATAGTCTAAACCTGGTTTATCTGTTTACAAAGCCTGGTCTGACTAAGTGGTAAGTGCAATACTGACAACATCTCAGTAAACATGGGCTTGGGTTTCCTTGAGATTGAGACATTTTGCACTTACATTGGTGATTTGTGATCTGTACATAAAGCGTATCCTGTGTAACTGAGAGAGAGGACTCTGGGAGATATGCCTGGATGACTCAGACCTGTATGATACTTTATTCTCTTGCTGTATCGAATCCCTTGTCTTTATTAAAGGCTATGTTTGTATACTCTGTGGCATCTCTCCAGTCTTTTAATTATGTGACTCTCTGTAGTTGTGGCAATGTCTGACTTCATTAAAAGCCTGAGAACTATGACATTGGCAAGATGGTTTGGCTTCTCCAAGTACCAAACTTACTTTTCTTAAATCATTTTCTATTACTCTTGATGTCTATATTAAAAAACACTTTAAATTATTCCAAGTAAGTGTTTATAGAACAGATGTTTTCCCCGATTATAAAAGTGGTAAGCTTAGAAAATGGTGACCTTATCTATTTTCCCCATTAGTCGATTCAATGTTCTAAAAGCAGCCAAGATTAAGAAGCAGTCAAGGCAATTACAAATGCTATAACCTAAACCAATTCACAAAAGTCAACGGAAGAGTAAGCACCATAATATTCCAGTACAGAATTTAAATTGTCAAAAGAGTTAAGACAACTTGGATTCTGAAACTTTATTTATTTACTCTGTGGAATGGTGCCACTGGTAGAAATAACAGATGTGACCATTCCCACAGAGTTCTTCATCTTGCATGATCAGGGCATCCCCTAAAGACATAAAAACTTCTCCATATGATCTCAGTAATTGTTCTCTGTCTGCCCATCTCTCACATTCTACTTCCTTTTTCCTTCTTTTTTTATACTCACAAGAAGTTACATCTTTATCACCTATGTGTCCAAGTTACATGTAATTGACATATGTGAATCTGATGACCTCTCATGGTCTCATGAATTTATTGGTTATATACATTCTATTTATTTTCTATTTAACCAAAATAGCACATGAACATGGTCAAAAAGGCTAAAAAGTCAAATTAGATTAATGGCTTTGTAGTGTACAATAAGATAATGACTCTTCTCTACTCTGGATTCTTACTGCACTGAGGAGATTACTTTCAACTCCTAGCTATTCCTCCTGGTTTTTACTTTTTTCAAAATGACACATTTATACAAATATTTTTTGCTGTTGAATTTTTTGGTTGTAAGTATTTTTTTACTGACTCTGAAGTATAAAAGATAAGAAATTAGCTCTCTTATTGCCCTAACTCCCATACTCTCCACTGTGTACATTTTCTGCCATTTTACTCCTAATGTAATTGCAACCTCTAATGTAATTGGAACATAATTTTGCTTAATTAAATATATAGTGCTTACCTATGACTGCATAAACATTTCACAGCTGAGCTATTAAAGAACTATAATTATCTGTAAGGGAGGATGAGTGAAAGAAAAGAGTGACTAAATAAAAAACCAACCAGGTGTTTTTCAACTCCATTTCTCTTTTCCTGGACACGCAGATAGACGACATTTCCCAGCCTCTCTTTTATTTGGCTGAGTTGACATGCCTGGGTTCAAGAAAAAGAAATGTGATGTAAGTGATATAAACCATTTTACAGCTTCCCACATGAAATTCTTCATGCTTTTGTCTTTTTATACAAGCTTAAGATGTATAAGCACAGACATTTGATAAACAACCAGTTGAAGATGGCTAAATCTTAAGAAGGAATGAGAGTGTGACTGAGGAGGAGAGTTGAATGTTAATCAGGAACACCAGTTTTTGAGTCAATAGCTTAAATTTCAGATTTTTGTCTGTTACAAATTTGTTAGGTATCGATTTTGAACACTTGTTATATTCTAAGCACTTTTCTATGCATTCGGCATGTATTAATTTACTTAATTCTCTAGCAAATTTATTAGATTTTTATCTTCATTTTATTGAAGCTTAGTCTCAGAAAGTTAAAAAACCAAAATTTGTTCACTTGTATACATCTGATAACTGTTGAAGCTAGAATGTTGCTTTATACATTTGGATCCCAAAGTTTATTTTTAACTATTTGAAGCTATTATAGTTCTTTCTAAAGAAAGATTATAAGGGTGAATCTTTAGATATTCTTGCTGATTTTAAACTCTTCTTAATATTTGTAGGCAATTTCTCTGTTATTTCTTGTCTCAGAATTTCATTTTTCCTGAAAAAGTGAAGGAACTAGACATAGGTAGTGATCTTAAAGATTAATGCGATACTTAACCCATTTATTTTCCCTCTAGAAACTTTATGTTCAGAAGAGTTACCTTCTTCTGAAAGTGAATCTACAGACAACACATTAAAATGTCTTTGTTGGCATTCACAAAGCTGGGAACAGAATTTCAGTGGGAATCAAGCTGTTCTCTGAAAACAGCCAAGACCGAAAATTTGAAAAGAGGTCCGTGGTGTCCAAGGTGATATTTTAATGGGTCAGAATTCATATTATAACCCCGCATACTCATAGCTGAGCAATCACATTCCTTGTACAACAGTAATAATGTTGGCAGAGTTTTACAAAATACTTTCTTATGCATGGTTTCCTTTAGTCTATTTAATAAAACTACCATAGATGTATTTTGTTATCATTGATGAATATTATAAGGTGCACATACTAAAAGTAAAGCTCGATAGATTTCACAACATAAAAACATCCGTATAACCATCACTCAGAATAAAAAAAGTAACATGACATAACAATAGAAGCCATCTTCATGTTCTTCCTAGTCACTCTTCTTCCCCAAATGTAACTACTCTCTGACTTTTGACACCACACGTTAGTTTTGTCTGGTTGGAAATTTTATATAGGTGAAATCATGATATTTATACTCTTTTGTGTCTTATTTTTCACTCCAAAATTCATCTATTTTCTTGCATGTAGCAATAGAGTTCACTCTATTTATTAGATAGCATTCCATGATATATTTATCCATTTTCATTTAATGGACATTTCGATTGTTTCCAGTTTTATCTATTACGAATAGTGCTTCTGTGAACTACTTCTACATGTATTTTGGTGATGTACACCTCTCTGTTAACTTTTTATCTATGGGTAAACTTGCCCAGTCTAGGGTATGCATGCCTCAGACTTAGTAGATCCTGCCAAAAAGGTTTCCATAGTGATTGCATTAATATATACTTAGAGCAGCAGTATATGAGAGCTTCACTTGCTCCATACTCACAGCAAAACTTGTCAATCTTCTTATTTTTAATGTTTAGTGGGTTTATAGTACCACCTAATTTTGATTTTAACTTGAATTTCTCTTATGACTAATGATATTTACAACTATTCAGATGTATATTAGCTATTTTGATACCTTTATTTTTGAAGTGCCTACTGAAGTCTTTTGTGACACCCTCCATCCTCCCACCTCCTTTTTAACTGTATTAACTTTGTCCTTGTTGCTGAATTTTAGGAATTTTGTGTATAAAAGTAAGTTCTTTGTCAGATATGCAAATGGTTTGTGGTGTGCTCTTTTACTCTCTTAATTATATCCTTTAATAAATAAATGTTCTTAATTTTAATATAGTCTATCACATTTTCTCCTTTTTGCTAGTACTCTTTATGTTCTGTTTAAGAAGTCTTTGACTTTTCCCAAGGTAATTAATAGTTTATAATTATTTTCTAAAGGTTTTATTTTAGCTATCACATTTAGAACAACAATAGAGTTGGAATTGCTTTTTGTGTATGGTGTGAGGTGGGGTTTAATATTCATTTCTTTTCTATATGATTATCCCACTGACCTAGTATAATTTATTGAAAAAGAGTATTATATTCCAGTGCACTGCAATGTTGCTTTTGTCTTAACTCAACTAAACATAGAAATGTGAATCTGGTTCTAGATGTAATATTCTATTACAGTGACCACTATTTGTTCCAAACCATGCTGCATAGCTTGTCTATTTTTGTAATAAATAATAATGTCTAATAGTGAAAGACTTACTCTGTTTCTTTTTCTTCAATATTAGGTTGGGTATTTATATTTGCATTTCCATTTGAAAATTAGCTTGCTGTTATCCCATGAAATTGCTGAGATTTCGATTATTCTTATGTTTAATCTATGGATCAGTTTGTGAAGAACTGATGTGCTGATAGCACTACTGAGTCTTCCAATCTAAGGACATGGTATATTTCTCCATTTATTTTGGGCTTCTTTAATTTCCCTCAACAATTTATAATGTTTTCAGAGTAGAAATCTTATGCATAAATTATTAAATTATTTCTATGTTTTTGATACCATTTTAAAATTGTATTTTGTACTTTTTGTTAAGGTATACATAAGTAAAATTGATTTTTCTTTATTGTCCTTATATCCATATATGTTATATGTTTAACATTAAATTAAATAGTCACTCCATTTAGGTTCAAAATCCAAAAGATTAATCAGAGTGACTATTAAAATTAATATTAAACATATAGTAGTCTTGGGATATATGGTCAATAAACAATTTTATTTATGTATACCTTAAATATAAGTAGAAAATAAAATTTTAATATTAATATGAAATTTATTTCTTACTTTATAATCATTATTGTTTTTTGTTCATGACTTATTGTTATCACTAGTACTTTCATTATATTGTTGAAGGGAATATTGATGGTTATATTATTGTTATAATGACTATCATTATCTCATTCCTAATCTTAGTGGTAATGTTCTCAATATTTGACTTCTAAGTATGATGTTTGCTACGCATTTTTTCTAGATTTTCTTATTAAATTGTGGAAGTTTCTTTTTATTCTTTATTGAATGTGTATTGGATTTTTTAAAAGCTTTTTTGAATATCTGAGATAATTATTTCATTTTTCTCCTTTTCTTAAAAATAATATGGAGAATCACAATGAATGTCAAATGTTAAACTTCCCTGTGTATCTGAAAAATACCACTCATTATGAATTATCTTCCCTAAATATTGCTGGGTTTCACTTGTTAATACCCAATTTGCTAATATTATTTTAATGGGAGCAATTTACGTTTTTTTCTAATGTCCTCATTAAGTTTGAAGCTAACCAAATCTGATGCTGTCCTCATAAAATAAGTTTGAGTGGGAGTTTATTATCCTTTCTTTTCTCTGTAAGAATTTCTGTAAAATTTGGTATATTGATTACATATAAGTTTTTCCCAAGTCATGGATGATGCCACCACAGCTTGTATTTATCTATCTTCATGATTTTTTTTTTTAATTTAAAGATTTGCTTAATAGATATAAAAATAACAGATTTTCTACTTCTTGTGTAAGTTTTGATGATTTTTTTCCCCAAAAACTTTGTTGCTTTCTTGATTTCATCTAAATTTTCAAGTGTACTTGATATTTTTTAAAGGTGTATTATATTTTAAAAATACCCTTAGAATCTGTATTGTTTTAATTGCTGAAATTGTTTATTTGTATCTCCTTTTATTCTTCTTAAGTCTGGTAGTGGTTTATCAATTTTACTATAATTTTCCAAGAACCAACTCTTAGATGGATTTTTTTCCTTCTTGTCCATTGGTTTTCTTTTTTCTTGATTTCTGCTATATGTTTATAATTTCTTTCCTCATATTTTCTTTACATTTAATAGATGTTTGGTTTAAAGCTTCTACATATCCATACAGGGTGGGTACCAAAAAAATGTATACCCATGGACACTTTGGTCAGTGTTGCTCGAGAAGTAGTTTGCTGTAATCAGAAGTGTCTGGACGCTGCTGGTAACCACTTTGAGCACCTCTTGTAATTGCAGAAGTCAAACGTGACTTGTATTCATCTTTTACTATGGGTATATATTGAGTATTACAATTTTAATAGTTTTTTCCTTTCTTAAAATGTGTACACTTTTTTTTGGCACCATGTGTGTGTGTGTGTGTGTGTGTGTGTGTGTGTGTGTGTGTGTATGATTTCTCCTTTTCTAGTATATGCTATGTCAAAAATGTTTGTACATTATTATTGCTTTTCTAGCTATCTTGATAAAAGCATTTGTCTGCTACAAGGTACTCCATCATATTTTGAAGTAGAAATCTGTTATTACCAAATTTGATAATTTTTTTTTAAGAAAAGGCATTTCATGTTATTCTTAAAGTTTTCATAATATACAGTTACAGATTCATGCATGTGTGTGTTTAGGTAACATATTTTTAAAATAATTGAATCTTCTATAATGTTATTAAAATATATTAGTATAATGGTTTAGGTTATTTAACATGCCTTAACATATTCTTCATCATATTATGGTTTTCCTGTCTTATTAAATATTTTAAAATATGATTTTTATGATTTCCTATTATTCCATTATGCAGCGACACTATTATTTATATAACAGTTGTACTCATGAAAATTTAGATTTTTTTCATTTAACATTTTCTCTAATAAGCATATTTATATACTTTTAAAAAATCACTCATTGTTTTCTTAAGGTAGTTAGAAGGTTTGTATTATCAGGCCAGAATTAGTAACCTCTTAAAGGCTTTTGATGTCTCAAGAAGATAAAGTATTTTTACTTCCATTCAAAGATGAATAAACTAAGGAGAGTAGGTAATGCTGAAAATCAAATCTAGTCTCTTTCAGAGGTGAAAAAAAGCATATTTCACTGAGTCATCCTCTATAATTTGGTGCCTTGTTACTAAGAAAATTTTATATAATTTTATTGTTATAAAGTATAAAAATTCATCCAGTAAAAATATTGTATATTTTGAAGTAAGAGAAAGTTTAAAAAAACAATGTAATGTGTTGTGATAATAAAATTACTGATGTTATTTTTTTCAGGAGAGTAAGGAGAATGACTCTTAAAAAGGAATCAGCTGCTCTTCTCCCAGGTCACTTTCAGACCCTTTCAAATGCATTAATATCTTTCTGACTATGTCAACATTATTTTTAAAAAGTTAGACAATGAACTTGAATTATTTGCAGATGGCAAATCATTTACTAAAAGAGGGAAAAAAAAAAGTATGAACCTCGAGGGATATCATGACCCACTAGCAGTAAGACATAGACCTACATTGAATAATAATTTGGAGCTATTACTAAGATAATTAGAAAGTCAATCTGCTGCCAGAAGGGTTAGACCTTAGCTTCTCAATTTATTAAAAAGCAGATCCTGATCTGTGAATGAAAAGAACCCAAAGTTCACTAATCCCATAACCCCGACATCTGCCTGCCGTAAAAAGATAATGATTTAGTATAAATTAATCTCAATTCTTCAGGTAGTACAGATTTTATCAGACAATTACATCACTGGCATTTATTTTCCTATTGTACTACTTACAACTTAAAATTAAATGTTTCCTGATATTTGTTCAACAACAGATGCTAAAGAAAAAGTATTTTAGGAATATTATTTTTTTCTCTAACTTTTAATTAGAAAGTTTTTTATGCACAATATCTCTCTCCAGTTTCCACTGTGCTACTTTTTATAAGAACATAGTGAAATTCTGCACAAAAACCAATGTATTGGATAAAAACAACCTCCAAAACACTACCGAGAACTTTTCAAAAGAATTCACATAGTTTACTTTATGAAAACTTCCCAATATATTTAGAAAAAAACAACAATATCTTTTCTTTATATTTTAATCAATTTTTCCCCCAAATGGATGTCTTTGTCTGCAAGTAAAGCTTCTATAAGAAGCAACCAGCAGCTTGCCATTGACAAATCTAAAATGGAGAAAAAGGAGACCTGCTGATGATAACCCGTGATCTCTCCCTCATATTCACTCCTCTGTCTCTCTTATATACACATTATTGTAGATATAGCAATTTGGATACCCCAGTTACCTTCTAACTGATGAAGACATATTAATACTGAGATCGAACTGAAACATTTTTCCATTCCTTCTTCTTTGAACAAATATTATTATCTGAAGTGATATTTGAATAAACACTCTTAATTCCCTTGAAAATGGTTTTGTACATGTTGCTGTTACTATTTTGTGACAATATTATTTGCATACAATAGGAGAAACTATGAAGGTAGGTAGGAAGATTAAGAGCCAGCAATTAAAACACCTGTTTTAATTTAGGCTCTGCCACTATGCTCTCTGACCTTGGGCAAGCAGTCAATGTCTTGGGAAATTATTTTCTTCTTTTTACAAATGGGACATTTGAATTAGTGGATCTCTAATTTTTTTTCCAGCTCTAAAATTCTGTAAATCGTTATTAAGAATTAAAAATATCAAATGCTTTTGAGTACTTATGCATAACTCTGCATTAAACTCTATTCTTTATAAATGTGGGCAAAAAGCTTAAAATTGATACAACAATGCCCAGAATGCTGATGTTCTAGTAATTGTTATTCAGTTAATAATATTTCAGTGAAAAATTAAGACATATTTGAAGACTATATAAAATAGTCATCATAACATCCCAAAATGTGAAAAATTGCTGGATACTAAGTGCAGTTTACCAACCCAAGAAATAAAAATAAAATTTTAGATTAAGTTTCCCAAAGCAGTTAGTACAAATAAATTCATGCTTTAGACAAAAATAATTTCCCCTTGTCATACAGATGCAAGTATGAACTGTTCATAGTTAGTTCTAATTCAGATGATTTAGTGTTAACAATGCAACTACTAGGATGTGAAAAATATTGATTATATGTAATTTATGCAAGTATTAATTCATGGTTCAGTTATATTTCATAAATAAAACGTACTATAAATTTTATTCTTAAAATTAACAGCATTTAACATAGCCCGTAGTAGCAATTTCACAAATTCAAAAGAAAATAATCCATATAACTTCAAGATAATAACCGAAATGCACGTTTGGAAAGTAATCAAAGTAAAGGTCTTTTTATAATAGAAGGCCCTAGACTTGCATGTTTTACTTTCATGTTCCATACTTCTTCCTATCCCATATTAAAATATTGATTATTTATGTGTACTTTATAATATTGGTTTATTTATACTAGAAGAAAAAATAATTCCCCAGTATCTTATCCTTTACACACTTTTATATGAAAGCAACATATAAGATTACTTGTATTATGAATCTAGCTACCAATTAGAATCCTGGTCCTCCTCTGACCTCTTCTACATTCAAGTCTAAAAGATACACTAACTAGAAAAATCTTTAGGGAATTTTTTGTTCAAATAATATCTTCTATTCTTCAATGGAAGTACATAGAATGAGACGATGTTTTCAGTATTGACCCAAATCAATCAAAAAATAAAACACAAAAAGCAAAAACAGAATTGACTCAACAATTTATTGATTCAGCCGATAATCTGAGTTTAGTTTTAGAGCATAAAAGAGAACTGAAGAGAACACATTTTATCTCAGTGAATTCATTCCAATTCTGTGCTCAATTCCTACTTTGGTATCTTTCCATGATAACATACTGTGAGTCATGTTTTTATGTCCCAATGGCTAGTGGAAATATTTCTTGCTGTTAGTACTTAAAGAAAAAAAGAAAAGAAAAAACTTTTGGAATTATCCCAAACTCCGCTCTCTAAAAAACACCTTTTATTGCCTCAAATATTATTTTGTCATTGTGAACTTCACAAGAACTCAGAGATTTGGATTTTGGACAAATATATTTGGTGGGAGAATTAATTTCAGAGTATTAGAAGATTTTCCCATATAATTCACTTTTATTGTTTATAATATTTATGCATATTTATATAAATTTACTTATATTTTTTACGAGTTACTTTTCTAATGTCACATATTTGAATCTTAAGCATTGTTATCTAATCGTGATGATATAAGGCAACTACACTTTGCTTATTAAATTAAGCAATGATGATAGTGTATTTCTCTCAAAATACTATAATAACAAATTGTTGCATTATTTATAAGAACATGAAATGCATGGTTAATATATTTGTGCTCATATATATGTAATTTGTTTTCATTAAAAAGGTTAAGACTCTAACAAGAGTAAAACTGTTATCCAAAAATCATATTATCCAAAATATCCAAAGAAGGTTAAGACTCCAAAAAGAGTAAAAATATTATCCACAAATGATATTATCCAAAAAATAGTATCAAAAATGAGATGTGGAAGAGAAAATTTTAAATAGAATTAAGTGAAAATAAACAATAAAATATGGCATATAATAAGTATATAGTATGGATGATTAAACAATTAAAATAACTGTATTTTATGTTCACTCTGACAAAACTAGCAGCTGTTGTACACTGAACATTTAAGATCATTTTTCTACGATAGATGACGATGTTTGAGAAAAATATCTAGATTCAAATCCATTTACAGTCTACTGTATTCACTTCTCCAAATGAAATTGACACAATTAATATAATCTCATTATTATACATGAGAAAGTGACCCCAAGATCAGAGAATGAAAGTTAATACAAATTATGATTAACACACTATAGATTTGAACAACCAGTAACTTCAGTTTATTTTACATGAGCATTCATAAATTATCACTTGTGTCTATATTCACAGGTTGCCAATTCTACTTAAGGAAAGTAATTCTATAGTGTTACCAATTCTTCTATTTTGTTTTAGTGTTTGGGGCAAAAGGCATAATAATTATACAATGCCATGCTTTTGGAAGGATGAGGATGTTTTTCATTTATTTGTATGAATTCACTGCAGTAAATTCACAAAAATTAGACAAGTTGTTAATTATTTCCTATCTCTTTGTCAGTTTTTTAATTTATTTTTTATATCTCAGGCTATTTTTCTTTTTATTTTTAAAGACTTTTTTTTAAAATAAGAAGCTGGGAAAACTAATTTTTGTTGGCTTTTGAAAACACATAACTTTATGAAAAATTTATCCTTTGTTCATTGAATTGCACACTTATGATGTGTGCACATTTCTGTATGTACATTTTATTTAAAAGGCTAAAATAAATGCATCTGTGGTACTATGATTTATAATAAGAAATCTATTTTTGGTCTTCATCTATTGTTCCTGATACAAAGCTCCTAGACACCTTGGAATTTCCTAAATGATGAGAGCAATAAATGTGTCATTTGTTAAGCTAATGAGATGATTTTTGGACATCCACTTAAAGTTGGGAGCTGTGGCTGGGAGACCCAACGATGTGATTAGAGAGTTGGAACATTCAGTCTACTCCCCTGATCTCTGGAGAGGGGTGAGGGGCTAGAGGTTGAGTTCAATCACCTATGGCCAATGATTTAATCAATCACGTCTATGTAATGAAACCTCCATCAAAACCCAAAAGTATAGGGTTTGACGAGCTTCTGGATTGGTAAACACATATGGATTCAGGGAGAGTAGCATGTCTGGAGAGGGCATGGAAGCTCTGTAACTCTTTCCCCTACCTTGTCCATTGAATCGCTTTCATCTATCTGTTCCTGAGTTATATCCTTTCATAATAAACCCATGAGCTAATAAGTGTTTCTCTAAGTTCTCTGAGCTGTTCTACCAGAATAAAATACCCAAGGGGGGGGGGGAATTCTCTGGAACCTCCAATCTATAACTGGTCTGTCAGAAACACAGGTGATAAACTGGGGAGTGGGGGATTGGCATCTGAAGTTGGGGGTGGGGGAAGTCTTGTAACATTGAGCACTTAACCTGTGGGATGTAAGGCCTCTCCAGGTAGATGGTGTCAGAATTAAGTTGTAGGACACAGAGCTGGTGCCAAAGAATTGCTTATTGCCAAGAAACTCCCAACCTCCCACCCCCAGTGAAACTGGGGTGCAGGAAACGTTAGCACCCTTGACTTCTAATGCATTGGTTTCAAATATGCCTGCATATTAAGGTCATCTGCATTTTAATTTTATTTTTGTATAATTTCTTGGGCCACAGTCTGGGGAAATTCTGATTCATAAGTTTTAGCGTAAAGGCTAATTATCAGAAATTATTTTTAATAAGATGTCTAGGTAATTTTGATCACCTATACATTTTAAGCAACTCTGATAATACAGGGATAAAGCAGAGAAAAAAATCTACATACCTACATGCCTGGTGGGTTCAGTGATGAATATGAATCATTTATATCACAGTTTATAATTCTGATGATTGTACTTCTGATTAAATAAAAAGGCATGGCTAAAGGATAAGTATGAACAGAAGAGTAAATAAAATTTTAGCTGTACATATAATAGGATACACTACTACATTGATACTGAATGAACTACACAACAACTAAATGAATTTTGAAGACATAGTTAGCAAAAAAAAGAAGAAATATAAATGCAATATAATGTATGTAAATAGAACTTAGAAAGGGAAATAATACCTATTACTGAAACATATATATAGTGTTAAATATGTCTATATATATAGATATTTAATATATATACATATATACATATTTAACACTATATACATATATATACACACACACACAGACATATATATATATATATATATATATATATATATATATATATATATAGTGTTAAAATTATAAATAAAGAATGTAGGAATGAAAAAACAACATCAAACTCAGGGTGGCAGTTACCTCTAGTGGAGAGGGAAGATTCTTAAGATCCAACACTTTTATTAAGTTAATTTCTTTACCTAGTGGTGAAATGAAAGTTTTTATTTTATTTATTTTTTTATGGTGTTGTCATTGTTATAATAGTCTTACTACCACTTGTGTTTGAAATATTTCATAAGAAATAAAGTGAGTTATGAAATATCATCTGATTTACTTGTTCACACGCATCAAGGGGAATAGAGAGTAGACATTTGATGTATCTTTAGTGCAATAAAGTAATTTTGGGAAGTCAGAAATCTGTTAACTTGTTTTTGAAAGAATTGAGAAAAAACAGGTAATAAAGGAAATTTCTTTAAGATTTCTATGAATGCCTTGAAATTTTTCTCTCTCCTTTTACCGAATACATGCAAAGAAGGAAGTTTAGTCATTTAACATAGTAAGTCAGGTGTGCTAAATGATGATAAAAGTTCTTTGTCTATGTTCCTTGTTAGTTTCCAATGTCCTAATTTATTTTCTTAAATTAATTCACCATTTCCTTTCTTTCGTGTAAAAACAGCTAATGGTAAAATGTATTTGATTCATAGACTAGGTGTGTGGTAGGAGAGATTTGAATTTATGTGTGCTGTGCCCTCCTCCAAGTCCTACATCCAAAAAAGAAAGAAACATGGGAATATTTGAAGATTACTTTCTGAAGTGGGGAGGGAGCAAGATTTTCTTCCTTTTGATTTTAGAGGGTTTATCTAAAAGCCCAATTGAGTTCCTTATTTAAAAACAACCTATTTGTGAAAGTCCTCCTCTAAGCAAACTAATCAACCAGATAAGTGATTGCTTATTTATTTTGGCCAGAGAAATAAACAATTTATGTGTGTGTGTGTATATATATATATATATATATATATATATATATATATACACACATATATATATATATATACACATATATATATATACACATATATACACACACACATATATATATACATATATACATATATATATATATATATATCTTCAAACTGTGTAATTTCTCTATACAGTAAGATTTCAAAATTCAATGTAAAATTTGTTCTTTCCTGTATAAAAACTACTAGCTAGTAGGGAAATGCAAATCAAAACCACAATGAGATACCACCTCACACTTGTTAGAATGGCTATTACCAACAAGACAAGTAATAACAAGTTATGGAGAAAAAGGAACTTTCATACATTTCTGGTGGAATTGTAAATTGGTGCAACCACTATGGAAAATAGTATGGAGTTGCCTCAAAAAATTAAGAATATAGTTACCATATAACCCAGCAATCCCTCTTCTGACTATCTACCCAAAACATCTGAAAACATTTTTCTGTAAAGACATATGTACCCTTATATTTATTGAAGCATTAATCACAGGTGCCAACACATGGAAAATACGAAGTGTTCTTTGATAGATGATTGGATAAGGAAGATGTGGTACATATATGCAATGAAATATTACTCAGTCATAGGAAAAGATGAAATACTGCCATTTGCAACAACATGGATGGATCTTGAAATTGTCATGCTACATGAAATAAATCAGATAGAAATATCCAAGAACTGTATCATTTCACTAATATGTGGTACACATATGAAAGTAACAAACAGGAAGACAAACAAACAAACAAACAAAAACTCATAGACAACAGTATAGTGGTTACTAGAGGGAAAGGGAATGAGGCAAAGGTAGAAAGGGTAAAGGAGATGAAACATATGGTGACAGAAGGAGACTCGACTTTGAATGGTGAACACACAATGCAATATACAAGTGATTTATTATAGAATTCTACACTTTAATCCTCTATAATTTTATTAACCAATGTTACCCCAATAAATTTAATAATAATAATAATTTTAAAAAAACAACAGTAATGACTGATGGTCATCCCAAGTCTGATGAAGAATTTTATGTCTGCAATCTGTAAAAACAGGTTTTGTTAGGACATATTCCAAATATTAAAAAGATTTTTTTTCTCTATGGATTAGGTCTACAAAAGAATTTCATTTTCTTGCTTATATCTGATTTATTCTAATTTGATTTTTAATGACCCTTTTTGTAATCATAGAAAATCATAAACATTTGTTCTTTTTTAAAAAAAGTTCTACTGAAAAAAAATATGGCAATGTGTTCCTCATGTGTTTGAAATAATCATGGCAAATAACGGTTTACTACTTAACTATCAAAAAATTATTTGTGTTTGATCTTTGTGTAAGTGCCTAATTGTTACCACATCATTTGAAACCTATACAAATTAGTTAATACTCTTTTGCAAATATATGCCACTTCAATAGAATTTAATGATTTAATACTATACATGTGTTATTTTAAATTTATTTACTTTTATTACTCTTATGAAAAAAATCTACATTATATAAGTGAGTGGTACATGTGAAGAAAGAAGCTTTAAATTTTATCACTTTTTTAATGGCTAAAAAGAGTGATTATTTTATTCTTTTATAATATACCCAGGGAGCCAATTTCCAAGATAGGTTTATTGTACTTTCCCAGAGATGAAGACATTTCACATTAATCTATGTTCTAAAACATTGTAGGTGTCTCAAATGCTAAAGGAACATTCAGTTTAACTGTCAGGTAGAAACCTCAGTTGTACCAGAAAACTTTGTAATTTAAATATGAATATTAATTCATAAATCTTTACATTTATAGTAGCATTTCCAGAGCTTATAAAAAATAGGCCGTCCTACAAACTATGAATGAGTTTAAAAATATGATCTACTATTTATAACACTGATGACATATGTGAATGGATAGACAGACTTCATCTTTTTATTGTTAGAGATGTGTTGTTTTTTTAATAACTTTTACTTGTAGATTTTGTATTTTCATCTCATAGCTTAAACAAAAAGACTGTGATATCGATTTTACTATATTTCCTTATTCATGTGAAACATAGCAAGTTCAATATGCAGAGTACAAGCTACCTAGGAAATTTTAATATTACTCATATTCTCCTTTATAACATATGTATATTAAGATTTATATTTCTATTATGGTCTTCATCTAAAACATTGTTTATTATACATGATAGCTTTAAAAAGGTGTTAGAGATAATTGAGAATGAAAAGGGAATGTAATTCCTTGTAAAAATTAGTACAGTCAATAAAATCTTTTTGAATGAACTAGATATTTTGAATGAACTAGATTATATTTTGAATGAACTAGTTGCTAACACATGGCATATTTTGAATGAACTAGATTATACTATAAATGAACTAGATTATATTTTGAATATAATCTATTATATTTTTTGAATGAACTAGATTATACTATATATTTTGAATGAACTAGATTATACTATAAATTTTCTTATAAAGATTTTGTAGGGTGTCAGATAGGCACTTGTGTTATTAGGGAGATCACTTCATGGACGGTGTAGATGCCTGATCACTGTACACCTGAAGCTGAAACTGAATAATATTGAATGTCAACTATAATGCAACATGTATATATGGAGTACAGCATAGGGAATAGAATCAATGGATTGTAACAGCTATATACGATGTCAGAGGGGTAGTAGATTGGGGGTAGGGGGTTATCACTTTGTGAGGGATGTAAATGTCTAACTATTACATTGTTTTGTGCACTAGAAACTAATAAAAATAAATAAATGAATAATTTCATGTTAAAGTACTAAAGGATATGGTGATAAGTCACAAAGTAAATCATGAAAATTTCCACCTGGAAGGGAAATTTTAGGTGTTCCATTGTTTTTCCCTCCATTTTATAGCTGAAAATAATGGGAGAGCTCAAAAGATTAAACCACTTGATCAAATCACATAAATTATAAAGAACTAATCAGATCTTAGATGTTATGTTTAAAGTTATGTTTCCTTAAATTTCATTCTATTTTAACTTATTTATTCTTTAGTATTTATTTCTTGCTATAATCTGTTTGAAAGACCCAGAATTTTACAGACATCACTCTTATTTATATTAAAAATAATGATAGCATATTTATCTATTTACTTTGCAAACATTTCTTGGGTACATGTTACTTACCAGGCACTCACTAGGACTAAAATTTTGCACATTAGAGGAAAGAGCAGTCAAGTTTCCTGCTTTCACCTGATGAATAATAAAATGGGCAACAAACAAAAGTAATTTTCATATTATAAATGCTACAAAGAAAATAAAACATGGCAACCTGTTGGAGAGTGACTAGAGTGTGGTTAGCTAGGGCCTTTGAGACACGATCTGTAAAATGAGAAAGAGCTAACCCTGAAAAGATATTGTACTAATGGGTTTTAAGCAGAGATGATAGGAAGTGTAGACGCTCTAGAGAAAAAACTAGGTTTGGGTTTTTGAGAGACATAGTGAATCATGAATGAACATGGGAAAGTGGGATGAGAAGGTTTCAGGATGGTAATCAGGCTGCAGCTTATAGAAAGCCCTTTAGGAGTTGAGGTTTTATTATAAGTGCAAAGGAAGCCAATGGAAAGTTAAAAGTAGGCAGCATATACTCTGATTTCCATTTTGAGAAATTGCTCTGGTTGCATACAGATAACAGATTAAAAGACAGCAAGAGTGCTAACTTTGTGGTTTGCATCCAACGAATCCTCCTGCCAAGAACAATTGTAAAGGTTTAATAAAACACCAAACTACTCATGCAACAGTGACTACTTGAAAGCATCAGAGAGCAACTAATGCTACCAGAATCCCAGATAAAAGGGTAAAACAGAGATAAATCAGTATTTCTCCACTTAGTAGAAATCTGGCAAATAACAGTTATTCAAGAAATATTGGAAAAGATAATGAATAAATATCACTATTTTAATATAAATATGAGTGATATCTGTAAAATTCTGAGTCCTTCAAACAGATTATAGCAAGAAATAAACATTAAGTCATAAATGTTTAAATAAAATTAATATCTCGGATCTGATTAGCTCTGTATAATCTTAGAACATTTGCTGATTCACAGTACATGGGAATAAAGGCCAGGTGGGGAAGGGGCTTGAACATACACAGAGCAAATGCAATTGATTTATGAATATTCACTTTGTGTCCTGCTACTTTACTGAATTCACTTACTAGTTCTAAAAGTTTTTTGGTGGAATCTTTAGGGTTCTCTCTATATAGTATTGTGTCATCTGAAAATAATGGTGATTGTAATTCTTTCTTCCCAATTTGGAGGCCTTTTATTGCTTATTCTTGTCTGATTGTTGTGGCTTGAACTTGCACTACTATGTTAAATAAAAGTGGTGAAAGTGGAATCATTGTCTTTTTCCTTATCTTAAGGATAATGCTTTTCCCCATGTCTACTATAGCTGTGGGTTTGCCATATATGGCTTTATTATGTTAAAGTATATTCCCTCTATTCCCACTGCTCTGATTTTATCATAGTGGATGCTGAATTTAGTCAAATGCTTTTTCTACATCTATTGATATGATGATATGATTTTTATCTTTCATTTTGTTTAGGTGGTGTATCACTTTAATTGGTTTGCAGATATTGAACCAAACTTTCATCCCAGGAATAAATCTCACTTAATCATGGTATATTATCTTTTTAACATTTTGCTGAATTCAGTGTGCTAATATTTTGTTGAGGATTTTTGCATCTATGTTTCAGATATATATTGACCTATAATTATCTTTTTTTTTTATAATGTCTTTTTCTGGTTTTGGAATCAGTGTAATGCTGGCCTCGTAAAATGAACTTGGGAGCTTTCCGTCCTCTTGAACTTTTTTGCAATATTTTGAGTAAGGTAGGAGTTAATTTTTCTTTGAATGTTTGGTTAAAATTCACTTGTGAAGGCATCTGGTCCAGGACTTTTGTTTGCTGGGATTGTTTGATTATTAATTCAATTTCATTAGCAGTTATAGGTCTGATCAGGTTTTCTGTTTCTTCTTGACTCAGTTTTGGAAGATTGTATGTTTCTGGGAATTTATGCATATCTTCCAGAATGTCTAATTTGTTGTCATATAATTGTTTGTAGTATTTTCTTATAATTCTTTGTATTTGTGGTGTCAGTTGTCACTTCTCTTTCATTTCTGATTTTATTTATTTGGTTCTGTCTCTCTCTGTTTCTTGATGAGTCTGGTTAAAAGGTTATCAATTTTCTTTATCTTCTTAAAGAATCAGCTCTTGATTTCCTTGATCTTTTGTGTTCTGTTTTGTTTTTGCCTCTATTTTATTTATTTCAGTGTTGATCTTTATTATTTCCTTTCTTCTACTCAGGTTGGGCTTCATTGTTGTTCTTTTTCCAGTTTCCTTAGTTGTAAAGTTAGATTATTTATTTGAGACTTCTCTTGTTTCTTTATGTAGGCCAAGGTTGCTATGAATTTCCCTCTTAGAACTGATTTCACTGTGTTCCATAGATTTTTGAGTCATTGTGTTTCATTTTCATTTGGCTCAAGATATCTTTGAATTTCTTCCTTGATCTCATTGTTAACCCATTCATTGTTTTATAGCATGTATTTATCCTCCATGTGTTTTTCATTTTTTTCTTGTAATTGAATTCTAGTTTCATACCAGAGATTGGAAAAGATGCTTCATATGATTTCAGTCTTATTAAATTTATTGAGACTTGTTTTATGGCTTAACATGTGATCTATCCTAGAAAACGTTCCATGTGTACTTGAAAAGAATGTATGCATATATTCCACTGCTTCGGGTTGAAATGTTCTAAAAATATCAATTAAATTCATCCGGTCCAGTGCGTCATTTAAGGCCACTATTTCAAAAGTTGTAGGAGAGAAACAGATAATAAGTCACTCAAAGTCCTGAATCCGTAAAACAAAGGTGGACTAATTACAACTCTAAAGAGCAAAATATCAAAATGTACATGCAAATTTAAGAATAATTATTTGCAATTTATGTCCAAAAGGATAATATTTATTTATTTATTTATTTATTTTGAAAAGAAGTATGTATTTTATTTCTTTTAATCACAGACATATAATACTTACGAAACAGGACTTAGGATCAGCAGATTAATATCTCTTTTTTTTTTAAATTAAAGGCATCCAAATTAGTAATGAAGAAGTTAAATTGTCACACTTTGCAGATAGATGACATGATGCTATCCATTGAAAACCCTAAAGAATCCACCAAAAAGCTATTAGAAACAATAAATGAATACAGTCAAGTTGCTGGCTACAAAATCAATGTACAAAAGTCCATTGCATTCCTATATACTAAAAATGAAATCTCAGAAAAAGAAAACAAACAGACAAACAAAAAAAATACCCAATTCCTATTGCAACAAGAAGAATACAATACCTAGGAAAAAACTTAACCAAGGATGTGAAAGACGTATATACTGAACATTATAAAACATTTTTAAAAGAAATTAAAGAAGACACAAAGAAATGGAAAGACAGTCCATGTTCATAGATTGGAAGACTCAACACAGTTAAAATGGCAGTATTACCCAAAGTAATATACAGATTTAATGCAATCCCCATCAAAATCCCAATGGCATTTTTTAAAGATATATAACAAAAAAATCATCAGATTTGTATGGAACCACAAAAAACCCTGAATAGCAAAGCAATCTTAAGAAAAAAGAACAATGCTGGAGGTATCACACTCCCTGACTTCAACTTGTACTACAGGGCAACAATAATCAAAACAGTGTGGTATTGACAGGAAAAAACACACACACAGACCAATAGAATAGAATTAAGAACCCAGAAATAAACTCACATAAATATGGACAGTTTTTGATGAAGAAACCAAAAACATACAATGGAGAAAAGACAGCCTCTTTAATAAATGGTGCTGGGAGAATTGGAAAGCCACGTGCAAAACAATGAAACTGGACTGCTGTCTGTCACCATGTACCAAAATTAATTCAAAATGGATCAAAGATCTAAACATAAGACCTGAAACAATAAACTGCATAGAAGAAAACATAGGTACTAAACTTATGGACCTTGGGTTCAAAAAGCATTTTATGAATTTGACTCCAAAGACAAGAGAAGTAAAAGCTAAAATAAATGAATGGGACTATAACAAACGAAAAAGATTCTTCACAGCAAATGATAATATTTTTAATACTATTTCCCCCCAATTTTTATTTCCCCATTTAATATTTCTCCAAAATTTAATATTTCCTCAAAATTAAGAACATAAAAACAAATCAGCAAAGGAGTTAGAAAACATCAATACTGGGGCTCATAAACACGTACAAAGATGTTCAAATTTACTTATGATACTTGACATACAGATTAAATTTGTAATCCTGGGATATTATTTCTCACTTGTCAGATAATCAAAAATCCAAAAGTTTGACAAAATATTCTCTTTGTAAAGATACGAGGGAACAGGCATTCTCATACTTTGCTGGTGAGAAGGTAAAATTGTATATGCTCTGTAGAGATGAATTTGGTAATCTGACCAAGTTTCCTATGAATTTACCATTAGGTGCAGGAAGATTCACTGAGAAAAAATTGAACATTCGATGTTATTATGATGGGGAACTATATAAAGGAAGGAAGAGGCCCGTACCTACCTGATCCAATTGACCCATCTTAACATATAGTAGGATAAACAGATATGATAAACTTTATGATGGGATGCAATAGGAAGTATACAGCCACTTCTTTTAAGGATTTGCCTATGAAACGGAGCCTGCATTTTATGCAGTCCCTTGATGTAACTAACAGCTTTCAGAAAGTATAGGTAGCTACAGGAATATGTGAAGGACACATTGAGGAAGCAATCAGTCGACACAGAGTTAAAAATTTTAGAAGAGAAATATCCTGGTTTATCCAATGAAACACTGGCATTAACCAAAGGTGGGGATTAGTTGTAGAGTTAAAGAGAGGTAAAAGATGTAACAACATGTACCGTGTAGAACTTGTTTGTATCCTGACCCAATGAAATCAAAGCAACCATAAAAAGACATTTCATATCTAAGAAATGTTAGTATAAACTGGATATTAAGTGATATTTAGGAATTATTATTATTGTTTATGTTAACAGAGGCATGATATTTATGTGAAAAAATACTTATCTGTTATACATGCATTTTAAAATATTTATGATAGAAATAAAAAGAAATCTGTGATTTGCTTTTGAATGCTTCATCACAATGTATTAAAAAGTTGTAGAAAAGGGAAAGAAATAGATTAAGTAAGCATGGACATAGCTTGATAATTGTTAAATATGGATGATAGGTATTAAGCATTTCATTACAACAAACTCTGTTTTTGTGCGGTTTCGGAAAATTGCACAATAATTTGAATACTAGACCCAAATTGGTGTGGGGGAAGGATCATTGCATTATTTTAAGTGATTTGGATTAGGATGCTAGAAATAGACGGAAAAAAGTGGGTGACTATGGGACGTGATTTGGAAAATCTAACAAGATAAGCTAATGAATGAAATAAGGGCATTAAGGGAAAGAACAGAGTCAGATGTCTCATATCTAAGGAAAGATAATATGCAAAATATTTAAATCTGTTCAAGGAATAGGCCAAAGCTGGAGATAAGAATATGGAATCAGCAGTGAGAAGATAGTATATTCTTAGCCTGGATAAAATCATTGGGAGAAAACGTTAAGAAAGATAAGAGAGAAAACTGAGCCTAAGACATATCAACTTTAGATTTCTCTTCACACAGAAAGAATAAGAACATTGAGAAGGAAAGGCCAATGACATTGAATTGCCCCAAGTGACAAAAAGTATATAAAGGAGTAAAGTGTCATCAACAGATTTGAAAATTGTTAAGAATTCAAGTAATATTTTGCCAGAAAAATAAAATTTGTATTTTGACAACATGGAGATCATTGATGTTCTCCTGAATGATAGTTTCACTATAGCACATATGGAAGTTTGATTGATTATACTCGCTTGAAAAAGTAGCACAGGAAGTAAGACAACATGACAGTAAGTAGATAGGCAGAAAGGAGTGTGTTCCCCAATAGGATCAGTGAAGGCATTTCTAAAATGTTTTCACTTCTATATTCCCTAATGGTTAAAATATTATTTTTCATAAAATTTCAGTTTCCTGGAATTAGTTTTACCTTGGATCGTGATTCAAAGTGCCCCCAAATTTTTGAATAATGGATAAGAAACTTAGTCAGGGAAAGAAAGCCAAAGTCTTTCTAGACTGCGATGAAGTTTCAACAAATTAGGAGGGAAGAAACTGGAGGCTATTTGTCATTTTCATTGAAAGTTACATCTTGTTTTCTAATATTAAGAACAAATTTAAAAATAGGATAAATTGAAGGAAGTGCCACAAAAGTGATCTTTCTTTCTTTCTTTCTTTCTTTCTTTCTTTCTTTCTTTCTTTCTTCTTTCTTTCTTTCTTTCTTTCTTTCTTTCTTTCTTTCTTTCTTTCTTTCTTTCTTCCTCTCTCTCTCTCTCTCTCTCTCTCTCTCTCTCTCTCTCTCTCTCTCTCTCTCTCTCTCTCTCTTTTTCTTTCTTTCTTTCTTTCCATTAAGGAAGAATTCATTCTTATGATTTGTTTTCTTCAGTGTGTCACATCTTCTCTTCACATTTATTTTATCTTTCAAACTTGCATGTTGTGATCTAAATTGAGCACTTGTCCTATTTTATTTGGTCATATTTTCAATGGCTGCTGGTAGTTTATTAAGTCTGATAATGGATCAATTTATTTTATTATTTTATTACCACTACTATACTATAGACTACTACTGTGAATTTGGAGTGATGATTTTCTAAAATGTCATCACATCTAACAAAATTGACAATTGCTTAATATCATCAATTGTCAAGTCCATGTTCAAACTTCTGTATCTAAAAATGTTGGATATATATTTTAACAATTTGAAAGTAAGTTGCAAGCATTATGAACCATTGCTAAGAAAATGAACTTTCTCTTCCATAACTATAATACTATTATCACAACTGAGAAAATTAACAATAATTCCATAATAACTAAATACTCTACATTTTCTAATTTTCTCAGATTTCCCAAGAAAGCAAGAATGTATTCTATAGTTTTTCATTTTTTAGTCTAATAGTCTTCATTTTTCATGTAGTCTAATAAAGCCTTTTGCATTCAGTTGAGATCCTAAAACTCGTTAGTTTCTTTTAATCTTGTACAATCCCTCCAACATTACAGAAGGGTTTTCCCCTTCATTTTTTTTCTTTTTAATATTTTATGTACTCAGCAAATTGTATAAATACATCTATTACAGTGAGTTCATATAAGGATCTAAACAAAGTACATATATTATAGCTGGGTCTTATATCTCTCAGAACTCTTAATTTGCAGTCCCCATCACTTTTGTTTATTTTATTTTATTTTGTTTTGTTTTATTTTATTTTATTTTTTATTCCATTGATTTCTTGAAAAAGCCAGGTCATTTTCACTGTAGAAAACTGCATATGATGGATTTAGCTGATTGCTTGTGTGGTTTACCTACTCCCTTTACTCTTCTATTCCTCATGTTTCCTATAGACTGGTAGTTAAAGCCAAGGTTTAATTATGTGCCATCTCTTTTATTAGTGAAAGTAAACTTGATCATTGGGTTGAGGTAAATACTAATCTTTTTTTCTCACTTACTTTGCAAGTATTTTTTCCCAAAGCTATATTTTTTCCTTTTTTAAGTTAATTTAATCAAATTTCACGTTGAATTCATTGGTATTTATTTTATAAGTGTAAAAAGTTAAAGTTCCCTTTTTGTTTTTACTCACCTGTAGTTCTACTCATGCATTCCAGAGGTAAATCTTAAGAGACATTTGTGTATTCTTCTAGAAATTGTCTATGCCTCTATAAATATGTACTAAAAATAAAGTATGATTGTTATATTTTTTGCAGCTTGTATTTATCATTTATGTATTTATAAAGTGAGATCTATTTCACTTTATAAATAACTGTATAAAACATTGTCTCAATGTACTATAATTTAACCAATCATTTTTCTGACATGCAGAAATGGATTGTTTCTAATTTGATATTGGTTTTAGTTACTTTTATATTCTAAACAACACTGTAAAAAATACATATATCATATATATATATATATACCATATATATGATATATATATGTATCAATGAATATATAAATACATATATGTCAATTTGTATATCTATCTATCTCATTAAGCACATATTGTATACTAAATTCCAAGGATCAGAATTTCTGGAAGAAAAAGTTTATATATTTTATATATATTTTTAACTTTATAGATGTGAAATATCACAATTTATACTCCTACCAAGAAAATGAAGTTGTTTTTTTTTTTTAATATATATTAACCCTAGTGACCTGTAAATTTAAACATAATAATGGGGGTCAACATAAAACCTGGTAGATTTCTCTTGATTTAGTATTTGGAAGTAAAATGTCCCCTTTCGGCCAAGTAAGTCCATAAAGTCTGAAATATTTCATGGAGTTCAGGGAGAATCTAGAGTTCCTGGATCACTGCTACTTTGTGCAGTTGAGTCTTGGAGGTAATTAAAATAAATATAACAATAAAATAAGCAATTAAATTTGATTTTATTTGCAGCTGATGTAACAAGGATATGAGCGCAGATTAGTTATTTGAAGTCTCTGTGCTGTAGTCATTTAGCTATCATAATATCATGAATAAGATAGGTGTTTATTTACACTGTGTAATAGGGAGGGAGTAGCAGAATGGCAGGTGAACGAGGAATGATGGAGAAGCTCTGCCTTAGTAATCACAGGCTCCCGAGGTTGTTTCAGTTGTCACCATTTCTCAGCCGGCAAGAAAGGAGGCAGAGAAAATCTAGAGCACATGTCTTTAAGTAGATGGCCTGGAAGTGGTACATGTTTCTGTAGGATCCTGTGGCCATATCTGCCCACAAAAGAGGGTGTGTAAAGTGTGGTTGAGAAGCCATGTTCTCATCTAACACTTAGGGTATTCTATTTTCAAAAAGAAGAAGGGGAAACAGACACAAGGGGACAGCCCATTGTTTTTATCCCTGGGATAAATAAGGAAAGAGGAAAAGAAGAATTGCACTACAAAAAACATCATATATTTCATTGACAGAAAACCCATCTTCTGGTATTCCACAC
The DNA here is from genome assembly GCF_004115265.2 of Rhinolophus ferrumequinum. Classification (NCBI taxonomy): domain Eukaryota; kingdom Metazoa; phylum Chordata; class Mammalia; order Chiroptera; family Rhinolophidae; genus Rhinolophus; species Rhinolophus ferrumequinum. Next base: position 67,117,996 of record NC_046285.1, read on the forward strand.
TTATAAGGAATTGAACTTATTTGCTTCACCCTTTGATAGTGACAATAGAGATTTATAATTCTTGAAAATGAAAGACAAAGATGTACGTTACCATATCCAAGATTGTAAAAATCTTATGAATGAAATATATGTTTTGTTGAATTTCTAAATTAGATCATGCCCACTTACTTTGATCTAAGACTTTTGCTACCACAAAACCCCACACCACTAGAACGAAATCAAATCTGGTAAGATTGATACTTTCTCAAGCATCCTGTATGTGGTCCCTTATAACAGGTGAGAAACAACTTAGCCAGAACTGCTTGCACTCTATTTTCACCTTAGCACCTTTGCATCTAAAGGGAACCTATAATCAGTGACAGTCTGGCAAATATTTAATAAACCAGTGGGAAATATGGCCTCCCTACAAATACAGTTTCCTGCTTTTCACTCCTTTCACATCTCAGAGTCTTTCGCTGGTACTTCCCTTTCTGTCTACATATCCTTCACATAATTAGCATTTATGTCCCAGAGATGAGGAAATTGTTCTGCAGGCAACTCATCTCTTGGATTTTGGGCTCATTTATCGTACTATAATATCCATATATTTATGTCTAACTTCGTGGATTAATCAGTTCCTCTGATTCTTAGTGCAGGTCCTTCTTTCCTTAAATTCATCTGTCTTACAATGCCATGAATCCCTATCTATATAAAAATATAAAGATCAGTAAATTATATCTATACACACATAGTTGAATGGAATATAGAAAATATCTTTCCTATAGGCCTTTATGTCATTACTTGAGTGCTATTTTGAAGTTCTTATAAAAGACTTAGAAAAATCAGATTTTTTTTCTAAAAGTTAAATGATAAACTCAAGACATAATAGACTAAATCATAGATAATTGAATTCATTTGAAAGGAGCACACTAGTTCCCAGGCCCTTGTGGCTTGAGTGTGTTCTAAGTGAATGCATTAGACAATCTGAAGAAAGTGTGTGTCAACTTAAAGATTGGCTCATAATCTAAGGATGCAAAGAATGAAGAGAGTATTATAAAGCAAATGTTGCCAATACCCAAATAAATCCTGCCAAGAGAGAGGGAGGAAATTAACATATAAACTTCAAATATTTCCAGTTCCCTTAGCAAAACTATCATAAATATGAGATACCTGCATCTGACAGTCTTGTAACATTAAAATTCAATTTACGTCTCAGTTGTCCTGATTTCATATTTACCCCAAACTTTCAGATATTTATTGACTTCCCGAATATCTTGTTATGACAGGTATTAGCATACCCATGACATTTACACTTCTCACTGACAATTAACATATTGGCATTCTGATTTTTTTATGCAACATGAGCCAGTCTTTTAGGTCCTGGCCACTTTGCATCTAACAAGAATAACTCCCTGAACCTTCAAGGTGAAGAATAGATCTGAAATGTGACAAACCGTTGAGGTTCAGACTGGTTCTGCCCAGCACCTATAATGTTTTTCAATGTTTCATAAATTAGAGTTCTCATCATAATCACTTGGGGAACTTAAGAAAATAATTTAAGAAAATGGATTGATGTACTTCACCCCAGTTCTACCAAATCAGAATATTATTCAGTAAAATTCAAGAATCTTTAATCTGTAAAATTATCTTGAGTCATTCTGATGTAATTAATCTAACAATAGGTCAGTGACACGTTTGTAAAACCACTGTGACAATTCTACTATGGTGCAATTGTCCTTCATTCCTTCTCAAGAAATTTCTACTATTCTTAGGCAAATTCTATACACATGTGCTTAATATTTAGAATATATGTATATACAAACATATACATATATATATACATGTGTTGACTTAAATGTACAAGTATGTATGTTAGACAGTTATTACTTATGTAACAACCAGTACTCGTCTCGAATCTGTATATAGTCAAATCCCGCAATGATTTTAAATGGAGATTGACTAACAAAACATTACATTATTGAAACTATTTTTTATAATTTTTCAAACGACTGTATTTACTGCATTAGTCTGTCAATATGTGATTCTGTTTTGGAGAATCAGCTCTTTGGGATCCTTCCTGTGCCTTGAAATTTGTTAACTATTTCTGCCCTGGAAATTGAAGCCAGCATATTTAGTAAAAGATATAAGTACAGTAGTCTCTTTAATAATTACAGGAATGCATGAATCCTATTGATTTACTTAATTCTATCTAATATTGAACCAAAAATGATCTAAGATGTGTGTGTATATATTTACTTATCATTAATTTGTAAGAGCAGTAAAAAAGTGATGGATGTGAGAAATTCTTAATGATGGGAAAATGAAGGTAGAGAAATTCATGGTTCAGGTAATATGTCAAATGAAAGTCATGTGATCCTGAACACATCTCAATTTGGTAGGAAATTTGTCTGTCAATACTAAAATGGAAATATTGATGGATTTAACAGATGTTCATTGCGACACTGTTCTAGGTGCTGGCAACCTAGCGGCGAACAAGGAAATGCCCTCATAGAACTTAAGTATAAAGAGGAGACTACATATAATCTGTAAAGAATCAAAAAGAAGGTCAAACTTCAGGATGGCCTCAGCTACCACAGTATTCATGATTCTATAAAAACTTAGGATAGTTGGTCAAGGCTGGAACTTCTTGAAGTATAACTTTATTCTGACCCAAGGATAGTCTAGACAAAGTAATAGTCCAATGAGTTGGTCTCAAAATAATATTTGTCAGTCAGAATCTATACAAGATGAACATAGTGCCGGTATGTCCTTATTATTCATATGTACTTCCCCTTTCCACCACTTGCCTTCATGTCTTCACACAATCTACCACTTTTTCCATCTCAGATTTATCCAATAGCAGAAGATATATTTCAGCAAAATATCATATGCAACATTTCTGTTAAAAATCGAAAGAGGACAAGAAACACACTAAAGTTTATAATTAAATTAGGAAGATAAATATGTTAAATATTGTTCCAATGGTAATCATTAAAACAACTGAAACCAAAGCTATTAACAATGGCTTGCCTGAGCAATTAAGATGTATTTGAGAAAGTACTTTATCATTTTTCTGACCTTCTGTATCATTTGAAAAGAAAATACATAGACAACTTCTAGGATATTGAAAAAATAACTAAAATAATTTTGAATTTCTGTATCTTAAGCACCAAGACACTTATTTGGGGGGAAAAACACAGCATAACATATTTTGCTAAATATTTTAATGTTTAAAGTTATCATCATTATTAATGCTACAATACAGGAGAAAATGATGAAGGCTAGAAACAATATTTAAATGCAATATAGCTATTTAGCAATATTTAAGCCCTTTGAGCCATGCATTGTGAAAAGTACTTAATGGCATTGCTTACACAATTTTGTTTAATCTTCCCAACATGGGTGTTGTAGAGATGGGAGGAAACTTAAGAACACCTTTTTCAAAACAAAATATTTATTTCTTTTGTACAGTTACAGTTGACAGTCAATATTATTTGGGAATATCTTTTATAGTAGTAATAGACTGTATGAAAAAATCAAAGACACATATGTATATAATTACCAGTATGTAATTCACAATTCAGAAACTGAAAAAAAAATCTATTCCTGAGGGGAATGAAAACCGATGTTTAACCTTGTGGGAACTTATAGCAGAGAGAAATTTCACTTTATAGGTCATTATAGAAAGGACAGCAATTATACTAACACCCTTCCACTAAAGAAATGAGTTTCCCATAGTTTCTTATTTGTTTAGAAAATCTTTTTGTAAAAATGAGTACAAACAAAATAGAAATATATAGCAAATAACATTTCTTCCTTCTTCCTTCCTCCTCTCCTCTCCTCCCATAATATCCACCCTTTGGAGATGATCACTTTCTCCACTCAGCTTACTTAGGAGACTGTTCTTCTAGCTGTGCCTTTCTATTATTTGAACAGCTTAATATTTTTCCAAGCTATACTGTAACAGTAACTCTGTGAGTCTCATTTAAGCACACAGCTCTCTGATATAGTCTACCTTACTATAAAGATAAATTGTTACATTATGGCTAAAATGACTTAATTTCATATGTCTTGTACAATCTTCTATAAATATTTAACAGAAATGTTAATAGAATGCATATTAGGTGCAACAGTTGTCAAGTCACTAGGTTCAATTTACTTTTGCATTGTTTTACTGAAATATTCATGGATATATTTAGGCAGTACTTCAATAAAAAATGATACTGAGTAGAACTGATAAGTGCAAAGAAAGAGCAGTGGATAAGTGCTCAAAGAACTCAAAAGAGAAATTTCTAGTTGATGGGGTAAGGATTAATGGAGAAGATGATGAAATAAAAACTGAGTAGCGTTCACTGGGAGGATTTGGCATGGGGAGGGATAGTTTTACGAAGGAAGGAGACTTTACTGTTGAAAAAAAAAAAGAAAACAAATGAAAAGAAGATGAGATGAAGGAAGGAAATCAAAAGGGAAAAAGAAAGATGAGTGGGGATGATAAACAATTGCTAATAAGACCTTTAGATACTTCTAACACTCTTGCTGGGGCAGTGCTTTAAAATTATTTTTAGTGGGCGTCTAGGAGTTTTATTTTTGGAAATGTCTCAGAAACCTGAGCAGGGTAGGTATGGACAAACAGGATCCCTTAGCTACCATTTGAGCTTCAACCAGAGATCATCTTTATTCTTTTTCTTTCTTTTCTTTTCTTTTTTATTTTTTTGAAGGTGTGAGCAGGAGTTCTAGTTTAGTGATAGAAATTCAACTTCAACTTAAGGAGAAAAAGGATAATTTGTTAGTTAAGAAACTACAGGAAGAGCAGGATTGCAGCTGGCCTTTAGGGAATTAAACAAAGGATTAGAATATTTCTAAAACATACCTAGTGCTTTTCCTTGATGCGACTTCTTGTGATATGTGATGCTTTAGTTTTGCTGTCTGTCTGCAGTATTACACACTCTGTAAAATGGGAGAGTAGTACAGTTCAAGATTTGCGATGTTCCATGGATTTCAGCGCATGCCTGAAAGCTAGATTTAGATTAAGTTAGAGCACACATGATGGTTACAACTTACTAAAACATAGTAATAGCTTTTATTATCCTCTTGCTTAGTATTCTTCCAATTGCTAAATTGGCAGAACACTTGTTAAGAGGGCTTTGACCTATTAGAGGTCTGCGTTTGATTCTGTCACTAATGTGTAATATGTGTAATGCTATTCAGTTTATGCATTTGCTCTGTGACCATTTTTTTTTCATTCAATAAATGTGTGCCTGATATATGACAGGCACTGTTCTAGGTGCTAGGAATTCAGAGGTGAATAAGACTGGGTGAGGGAAGGACAAAGAATATCCAAGATACAAATAGACAAATAAGAAATAGTGATAAGAAGTATGAAACTAAAGTGATAAAATGGCAAGTGACTGATAGCCCTTTCAGATTATGTTGTTAGGAAAGACGTCTTTGAGGTTTTGAAGAATGAATGAACAGAAGCAGCTACCGTGTGGCAATGAGGAAAGGATATTCCAAACAAAGGAACAGTTAGTGCAAATGTCCTAAAGAAGAGTCCTAAAGAAGAGTGTGCATTCATTCATTCATTCATTCATTCATTCATTTTCATGGCTCCATTCTACAAATACTTAATGAGTCTTACCATGAGGCAGGCCCAGTTTTAGTCATTAGGAGTCAACATTGAACAGCAAGCACAATGATCTCTGTCCTCAAGGCACCCATATTACAGAGGTAGAGATGGACAATAGAAAATAAGCCTAATAAATAACATTATATTTCATGTTAGAGGTTAATCACTGCTATAAACATATTGCATAATAAGGGTGGATTGAAGTGCAAATGGCAGTGTGTGTGTGGAGGGCCAAGGGCAGATTACAGTATTAGGTAGGAGTGAATGTGGACCTCATGAGAAGATGTTTTGAACAAAGACTTATAAATGGTAAGGATATGGAGTATCTCATAGAATCTATGGGGAGACTTGGGAAGACAACCCAGCTCAGAACAGAGGTGGGAAGCAAGCAATACCAGACATCAGAAACAGTCCAGCATGAGAAAAGTTTGGGTAAGGAGGCAACTGATAGCAATGCCACCTTTGCTGAATTTTTGCCTCTGACCCCATAGTTAGATTCTCGATACTATCTCTGTGAATGCTTGCTCAACTCTCCCTGTGTTTTCCCATCACTCCTATTAAATTTCAAATTCCAAGGAGGAGCACAATTTTCCCCTAGAGTAGCTGTGAGACTTTTTCCCTACCTCAGATGGGGTAAGACAAATAACTGAATTCTTTGACTTTCATAGTACAATCTAAAGCTTGCTTTCTACTGTCTCATAAAACAAAATATTTCCCTGAAATAAATGATCTTCAGACTTTGGATAGCAGATAAAATGACAGATATCAGGTGTTATTGTTTTTCAACTCTTTAAATATACTAGTAGGAAGAGTAAAAAGGCACAATTAAACTGAAATTGAGTTAAAATGTGACTTACACGTGAATTATAGTATTAAATCAGGTTTAAAATTTAACTTAATATTTGCAATGTTTGGACTCATTTAATTTTGATATTCAATACTAGTAAAGTTATGTTATATTTTAGCAAATTTTATATTACTTATTTAACACTATTTCTATTTCCATAAAACATTGCAAAAGATTTTCCAAATTAAAAAAACAAACTGCCCGATTTTCAATTTTCATCTTTAAAAGTCCCCCCTGAAATATCTCCTCTAAAAGTATAACACAAAGAAAATAAATCACAAAACATATTGTTATTATTTTCCTTGTGTTATACTATCAAGTTTCTCTTGGTCTGGAGAGATTCGTTAGCTTCCCAAAGTCTATGCTGTTATGTTTTCCACTGGAGGCTCTCAGATTACAGTAATCAGAGCTCATCGAACCCTTTTCTGATAATTCCTGAAGTATATCTGCAAGCCCATTAACATGCAGTACACTGAGCTGCTTCAGGGTTTGCAACTGTATTGGAGAAACAGAGAACAACTTATACAGTTCCTCTGGGGTGTATATAAATCTCTTCAACTCCTTATGTGTGTGCTGTATTAATAACCAAAACCATGCAGGATAGAACAATTGCACAGGGAAGACAATATAAAGCTTTTCTTTTCTAAACATTTTCCCCACTATCATAGTCTCCAAATCTCCATTCTACAATAAATACATAACTTTTTGCTTGATAATTCACAAATTTGGCTGCTTTTCCTTTTTGTTTTTTCCTTAGAGATTTATTTTATGAATTATTTAACAATTCATAATATTTTGATCCATGCCTTCCTTTCTTCAGTGCTGTTTGTCAGTACACATCATCTACAATATTTGTTGTGTGTATTTCGTGTACAATATACCAAGAGTCAGGTGTTTTTCTGCCTCTCAGACGCCCCAGGGCAATACCAGATGGCCTTGGAGATGGACCTCAGCGTTTCTTGCTCCTTTTGCTTGGCTGCTTCTCCTATTTTCCAATTTTTGACTCTAAGAAATGTCTTCATGGACTGTTAAGCACATTAAAATACTATAATTACGATTAAATCAAGCATTGGAAGTTTATTAGTGTCTTGTATGATAGATATGAATATTTATGTTCCAAACTGTCATATTTATACATAAGCTTATGTTTATATTTTAGGTGAGAAAATGAATACAAAGAGGGAACAGGCATGCACAAATAAGAACAGAAGAACAAAGAGAGTCCTGACAGTGATTGTGACTCTAGCACTTTTCACTGAAGCATGTGAAATAACTGTGGACAATTGAATACTTTCTTCATTGCTTCTAGAAAAGGATTCGTCTGGTATTGATTTGAGGAATGTTAGTGGGTCAAGGTAAGAGAATGTTTAATGACCTCTGCGTCTCCTGTTTGAGTTTGCTTATTTTCTTTTTTAAATTAAATTTATTGGGGTACAATGGTTAGTAAAATTACATAAGTTTCAAGTGTACAATTCTATAATCATCTATATGTGGATTAATAGAGAACATTGGTCCTTCTCATATTCATTTTCCCTCAGAGATGTCAACACCGTGGCCTACAAGAAATTGAAAATCAAACACTTCTTCAAATAGATTAATTATTAGTGTAATAGTGTAGAATCTCTTCAAGATATTCGAATTGGTTTCAGTTAAAAATTAATTTTGTATGTGATTTGTGTTGAGTTGGTGAGTGTTTTTGCAGTTATGTGTGTGTGGTAATTGCTATATCATTTAAAGTTATTCTCAATTTGAGAAAGAAGGATCATTAATTTGGAAGTGTTCTCACTTGAGAAAGCTCAAAATGTTCGAAACACTGTTGTTGAATAACAAATGTGAGACTGGCTCTCCCAAATTTAAATCACAACATTCACCTTTAGCTTATTAGCAGTGTAGTAAAAAGTTCAGCAGGACACCAAACCAAATAAGAATCATCTTGAAATTGGAAAGGAACTGGATACAAAGACAGTTTGAAGTCAGAGAAAAGGATTTAGGTGGCATAATTGTGCAGGTAAGGGCAGAGGTTATTATTTCTTTGTTTCTATGACTTTGCCAGGACTTCATTAAGCTCCTGTAAAATATCTTCACTGAATTTTCTAAAACTTGCATCATATTATAGAAACTCAGAAATTTCATCATTTTCGGTAATACTTTACTTTTGAACGTCCATCTTCCAAATTTTCCTTTTCTTTTTCTTCTTTTTCCTCTTATACTATCTAAATTAATTTCATGAGAATCACTTTTGCATTATTCATCTTTCCATTAGGTGAGTTCTCTGAAGAGCATTTTTTTAGGCTCGTGGGGAGCAAAGACCAGAATAATTTATAAGCCATCAGGAATATTCCGTATTATACAACATTGAGCATAAGTGAGTCATTTTAGACTTCGTGGCTAAAAGTCTTACAACAGAGTGGCTTTGTATAGAGTGATCTGGGGAGCTTTACACAAAAACAATGCCTTCTCTATACCTCAGAACAACTGCAGTGGAATCCTTGGTTTGGGACCCTAGCACAGGTATTTTCAAACCTTTCCCAGGTAATTCCGAAGCACAGTGAAGACAGAATCGCGATTTCAGTTTTTGTTTCTCACCACCTGAGGTTGTAAGATAAAGGGCTCTTCAAATTGCTGTCTTCTCTCCTCATTATTGCCTGGACAGAACACTGGCTAGAAATATAGCTCAGTTTTTCTTCTCCTTCTGTTTGGAAATAAATGAGTACAGTGAAGCTCTTGGGGCCAAACCAATCCCTCTGTATTGTGTGCTTTTGAGTTTCAAAAAATATATATTCATTTCACCAATGATGGGCTTTTAAGAGAACATTTGTACTCCTTCCTGTTTTTGAAGGTTTCTAAGAGGATAAAAAGAAAAAGTTTTCCAGACTAGTATGTAAATCCAGACATCAGTATGAATATTTTATAGGTAAATTAAATCACCCCCTTTTTAATTAATAAATTTTTTTTTTAGAACAATTTTAGGATCACTGAAAAATTGAGCGAAAAGTAGTGTCCATATATCTACTGTCCTACGCACAGACAACCTTTCTGCTATCACCATCCTACACCAGAGTGGTACATTTGTTGCAATCAGTGAAACTACATTGAATTAAATCTCTTTTTAGGAGAAAAATTGGCTGCTTTTTAGCGTTTATCTTTATATGACGCTATTTCCTCTGGCCTGCAAATGAAAAAAGTCACACGGCTATTTCTAAGCAAAACATTTCAGAAAAAGCATTATTTAGAAGTTGGACTAATGTCTATTAGGTGCATTTTTTTTTTCTGTCTCAAGGCCTGCTAGTGCTTTTGTGTGAGGCCACTGTCACAAATGTTGTCCCTATTCCCATAATTGCAACAAGGCTAATAAGAATGGATATTGAACCCTTGAAGAACTTTTATAAACTAATCCTTAAATATCAGCCCAGAAGGACCTGATCAGTCAACATAACATTTTCCCAGGGTTGTTATTTTTCCTTATCCCATTGAAAGATCAACTTCTTTAATGGTGGCCATCCCTGGGATCCTGAGAAGTCCACTTTTCCATTGATAGAGGGTCTCTTCTATTAAGTTGGAATGAGGTACAAGCCCTGAGTTTATCTGAGAGGTGAGTATACACCATTAATATTTCCATATTTGTGAGCGAGGTGGAGCGGTTATTATCAGTCTCAATTTGATTATATATTCTGTTAGAAAGTATATATACCAAGTAAAGAAATACATGTTTTAAATGTTTCATCAACCTTCTTTAGTGCTATTATTGGATCATTTAATTATAGTTTATAGTTTTACACCAACATAGGCTGATAATATAAATGGCTCTTTGCTGGAATTTAAATAATAAGGTGATATTTCCAATCACTGTTGGAAACAGAAATACTCAAGTCATGTTCTGACTTCACCATAACCTTAATAAAAGAAAGCATAAAAATTACATAAAAATATTTAAAATTCTGATTATATTTAATAGAATTTTGGAAATAGGGTATTTAGTTTCAATATTAATGTTTTAAAAATTTGAACTGTGTTTTAACTTAATATTTGAAGCTATGTTGTCACAGTATGCTGAGTTCAATCAAATACTAGAGCTATAATTCACCATAGCACAACCCTATTATAACACTGTGTAGTATAATATAGATGAAGCTCTGTTGTGGTATGTTTCATGCTTTTAGGAATACCTTCTACTTGGAATACCTGCAGAAAAATTGTGATAAATATACAGTAAAAATTTTTCTAAATAGTTTCCAACTCTGTCTCTAAATTTCTTTTTTTTCATTAAAATTTATCGGGGTGACAATGGTTAGTAACATTATATAGGTTTCAAGTGTATAATTCTGTAATACATCATCTATATATCATATTGTGTATTCACCACCCAAAATCAGTTCTCCTTCCATCACCATATATTGGACCCCATTGTATCATCCTCCTCCCCCCTTACTCTCTGGTAACCAATAAACTATTGTTTGTGTCTATGAGTTATTGTTTCTTTTTTGTTTGTTTTATTCCTTTGTTGCTTTGAGTTTTATATACCACATATGAGTGAAATCATATGGTTCTCGACTTTTTCTGTGACTTATTTTGCTTAGCATAATAATCTAAAGATCCATCCAAGTTGTCGCAAATAATGCAGTAAAATTTTAGGTGGTGTTAGCCATATACACGGTCCTAGACTACTATACTCAATTAATTGAAGTATTTTTGACAATTTTTAATATATGAATTCTGAAATATTAAAATATATATGCATTTAATTAACATTTCATCATAGTGTCTAATTGCCAACTAAAAATGGATATTCAGAAGCATAAAAGGTTAAGAAAATATTTATGACTAGGAAAAAGAAAACTAAATACCCCATTATCTCTCCACCCTAACTGCACACTATAATTCTAATACAAGGATGGGTGTTTTCAGAGGCCAATTAATACAGAGTCTCTGGGGACTGGGCTTAAGCATTGATACTTTGTTAAGTTTCCACCCATCTAACGTGGATCTAGGGTTGACAACCTTAGTTTAGAGAAAAACATCATACTCTTTCATCAACACTTTCAATGGAATAGAATTTCCTTGCTGATATTCTTTTGTCTTTGATAAAGAAATAGAATTGACTTCAGTTGCAAATAAGCTAATTTTAGAGATGGCCCCTCCTCTTCTTAGTGGGCACAGAATTTAAGTTGTCAGTGTTTCTGTGCTTCCCATTCTCATTCTTTGAAATGAGGAGGTTTTTTTCTAGATGAAATAAAATCTTTCAGCTCTGAGTTTCTAGGTTTTTAAGCCACTAAAGAAAGAAGCTATTCTGTAACTCTGCAATCTTGAACTGATTAACTTGTGTAATCAGTTGTCTCATCAGTAAACTAAATTATTTGGGGAGGCATTACTAAACAATTCTATGTAATCAACTTGATGTCTTCTGCTAATATCTTTTTGTTATGTTAAAATATAAATAGAAGACTAAACTAGAAAAGGTTATTATCTAGAATATTCAGTTTCAAAGTTATTTATTTCCAAAGAAAATATACCAGAAATAAAACATTTATTTCCTTTAAATATCTGTAATTTCTTTAAAATACTAAATATTCTCAATTTACCCCATGTGGGAAACCTGATTATAAAGAGTAGAGCATCTAGGGAGAAATTTCACTATACAAATTTTCTGCTTGTGTAATGAGATATGGTGTATCAAAATTTAAAAATTCAAATTTGACCCTGCCATTGATATAAAAATATCTATGTCAAAGACCTCCAAGAAACCTTCAACAATGTATTCACAAAATCATTCATTAACAAATATCTGTGTTGGCATTTTGCTGGGCACTGAGGATGAAGAAAAGAAAATACGTAGTAATGTAGTAGCACTTTTCAAGAAATGTAGCACACAGAGATTTTTATATATTTGTATATTTACATGACTCCAACTGAGATATTAACAGTATCCTTTAGGACTGTGGATATAATACTAACTGCCTATGTGAGTAAGACAATGTAGAGGAGAAGTAATTCATCAGGGGAAAGGGGGGAAACAGACATTGTGGGTGGAGTAGAATAAAGTAATGATACAAGAAATGAAGATTTTAACAGACCTGAACGAGTCTGCTAGGTTTAGAAATTCAGTTTGAGGGGTCACTTCGTTCGTATTTGAAAGAAGATACTTCTAGACAGAAGGTGAAGTGGTAATGTGAATGTCTTCACATGTTAATTATAATTTAAGATTATCTGCTTGACATTTTTAGAAGATAAAATGTCCCCATAAAAATCAACATTGCACTGTAAATATATATTACTGAAAAGATCAATTTCATTCTTGATTATCTCTCATTCAAAGTCTCTCTCCTAAGACATTGCTACAAGGAAATAGTTTGGCTTTCTCAACAATCTAAAATTGCTTTTTTTCTTTCTTTCAAAATAGAGGACAGAGCATCCAATTTCTTCTTTTTGTCTCTTTTACACCTAAATAGAATATTTGAGTGACAGAAGCAACCAATGTTCTGATTTTTTTTTTTTCACAACATGTATTAGTTTTGCCTATTTTAAGATATATAAATGAAATCATACAATATCTGTACTTTTGTGTTTGGTTTCTTTTGCTCAGAATAATGTTCCTGAGATCCATCCATGTTGTTGCATGGTATTTGTTTCCTTTTATTGTTGCATAGTACTCTGTGAATGAATCTGTGTAACGCCATCATTTGTCTGTTTTTTAATCTATTTTCCTATTGATGGACACCTAGGACAACTAGTTTCCATATCAGTAAACCTACTATAAACATTTGTGTACATATATTTTGTTTTCAAATGGTTTAATTTATTTGGGAAAATATCTAAAAGTGGAATTTCTGGGTCATAAGGTAAGATTATGTTTAATTTTATAAGAAACTACGAACATTTGCCAAATGGGTGTATCCTTTTAGATTCCTACCAGTAATGTAGGAGATCTGGTTGCCCCACATTCATGAGAAAAATCTGTTGTATATTTTGATGATTTTTCACAAACATATATAATTATGGAACATAATCCTTATGTTATTTCACACTTTTATGACCTCTTGTTTCCTTACTGTCAGGACTTTTGGATTGGTATCATTAACACTTATAGAGAGACACCATCTCCATCTTCTGATGTTGTTTGCTATACAAACACCCTTAAAAAGGTGGCGTGAAACAAACAGTCAGGACCTCTGCGCACATGGCATGCAGAAATGTATGCAATTTTAGTTTAATTGTCCCTAGAGTATTTATGATATTTGAAATTTTCTTCACTCACTTCCTTATCAGGAGAGTCTGTTGCCAATAATCATCCCCAAAAGACTGTTCGAGCTTCATGGAGAACAGAAATAATTTACAAAATTCTATGTAATAGTTCTGAAGCCTATAACATGTGGGAAGTATGCACTGAAAACATACTTTGATGAATGAATGAGCGAAGCAGACACCACTGCCCTGATTCAAACAAGTTTTATTATAGGGTTCTGTGATACCTTTTCAACTGTCATAGAATTCGTGGGTGGTTTCTCTTTTTGGTTTTCATTTTTAACCTGTTGTATGAAAAATGAGAGTATCTTACTCATTTTTTTAAGATTCAAGAATGTACATACTAAGCATTGTACTTTTCTCATATTAACAGAGGATGTATTGTAGCACATACATTATTGTTAAAATAGGCAAATAATTGCTTTTCCAGGTACATATAGTTAAACGATTTAACATTGCTATGGTCTCCTCTGCATGTAATGCTATTTTTCAGCCACTTATAGATGAAATTCAGTCCTGAATTCTGTATCACATTGCCTTCTCTAACAAGTAGCAGTATCTGAATTAGTCACCCTGATTGTTTGTGTTGGAGACAGAAAAATGTAAATATGGGAACATCACCTTTCAAAATGAGTGGGAAAATGTTTATAAAATACAGAACAAAATGTGAAGTTGAATTGCAATTTAAATTAAAAACTTGTTATCTAGGTTGATATTATTTTTCTGGGTAGATGGTAAAGACCTAATTTTACAAAGAGCCCTGTCTTTTCCTCTGCCCAACTGTTCCTTATAACTCAATAGTGAAACACCACACATGGCATTATTACGTCATCGAATGCAGATTTTCTTTGTGGAAGAAATACAGTCTTCTCTTGGGAGACACTCTGCCAATCAAAAGTGTCAGCCCAAGCAATGCAACGTGTGAAAAACTCCTTATCTCATTCGTATCCAGAAAAAATAGCTAAGTTTTATTAAGCATATACAATGTGCAAGAAAATATGCTATTTTATTTAATTTAACACTGTCAGATAGGTATTACCTTCAATACTACTTTTACTATTATTATTAGTACAACTATTTCTATCAGTAATATTTAAACCACATTTTAAAAATGAGGCAGCGAAAGCTTAGGTAAGTTATTAACTTAATCAAGGGAAGACAACTAGATATGGAAAAGCCAGGATTATATTTTCAGTACATCATCTCTATTAGGCTTAGGAGACTAAGACCTGGAAGTGTGAATTTTACCATGCTAACTGTAGCTCACTAACTGAGTTAAAATGCAACACAAAGTTTTATATCCCAGGACAGTTATCTATAATGGATCAGCTGGAAGATTTAGTCCAGGTAGTCCTCATTCTGGAACCTACATTAGAGGGGAAGCTACCACTTTAATTATTGCAGAGAAAAAATGAATACAGTGAAAGCTCTAAAGTCTTCATGTGTTGCTTCCATTCCCATTTCATTAGTCCTAGGAAATCATGTAGTTACTCATAATTTCCAGGAAATTGTAATTCTAAGAGAAAAAAACAACAACACACAACAAGATTTTTAACAGATCTAATGATCACCATATTTTCTGACCATCTCCAAAAAAATAATAAACACCTTTCTGCACCAAAGATAATAAACAGTTTTATTTTGCCTAAAAATAATAAAACATTTTGATCTTTGAGTTTTACCCTTATATATAAACTCAGGATGTTCTGCAGACAGTCTATACAGTTTTTGAAAAATCAGTTTTTCTAATATTCTTTGGTATTTTCCTGATGTAGCTTGCAACAAAAGCTCTAGAAGGATTTTTTTTAATGGCTATATCCTTAGTATTTTGAGTAGTGACTGGAATGTATTAGCCATTCCAAATAAGCATTGATTGAGTAATCTTGAGTAATTCTAGTGAGTAGAATGCTTTTAGAAGATAATTAAATACTTTCTGTTTTAGTCAGAAAGAAATAAACTGAGTCTCATTACAATATTAATTGACCTAGGAAGCTGGAAAAATGCTACAAACAGAAAAAAAAATAGTAAAAATGAAAAATAAGTTAATTTTTTCGTAAGGATTTGTTTAGATTTTACTAAGGCAGGATGGAACAGGGAATAGAGCAATGGCTAGAATTCATTTTAAAGATGACCTCATAGTTAGTACTTACTTGAAAACAAATCTAAGGTTTTGGAAATGATTATCCACAGCTACAGGCATTGTCACAGCAAATATAATATTCAAACCACATATATTTTAAACCTAGGCAATGCCTATTCTCTGGTTAGAACACAAGAGTACACTACTTTGTATACGTCACGCATTTAGTGTTCCTGGAATCACCAGTTGAAAGCTGAATAGCATGTGTAGTCACTCTCAGATGACTTGAAATCTTTGAGATGGGGTTTCTGGATACAGAGCATGGTATACTTCCAGTATTTTACGTACTGTCAGTTGAGTTTTATTGCAGCATTTGTGGGGGGTTTTTTTTGGTTTTTTTTTTTTTTTTAATGCAACAGCAGTGCTCAAACTGAAATCTGAAGCGTGAAACTAAAGCATGATATATTCTTTATAAAAGGTCAGTTTTCCTATGTCATAATGCCACAGTTAAATCTTAGATTTATTCTCTTTAAGTAAATTGTTCATGAGCAACAAAAGATTTGTTTAATGTCAAGATTCTCGCTTACTGAATTGCAAAGTGAGTTCTCTAAAGGATTTATTATTTTATTTTTCATGTGTGTCATCTATCATATTTCAACATCTATGATATCTCCATTCTTTTTTGTAATATAATTAGATATCTAATAAACATAAGAGTGTATCTTAACAAAAGCATTAAAATTCACAGCCTGCAGTAAAGAATAATACAATCAAAGGCTAACCTTATGCCTTGAACAAACCATCCAGATAAAGCCTAGGCTATTTTATTCAAGATAGTAAATAACCCAATGCCTTCATTAACCTTTATTCTTTTTATTAGCAGTCTTAGCACCGTGGCTCTGAGCCGAACCCAGCAGGCTACCCATGAAGTGACATTTTAGAGATTGGCAAAGCAATGCACTTTGTGTCACAGTACACTATCTTGAGTTTTTGTCCTTCACAACAGGAAAAAGCCTCTCCAGGTCCTTTTGTCCTTTTGAAAAGAGGCTTGAGGGCTTGTACACATAGACACCTGAATATAAGAATTTTTCTTGCCAATATGAGAAACAAATTACTCACCTTTACATATAAGATAGAAGATCATGTATTTGAGGTGGTTGAAAAGTATCTCAAACCAAATTCAGACAAAGAAAGAACGTTCAATAAACACAATTATTTGAGACTTCCTTAAAGGATGCATTTTATTTTATGAAGATACATTAGGTATTTAAGTAGAACATCTTCTGATTTGTCATTTGCTTAATATATAAATGATTATTTACAGAAAGTAGATTAAGCAAGATGTGGTAGTCCAAAATTAAATAAATGGAGTATTTGGAGGTGACAAGGATGTAGTAGCATGTCTGGATCTTATTAATAATAATATCGAGCTGGACTAAAAAGAAAAAAAAAAGGAAGAAAGATTTATGTGTATAACAAAACATCACATAAGTTAATTAAAAAGAATTCATTCAAGATAACAATACACAAGTTTTAGAAAGTCATAGATCAAAGCAATATACATTGAATGCTTTAGCACTGCTGCCTAGGTTAAGAGTGTAGAATGGGAGTGCAGAATGCAGAATGCTGATAAAAGTAGATAGATAGATGATAGATAGATAGATAGATAGATGATAGATAGATAGATAGATAGATAGATAGATAGATAGATAGATAGATAGATAGATAGATAGACAGACAGACAAAACAAGAGGAGGAACTGTGTGTACTAGAGATGGTTATATGCCATAACAACAACAAAAAAAAAAACAACTGTAATTAACTCAGACATCTTCCTGTGAAGTTAAAAAAAATATTCCAGTGTGAATTGACTCTAAAAAATATTTGAAGCTCACTTTCTTTCATCCTCTGAAAAATGATGTATTAATAAGAAAACACTCTCAGGAATAATTGGGACAGAGTAAAAAGGGACACAAGAGAAAGAATAATCACACTTATTTAGTAGCTAATGCATACTATTCACTATGTATTTGAATATATATAAATTCATTTTTCATACATTTTGAAGGCCTTTTCTGTACCAGGATTTGCTTGGGGAGTAACACAGGGAGTATAAAGGCCAGGTCTTCCTGGAGTTTATCTCCCTGGGGAGACCTACATTACACCAACAAATAAATCTATAGCATCAGGTAGTAATAGTAAGTGCTATGAAGAAGAAAGTAGAGAAAAGTGATGTCATAACAAGGAAACTATCTTTATACAGATAAAAGAGGGACTCTTTGAAGAGGTGACATTTGAGCAGAGTGCTGAGGGATACATGATTCCTAAGGTCATGCAATAATTCATGCAGTAAGTAATGGAATCTCAATTCCAGTAGCATATAATATTTATATTATACTAACATTATATATAAAGACTAGTCATATGATAAAAAACCCTGTAGTAAGGGTAAATTTTCAGACCAGAAGCTCAGGTATACAAATAACTTCTTTGTCTCTAATTCAACATTGACTCTATTTTAGCTGACATTTGAAATGATGTCAGCAAACAATACATTCTAGGATAACTATGATTTCTGATTTAAAATAAGCAAATTCAGTATTGTAATCACTATAACATTCTTTCCTTCTCTATATGATTTAAATAAGCAATGATGGTAGTAAAGAGGGGGTGGAAGGGGGGGTCACGTAGCATCATAGCTCCAAGTGAGTTACATCAAAGCATATGGTCCACAATTCTTTCACGTCGGCATCCACTAATGCATATAAATTTGTCTGGGCCATCGCTCTGTCATCCCTTCACAATGGCCTCCTCTGTTCTGTCTTCCTCCCTGGTCTCGGACCACATGGTGCTAGTACCTTCTGCTGCCATGCCCTTTTGTCAAAGACAGGATTTCCTCAGTCTTTTTCTTACTTGGTTGTATTGTATGACCTTCTTAGGCACGGGAAATGTTAGACTGAGATTCAGGGCTATCTTTCAGGACTAGTTCTTGCCTTTGGCACCTGAATGCATCTCTCCTCTATGTTCCTCTGCTGTTGAGGTGAAGAGAATTCCTTCAAGTTTTTTCTCAGAAATTTCCAGTGGGAAAGAGGCAGCGTCCCCTTTAATCTTGTATCTAAACATTTTTGGGGGGATTCTATCATCAGTCCTTCCCTGTTGAAGTTAAACGCAGGATATACCTCTTGGCCTGTATCCAACTAACGTGTAAACAATTTTTCTTCCACTTCAAGTTTCCTTCCCCAGCTTGGCAAATCTTTAATTATAAGGGCAAAGGGAGAACTACCTCAGTAAACAATCTTTCTGCTTTGTTTTATTATTAGGTTTAACTTGGAAGCAGATAAATTACATCTTAACTTTTTTTGTGACACTGTCGCCTTGAGGACAGAGCCCCTGAAGGCTGAGGGAAGAAAGTTGTGAAACAACTGAAGACATTCAATGAAGCTTGGAAAGAGGATAAGCAAGGAAATATTTTACAGATTTTGCGAAGTGAAGATTAAAGTGTGTCAAACCCTCTGGTCACAAACGTACAAAATTCCAGAGAAAATATATGAAATATTATACAGTGAATGTCTGTTCTTGCAAAACAGAATTTCTGTGGTGCTAGGAAGAAAGTGGGACCACATGATAGGCTACACATACTACATACAGGAAGATGAGAGTAGCTAATGAAGGGTAGGAGACTGGTGATAAAGTCTAAGGTCAACACAGAAAAAGAGTCAGTTTAGTAACCATTCCACCTAAAGATGGGACTGACAAAAGGGTGAGCTGGCTCAAGCCCACTAAGCCCACAGTAAGGTAAAACTGTTTTTCTGAGTCTTGTCTCAGTTTGGGATTAAAATGCAATAAGTAAAAATGTGTAAGTGTCCTCTGGTCTGAGTTATATTATGTGCATTGTCTAAATATCTGTATCCACAGAACTGTAAAGGTGATTGTGTCTGTAATGTCCTTCTGTATCTGTCTAAGCAAATGTAAACCCTCTGATAAAGCGTTCACAAAACCCAAAGGAAGGTATGAGATGAAAGAAAATATGACAAGTAAAAAGTAAATATGGGTAAACTTAATCAAATGTTTAGGAAAAGTAACTCTGAATAATATATAAATTGCAGAGATTTTTAAAAGGACACAATTAAAAGGCAGGATAGTAATAGCATGGAAGCAGGGAGAGGTTCATTTTAGGATCCTTAGCTTGTATAGAAAGAAAATAAAGAAACTGATTATATTTAATCCTGAAGTTAGGCATGCATGTTAACATTTCAAGGCTAACCACACACACACATACACAAACAGGATTATTTTTCTAATAATGTTTAAAAAATTATTTTACAAAAAAAGTTAAAAATAGAATTAGAGGAAAAAACAATTTTATATTAAAACAACATAAAATATGGAGTATGGGAAAAAATGAAACAGGAAAATCTTAAATAGGCAGTGAGAGTAAGGTGGTAGAAGTAAATGCAAATATATCTATATCTATATCTATCTATCTATCTATCTATCTATCTATCTATCTATCTATCTATCTATAGACATTGATTTGAAAAAAGAAATCCAACTACTTGCTTTTTAGTAGGATACTTCCAAAATATAAAGATGCGTAAAAGTAAAGAGTCAAAGATTGGGAAAAGAAATTCAAGTAACCTGGTGTAGGGATCTTTGCTCAGGGATTTTTATCCACATTGGGGTGGCTGACTGTAAAGGTAGTGGCAGACTTAAAGGACTTTATAACAGTGCACACCAATGCGGGCAGTGGGTGGCAGGACACCAAAAGGACTGATTTTAAGCTCCTGTGAAATACCTTGGGGAGATTCTCAGAATATCTTGTTTCAAAATGGGTATTAGAGTATTATGATATGCATGCAATTTAGGGACAAATGATGTCACGCTAAGTATAATTAACATTTTCTTATGTGCACCCGTAGGCAGGTGAGATCTGAGGAAATATGAGTTGGGCCTTATTACTTTTGATTACCACTTTCCAAGAGATCCTGAATATTGCTGATGGGCAGTTATTGATCTATCAAAAACAGATTGACCCTGCAAATGAGTTGAAGTGTCTAATGCTAAATATTAGGTGAATATCTAAACTTAAATCTTTTTTGGACTCAAACTATCAGGGAGATTACAGAACTCTCATAAATATAAAAATAATTATAGCTAAACTAGAATAAATTATAAAGTATCCACAATGGTAATAACACAATAAATACTATCAGTTTCCATTTATTGGGCATATATTAGTTGCAAAGTACTAGTTGGGATGTTTTCTTTCTTTTTTTTAAACATATTTTTACTTAATCTTTGAAAGTAATCAATATAGTGATTATATTATCATTAGTTTTGGCTAAAAATACCCTAAAATTCAATGAAATTATGTAAGTTTATAAGGTAACATAGGAGAACTTAATGCCGCACTTCCCTAAAAATTCATGATCTGTTTCCCTGATTTATTTTTTCTTGTTAGCACTTCTATTACTAACAAATTCTGGTATTTATCATTCTTTTTATTATTTTAATTATCTCCCCAATTAGAAAGATGCTCCATGAGGATAAAGATTTCTGATTGTTTTACTTCTCTTTTCCCAGCACGTAGAACAGTTTCTGGCAGAGTAACCAACAACAAATATTTTTTTTAAAGAATGAAAGAATAAATGAATGATCTGTAATTAAGAATTTAGCTTTATTCAATGCTTATTGATTCTAAGATCTTTATTATAGACAGATGAGATGGTGTATGTGGGATATTCCACCTGCCTGTAAAGCCGGTGCTTTTCTTAATCATAAGAGGATAAATCATAATATTATATAAAGTGTCAAAAGAATGGATTTAGAAGGTTGAAAATAAATTATCAAAAGGAAACCAGGCATAAAAGTATTACCAGTTAAGAAGGAAATAATAAAGTAAAAATGAGCATGAATTAATGATACCATTTACAAAATGGAGAAATTAAGAAGAAAAATGAACACATAGATTTGCACATTTACTCAATGAGTATAATCATATATTTTATGATTTAAGACCTTTGATATCATTTTGGACACAAATCAAAGCCACCATCTATGTCTTATATGAAAACAAAATGATTTACTTTAATAAAAACCACGTGTTCCAATTCCATGTTTATTATAATTGACAGGCAATACTATATGTCTACCCCACCTCACCTCTTGTTCATAATATAATTTTTTAACAGGCATAAATAATGCTCAGTTCTTCAGAACAGTAAGAGCAGTAATCTTGCCTCTAGCATTAATTAATTGGTGGCTTGTAAAGTTGAGAGGCACAGTTTCATTTATGTAAATATTCTGTTTCAATTATTCTGGGTTATAGATGAATTGTGAATAACTTGGTTAGAAGAAGAAAGCATGATACACTTCAATTAGTATAGTCAGGCCTACCTACATAGGGGTAAAAACAATCTGAAAGGCATTTTGTGTTTTGTACTCACTTTGAATTCATAATTTACTTTTGAAAATGTTGTTATTATGTTAATGTTTATAAAAAATTGTTAAAAATTACCAATTCTATTACAAAGTCTTAAAAATGCAACTGAATCCCTTAGTTTGTGTGTATGTATTTTGCCTAATCCATTATGAATTTCTTCTTTTTTCCTTTTGCCAACATATAAACTTGTGGTATCAGGAATGGGTTTCTATCAAACAACTGATATTAAAAACAATAGCTAATTTATTAAACTCTTATTATGACTTGGGATTTTTTTTCTAAGCACTTTGTACGTATTAACTTATTTAATATTAAACAGAATGATATGAAATATTTACTACTACAAATACTCTCATGTAGCAGATGAGAAAACTGAGGTTAGAAGTTATGGTCACATAATCAGCGATCCGTGGATCCAGGATTCAAATACAGGTAGCCTGGCTCTAGAGCACAAGCCACTAAACACTGTAATGACACTAATTATGAAAATTACATAATAGCACCTATCACTTATGTGATAAACACAGTTCTAGATGTTTTATATAGATTATAATCTCTTCATTAAATTACTAGGCCTCTTTGCTTAAAGCCAATTGACCAAAAATATGCTCATGTATTTCTGGACTTTATTATTTCCACTAATAACATGTCAACCTCTACACCAATATCAAAATGCTTACAACAACTTTATAGTAAGATTTGAAGTCAGGTGGTATAAGTTCCCCCACATTTTACCTTTTGTTTCAAATTTGTTTTGGCTATACTAGATTATTTGCATTCCACATAAATTTAAAAATCAGCTATTTAATTTTTGAAATAAAAATAGGTTGTTTGCTTTCTTATTGTTTAATTGTAAGGGGTTTTTGTATATTTTGGATAACAGTCCTTTATCATTTCCATCCTTTGCAAACAATTTCTTCCATTCAGTGGTTTGTCTTTTCATTCTCTTGCTATTGTCTTTCATAAAGTAGATTTTTTTTAAATTTTAATGAAATCCAGTTTACCAGTTGTTTCTTTCTTGGATCATGTCTCATGTGTTATATATAAAAAAGAATTCACCACACTTAAGGTCATTCGGTTATCCCCTATGTTATATTCTGGAGTTTCACAGTTTTGCATTTTACATTTAGGTCTATTTGACCTGAATTAGATCCAGTTTGAGATCATTTTTGTGAAGTATATATGGTCTATGTCTAGATTCTTTATTTATTTATTATTAGTTTTTACATGTGGATGTCCAGGTCTCCCAGCACCATTTGTTTAAGAGACTGTCTCTTTTCCATTGTATTTCTTTTGATCTTTTGTCAAAGATGAGTTGACCATATTTATGGGTGTCTATTTCTGGGTTCTCTATTCTGCTCCATTAATCTATTTGTATGTTTTTCCACCAATACCATGCTGTCTTGATTGCTGTAGCTTTATAATTGTGTTAATGTCAAATAGTGCCAGACCTACAAAGTTTTGTTTTTCTCTTTCAAAATTGTGTTTGCTATTTTGGGTCTTTTGCCTGTCCCCATAAATTTTAGAATCAGTTTGTCGAAATCTATAAAATAATTTCCTGAGATTTTAATTGGGACTACATTGAATCTATAGATCAAGTTGGAAAGAGCTGACATTTGATGATATACCTTCCCATCACGAACACAAAATACCTCTCCATTTATTTACGTCTTTGATATCATTCATCAGAGTTTTGTGATTTTTGTCAAATAGATCTTTTACATATTTTGTTACATTATTAAATTATTATATTAGATTTATATATAAGTACTTCATTTTGGCCGTGCTAATGCAAATTTATTGTGTTTTCATTTCAAATTCTATTTGTTTATTATTGGTATGTAGGAAACCAATTGAATTTTGTATATTAACCTTGTATCCTACAACTTGTTATAATTATCTATTAGTTGCAGGAGAATTTTTTTTTGTCAGTTCTTTGTGATTTTCTACATGGATCATAGACCTAAATGTAAAATGCGAAACTTTAAAACTCCTAGAATATAACATAGGGGTTAACCAAATTGTATTGGCAGAAAAACAGACACACAGACCAATGGAACAGAATTGAGAACCCAGAAATAAATGCAAATATATAAGCAAATAATATTTGACAAAGGAAACAAAAGCATACAATGGAGAAAAGAAAGTCTCTTCAGTAAATGGTGCTGGAAAAATTGGAAACGCATGAGCAAAAGAAAGAAACTAGACACCTATCTGTTACTGTACACCAAAATTAATTCAAATTAGATCAAAGACCTAAATATAAGACCTGAAACAATAAATTGCATAGAAGGAAACATAGGTACTAAACTTATGGATCTAGGTCTTAGAGAGGATAATATAAAGTTGACCTCAAACACAAGGGAAGTAAAAGCAAAAATAAATGAATGGGACTATATTAATCTAAAAAGGTTCTGCATAGCAAAAGAAACTGTCAACAAAACAAAGAGGCAACCAGTCGAATGGGAGAAGATATTTGCAAGCAACACCTCCAATAAGAGGCTAATATCCAAATTATATAAACAACTCATACAACTCAACAACAACAAAAAACAATCCAATTTAAAAATGAGCAGAGAACTTGAACAGACACTTCTCTCAAGAAGACATACGAACTAACAGCCGACAGATGTATGAAAAATTGCTCAACTTCACTAGCTATTAGGAAAATATAAGTCAAAACCACAATGAGATACCACTTCACACCTGTTAGAATGGCTATTATCAACAAGACAAGTTAATAACAAACATTGGAGAGGTCGTGGAGAATAAGGAAACCTCATATACTGCTGGTGGGATTGTAAATTGGTACAGCCATTATGGCAAACAATATCGAGGTTCCTCAAAAAATTAAGAATAGAATTACCATATGACCCAGGAATCCCTCTTCTGAGTATCTACCCAAAAAAATCTGAAAACATTTATCCATGAAGATATATGTATCCCTATGTTCATTGCAGCATTATTCATTGTGACCAAGATATGGAAACAACCTAAGTGTCCTTCAGTAGATGATTGGATAAAGAAGATGTGGTACATATATACAATAGAATATTACTCAGTCATAAGAATAGATGAAATACTAACATTTGTCATCATGGATGACAATCATGGATGGATCTTGAGATTATCATGCTAAGTGAAATAATTCATACAGGAAAATGTGAGAACTGTATGATTTCACTCACATGTGGAATATAAAACTAAAAGCAACAAACAAGACAAACAAGGAAAAACTCATAGACACAAACAGCAGTTTAGTGGTTACTCAAAAAATTAAGACTAGAATTACCACATGACCCAGGATGGGGGTGATGGGGGAGGTAGAGAGGTAGAAGAAGATAAAGGAGGTCAAATATATGGTGATAGAAGGAGATTTGACTTCGGGTGGTGAAGACATAATGCAATATATAGATGATGTATTATAGATTTGTACACTTGAAACTTATATAATATTATTAAACAATGTCACCTCACCAAACTTATTTAAAAAAAAGAAGTGTGTTGTTTATTCTCCACATTTATGGGGATTTTTTTAGTAATCTTTTTGTTATTGATTTCTAATTTAATGTCATTATGATCTGAGAACAGATATTTTATCATTTCTATTCTTCTAAATTTTTTCAGGTGTGTTTTATGATCCAGAATGTTATCTATCTTGGGGGAATTAAGTAGTCTATAGATGTCCAATATATCGAGTTGATTGATGATGTTGTTGAGTTCGGCTGTGTCCTCACTCATGTTTCAATCTACTGGATCTGTCCATTTCTGTGAGAGGGATGTTGAATTCTCCAGCTATACTAATATAATCATCTACTGGTCCCCATGGCACTATTAGTTTTTGCCTCATGTAGTTTGTTGTTAGGTGCACACATGTTAAGCATTATTATGTTGTCTTATAGAATTGACTCCTTCAGTATATAATGCCCTTCTTTATTCCTGATAACATTTTTTGCTTTGAATTCTACAGTGTGTAAAATTAATATAGCTATACATATCTTTATATTTAAAGTGAGTTTCTTTTAGACAACATATAGTTAGCTTTTATTTCCTGACCCATTTTAATAATCTCTGTCTTTTAATTGGTGCATTTAGATCATTGATGTTGAAAATGATTAATGATATCATTGGATCAATATCTTCCATATTTGTTATTCTTTGGATAGTATGAATACATTTAATTGCAAAGTAATCTTAATTTGTCCCTCTTGTCCTCTGTATCATTGCTATCATTCATATCACTTACTCATAAGCATACATAGCATAAACATACATATGCATACATAATCAAATATATTCTTGATATTATTTGAACAACTGCTATAGATTTGATTCATTAAGAATAAGAGAAATAAAGGTTTGTATTTTATTTTTACATATATTATTTTTACATATATAATTTGTTCTTCAATTGTCTTCCTTTCTTTATATACATCTGACCTTCTTACCTATATCATGTTCTTTGTCTCTAAGGAACTTCCTTTTACATTTCTCTCAAGGCTCTACAGGAAACAAATTCCTAACTTTTGTTTGTCTGAGAATATCTTAATTTCTCCTTCACTTTTGAATGATAATTTTACAAGGTATAAAATTCTGGGTTTTTTTTTTTCCCCTCTGAACATTTTAGTCATTTCACTCTACTCTGTTTTTACCTTTCTGAGAAAAAATCCAAATGTAATTATTATTTTTGTTCCCTTATAGGTAAGGTGCATTTGTGTTTTGTTTTTGTTTTTTTCTCTGTCTTTTTCTTAGGCATTTTTCTTTACCTTTGATTTTCTGTTGTTTAAAGATGATATGCCTAGGTATCGATTTTTTCTTTTCTTTTCTTCTTTTTTTGCATTTATACTGTTTGGTGTTCTCTGAACTTCCTGGATCTGTTGCTTGGTGTCACTTTAATTTGAGGAAATTCTCAGTCACTGATGTTTCAAATATTTTTTCTGTTCCTTTCTATCTTTCTTCTCCTGGTATTCTCATCACGTATCTGTTACGCCTTTTGTCATTGTCCCATAGTACTTGGATATTCTGTTCTACTTTTTTTTTTTTTCAGCTTTTGTTCATTTTGCTTTTCAGTTTTTAAAGTTTCTATTGATATATCCTCAAGCTCAAAGATTCTTTTTTCAGCTGTGTCTGGTCTCCTAATAAGTCCATCAAATGCATTCTTCAGTTATGTTAGTTTTTTAGTTTTTTTTCTCTATCTCTATAATTTGTTTTTGGTTCTTTTTTAGGATTTTTATCTCTCTGCTTACATTCCCAATTTGTTCTTGCATGCTCTCTACTTTATCCATTACAGTCCTTAGCATATTAATAATAGTTGTTTTAAATTCTTCGTCTGATAATTCCAACATTCTTGCCATTGTGTGGTTTAGATTCTCTCTCTCTCTCTCTCTCTCTCTCTCTCTCTCTCTCTCTCTCTCTCTCTCTCTCTCTCTCTCTCTCCTTTAATTTCATCTTGTAATTTTTTCTTAATAGCTGGACAAAATGCAATGAGTAAAAATATAACTGCTGTAAATAGGCTTTTAGTAATGTGGCGGTGAGTTGTTTGGGGAAGGTAAGCATTCTTATAGTCTTATGATGAGGTTTCAGTCTTTCATGGAGCTTATGCCTCTACTATGCCTCTATACTGTGAACTTCAGAAGCATTTCTCAGTGTTTTTCTCCCTGTTTATGTGAGTTACAATGGCTAAATTATCCTGGAGACAGGTGCTTCCCTTCCTCAGGTCATTTAGGCTCTGATAATAAATACCCTAGCGTGCAAGGCTATGGTTAATTAGTTTCTCCTGTGGGTAGGGCTTGTTAAGGAGAGAGTACTCTGACATAATTCAAAATGGTTCCTTTTCCTCTCCCTCTGCCAGAAGCATGAGGGCTTTTTCTTATGTATTTACTGTGGGGAACTTGTCAGGCTCCTGAAGGTGTATCTCACAATATTGTGAGATCCCCCTATTATTATTCCATCCCTTTGGAGTTTTTAACTCAGGCTTGCCCTTAGTGACCCTCCAGCAATTCATCAATTACAGTCCATGTTTCCTACCCTGGCACTGGATCTATGGCGGTTTTCCCTTGTGAGTCTCTGCTCTGGTAAGCCACAACTCCTTGTATTCACCTGTCTGTCTCTCCAATTAGGGGGCATCAGTTTGCTCTGTTCTCTCTCTTCTCTTCTCCAAGAAGAGTTGAGTTTTCAATCTGTTCAGCTTTTTATGTGTTGAAAACTGCCAAATGTTTTCCAAAGTGACTACCAACTTACCTCCCACCACCAATATATAAGTGATCCAGGTTTTCCACTTCCCCACTGCCAATGATTGCTACAGAGTTTATAATATAACATCTTTAATAAGCCAAGTCTACCTTCAAAAGTACTTACAATATATACTATTGCATGTATAATATAAGAACCTTTCAACAATATACTTCCATTTATTTTCTCCCAGCCTTTCTACTACTGCCATACATTTTATTTTCTACATATCTGATAAACCCCAAAACACATTGTTTTGGCTTTTTCTTTAAATAGGTTACTTAAATACATATAAATAATAATGTCTGTATATGTACATACATACATTAACATGTTTTAATACTCTCCTTTTTTGTTGTTTACATTCATTTTGTTGTATCCATTCCTTATGGTATTATTTTCCTTTTGCTTAAAGAACTGTCTTTATAACTTCTTATAGTGTATGTCTGCTGGTTATGAATTCTTTCAATCTTTGAATGTCTTAAAATCCTTTATTTGGCCTTTATTTTTAACATATTTTGTTTTGCTGGGTAAAGAAATCAATGTTAAGAAGTTTTTTGGTTTTTTGTTTTTTTTCCTTTTTGCGGGGAGAGGGTTGTTGTTGTATATTTCTGTACTTACAGGATGTTGGTTTCCTGTAAGCTGCGTTATTTTAAGAAGAGATCTAGTACCATTCTTATTTTGTTCTTTGTGCAATATGCCCTCCCCTTCTGGCTGCTTTTAAAATATTCCCATTATAATCAGTCGAAAGCAATTTGATTCCTATGTTCCTTGGTGTAATTTTCTTCACATTTCTTGTATTTATTTTTATTTTATTTCTTTGATCTGTGGATTCATAGTTTTTAAGAAATTTGGGAGAATTTTGCTCATTATATCTGCAGATATATTTCCTGTCCCTTTCTCTTCTTTAATTACATTGTATATTTTGTTACTTGGGTTGTCTCATGGCCTACTGATATTCTGTTCATTTCTCCATCTTTTTGTCACCTGTGTAATTTCTGAGTTTCAATTAACTAAGTTATTCCTCATGGGCCATATTTTCTTGCATATTTGCATACCTGGCAATTTTAGATTAGTGAAAGACACTGTGAATTTTGTTGTATGCTAGATATTTTTATACTGCTAAAAATATTTTTGAGCTTTTTCCTGGGATGCAAGTTTAGTTCATGGAAATCAGTTTGTTGCTTTCATGTCTTCATAGGTGGCACTAGAACAACCATTTAGTTCTCTCTCTCTCCCTCTTTCTCTCCCTCTCTCTCTCTCTTCCTAATACTGAGGCAAGATTCTTTAGGGTCTGTTTTTGTAAATAAAGTTTATTGAAACACAGCCATGACCATTCGTTTGTCTATTTTCTCTGGCTGTTTTGTGCTACAATTGCAAAGAGGAGTGGTTATAACAAAAACCACGTGGCCCACAATGTCTGGCCCTTTAAGAAATTGTATGTGAATTGTTACCCTTATAACCCTAATAATCCTTATGAGTTATGAAGTTTCCGCTCTGTCTTTGAGAACAGACATCTTCTGGTCTTATGTTGTTATTCCTTGGGCCTCAGGTAGGTTCACACACAGGTGATAATCAATACTCAAATACCAGAGGGGTACCCTCTTTAGATTTCTGGAATTCTTTCTCTGGGTAGCTTTCCTATATGGGACTTTGTCATGTAAATCCTAGCCCCTGCAGCTTCCCATTTCTGTCTACTGAACTCTGGAAGACGATGGGACTCTGCTTAGTTTTCCCCTCTCAGCACTGTGGCTTAGAATCTTTCTCCAGGCACAAAGCTGGGGCAATCATAGGGATCTCTTTACCATTTCCCATCTCTCAGGGATGACTGTCCTTTGTTTTCTGGTCAATATTTTCAGAGCCATTGTTTTATATATTTTGTTCTTTTCTTTTTGATTCTTTCAGTTGTTTAAAATGAAGGGGATTAATGAATTCATGAAGTTCGGTTCCTTCATGAATGGCAATTTGATCTTGTTTGGAAGTGGAATGGCAAAAATTAATGTTGTGCTTTTTTTGTTATTGTTTGTTTGTTTCTCTAATAAAAGAGTCCATGTGAAATGCAGAGAAAATTATTCAAAAATTTGGAGAGACGAGAGTGTTTTTATGCAAGTAATCTTTGCTAGGTTTAATTAAATATAAGAAAAACGTTACTCAGATATTAGCAGTGATGATGTTATATAAGCAAATTTTTTAAATATATGCAGTTTCAATCCAATAATGGGACCACCTTTAAGATATATTCCAACATAGAGCATCTTTTTAAAAATTTTTAAATAATGGTTTGTTTTTGAGTAAATAAGTTTTATTGCTTCTGAAAAGAAGGAAGGAAATACACTATGGAAAATTGTCTCAGTAAGAGGTTATTAGAAAGGACTTACCTGGATTTGAGCTGTTAGGTGACTTTGCAGAAGATTTAAGGAAGCAGGGCTTTTTTCCAGTTTGAATGTTGTCAGGAAGTAGGGACAATTCTCTGATTGAGTTTCTAATAAATACCATCCTTAAGGAAGGAGGAATAGATTGAGGCTAAAGATGTAATTGGTAAAGAAGCAGCAGTCAATCAGATTAGTCAGGATTCAGATGTTTGTCTGTTTTGTGGCTCTCTAATGATTATATTGCCTCTGTTCAGCCATGCTTATAGAATGATTTTGTTTTTGTCCTAATTAATTGACATCACAGAGTAGCCTTGTCTGATGTTGATGTTCTGTGAACATGTTTATTTTCCACAGAACACCAAGGCTCTGAGTGCCAGGCCAACTCCCAGAGGTCAGGGGTTGTTTTTCTCTTTCTCATTGTCTTGATATAAAGAACAACATGGTAGGGTGGCAAGAAACCTGCATTGGTATTCATAAGACTTGGGTTACCATCATCCTTCTTTTATTATCTGTGTATCCTTGGACAGGTAAACTCAAATTTTTGAGTCTTAGTGTTTAATTTATCTTAGGTAAAATTTCTGGGTCTAACTCTGTAAAATGAGAGGGTTAGATATGAGGATTTCTAAAGTTCTTCTTATTTCTTACATTCTACAAATAAAAAGTTTGTTTCAAAGCTAACAGAATTTCGTTCTGAAATGTTGAATAAAGTCATCAGGGAGTTTAATTTATTATTTTTTTAGACATAAGCTTCATAGTAAGGATAAAAGGTGTCCATGTTCTGTTTAGAGCTTCCTAAGTCTCTGGGAATAAGCCCATGAATAAAGCTGTCTCTTATTTCATCTTTCCCAATAATGCTTATAATAATACTTCTAATTTATTGAATGGCTTTGAAAAAAGTACAGTTCATTTTATTTCCTTTTAATTGGAAAACATGATATATTACAACTAATTATTTTCATCCCCTACAATCTCAAATCAATATTTTATAAAAAAAAATTAGTATATTTTATGGCTGAGTTTATAAATAAGACAGAAAATGTTCAGAATTGTAACATTATATAATATTAGTCACTAACGTCTATATTTTCGTCTTTCTTTTTTGTGTAACTACTTGTTGTTGGTAGAGCCTCACATTTTAGCAATGAATCCCTTCAAAATATTTCACATTTAGGCAATCTAAAAAGAGAATAGACATTTTCTTGGTTTGTTTTTTGGTTTTTGTCTTGGCTTTCCATGAAGGGTCTGTTCTTTGTTGATAGTCATTGGATATCTCCTATCTCTTTCCTAATGTATACTTTGTTATATCATGGTGTAAAGTATTTTTCAACTACCAATTTGCTTTTATGTGCGTTAGAGTCTTCTTTGCATGATCCTCCAAATAAACAGCCTGAGCTGCTAAGTCAGATTATACTTCTTTTACCATGTGTAAATCCTCTATAAATGACTCAATCTGTAACTAGAACAGAGTGCTACCTGTGTGTCTAGTGTGGGATCTTTTCCAAGCTGACAGATGGCCCTGTTTTATCTGTCCACTCCCAGGACAGTTCCTAGGAGAATTATAGGCTGAGTGTACACAGATACAGTGACAACTTAGCCTGTTAAGTAACTAGTGAGAATCTGTTTGGATTTATGCATATTTTTTTAACTTATAAAAAACTATCACAAAAGGGATAAGAAGATTCACATAAAGTTTTTTAATAATAATAAAAAAGTGGGCAAGCAATAACTTGGTTACAAATATACTAGATCCAGAAAAACAAAGTTTTGCATACGATCTTATTAAGTACAAATGTTTTTACACTTTTTTAGCATCTCTGATTTAACTGGCCTTTTTTCTAGAATAGGTTATTGACGTGGAAGGTCAACATAGGATTTGGTGGCATTTATCCTTTGGAAATTATGGTCTGCTTCCTAGAAATATCCTTTTGCAATGTCTTTAGCCTCAAATGTATCCAGATCAACAGTGATCTTGGCCAGGGAATCAAAGATGCATATGATAGTCCTTTCAAAGAGCTGACAATATAAATGGAGAGATATGATGTGCAACATTAAAAATTATAAAAACTAAGACTTTCCAAGAGGAAATGATAGTGGGCAATATCCCAGTCACAATAATTTACAGATTTTATGAGATAATCCCCACCTTCTAGAATTACATTATTTTCTTAAAGTGATGTATTATGTGCAGAATTCAGTGTCAATATCATTGCAGTACTTCATAAAAATTTGAACATGTGACTGGCTTCTCCATATTAAAACATGGTTACACAAACACAAGCACACACACACTTAGAAAGTCATTGTTATAGATAAGCCTTCACATATAAATCACTTCATAGAAAAGGTGGACTTTGAAGTGCATTTTAAATGATTAAAAAAGATTAAAATAAGGAGAGAACATAGAACTTTTGAGGAAGAAGAACTATAAAGGCATAGTTTGGGGAGACTTTATCCTAAATATGGAGGATCGTAAGAATACCAGCCTAGAAACAGAAAGGGTATGTAGGGGAGAAACAAGAAATTACATTGGATAGGTGAAACAGTGTTAGTGTTTGGAGAGACTTCAAAGATGAGTTTTACTTTTGCAAGGTAAATATTACATTGTCATTGCTATTCCATTATAAAAATATTTTTTTACTGTAATGAAATAACTTTTTGCTCATCTGTCAGAGGAAATGTGGATTGTATGAATTTAGGTATCCAAGCTAGGAGCCAGCATAAAGTAGATGCAGGAATAGTTTTTGAATTTGAGGATTTTAGTTTATCATGAGAAATTTGCTTAAGCATTCTAAGTCTCAACTTTCTCTTTTGTGAAAACAGGGTGATAGTAATAATACCATCTTCTTATGGTATCATGTTCAAATAAAAGAATTTATGTTAAGATACCTCTTAAAGTAATAATGTTTACTCTGATTTAGTTAATTGTTTTTCAATTAAAAACACTAAAAGTCTAGATATGCTTTGATAAAAGCCTGGACAGTGGAGGTTACATGCAAAAGAAATGTTTGTATATGAAGATATATATATGTGTATATATATATATATATATATATATATATACACATATATATATCTTATTCATGGTGTATAACTTCTAGCTTCTTTCTAGTTCTTTCCCAGTTTTGCTCAAGTTGCATACTGCATACAGCCTCTCCCAGTTGCATACTAGCTAAGTGATCTGCAGGTGTTCCAACCCATCCATCCAAAGCTATGCCACTCTCCTTAACTGAAGTTTTGAGAGGCATTCTAAGTAATGGTGGGACTTGGTAACTGAAGGGCATAAGAGAGAGAAAAGCATCAAAACTAGCTCTTTTCTTATTTAGAATTCCAGAAAAATAATTCTGCTATTGGAGGAAAAAAAAACAAAAACAAAAACATGTTATATGACCAAGAAGCATTTTGTGTGGTCAAAATCTAGGAGCTCTATCTTGAATAAGATGTGCTCCATTTTGGATATATCGAGAGTTAGTTGATAGTGAGCGATTTAAGTGAAGACGATCATTTCACATACAGCCTCACGTGGGTTAGGCTGTGCGCCAGTTTTGAAGAAAGAGGAAGAGGAATGTGGTGAAGACAAAGGATATATAAAATGGTAAAAATACAATCTGAAAGAAATATACTTTAAAAAGAAATTTGTCAGTGGAGTTAGGTAGCAGGTTGTTCAAGGAAGGTGTTTGGTTAGAAAGTTTTTTGATTTGACTAGAAATAATTTGCATTTTAAAAGAGCAGTTTCATTGCTGGAGAGGATTGGGGATTGAAGACTCACAAAAAATTCTAAGTAAAATAGAATGGTTTGTATTAGAATGGATCAAAGTGCAGAAAAACTACCCCCAAAACCTGAGAAAACAGGAAAATCTGTGCTGCAAGAAGGAGGGCTTATTAAATTGTGTTTGTGTCACATGTACAAGGTGTGATCAAAAATTACGGTGAATGTTTAAATTAAAAAAAAATTACTACAGTTAAAGACACATTGCCATTAATCCCCCTCAAAATATTCCCCCTCACTTCGCACACACTTACCCCATCAGTCTTGCTACTTTCTGAAGCAGTTCTAGAAGTCCTCTTTCATGAGTGTCTTTAGTTGCACTGTCGTGGCTGCCTCAATGTCCTGAATTGGTTCAAAACGTTTACCTTTCATGGTCATTTCGACTTTGGGGAAGAGCCAGAAGTCGCACAGTGCCAGGTCTGGTGAATAAGGTGGATGAGGACACACCCTAATGATTTTAATTGACAGAAATTGCCGTATATCAGAAGCGATGTGAGACACAGAGAGTTGCCATGATAGAGGATGAAGTAAGCACACAAAAGAGGACTTCCAGAACTGCTTCAGAAAGTGGCAATAATATGGGATAAGTGTGTTCGAAGTGAGGAGTAGTGTTTTAAGGGGGATTAATGGCAATGTGTCTTTTTACTGTAATACATTCTTTAAATTCAAACGTTCACCTTATCTTTTGATTGCACCTCCTGTGTAAGGAGGGTAATAGTGATTGAAGATCTCAGTAAAGACAAAGTTGGACACTTGACAGAGGGACTTGGAGAGAGAAAAGAAGTAACGATAATGATCTCAGAAATGGTTCAACATCAGGTTGTGAGCTATTAACTCCAAAGCTATGGTTCTTAGCAGAGAGGACCCTGCCACTTAACAAAACATGTTAGTATCTCAGAAATAGTTTTTCGAGCTCCTCATAGTACCCTGTGTTTCTATAATGTCTCTGATAATGGCGTGCACTCCAATAGAAAAACTACTTTATATAGTTTTTGAAAATGCCAATGGGAAAAATGTGTTGCCTATGAAGCATACAGAGGCATAAAAGTTTGGGGGAACCACTGGAAAGTGAACAAGTTTGAAAATCTGTGAGATGAAGTCAATGAACAGAAATTACCATGGGAAGTTTTGTTGCAGACGGCAATATGGTATAATAAAAGAGTTTTGAGATTAGAATGACCTGGATTGAATTCTGGCTTTGCCATTTGAAGAATATTTCAAAGTCCATTTATTTCTTCAGCACTTAAAAGATATATTGATATCTGCCTTTATAGAAAGAGTTTTCTGTGGATTTAATAAGACCATACATGTTGGAATATTTTATAAATGCTGAAGCACTGTACAAATTAAAAGTGTTGGAATTATTTTTATTATTGTTGTGATTATTGTTATCTAGATGATAATAGATGAAAGATTTGAGTCTAATTGGAAGACCTTTGTTTTTAAAAATTAATTTACTTAAAGAAGACATTGCTAGAAATGACAATTAGAATTAAAATGAAGAGATTTGGAGAAGTTAAAGATTATTGATCATAAGTTCTATTTGTGAGCAAGCAACAGACTTATTCTCCCTGTCACTGAGAAGAAAGAAGAGAGCTGACAATCATTTGAGAAGACAATATTGTCAATGATATTTTTAGGGAAGAGCCTAATTTGCATTAGAGCATGCAACTAGAGACAAAAGGAGAGTCGACTTAAGTATGTATTCTTTTATATATTTTACTATATTTGATGTACTGAAATATGGAGTGATGCTATTGTCACATCCACTTTACACATGAAGAAACTGGAAGCAAAAATATTTAATAATTGTCTCAGTTCATCACACAAGTAGTAAATGTCAGCTCCCTAATTCCAGTCTGTTTTTCATAGGGAAAAATAAGCCTATGCTTTTTCCAAAATTCTGGAGCCTTATTACTAAGATAAGATTGTGTTTACGTGGATTTCAGGAGTAGAGTTGAGGTCCTGTAATATTTCTCTAATACTTTTAAGTTGTTATCCTTAATCTAATTAATGTGTATTTAATTTTGGATTTATCTGAACACATGAGATTTTCCTATGCTCAGGACATCCTCATAGTTTGCTGTAGGTGGCCAGTGGATGGCTCTTTCTCTTTCTCTTAGAATAGTTCTTGTTTGGAAGTACTGGATATGCTATGAGTCCTGCTGTCGGTCAGTGGAAGTAAGAGTTGCGAAAGGAAAAGTAGCAGCAGGATTTCTCCTCTCTGTATATTTGATAAGAATATTCTGATATTCTTAAACAGGAAATTCATAAACCAAGAAAAAAATTCATTTTTTTGGAGAATTAATTTTTTTGGAGAATAAATTTTGGATACTTAACATTTGGAAAGGAATCTAAGAAAAAAATATGCAAATGATCTTCTTTCAATATCTAGACAACTTCCTAGATTAAAATAAAAGCTGAATGAAAAGACAAAACTGGGTAATAGCATAATGTATACTAAAATGTATTATTTCAGAAATCAAATGAGTTGCATACTCAGGGCA
Source organism: Rhinolophus ferrumequinum (assembly GCF_004115265.2). NCBI lineage: Eukaryota > Metazoa > Chordata > Mammalia > Chiroptera > Rhinolophidae > Rhinolophus > Rhinolophus ferrumequinum. Next base: position 67,155,085 of record NC_046285.1, read on the forward strand.
GATTTCATAAGTAGTTATTCAAAAGGAATAAATCTGAGCTTCTATGCATTATTTAAATCATTTGGTAACAGATTCAATTAAGATGAAAACATTTAAAAATATTTAGTTCTAATAAAAAATTCTGTTCTCTCCAAGATTTTAGATACATGTATGTCATCACCAATATCTCACTTTTATGTTATATTTGCTTCATATTTACTTGATAGCAGATCTACCAGGAATTTCCATAATTGAGTTTTTCTCTTGTAAAATACATTTTTAATTTGTGCTAACTCAGAAATAAGTGAATGTGTGACAGAGGAATATGTTTTTGTAGGTAGGAAGCAATATTGTTAATTTTCCCCAAAGGAACAGTCGACCTTGCCAGAAATGGCTAAATAATTAAAATGGAAAAATAGAGAATTCATACACCTGTTGTAAGTAATTCACCAAGTGAGTTTTATTATCAAAAGCTGTTTTCTTGGAGTTAACCCAAAGAAATCTGGTTGTTTTTGAAGATATGGATAAATGGTCAAGTAACCCAACATAATAACCATATGTAGTTTTATAGATCTGCTAGAATGTTTTTCAGGTTCAAGTGACAAAAAGCCTCCTAAATTTATATCCAAGAGGATTTGAATTTCTAGAAATATAGAGAAAATAGTTCTTATTTTATTTTCTATTTAACTCCCTATAGACATGTTGATCAAATTTGCCCCTAAAATATTAACTGATCATCTATTGAAGACCTGATATTTTACCCAAGAGGATATAAACCTGTTAAGAACTATAATGGCTGAAGAAACTAAGGACTCTTTCAAAGTCTTCTAGTCTTGAATTCTACTAACTATTTTGTGTTTATTAATGGGCCATGATAACAATTCAAAAATATAAATAAAATAGTTCATTTTTTATTGACTTGCTTTATTTTTCTTATTTTTCTTTATTTTTATCACATATGTATATATCTATTGAATATAATATATATGTAGTGTATATATAATATATATGTAGACATAATGTGTATATACATGATATATATTACACAGTAATATTATTTAGACTATTATATTTTAGATATTAAAATATATAAATACATATTTATATACACACATACATATATACATATATAATTCTAAATAATATTACTAACTGTAAAAAAATTGTACATAGTGTTTCTTTACAAATAAGGCAGTTCAGTTGACTGGGGTTGCTCATACTTCATTGCTGTTGTGGGGGTGGTTATCCATTTGCACTGAAATGTCTCACGAAAGAATCAGAGCCACAGCATAAAAGGAAGGGCCAAATAGGGGTTCTTGTTTCTCCCTGCTGGGTCAGCAACTCAAACAATGCTTCCTTTCTCCAGGCTTCATGTACTACCAACAGTAGATGTGGGATTCAACTTTTGTCTTCTTCTACTATTGCTCTGTTCAAAAGTAGGTGGAGGTGGAATGAGGAGGGTGCAAATTCCCCCCTTTCTAATTTATAACATATGGTAATTGCCTCCTCCCTCTACATACCCACAAATGTACAAAGGTACATTATAAAACAGAATCTCAAAAGGCAAATTTGTAACTCTCAGAAATGTGATAAAACAGCAACTTTTTTTTTTTAATTTATTTTTAATTTATTGGGGTGACAATTGTTAGTAGAATTACATAGATTTCAGTTGTGCAATTCTGTATCACATCATCCATAAATCACACTGTGTGTTCACCACCCAGAGTCAGCTCCCCTTCCATCACCATACATTTGATCCCCCTCACCCTCATCCCCCACCCCCCAACCCCCTTACGCTCTGGTAACCACCAAATTACGTTCCCCAGATTAATTTTCAAACCCCGTGGCCATCCTGTGGTCACCGACTGCCCTCCAATCCCCTCACCCTTCCCCCCACCCCCCACCCCTCCCGCCCATCTAGCAACCCTCAGTTTTTCCTCATTGTCTCCCAAACTGTTTCTGATTAGTTCATTCACTTATTCTTTTCTTTAGAATCCGCAAATAAGTGAGATCATATGGTACTTATCTTTCTCTGTCTGACTTATTTCACTTAACATAATGTTCTCTAGATCCATCCATGTTGTTGCAAATGGTAAGATTTCTTTCTTCTTTATGGCTGCATAATACTCCATTGTATAAATGTACCACAGTTTCTTAATCCAGTCATCTACCGATGGGCATTTTGGTTGTTTCCATGTCTTAGCTATTGTGTATAGTGCTGCAATAAACATAGGAGTGCATAAAGATTTTTGAATTGAAGTTCTGGATTTCTCCGGATAGATACCTAGGAGTGGAATTACTGGATCATAAGGTAGTTCCATTTTCAGAATTTTGAGATACCTCCATACTGTTTTCCATAGCGGCTGCACCAGTCTGCAATCCCACCAACAGTGCACAAGCGTTCCCTTTTCTCCACATCCGCGCCAGCACTTGTTGTTTGTTGATTTATTGATGATAGCCATTTTGACTGGGGTGAGGTGGTATCTCATTGTGGTTTTTATTTGCATTTCTCTGATGGTTAGTGAGGTTGAGCATTTCTTCATATGTCTGTTTGCCATCTGTATGTCCTTTTCAGAAAAATGTCTCTTCAAGTCCTCTGCCCATTTTTTAATTGGATCGTTTGTTTTTTTGGAGTTGGGTTGAGTAAGTTTTCCATAGATTTGTGATATTAATCCCTTATCAGATATATCATTGGCAAATATCTTTTCCCATTCAGTAGGATCCCTTCTTGTTTTATTGATGGTTTCCTTTGCTGTGAAAAAACTTTTTAGTTTGATATAATCCCACATGTTTATTTTTTCTCTTAGTTCCCTCGAGCGAGGGTGTATATCAGTAAAAATCTTACTCCGGGTAATGTCTGAGAAGTTTCTTCCTATATTTTCTTCTAGGTATTTTATGGTTTCAGACCTTACATTTAAGTCTTTAAGCCATTTTGAATTTATTTTTGTATATGGTGTAAGGAGGTGGTCCAACTTCATTTTTTTGCATGTGTCTGTCCAGGTTTCCCAGCACCATTTATTGAATAGACTGTCATTACTCCATCGTACATTCTTGCTTCCATTGTCGTAGATTAAATGGCCATATAGGCGTGGATTTATTTCTGGACTCTCTATTCTGTTCCATTGATCTATGTGTCTGTTTTTATGCCAGTACCATGCTAAAACAGCAACTTTTATAGTACATGAGAAAGACTAAATGAAATTTGAAATATATTATAGTTTCTTTGTTCTGCAGTAACAAAACTGGATTTTATAGTTGTTATTTAGATAGAAAGGAAAAAAAAAACAAAGATAAGCCATGTATGATTTACAAAGGCAGATTGTGAGCTGCCACCTCCCCCAACGATTTGAGTAATTCTGTTCTATCTACACCCATAATTACCAACATGCTGCACCCTGTAATCATAATCCTCTTGTTCTCCTCACTCCCTGTCCTCCTCTGATACGCAGCTTTTTTAACTTTTGGGAATGGTACTCAACTGTCCCAATAGGAGTTGCCTTTCTTCACTATCGTTACCATATTTGATGTGCCTAAAATAGAACTGCCTACTGCATCGCCAAAAAGAAAATGTGTGAATAATGATCACTTATGGTATATCACCGGGTTGAGAGTTTCTTGGACATGGGTTATTCATATTTGTATCTGTGTTATATACTTGTAGCATAGTACCTGGCACTCTTGTTCTTATTTAATGACTGTTTTCCAAACCTGTTTAAATGTACCTAAAAAACAATGTAGGTCTTAGTGTTTTAAAATGATTCAATTACAAATAAAATTCCATTAAAATATTTATAATTGCACATCAATAGGAGTTGCTACTAGTAGATAGTTATTATAAAAAACAAACAAAACAATACTAATTAAGTAATGACAAATGAATTAATAAACAAAAACGGTACCCTTTAACGTAATACTCTTCCATTGTATAGTTTCACTTAATACAATTTGCTAGTGATCAAACACAGGCGTAGTGTCTGGTTAATTTCATATCTTCATGCAAAATGTAATATATATATTTAGTCATGTATATAATAGCTTAATATTTGATAGTAAGTTTAATTATTAATTTTATTTAATATTAATTGATTAAATTTTAATTTTAATAACTATATTTTATTTTAGTCATTATTATGAGCCATCTAATTATTTGAACAGCAAATATCTATTTTGAATATATTGCTTAAAGAACATTTTAGGTTAATGAATATTAAAAATGATGGAGAAGATAATGAAGCTTAAAGGCCTTTAGGTAATTTAGCATTGAAAATGTATCCATCTGAATTCATTTCAAAATAAAAGACACCAGGTGTATCTTTTAAAAAGTCATTTTTCAAATAGAATAGAACATAATTCTTCACCTGAAATTCCAATTTGTTTACTTTATTCAAAGCCATCCGTTAAATCTCCCCAACTTATTTAGTAATAATAAGATTATATGAAACATTGTTATCACATTTAATCGCCCCTACCCACTGTACACAGAAAGCTAACAGATTGGATTAGCACTAAAACTCTTGATTGCAGAAAAAGAGAAGCAAGCTAACATTTAATGTATACTTGTTGTTATCTCTTCAAAACGGTGAAATACTATTATTTTATACACAAAAATAAAACACCTGAGGTACAGTATGATTTTATGATTTGCCTAGTGTTACAGTGCTCTTAAACAACAACTCTAGCATCAGATCTAGAGTCTGCCTGGCTATAAGGCCTAACTCCTTGTGTATGTAACATATTATCTCATTCCTAAGGTACTTACTTACGTATGTACTTTCTTGACATCTTATTTAACTTTCTTGTACATGTTAGTCTCTCAAGTGGGCTGTAAGATCCTCAATGATATGGAGCCTAGGATTCCCAAAGAAAGAATTCTGACATATAGAATTTGAATTTTAATGTTGTGGGTTACTAGCAAGAAGGAAATCTCTATGAACCTCATTTTACTGATACATAAAATGGGATTATGATAGTACCCTGATAAATTTGTGAATAGTAGTGATTATGTGTGTTTGACTTCATATTTAACAGATGTTTACTACCAATATAGACCAATTCCTTTCTTATGTCTTATACATATTTTATTTTATTTTTATTTCTCATTGGGTCTATCACAGTACTGAAAATCTGTAAAGATAAACTAAACTTATTAAGCATGTATTATGTACTAGATACCTTTGTGAACATTATCTCTCGTTAAATTCTCATCACAATCTTGTGAGGCATTGACCTGCCCCAGGGTTTATCCCACTTCTCTTCTAGTTCTATGTGGATACTTGATCTTAGCTATGGTCTCATAGCTTTAAATACCCTCCTAGATACTCTCTGAATTCCAGACTCCACGTAATCAACTACCTACTTAAAATTGCCACTTGCATGTCTAATAGACATATCAAAAATAACACATCTTACACACAACTCTTCATTTCCTGACCTGTAACCTAATCCTTCCTTGCCTTTGCCAACCTCAGTAAAGTAAACTTCCATCCATCTACTTGTTCAGGCAAAAACCTAGAAGTCATCATGAATCCTTTCTTTTATTGATGATCCCACACATCCTATCCAATAGCAAGTCTTATTTGCCCACTGGCAAAATCTATACCTGAATGCAGCCATTTCTTTCCACTTTTGTTATCATCAAAATTGATCATCTCTGATTTGTATGAATGTAGTAGCTTCATAACAAGTCAATTTCTTCGAATTGCACACTCATTGCCCTGTGGCTCTACAAAGGGCCAGAGAATCTTTTAAATACATAAAGTACATGCTCTCACTCTGATGGCTTCCCACTGCAAGAAGAAAATTCCAGAATTCTTATCCTGCCCTACCGGTCCCTCCATGACATAGTTTCTGCCTAATTTTCTCCCTTAGCATAGTTTAGCCACACTGGTTTTTGAGGAGGGTCTTGAATAATCAGTTTGTTTCTGCCTTCAAAATTAGACACTTGGTACTATCTTTAACTTGAACGTTCTCCAGCAGTTCTCTCCATCTCTTTATAGAGCAAGGTTTCTTCTTACAGCACAGGTCTCAACTCCATATTATCTCTTTCGTTAGTCCTTTCTCCATCAAGTGTGTGGCTTACATGAGGCCATTCTAATAGCATCCTGTTTTATTTCATTCATAACACTTATTGCTATTTGGTTATTCTTTTTTTTTTTCAGTTACTGTTTTTTGACTGTAAAATAATATGCAGTTTATGAGGGCAAAGATTGTTTATGTCTTATTTCCTGCCACATTGCCAAGTACCTAGAACACTGACTGGTACCTACTGGTTCTCACTGAATATAGATTGAATGAATGAATGGGTGGATAAAGAGATGTTATATTCATTCATGAAATACATCCATCATGAGGAAAAAGGTTTTTTCTGTTTAAAAACTTTAAACAGAAAATTAGGAATAAACAGATATCGGTTGATAGGAACAGGGGCATACACACTGCGTGTGGCATTCCTTTATCAATGGTTGTCACATAAGCATAGTTGTATGAAGTACACCTTCAGGAATTCTTCAGAGCAGTTTGTTCAATTATCAAGACATTTTTGAGGACTAGTGTCTTAAACTTATATTGAAATATGTGGATCAGCTAGTTTTTTATGTATTGCTACTCAAGTAAGTATGAAATTAACTGAAATGAATACATTATTTCCTTTTATAAATTCAATATAAAATTCAAATCTATCATCAAATGGGGTTAAATTTTTTTTTAAAAGTTGTGCTGTGGTGCTAACTGAAGATGCAACAATCAAACATCATTGCAACAGCCATCATGATATCTCATTCTTCATAACGAATACTTGTCACATCAACTGAAATAGGTATAGCCAGAGTTGCTCCCTTGCTCAGCTTCAAGGGTTTCTTGTATCCGCTGCTCCTTGGGGGTATGTAATGAGACAGCTCTGGCAATTGTGGGAGAGTCTCTTCTTTGCGATAGTACATTTACATAAATTGTAATTATTTTTCCAACTGTGCTCTCCAAGATTCTTGCTCCACAATAACATTTATCAAATGTGGTTGTTGTTAACTGACATAATTGATTTTTATGTTCTATTTCATGTAGAGAGGGCACAGGAAAGAGAAATCTGTCATGATCCATCTAGAAACATAATGTTAAGATTCCAGGATTGAACTGAGGCAGATTTCTGAGCTTAAAGCCTTGCATTCCTCTGAAGAAAAGCCTTCAAATGACAGAATGAGAGAGCATGGAAACTGGGTTATTGTCTAAAAATGACTCATTCAGTCTGGTTATTCAGCACATACGACATAGCTTTAAAGAACTCCGAAAAAGTAACTATGCACTATGAAATAGATTCTGATCAAGCCAAGGAGAAGAAAGGAGAAAGATGACTATTCTCTGATATTAATTTTTTGAGCTGTGATTCCAGCTGGAATTAGGCTCTTTCCTCTCTAAACACCAATGACAATTAGTTTGTGCCTTTCTATACTACAATATATCTCATTTCATATTGTGGTATGGTCAGTCGTACATATCTTCCATCTCACATTAGCTTATAACCCACTCAAGAGAAGGATCTGGGCTTTATTTTTCTATTTCTCACGGATGCTAATAACAGACCATGGCATTTGGGTTTTAAAGTTTGTTAATAGCAGTAACTAAAATGGCTATCTTTTGAAGTGTCCGCGAGATAGTTGTTTAGTAATTTACAAAATTTATAAGTTGGCAGAAGAATTAAAGAGAGAAAGGAAAGAAGGAAGGCGAGAGTTAATGAAGTAAGGAAGGAGACAAAAGAGGAAGGAATAACTCTTAGTTGGAGTTGCTTTTTAGACAAGGAGGCTTTGATCGAAGGAGTTTAGGTGAGCAAAGTTTTCCTCCTCAGATATTTAAACCTTTAATTTAAGTCCACTGGAGGTAGGAACACCAAGTATCCAGACACTAAATAACAGCTTCCATCAACCAGGTAACAGCTTGCTCTTGATATTTAGCCAATTAAAGACCTATCTGGGAGGTGCTGCTTTTGCTAAAACGAGAGTCTTCTGCCACACATCCCAATCCCTGACCTGTGTGCCATTGTTCTCTTAAGAGAGCAGCAATTGATTCCAGGTGCGTCTTTGGGCAAAAGCATATTCCTGGCTTGTTTGTGATTTTGCGTGTTTTCTAAGAAGTCTTTTTGCTTTCCACATTCAAAGAAAGTGCATTTACCTATTAATAATGCGGTATGCTACGAATTCAAGTTTTCGGTAGCAAATCTTTGCTCTGTTCTTCAGTGTCTCTCAGGCTTACCTGTGTGACCTTGGACAGATCTTTCAGCCTGAATTTTCTTTTATTTATTTTTATTTATTTGATTTTTAAAATTAATTTATTTTCCAATTAGAGTCGACATACAATATATTAGTTTCAGGTGTATAGCATACTGATTAGACATTTATATACCTTACAAAGTGATCCACCCAATAAGTCTAGTACCCATCTTTTAAATGTGAATAGTAATTTTGTTCCTTATTGCTTTACTGTGATACTAGTGATGGGATAAGGGAAGTGAAATAAAATCCTGCAAAACTCAGAAATACAGCTGTAAGATCCTAGAAGGAAGTAGGGTCAGACTGGTAGGCTCCCTCAGGGACACTGAATATTAGTGACAAATGCTCAGTATTGTAGCATGTGCAAGCTAGTGTCTGTGCCTACCTTGTTAAAAAGGAATCTAAGAATAAAACATCTAGGATAGACTATAAGCAAACAAAGTACCCCCCCAAAAAAAATCAGAATATTTGCATCATGATTCCCCGCTCTCAAGAATAAAGGTAAAACAAGAATCCCATCATATCTTTCATGTGTGCTATAGGAAAGCACAAAAGAATTAGAAGAAACTCTGGTTAACTGATTTTTAAAAAAAGGGAAAGAAATTCCTATATTTGTTCTAAAATTGCTTTTATCTTCTTTTTTGTTTTTCCTACCGTAATTTTTATACAGTAATTATTGCCAAAAATAATTATCTGGCTTAGAACAGAGAAGCAAAAGGGGGGGAAAAAAGCTCCCCCAGTTGTATAATAGCTTTAATGACTTTAATGACAAGAATGTAGCCTTCCAACGTGTACACCACTCTAGTGTGTCTTCTATTGATTCATCACTTGTATCGTTCCTTGTTCAATCCAGACCCAAGGAAGTAGATATTTGAATATTATTTTTCTGTAAGTAATTAGGAATTTCAAAGAATTTGAAGCTGTTGTAATATATAAAGAATTTTCATCTGAAGGATTAGAAAGTCTGCCTCTTGTTTAATGCCTGGAAATGGTCTAAACCATCCAATTAACCTCAATATTTTGTCGTTCCTTTTATTAGATTTATAGTTGGACAGGTAGCAGAACCGCACCGTTACAATAAGAAGGAATACTTCCCAATGTTTGACTTCAAAATTTATATGAGAAGATACTTCAGTCTCATCTTTAATAATTTGTTTCATTTCACATTTTTTTTTATTGGGATGATTTTGATTTTAGGAAAGGTGAATTATAAAAATGGCAATCTATCACTTGGATTTAAAGAGATTTCTTAGAATAATTTTGTTTTTTCTGCAGGTGAGTTATAGCAAATTATAGCTCCCAAAGGTGATTTCTTCCAGTATATCAGTGCAAGTAGTTGCATGGTTTCAAAGGAAAAATAAACAAAACTTTTTTCAATTAAAAGAAATCTATGCAACTAAAATTCAGGAATTTTATCGGAACTTTTGTAATCAATAGAACAAAAAAACGAAATAATAGTGAGGATACTCAGAAAGGATTTTTTAAAAGATCAATTAAACATGTTTGTAACGGTAAACTCAAACAAAGAACCTGTTAAACTCAATTCAACCATCCTAAACGTATTTTCAGAGGGACAATAAATCCATATATTCTTCTCTCTTACACTAATGTACTATATTCTGGGACTTCATAACTTCTATTCTCCCAGGTGCAGGTTAAATGATCTATTTCCTGTGCTTTCAGGAATCAAAATTCTGCTTAGGCCAAGAGCTAAAAGCCTGATATGTTGGTTTTTATTATCTTGTGCATTCCAATTTATCTTTTTAAAGGAAAATGACGGGTCTTGTTTGGTCTCAGGATACATCAAAACTAACGACTTCCCACCTCAGGGCTGGGTGAGAGCCATCTCAGAAAGCAAGTGGTATGACAGAAGAAAAGGTGACACATTTGGCATGAATTTTTAAGCATTCTCTGGTTTAGAAGCATGCTAATAGGATAAAAATATTGAAAAAACACTGCAGTTAAGTTCAGAAAGAAGGAGATGAAAAGATATTATTAAAATCAACACTTTAAATAATGGAAAATAGAATAATAATTGCGGGTGTTGCATTGTATCAAAATGGTAAATATATACTACAATTTATTTTTCTCTTCTGAGAAATAGAGTAGTATAATAATAAAATCTGGTGTTAATGAATTTAACTCTTGTTGATTTGTTATTATATATTTATTCATTCATTCAGCAATTGTCTATTGAGTATTTACTATAAGAATAGTAACAGCTCATATTTATTGTGTGCTCACTATATTCCAGTCATTGTTCTAAGCATATTATTTTAAGAATTGGCTCGTTCTATCCTCTTAATAATCTGTGAAATCAGTATGATTTTTGACATCATTTTTTTCAGATGAGGAAACAGAAGAAGAAAATGATTAGTTTTAAATCACATATGCAGTTAATGAGGAAGTCTAAATTCTAATCTAAGCAGTCTGGCTCCAAAGACCGCCATGTGTTTGGTTATAGGAATAGTGATGCACGCTGACTCTGGTTTCAAAGAGCCTAAGCTCTAGAAAGAGGGAATCAGGGTTTGCATATGTGTAATACTCAGTAGAAAGTCTCAAGGGAGACTTGGAGACAGCGAGGCGATGTCAAAGACAACGCTGCCTTTAAGCAGCTCACATTCTCCCCAAGATGGGGAAGGAAATGTCACCAAATGCAGAAATATAAACAATTATGTCATAGAAAGTTTTGGATGTTATGTTAGCATTACGTAGCAATCACAGTGGAGGTCCGGGGAAAAATGTCACACATCTCTGTAACAAACAGCAGCTATGGAGAAGAGTTTCCTGAATCTTGAAAGAAAAATACATGATTCCCAGGTGATTGAGAGAGTTAGGGCACATTGGACAAAGGAAAAACTCAAAAGAAGTGAGCATGAAGAAGAATAAGCAAGTCTGATGGAACATGAGATGGCCAGGCCTGTCTCAGAATAGCAGGGACTTCAGTTCACTGGAGCACGGAAGGTGGGGTACATCTATTTCAGTGTAGAATCTCAACTTGTGGAAAAGAAGATCACTGAAGGAAAGAAATAGATGAAATACTATTTATTTCTATGAAAATCCTCAATCATAAACTCTTTCATAAAAGGGAGACCTCCTTTCTCCTTTTATAAAAGAGTTTATGATTGAGGATTTTCATAAAAGTAAACAGCATTTCATGCTAAAACTTGAGTCCTTAGTAATAGATACTACTATGAAGTCACTCCCTCTAATCCATGATTCATTCATTCATTCATCCATCCATCCATTCAATTCATTCAGTTATTTATTCTTTCCAAACTACTAAGGAATGCCCGTTATGCTCAAGGCAGTGTGGTAGAAACATTAAGAGATACAAAGGTGAATGAAGAATAGGATCTGTCCTGTGGACACCTAAAGACTTGTAGTAGACACAGCTATGGCATACTGGCCAGTCAGTATTCATTCTGATTGGGTGGTGCCCAGGCAGAACTGATTTTTAGACACTTTGAATGTTAGTCCTACTTGTCGGTAAGCTGGTTTATACAGTGGTATGCTGAAGCCTGTCCACACAATGACATATGGCTATTTGAACATTTTTAAGAATTGAGGCCGGCCCGGTGGCTCAGGCGGTTAGAGCTCCATGCTCCTAACTCCGAAGGCTGCCGGTTCGATTCCCACATGGGCCAGTGGGCTCTCAACCACAGGGTTGCCAGTTCGATTCCTCCACTCCCTCAAGGGATTGTGGGCTCCACCCCCTGCAACTAAGATTGAACACGGCACCTTGAGCTGAGCTGTCGCTGAGCTCCCGGATGGCTCAGTTGGTTGGAGTGCGTCCTCTCAACCACAAGGTTGTCGGTTCAACTCCTCCAAGGGATGGTGGGCTGTGCCCCCTGCAACTAGTAACGGCAACTGGACCTGGAGCTGAGCTGCACCCGACACAACTAAGACTGAAAGGACAACAACTTGACTTGGAAAAAAGTCCTGGAAGTACCCACTGTTCCCCAATAAAGTCCTGTTCCCCTTCCCCAATAAAATCTTTAAAAAAAAATTAAAAAAAAAAAAGAATTGAGTCAGTTATTAAACACAGCCCTATTGAAAATTAAATAATACAAACTTACTATTAAACTTACAATTAAAAGTTAAAAAGAAAGAAAATACTCAAAACTCACTACTCTTAAAATATATTTTACTGTTATCTATGCTTTTGAAGTTATTGTTGATTGTATTGTGGAAATACTACATAGTCATGTATCTATCTTCCCAACATCACATTCAGTCATCAGTTCAATATCTAAAAATAACTATATTAGGAAAAAATTTAGGTCATGGAAATCATCAAATCCATTAAGTCAGGATATTTTGCCCCTGGGGATCTAGGTAAACACTTATCAGCACACCATTGCTCATTCATAAAATAGTAATACAGAGTGTAACACCGTGTCTTCAGTTGGAGTTTGTCAGTACCCCAAACCCTCCTCAGAAATTAGAAGTTCAAATTCTCCATCCATCTACTAGTAACATCAAAAAGTCTAGAATAACCTCTACCCTACCCTGAGTTTTCAGGCACACAACCGTTTTCAGCCTGGGCTGAACATTGGAACCACCTAAAGAGCTTAAAAAATGTGTCCAATGCCTGAGTCTATCTCTGACCATTTGAAATCACAAGTGATACATGTGTTGCTGGAATGAGTCACCTTTTGTTGCTAGGAGAGAATGTATTTCACCTCCCATAAAGTAAGCGTGGGGGAAAAGCATGTGGCTGTTAGAAAGGGAATCAACCAGAGGTCATGCTTAAAAAACAGTGGTAAAACCAGTTTCCTGCTGACTGCCCCATTGCTCTCTTTTTCCTCATCCAGGAATGATGCCCTTCACAACAGCTGTTTGTTCAGTTATTGCCCCCTGATGGCTCCCTACTCTGCAGACTAAATAAGGCCAAATAGGTCAGAATTCATTTTGGTGCCTGTTTCCTCAAAGACTTATCATTTTTCTGTTCTTCTTTCCAAGGGATCTATTTTAAACTTTTGAAACATAAAGTAATCTAGCTTTATCCCATTCATCCAGACAATGGGTCCCCCTCCTGGCTCTCCCTTTTCTAAGGAAAGCTACTGTTAGTCATTCTAAGGTACTTCCATATTCTTCTTTCTAAGGGGAAAATGCGATTAGTAAATCCCAGGAAGCTTTATGACTGTTTTCCTTCTTTGAAAAAAAAAACAACAACAAACTAATCTGTACAAGGGGAGTTATTTTACAAGGTAGAAACTATAAAAGAAATTTATGTGTCTGTCTCTGTCTCTCTGCACCTTCAAATCACCATTCACCCTGCCACACTAATTTCTTTCTTATACGTATGTGTTATATGTCACCACTTAAAAAATTCTCTCTCCTGAGGTAGGCAAACTTTAAGGTGACCTTTGTGATTCCTACCTCCTTGTGTGTACAGTTTTGTATAATCCCAACCCTTTGAGTGTCAGTGGGACCTGTGACTTAACGTTCAACAAATAGAATATGGCAAAAGTGATGGAATGTTGAAATCATCATTACATTACATATCAATATATAAAATTTTATCTTGCTAGCTTACTTACTCTAGTCTCTCTTTTTCTCTCTCTGCATTCTGATGCGGCAAAGGACTGAACGCTGCCCACAACCACACAAGCGGGGAAACATTGCTGCCCTAAGTCAAGTGCCCCAGTGAAAACTCAACCCTGACTGGCACATTGATTGCAGTCTTTTGAGACTCTAAGCAGAAGATCCAGCAAAAGATGCCTAGATGTGGGATAATATGTAAGTGTTACTTTAACCTACTAAGTTTGTAGTAATTTGTTATTCAGCATAGAAAACTAACAGTCACCTTTAAAATCATTTCCAACTCTTCAGTGTGACATCCAACGTTCTAAATGGTTGACCCAAACATCTCCTTCTAGCTTTCTCTCCTGCCATTCAACTGATTCAAGGACCTACAAAAAGTCCCATGTACATTTACACTTTATTTGCCTTGCTCATGTTCTCCCTTCTTAGAATGACCTTCCCCCACCCCCCCACCCTTTTTTTTTTTTTTACATAGAGAGCAACCATTTATACTTGAAAGCCACCTCTATGCAATCTGTAAAAGTACCTACCATCCAGTATCCCCTCAAGGTCAATTTTATTGACACTTTTTTTTTTCTTTTTGATTCTCATAACATATCCTCCATACCTCTCGAAGAGTGTTTATACCTGTGTCAGGGTCAATTTTTTTTTCTTGTGATGTTGTGAGTTACCTGAGAATGAGCCTATGTATTATTTATCTTTACATCACTGGAAGTTGGAATCGTTTTTTGATGTATATCTGGCATGTAGTAAATGTGTGCTAAATTGTAGCAAATAAAATTGATATTTACACAGGTAGGGAATTTCAGTATTTGGCACATCACAGGCACAATTAGTTTTTAATTGCTGTGTGTAATTATTTATATTTTTTAACAACATTGTCTAAGCTGGAAAAGAATCATTGGGGACAATAGGCTATTTTAATGAGATAGGAACAATTCAGGCTAGAAAAATTACCTAATGGATTTCGCTGATAACGTTAAGGGCTGGCAATTGTACTTCATAATTATGTGGTGCGTAGAGAAAAGTTGAATAAACACATACAATCACAACATTAAGATGCAAAAGAAAATGAGCCATCTAATAATGTGATAGAGAAATGTGTCTAATTATGTTTTTTAAAAGAAGGTAATATATAGAGAATCAAACCAAAGAAATGAAAAGCTCATTTCCAATTAGTAATACAACTCAGCATTCTTCAATAGACTATCTACCAAAGTAGTCTAAGGGTAGGTAACCCTTAGAATATCTTGGCATATAATAGTGTACTACAAATTAATTGTGGGAAGTGAAAGTAGAATCTAGAGAGGAGGATGCAATTTTCAAAAATATATATGCTCTTTTTTATTTTTTAATTACAATTGACATATATGCTAGGGAAGTTTTCTGTCATTATTTCTTCAAATAGGTTTGCAATTTCTTGCTCTAGTCTCCTCTGGTACCCCTACGATGTCAATGTTGATACAATTGATGTTGTTCCACAGGCCCCTTAAACTGTCCTCACTTTTAAAATTCTGTTTTCTTTTTGCTGTTCTGACTGGGTGTTTTCTGCTACCTTATCTTCTAAATCACTGATTTGATCTGCTTCATTTCATCTACTGTTGATTCCCTCTAATATATTCTTCATTTTAGTTATTGTGTTCATTTCTGACTGGTTCAGCTATATCTCTGCTGGTTATCATAGCAAGCAATTGTGGGGACTTCTTTTCTCAGCACTGGAACCCTGGGCTGGGGAGCCTGGTATAGCACTGAGACCCCTTGCTCCTCCAGGGGGACATCTGCAGCCAAGATATCCCGCTTGAATTTTGACTGCCACACGTGGATAGGAGACCAGCCCATTCTGTATCTCCGCCTCTCCTACCAGTCTCAACATGACTTCTTCTGTATGTCCTTAGTTGTAAAAGTTTTGTTCAGCAAGACTAAGGTGATTGTCAACGATGGTGGTTCTGTAGTTAAGATTTAATTTCGATGTGGTCATGAGAGAAGGAAAACACAGCATTTTCCTACTCTGCCATCTTGGCTGAAAATTGAAGATATAATTCTAACAGTATATTAAGATGCTAGAGATAATATGCAAAATCATATAAAGACTGAAGGCTAATATATTTGAGCCATGGGTGTTGATTTCTCCAAGGTGTAAGAAGCTTTACATTGAAAGTGAAAGAAAAGAATGCCAGAAGCAATATACTGTTTTAGTATCTGGGGAAATCTTAACTCAAAGCTTTGTAAGTCATTCATAGCAAAGAAGATAAAGTATGGCAAGAACCTCCCAGAGTATTGGTAGTCTTCATTCTCTTAATTTTCAGTCATATATTTCCCCAGAATTTCTGTTGGAAGTCCAGTAGTTCCAATCAACATAAGCTTTGCTAAAGTGGGAAACTCTAAAAGGCTTCCTACTTTTCTCAGATAGGATTTCTGCTTTAATTCTGGAATTTCTACCTATTCTGAAGCCTCAGCCTAAAAAGGCACTTCTGAGTCCCATAACTTGCTAAATGTGTCATCGTGGACAAGTTTTAAAAGTCTCTAAATTTCAGCATTCTACATGAAAAAATAATAACTTTCTAGACTGTAAATATTAATGGATACCTGATATCTTAACTTGAATATCAAATAAGCCTAGCACAATCTGGTATGTGGAAGATGCTTCAGCTATATCTGTTCATTCTCCTTTCCTTGGATGTTAAATAACGGAGGTAACTGCACTGAGATTGGGGTTTACTACTAAAACTCAAGGTTTATAAAGGTCTTTGCCTCAAACGTTCAGGGTGACCCTGCTCCCACACATGCATCATAAAACTGAACTGTCTTTTCTTTCATTTCTGCTTACACTTTTGGTACTGATGGATCACGTCCTGGAAAAATGCTCTTATTTTGTTAAAATTTGTTTCTGAGTAATTTCAGGGTGCTAGTAAACTTTTATACTGAGTTGCAATATCGACAATTTTGTAACTGGCACCTAAGTTAAAACAAGAAATTCTCTAGGTTCTATTTTTCTTTCTTTCTAGGTATGAATCTCTCTACTGAAATTGTGATGTTTTTTAGAGAGCAGAATGGATCAGGAACAACAAAAATCTTTTAATGCTGCACAATTTGATTATAAGAATATGATTTGTATTTGAACTAATGACTCAGAAGTGACAACTTTTTGTGTTCCAAGAACTCTTTGTTTATCATCAAACACAAAGTAAAATAACACTAAATGTGTAGATTCGTCCTCATTTTTTTAACCCATCGATGAACAGAAGTTACTGAAGATAACTATAGTTTAATTCTATTTCTTATTTTTAAAAATACCAAAACAAGTTGAGTTATTTATTTTTATTTTTTTAATTAAAAATAATTATTTTAAATAATTACTTTTGGAATAGAAAAATGTTTGTGCCAGGTTCAGCTCTTTCTTATCCTCATTCGAGACAGCCAAATTATAACATAACTAATTCACTTAGCTGTCACTGAATTGCTTTACTTAAAGTATAGAATTTTTAAAACTTATAAAATTCAACTAGTTTACCTGTGCCATTATGTTTAATCAGCTTTGGCTTTATTAATGATTTTAATAGTATTTTAAATGAATTCTAAATTAAAAATTAATGACAAATTAATGAGAATTAATTATTCTCAACAGACGTTTCTGACACATTCTAGGGGTGGAAAAGAAAAGCATGAGATTTATCTCACTTGACTTGGCAGCATGAAAAATATAGAAAGAACTCTCAATTTAGATTAAAACCATGGTTATCTTACCCTCCACCATTATCGTCTGTGTGATTTTCATCAAGCCACATACATTTTGTAAAAACTGGCTTGTTAATTTTAGCCCTGTCTGCCTCACATGATTTTTGATATATAGAAACACACTTAAAATTACAATGTGTATAAACTTTAAATGATTTTTTGAGATTGTTTCCTGTTATTGACTCAAATTACGTTTGTTTTGACATATTTTAACAATCAAATGTTTGTTTCACAAATGTAAATTCAACCAGATATCTGCACAGCACAACGGACACATAACCTTATTTGGTAGATTTATGTGACTTATCTATATAAATGTACACTTCATAAATGCTGTTTTTAGCATTCATTCAAAAAGAGTTTATATGCAAAGACTATGAAATATTATGACACATAACCAACAGTTCATATCTGTTGCTTTATTTTCCTTTCCTATTATTTATTTAACATTTATCTTTATTATTTATAAATTCAATATCACTAGTAGATATATAAATCTTCTAAAAATTAATGAAATGGTGTTAGGGAAGCACTATATCCTTCAAATATAATACAGTGCTAGTACTATTACACTAACGATAAAGACACATTGAAATAATTTCACAGTGTACAGAGTACTTGAGTTTGGTCTTTATAATCACTCTAAGTAAAGTAGAGACACAGAAATTATATCAATTACCTAGGGTATATCGATTGATTAATTGATAGATATAGATTGATAACTATGTTTTTAGTCTATCTTTGGATTAGTAAAATCTCATATATTCATTTATTCTTCTACTGTAGTTAGTAAATTTTAATTTGAGCTATTAATTTGATCAAAAATCAGCCAATGTTTTGTAGTACTAACTACCAATGAACAATATTCACTGAAAGGATGAGTTATTAATAAACAATCTATAGTATCCCACCTTCTCAACTCACATGTAGTACTTTGAAAATCACTGAGTTTCTCAGTAAAAATGTATTGAGAACCTAGGAATTTGCTAGTTACTTGAGAGGACATAAAGAAAATTTATCTTGAAACAACATAATTTAGCTGATTAAAAACAAGAACTATATTGAAACTGCTCAACTCAAGGTGGCATGAGCTAAATACCAAAATAAATGGTTCAGGCAAAAATATCATAGGATGGTATAGATAGAAGCCTACATTTTTCTGCCTGTCAGGAACTTGCAAAAAGATATTCTTGTATATTCATCTAACTATGTATATGACTAGATTTTTTAACAGATTACATCATGCATAAAGTGTATAAAAATTCCAGAAAGTCATCTGTAATTCATTTGTTTTTTGAATCTCTGTATATAAGTGTACCATTATTCTATCAATGGAAACTATGACTTTAGGTGTCTAGTTGGGTAGAATGAAAGGTTTTGGAAAGTTTAATGAAGTGGACAGACTTTATATTGTACAGGATTTAGGTGAATTGGAAACAGTGGGTGAGACATTCTGAATACAAATTCAACTTTTATAAAATTATGTAAATAGTGAGGGCATGTACTAACTTCCCCAATGTTGGTATCTTATAAGATGGACCCCAGAGAAAGAGAGATGGACTCGTACATTAAAAGATCTTTTGTGAATTAAAAACACCCTATGGAAACTTTACAAGTAAGTATGTAAGACAATCAACATTGTAAAATATTGAGGGATTAGATCAGTGCTAGAAACCACTCTTAAACCATGCGGAGTAGCTATGACCACAACATATAGATTGATGGCCTTGACCAAGCCAGAGAACAGATTGTTCCCCTAGGCATAAATGATGTGTTAGCAGAATAATGATGGAGGCCAAAATATTGAATTGTCACAAGAGGATTTCTTTCTAGCTCTTGATTGCATCATGGAAGGAGCTGATGCTTCCCTCATATTGTAAATTGTAAGGCTCTGACAGTCAAGCCTGTCAAGTCACTTTATGCTGCCCAGAATGCAATAGAAAGTAGGAAACCATACATCTACTTCTATTTCCTTGAGTTTTATGCCAGTAAACACTGTTCTAGTACTGCTATTGGTGTTTCCTACTCATTCACATTTGTTCGTTTAACTGATAAGAATGTATACTTCAGGAATTCATGGAAAATCCATTTTGGAGGACAGATTTCCCGTTTGGAGAGAGAGGAAAAAAGTGATGCAGTATGTCATTTTTTTTTTTTTTTTTTTGTAATAAATTTGGGCTACAGATTCATGTAAGGATCGGTTTGTTATGTACCTTCATGGTTGGACTTCTCATAGCACTTTTTTCAATACCAAACTTCAACACAGCAAATTTTCCTTTCAGTTCTTAGAGTGGGATGAGGGGTACTTATGATGTGATTCCAGTTTTATAAAAGGTATCATTTTGAAGTTACTAAGTACCAATGTGTTCCCTAGCCTTTTTCTTCTCTCTCTTACAACTTTGGATCTATAAAAACTAAAACTCCAGGTCACTAAGTGACTAATACGTGTATACCAGTATATAGTATATATATGTATAGTATATAGTATATGTATATATATCTATATATTTATATACATACATATATATGTATGTATATAAATCACATACATATATACATGTATGTATATAAATCACTATGACTATATTCTAGTCTGCAGCTTTGCCCTTCATTGAGTTTTTAATTTAAATAATTATGTTTTACATTTAAAAATTTCATTTAGTTGTTTACAAATCCGTCTATAAAATTTTATTGTTGCTTGTTTCTGACCATAGTTTCTAGTTTGTGTTTTATTTCCCTAAATAGTACTAAGCATAGGTTTTAAAAACACTTGTCTGTAATTTCTGTAGGTCTGATTCTGTTGCCATGGTGGAAGAATGGCTAGTTCTCACTCATGGTGAGTAGTACTTTTCATTTATTGGTTTGTTTTTATTTTTGTTTTTTGGTGCCAAAAAGTTTGACTAGTAACTACTCAGTTTTATTAGAAAATTAACTCGTGGAAATTCTGTGTGGCTTAGGATAATAGTGGGTTTCTCTGGAGATAATCTGTTTTTCTTTTGTCTGTTATTTTGGGTGCATCCAGCCAGGGGCCATATTAAACTATATAAATATTTTGAGGGTTTTGGGAATTCACAGATGTTATGAATTTGGGTTGCAAACCTATTTGAGTCATGGCTCTCAGAGGTAAGTCTTTTCCACCATTGCTCTCCTTAATGACAAAGCATATATACTATATCTCTTAATTTCTTACTTATAAGTAAAAATGACATAAACCGGTTGGAGATAAACACAAATGATTCATGGTAACTATTCAACTCAACTGATATTGAGATCAGTCATTAAGATTTACAGAGTTTATGGAATGTGTTGCCTAATCCAGCAAATCAGATGCATTGAGGTAAAATAATTTTTCCTGTATTTTGGTTTGGATGGACTCCAGGACAATTGAGGTAAAATTATAAGATGAATAGAAATCATGTAACACTTTAATTGTCAAATTAGTAATTATGGATGATATTGAGTTGGTTATGGAAAATCATTCAATTTTGTGTAGTTTTGTTTTTAGTATGGGGGTAAAAAAGAGATTTTCCTAGGATTATTCTACCAACAATGGATAGAAATGTTTTAATTACTTATGGGAATCTGGAGAAAAAGAGATCAGCAGAGTTCTATTAGGGTAAGTCAGGTGAGAAAGTAAAAGTTTGAACTAAGATGCTGCTTCTGAGAATGAATAGGAGGGGCCAATAAGAGAATGATTGTAGAATTTGAATGAAAAGGCCTTAGCATATTATAGTATCAAGAGAGAAAGGTCAGAGATAATTAACGTCTATAACCAGTAATAAACCGTTGATATAATCATGAAGTGTCACTCACATCATCAAAACCTTTATATTATCAACTTATCAAGGTTAACAGCAACTAGACAACTAAGTTATAACAAATTAACTGTTGTTTTAAAGCAATTGATTATTTCTAAATGTCTGGGAGTAGAAAATAATCAAGACAGGATCTATTTTCTGTTTTCCAATGTGTGTGTGTGTGTGCGTGTGTGTGTATTCATAGTATTTCAGCATGAAGATAAATAAACTAAGGATTTTAATTTGATGTTTGTTACTTTTTTCCTTAACCAGTAATTTGTAAACACTAAAGGTATACAAACATTATGAAATATAGACTAGGGTCCTGTATGTTGAAAAGTCTACTCAAAATAAATAAATTTCCTCTATTGCATTTGTAAAATTTTGAATTATTATTATGATAACTTCTACTTCCTCTCTACTTGATAACATCTGGACATATTTAGGATTAAAACTTCCTACCAGCTAAAAAGTGAAGGAAAGATAATCTTTAAAAAACACCAAAAACCAGAATTTCTCTCTACTTAGTAAAACAGCTGTTGCTTCTGACTGTTTCAGTGTATGGTTGAATAAAAATTAAATATATGATACCCTGATGACAATTTTTCAATTACATAAAATGAATAAACCATGATGACAAAATGAATTACCAACACTTCCCACACCCGTACAGGGACAAAATAAATTATTTATATTATTTTATTGTCTTCCATCTTTAAGACAGAGCCCACAATGAGCAATATAAGAGGCTGAACGTTTTTATATACCAACTCTTAATTACATGACAATCACAACCTAGTCATAAATGACAATGCAAACTTATCCTAATATGACTGCAAGTAACTGATGGACTGTGTACATATTGTGCCTTTGTTTTTCTCTTTTGTATTTACCTACCATATGGATTGTGACAACCCAGGAAAAGTGAAATGACTATTTTTACTAACCTTAAAGACAGGAATACTTAATGAATGTGACTCACATATTTAATATTTGCATGTTGTGTGCAATTATTAGATTTATTTTGGTTTTATAACTATAAGTACTCTTCTTTTTTCTGCAACTTTCTAACTATGGCGTACTCTGTTTATTCTTAAAATGGATTATTCTATTTTACTTCAGTAAATTCAGGCTAGCAGTTGTGTGCTCTAACATTTTAATAAAATTGTTACTGTCCAGTTTGTAATTTCAATTTCAGAATTTTCTATTCTACTCGATATTTTCTTCATTTTGTTGCTGTGTCATATCTTAACAGTGCTTCTGCTTTCTTGATGGCTTATCTAGGGAAAGGAAAAGTTGTGAAGCTAGTTATTGTTTGGGTTCTAATCCCCAACCCTTGCTCTTGATCACCATTGATATAAACATCTTATTCACACCTGATACTGGGTCATTGGAGTAGGAAACTTGTCCACTGTCTTTTTTCCATTTGATACCCATAACAGTTGTTGGGTGATTTTGGCATATCTGGCATATGTGGGCAGCAACTGGTTTCACTTCACCAGTCCACAAGGATCCACAGGAGACAGACTTATTTCCCAGCATCCCATGTTAATGCCCCTCCCCACCCCATGCCTCATTACCTTTCTAGGTGCAGTACTCAGACTTGGCTAAGTAAACATCAAGGCAAACCAAAGGTTCATTCCTTAATTAAATACATGCTCCCTCTTGCAGAGCCCCAAGATCCAGCTGGGTGTTCCTGTACACACCTATTGCAGAGCTGGGAAGGAATGACTCCACAATTTTCCTTCTAGGCAAAATATACCATATGACCTTTTCATAGTTAACAAAGGGCAATTTGTCATGTATCAAACTTTTCAAAAAAAAAAAAAAAAATCCCTGGATGAGCAGTGAGGACAAGTTCTACAACTTTTATTCAAAATTACCCAAATGGTCAGGGGAAATACACTGAGTATCTTTCATCCTATTTTATTGGAGAGTGAAAAACCAGGTAAACAATATACCAGGGATGCCAAAAAAATATATACAAGTGGACACTTTGGTGAACATTGCTCAATCAGTAGTTCGCTGTAATCAGAAGTGTCTGGAGGCTGATGATAACCACATTTGTCACCTCTTGTAATTGCAGGGGTCAAAAGTGACTTTTACTAATCTTTTGTTATTGGTATGTATTGAATATTACAATTTTAATAGTTTTTTTCCTTTCTTAAAATGTTTACATATATATATTTTTTGTCACCCTCTGTAACATAAATCACCAAGAAAGCTAACCTGTCTTATTGAGCATTCTCTGACACTGTTTTCCCTTCAAATAGATTGAAAACAATTCAATTTTTCAAACTGATCCAATGCTATCATTGTTAATGATCTTCTTTTTTGAAATATGCAATAGTTTGAATGGTAGAGAGTGTGTAGGAAGAAAAACATTTGGGTGATTTTATTTGACATGTAGTGCCACACTTATAGAAGCAGTGTCCATCCAGTTATTTTCTGTAAGCATGCAATCTACAATTACATTAAAATTGTTTTCTACTCCCTTAATATATCATTATTACATTTTTGTGGTACAAATCATTATTATGATTTTCACAAATCTGCACTTTACATTAGTTAAAATATATAGCTGTCAGTTGCCCAGTTACCTTACTAAACAGATTTCAAAGTTCACTCTGTATACCTGCCAAGTTATTTTTGAAATTTGGATTATTAGTTCATATTTGAATTTATGCTACCCTTTAATCTGAACTTTGACATAAGTAGTTCTAATTTGGAGATATGTAGTTTGTTAATTCCCTTTTTTTTTTTTTTTTTGCTTATTTGATATCCCAAATAGATATTGCTTCCTACAAATTGCTGACCTTACTATTGGAAAGAAATGTTTTCAGTTTTATATCTCACATATGAATGGTGTTGTATGGTTCTTGACCTTTTCTGTCTGACTTATTTCTTTTAGCATATGATTTCAACATCCACCCATGTTGTCGCAAATGGCAGTATATCATCTTTTCTTATGACTGAGTAATAAAACTGAAAGCAACAAATGAACAAGACAAACAAATAAATCTCATAGATACAGACTAGTTTAGTAGTTACCAGAGGATAAGGGGGGAGGGATGTAGTAGAAGAGGGAAAAGGGTGTCGACTATATGATGATAGAAGGAGAACTGACCCTGGGTGGTGAGCACACAATGCAATATATAGACGATGTATTATAGAAATGTTCTCTTGAAAGCTATATAATTTTGCTAACTTACCGTATTTCTCCGAAAATAAGACCAGGTCTTACACTAAGGTTTGCTCCAAGAGACGCCTTAGGGCTTATGTTCAGGGGATGTCATCCTGAAAAATCATGCTAGGGCTTATTTTCCGATTAGGTCTTATTTTCAGGGAAACACAGTATGTCACGGCATTAAACTTAATAAAAATTAAAACAAAACAAAACAAAACAACAATGTTGGACTTTAAAACAAAACAAAACAAAAGAAATGCAAAAGACTCCCGGTCACCTTGGAAACTTTTTAAAAAATTGCTCGATAATTTTCCATGAGCAATTTAAAATACCCATGGTTCACATTGCTAAGTACATGAACTTTGTGTCACTTTTGAGCTTCTGTAATCATTTTGTCAAATTTGTCATATGCATATATACCATGGTAGAGATATAGATGTAATTTATGATGTTAACCAAATCGGTGATCAAAGACATTTTTTTCAATAATGTAGTAATTCTAGAAAAAAGCAGCTGTTTAACCCTGACATTCTAGGTAATTCATTATTTGAGTGAATTTAAAATAAGATTTGTCAGTAAAAAAATATATTGTCAATCTATATAAAACAAATGGGCAGGAGTGGAATTAGCTATTTATGTACCTCCCTGAAAGGCATCTTCTCATCTCTGCCATAGTCCTGAAGCCCCTGATTTTAACGTTTTATCATTTCAATCCTAGCATCAACCATCTTCCACATGCCATTCCTAATACTACCTATATCATGTAACAAAATGAGAAACATGGAGTGTGTTGGTGGTTGGTAGTCATAGAAACTCCTAGTTCAGGTCTTTCCAAAACTGTTTTTAAATCAGTCATATGTACAGTATCTGAAAAATCATCCAAAATTGGAAAATAGGGCAAAAAGTGGGTTGACATATACTTTTAATGTTACACTAAGGCAAAGACCACTGAACATTATTTAGGGGAATGTACTTAGATTGGTTCACCATTTACTATTGATTAAATGCTCAGACATATTGAAATTACAGATTAGCTTGCAATTTTTTGCCCAGTAGAGATATAAATAATTTCTGTCTTGTGCAATACATAGCCCAACGATTGTGTTAGCCTTTGTGAATATTAACCGTTTTTGTAAACCCTATTATCCTCTAAATACCCTAGCTTCTCAGCTGTTCTTTGAATCAGTTACAGTGTCATTTCACTGAAACTCTCGTTAATGAATGAGTTAAATACAATTTTAACATGCTTCTTTTTCTATTTTTGCCTGAGAGTCATTAGGTTAAGCTCTTTGAAAGTTACAATTTAAGAACAGCTTTTGAAATAATGTGGATATCTGTACCACATTAATGGCTGCCACATTTGGATCCATAACTGGAGTATCCATAGGATAACAATATGTGAGTCCAGGATAACATGAAGGAAAACTCTACAAAATTACGATGTCTATGAAGGTTTTGCTCTGTGTCCTTTTACTAGTACCTAGTTAATGCCTCAGCCTTGTTAAAGTTTCATCCATTGTGCCTTTCCTAATCTTCAAGACCCATCCATGTATTGCTTCCTCTGAGTCTTTTAGTCTCAGCAATCTGCAACACGGAAAGAATTTGTTTCCTTTCTCTTGTAGTCTGATGGTATTTTCACACTTCTATTTATATTGTAAATTCAGTTCCTGTGTCACTCTCATTAACCTATTGTTTATTTGCGCAGAGATCCTATCAGTCATTTCTGTTGATCTGGCTCCTAACTAACTGGCAAATAGAGAATACAAACACAATGGAAGTATGCTGACTCCTCCTAACTCAACAATGAATGAATAATGAAAGAATACATTAACAATGGAAAGGGCCAAGTCATATTAGCATTGAGGCAAATAAGTCAACCTGATAAAAAGAGAATAGAGGGTTGTGTTGGAAGGGGATGAGATGGAAAAAATAAGACAATGATGGGCAAATCAGGAATGACCTTGCATACGGGATTATTAAAATCTTTCAATTAAAAAAATTTATTTCAGTATCTTTATGTTAGGTTACAAATGCATTGCCTTTGTGAATGTATAAGAAACCTTTATATAAATTGTTTAATTGTCTAAAACTTCACCCAAGTCAACATACACTGTATACAATTTGCTATAAAACATTGTTTACAGATCTTAAAACATGTGCAATTAAATAACAAATATGTACCTTAGTATCTGGAAATATTTAATAAGAAAATAATTTTTAGTTATGCTACAGTTTAGAGTGTATGAAGAATTACATTTCCCAATTTAACTTCTAATATGAAATAAAGCATCCTTTTTTTTTTATTCCTCTCGTGAGGGAATATTTCAGATTCACTGAAGAACTGCAAGATAAAAGACAGACTTTTTTGTAGAATTTTTTCAAAGAAAAATTTATTTTTGAAATATGAGGGTTTTTTTTTTTACAGTTCATGTGAATTGCATCCTCTTTCTGTGTCAGAGTCCCGACCTGTTCCTGTGCTGTGCCTTACTTTTTTTTCCCCCCCAGCTTTTTCTGCTTTTCTTTTATCTCTCTCCTTGTTAAATTGTATTTTCTGTCAGAATTAGACCTGAAGGTTTTAACTTTTTTTAGTTTTTCTTAAATCAAGTGTGGTCGCAATCAGGTAACTGTTTGGAGGAGGTAAGAAATAGAAAGAAAGGAGTAAAGGGAAGGCCATGCTGAGAAGAAAGACCAAGGCAGGAACAGAGAGAGGGTGCAGTTCTGCTAGCAATTAACACAGGGTGTCCTTTTTGCTTCAGGATCTGGATAAATATTTGGTTGAGTAAAGGTAATGACTCATAAGCTACCTCTGAAGTCCTTTTCATCTATTCTTTTTGCATGAAAATGTCTGAGTTAATGGGATAACTACATTCGGAGATGTTATCTCTGCTTTAGAAGTAATACTGACCTCGCCCAAAACTTTCAGAATTTGGAAAATTCTACAGTGAGTTCCAGGTAGATAAATCTTCAAAAGTTCTTTTCTCTAAACTGTTACAATGGACAAATAACTAAATATTAGTGCTCCAAAGTGAATGTGCATCTCATGTTCCTAGTTTTTCTTCTCTTACTTTTATTCATTAATCCTAAACTGATTTAATCCAATACTTTTTGCTTGTTTCTTTGTTTAATGAAAGAGGAAAGGCACACACCTTTGCTTTGTTTGCAAAATTCAGCTGCCCACCCACCAATCTTTCATTTTCTTAAGTTTCTGATTGGTAGATTAGATTACAGCAATTGCTTAGACCCTCCCCTTCAGAGATTGGCAATTTAATTATTAATTAAAGACAAGGAATTTGATCCTGGTTTCACCTTGATAATCAGATGCTCTCTGGGAGGTCTACTGGAATTCCTTTTCAGTGGGCTGATTATGATAATATTGAGATGCTACACTTAGAAATGGGTCAGGAGGAGGAAAGCAATACATTTCTATATTGAGGGAAACGAAAGAACTTGAATCAAGAGTTGTTTTACTTGCTCCTCCCGGAATAAAAACTTGGGAACTCCACCAGCAATTAAACCTATCTGATACATATTTTTTAAATTTGTATATCCGTTGCAAACTTAATTCTGAAAACCTCTGTGAAAACTACCATTATAGAAAAACAATTCAACTAAGTTGTGTAAACTGTGATACTAGAGAATAAGCACAAAAATAGAAGAGTGAGGATGGTTAGAAAGTGAGTATGTTATCTAGAACTTTCCTTTTCTGATCTCTGCCTAAGAAGATATTTGCTATCAGTCGTTAAATTGAACTGCTTAGATAGTATTTGCGTGTTAATGATCTCTGTTAGTTTTGTTTCTCATTGTTATGGATATAGTAGATCATTACTTAGGCTTATTAAAACATGTGGTCCCCCAGATGAGTGCTGCACTTCCAGGATATGTGATAGTTTGTGCAAGTCCTGAGACAAACTTCATCTCATCCAATGTGGGCTGGTGTGTGAGAATGACTGTTTGATGAGCCATCCCAGCTCCAGCTCTAGCATCTACAGCTCAGCACTGCTTCATTTTACTCGACCTGTTCTGCATACAGTTACATGTGTAGTGATGAAATCTTGTGGTTTAACGGGACAATGGTCCCCCAAAGAAAAGCAGTCATTTTTTGTGTGTTTAAAACTGAAAAAATCTTAAGGAAAAGGAAACAAAAAGGATAGTTTTAATTTAGATAAGAGAAGTTTTGGAAAAATAAATAGTGGAATAATGCATTAGCTCTTGCTCTAATATGGAAATGACAAATATTTCATAAATTTTATGTTTAAACGAAAGAGGGGGGGAGAGAGATAAAAGGGATGGGAAAAAGCAAAACAAAACAAAACAAAACAAAACTACCATTTACTTCCACACAAATTTTTTTCAGTCTGGTGAAAAAGAACTCTATTGAAATTTGAAAAGAAGCAAGAATGGTTGCATGAGATTTGTAAATAATTTTAGTTCTGTATTTATTGAATATTTATCTAAAAGGATCACTTGATATATTTAGTTAAGCTTCATGTCATAGAGTAAGTAATGTAAATTTTTAAATAGTCTTCATGTATTTGGGGCTTTATTCAGGAATATATCCTTCACGTGTGCCAAGTAGCTACTGTATGTATGTATGTATGTATGTATGTATGTATGTATATATGTATGTATGTGTTTTAAAAGATTATCAGTTAACCACAGCTATTTGCCCTAAATTTGAAACCTACGTAGCTGATATTTCTCTGTTCCCTCAGTTTCTTTAGGGTGTCTGATTTTCATTTGTTTCCTGATTAGCAAGTCCCTGAACTTGCTAATAGTAATAATAATAATAATAATAATAATAATAATGTATTTTCTGATTGAGATACACCCAATGAACATTCTACATGACTTTAGCAATTTTTAAAGTAAATTTGCATTTTTATCACATTGGCAAACAACGGTATATTGTTCAATAGTGTATTGAGCAGAGGCTCGTTTTGGCCAGTTTATGAAGCCATGACCTCCTTCTAATAGATGTTTAGGTCCCCCAGATATACGTTGTTTTGGAAAATGAACATGTATTTCATATCATTTCTGTCATTTGATTAACAGAATTGGTTGGCAATTCTATGTGACTTTGCCTTTATTCTAATGGGATAAGTCTCCCCACTGAGTAGAAGTTGTGAATTTGTAAAAACATGTATTAAAGAGTGAATGACATATGGTTTCAAGTGGGTACTAGACTTATCAGGGGGATCGCATTGTAAGTCATAGAAATGTCTAACCACTATGCTGTACACCTGAAACTAATATAATATTGAATGTCAACTGTAATTGGGAAAAAAAAGAAGATATTGCCCATTATACCATTAACTGCTGTGAGAGTAGCAAGTAAGAAAAGCTGGTGTAGATTTGAGCCACATTCTCAAAGATACGCATGGTGGCCAATGTGAAAGTTCCTTTAGCCATCGTGCCATTCACCAAGAAACTTGGGTGAGCTGCTTTAAGCATTGCCACAAAGTCATGGATGCCCCAAAGTAGTTCATCTGTGGGCCCTCAACATTGGAGGTGGATTGTGCTCACATTCCCTCCAAGATTTTTGCATAAGAATGTTGTTTCTGTTCCAAAGACCCTTCGGTATTTTTTTCTGACCCAAGCAATCTTCAGATGAATAAATAAGACAAGGTTTTCCTACACAGGTTTGCAACAGGATATTTATTTATATTTATGAACAAAAAGGAAAACTCTTGACCTAAATATATTTTTCCAAATGAAAATATGAAACTGTAGGACACTTAAAGATAAAGTGTATGTATCAGCACACCATGAACACACTATGGTATAAATAATTGTATTTCTAACCCATAAAGACTGGGTGTGTGCATGTGTGTGTGTACTCATTTTTATGTACCACAAATAATACTGCTGTGATTACTAAGTTCCCACAATAAAATTATGTACTTTTAAATAACCAACCAAATTACAAAACCTTCTTAGCTGTCCATAGCAGAATCTTTAACAGTGCTTATTTAGCCATTGGTTTTTGATAAGAGTCTAGGCTAAATTAATCAGTTAGTCTGTAATGTACAAAACTCAAGAACAGAAGTATAAAAATGAGAGAACTGATAAAACAAGAATGGCAAATGTTGACACTTAAAAATATTTGAAAAAAGTTAGGAATTCATATGCTTCTTTTCATATTTTTAAAATTTCATAATAAAAAATATACCAACTTCCTTATCAACAAATTATGTGTAATTTTAAGTGACGATTCTTTTTTCTTGAAAGACATCACTGCATCATGGAGAAAATGTACTCTTTCTTGTTTTCAATACGTGTTATCTTTACATGTTCACTGTTACATTACTGTTAGGGAAGATTTTCTGCTTTCTTTCTAAATATCCTGTTTGTTCATTTTATTTAAACAAATTTAAATTTTTGTTTGTAATTAAAGTGTAATAGCTTTCCACATTTCAAAAGTAAAAACAAAATAAATTTTGACAAATCTAATCTCACCCTGTCTTATTTATCATTTTCCCCCTCCAACTATGGAAAATCACTTTCTTTTCCTTTATGTCAGTGCATTGTTTCTTTACAGAGACACAAATATACATTTTTTATTTCATTTTTGTTACGACATACAAAAATAGCATACTATATATTGTCTACTATGGTCTCATTTATTCACTTGACAATATATCCTGGAGCTCTACTCACACAATTTCATAGAGATTTTTTTCACTTTTTTATAGTTGTGTAGTTTTCCATTGTTCGGATGCACCATAATTTATTTAAACAACCTCCTGTTTATGGTCCCTTTTCCTTCACACTGAGAAGAAAAATCTGAAATTCTTACCATGTTTTATAAGCTGTACATGATCTCTCACTCCCCTGTTTTTCTGATCTTATGCCACTTTTCTCCATACCCACTAAACTCGAAACACATCAGCATTCTTTTCATTTCTGGGGAATTTTAAACCAGTGTTTTTCAATCCTGAGTCCATCAAATTGCTAAGATTAGTTTTAGTGTACTAATATATTTGTTTTTGTTTTTCTATTTTTTCCTTCTTTAGCATTTTTGTAAATTTATTTTTCAATTAGAGTTGACATTCAATATTATTTTATATTAATTTCAAGTGTGCAGTATAATGGTTAGACATTTATATAATTTATGAAGTGATCCCTGATTAGTCTGATACTCACTCACCTGGCACTATGCATAGTTATTACAATATGTCTGTTATTACTATATTACCTATGCTGTGTTATTACTATATTACCTATGCTATTACTATTACCTATTACATCCCCATGACTATTTTGTAACTACCAATTTGTACTTCTTAATCCCTTCACCTTTTTCACCCAGCCTCCAAACATCTCTCCCTTCTGGTAACCATCAGTGTGTTCTCTGTTTCTGTGTGTCTGTTTCTGTTTTGTTTGTTTCTTTATTTCATTCTTTAGATTCCATATATAAGTGACATCATATGGTATTTGTCTTCCTCTGACTTATTTCACTTAGCATAGAACCCTGTAGGTCCATGCATGTCTCAAATGGTAAGATTTTGTTTTGTTTTGTTTTATGGCTGAGTAATATTGTAGATATGTACCATATCTTTTTTTATCCAATTGTCTATTGATGGGAACTTAGGTTGCTTCCATATCTTGGCTATTGTAAATAGTGCTGCAGTGAACATAGGGGTGCATATGTCATTTCAAATTATGTTTTGGATTTCTTCGGATAAATACCCAGAAGTGGAATTGCTGCGTCATAAGGTAGCCCTATTTTTAAGTTTTTGAGGAACAACCAAGTTGTTTCCCTTGATGGCTGCACCAATTTTCAATCCCACTAAGTGCATGAATACCTTATTTTTCACCTTTAGATATATTAATAGATAAATGTCATAATGTTGAATTTAATTTGCTGTTTTTTTTAATTAAAGATTTGTATTCGTTTTCTATTGTTGCATATATATAAATGACTATAAAACTAGTGGCTTAAAACAACATACAATTATTATCTTACACTTCTATAGATCATAACTCTAACATAGATCTCACAGGGTTGAAATCAATGTGTCAGCAGGGCTGTGTTACTTTCTGGAAACTCTAAGGGAGTATCAGTGTCCTTGCTTTTTTTATCTTCTAGAAACCGCTTACATTCCTTTGCTCATTGTACCTTCCTTTACCTTCAAAGTGAGCAACATTTTATCTCTCTGACCGTAACTGGGAAAGGTCTCCACTATTAGAGACCCATGATATTCGATTGGATCAACCTGGACAATCTATGATAATGCCCCCATTTTACGGTCCTTAATGACATCTGCAAAATTCCTTTTGCCAAGTAAGATAATATATTCACAGGTTCTGGGGATTAGAATGTGGATATCCTTGGTGGGAGCCATTATTCTGCTTACCACAGGAGTATTGAATTTATATTTATATACAAGTTTAATTTAATTTATATTCATATACCAGTTTAGTTTGTACTTTTATTTTTTGTGCTGAATAGACTTTTTTATGAAGGCTAATTGATAACATGAATTGTGGTAGCTTCAATAGTCTTTATGATTAAATTTACTTGATAGATCTCATATGTAACATAATGTATGCCCAATGATTTTTGCTATATTTGGATAGTGATACATTTTTCAAAGCATTACATGGTCATTTATTTAAAAATATATTTATTGATTGCCTAGCCACCATTGTACTTAATATACAATATAGGAAAATATTTACCCTCATAGAGCACTAAGATCAACAAGAAAATATGTGTTTAGTTATGGAGTTATATCTTCTAAAGAGGAAAAAATAATAAAAGAGAAATTATAGGGGATTTCAATTTTAAGCAGAATGACCATGGAAGGATTCTTAAAATTAACATTTGAGTAAAGCCCTATTGTGTGTAAGGAAATAAGCACATGGATATATTGAGAAGGACCAGAGGGACTCAAACATAGTAAAATGGGATGGAGTCAAAGAAATAATGGGGACCATTATTTATTTAGAACTCTGTAGGTCATAAGAATGACCTTTTATTTTACTGTGAGAGAGATGAGTTAACATTGGAAATTTTTGAGCAGAAAAGTGAAATAGTTTGACTTTAGTTTAACAAGATGATATTGACTGTTATATCACATTTAAGGTAGACAAGAGTGGGAGCAGAGAATCTATTGAAAACTTTAAGTTCAAAGAATTAATAGCTTAGGCTAGGGGAGCTAGCAATAGAGTAAGGTATGGTTGAATTTTAGGTATACGTTCAAGGTCATCTGGTGGATTAGATGTAAGGTATAAGAGAAGAAAACAAGAATGACTACAATATCTTTGGTCTTAGGAAATAGATAGAGTTAAAATTAAGTGAGATGGAGAAGTCCATAGGATGAGTAGGTTTGAGGAAAATGTCAGAAACTTAGTTTTGGACATGTTAGATTTGAGATACCAGTAAACATCCACATATAGAGATATTGAATGGGCAGTTAGATATAAATGTTTATGGGAGAGATCTGAAATTTAAGATATGAATTTGGGAGTCACCAACATTGATGATAATAGTGACTTGGGATAACCCAAGGAATGATTGTAGAATGAAAAGAGAAGAGGTCCAAGGGCTGAGTCCTAAGGACCTTAAATATTTGGACATCAAGGAGAAGAGACACCAGCAAAAACACAGATAGTGCCCAGAAAGAAAAGTAGGTTTCCTGAAAGTCAAAAGAACATGTTTTAAAGAGGAAAAAGTGACCAGTTGCATTAAATGCGGCTAAATCATATAAGGACTGAGGAGAAAGATGGCAGCGCCAAAGAAGCTACAAGAGAATAAGAGAGTGAAGGGGATTCCTCAGAGAATTTAAGGAACTCTCAATGAATACCTAGTTAGGCCTTTTTTCATGGCCTAGGCACCAAGACTTTGCTTTCTGAAAACAAAGGTGCGATGGGGCAGGATTGACCAGTTTTGAGGAGACGAGTCTATGCATGTATTTTTTTCCTTAGGCATTGGTGCAGAACCTCATCTTCAGATACTTGCAAAATAGATCTCAGGTTCAGGTATGGCTTTATAAACAAGTGACTATGTGGATAGTAGGCTAGATCATAGGTTTTATAAGTGCATGAACCTTGTATTAGATGATGCAGAACAGAGTCATTCTAAACAAAGTCAAGAAAATAGCTTGGTTCAGATCATGCTAAAGGACATAATGTTATTCTGCTCCAAAGTGTTTCCAACTAGTAATGACTAATGAAGTGAGAAATTGGTGAGAAGTCAATACAGTTGGGAATGTAGTTATTAAACATTTATTGATATTACTTTGATTACCCTTATGTTATTAACAGATGACAACAAATGTTGTGGGATTGTTTATAGTTTTTTTAAAAAAGATAAAGTCTGAAAACTGAGCTCTTAATTGAGCAATCTGGGGCATTTTGGTGAGCTTGCTAACAAAAGTGTTATTGGAAAAGTAAGAATAAACCTTGATTTGAAGCAGTTTCAAGTAATAATGGGTAAGGAAAAATTTGATAGTGTAGAGAAAGAGGGGAAATTGCTAAAGCAATGAGTAGGCGATAGATGACACTGTCTTAGGCACAACTAGGAGGGTCGACCTTGTGAATAGCCTGGATAGTGCACTCATCGACCTTGTGATAGCCTGGATAGTGTTACAGGACAGAGGGCAGAAACTATGAGCACAGTTGAAGGTAAGTGAGTAGAAGTGGTTGTACAAGCTCATGAAACTCCTCTGTCATTAGCTTCTATTTTCTTAGTGAAATTAGTGCCAGATTGAATTCCTTATGTTTTTTATAAAGGTATGATTATTTTTATATTTAGAAAGCGTTTCACACTAACAAAATTTTCAAATTTGTTACCATAGAATTTTCTTAATACTTTTTACTTTATTTTTATTACCATATCTCATGTGTGTGTGTGTGTGTGTGTGTGTGTGTGTATGTGTGTATATATGTATACATGTATACACACACACACACACACACACACACACATATATATATATAAATTTTGTCTCACTTTTTATATTTATTACCCAATTTGGAAGTTGCCCCATTAGAAGCATTTTCAGGTAAGTCAGTCAAACATGATTTTAAATAAAATGTTTTAGGTTATCCAGGTTATCAACGAGTTTCATACTTATCCGTAAAGTAAGATATTGATAGACATAGCTACATTTTTGTCCCTTTCACTCATGGCTCCTGAAAGGTAGCTAATCTCCAGCTAGATATAACAGTTGAAACCAGAATTTAAATAGTGTGCTAGATACCCCTAACATTTCTAGATCTTCCTCTCTAAAGCAGGTCTTATTTCAAAAATTCACCATTCACCACCGTCACTCTTGGGAATTTTCATTCTTTAGGATTTCTATTATAAGAAACAACCCTATTTATTAATACACCAAAACACAACCTTACCATAAGAATCGTCCTCTGTGAATAAGTCACAGAAACTCCTTTACTCTCATCTTTCTCCTTGTTACTTTGTTCTTATCCACTTATCTACCTAGCACACACTTCCACAGTACAGTTGATAGAGACAGGAGCCCTTCTCCTAGTCAGTCAGTGTCTTGGAACCCATCTCTCAGAAGTCCTGGCGGTGAGTTAGGAAGTCAGCCTGTAATTAGCATGCATTACCGACACCTCTGTGCCTCTGCCCTTCACTATGGAGTTCAATACACCACACAGTAGGAATGATCAGTTCTGGGCTTCACATCACAAATAAAGAGGGCAAAGACTATACTTTCAGGGATAATTTCTACAGTTCGTTACAAATAAAGAGGACCTGAATCATATCCCACTACAAGCTCTTTCTTGGCTTAATGAATACTGTTTTATTACCTATATTAGCAAAGGCATTACCAAAGTTCTCACTTGGAGCAACCGTCTGTACAACCAGCCAGAAGGCCCACGGCAAATCAATAAGATCAAACATACACACATCTACACACACATACATGAACACACATATCTTTCTACTGTGATTTTGTTGACATTCAATTCTACGATTTAACTACCCCCAGAATGGAGGGGATTTAGCTGAGAGTAATGGACCTGTAGGTATAGAGTCCTAGTATAAAAAACATGTTCAAAATAAAACTACTAATAATAAATAATTAACCATGAATATCTTATTCTTGTCAAGGTTTGATAATAGTGTTTGAATATGATGTAGATTGTCCCCTTCAATTGTAATTACTTTTTCTGTCGACTGTCTGGTCTCCTTCTTCACAATGGAGCTTTGAAAAGGAATGTCACTTGCATGCCAGTGTATTTGCTCAGCTATGCTGTAATTGTCTTAAATGTGAGCTGATGGAAGAAAAACAAACAATAAGACTTTGTCTTTAACCGAAACACTGAAAATGAGACCAGCCAAAGCAGAAATGACAGTGAGAGTAAAAACATAACCTTTTTCAAATTGAATGAGTAGGCCATTTGTGTCTGAAATGAGATATTCTATCATAAATGTACTGATGCTGACTCTGGAGGCTCCAGGTTAAGATCTAAAATAAAATTTAGAGAGAATTTCAAATTATCACAACTTTAATTCCTTGTATAATGTAGGTTATTTTAACGTTTACTATTCTCTATTCATATGACTTAGACTTCCTCTCTTCTTCACCTACTCTCCTAAGCATAAGACAAATAATTGGGGTCAAATTAAAATACAATATAGCTAGAGAAATGCTGGTCTGCCCAGGGAGAAAATGGAAAACATACTAAATTTGCTGAAAGTCCTGACAAACATGTATGAATGAAGCTGTATCATGAAGGGTCTCTTATCTCTGAAAAGACCCAAAGGACACCTCATATACCAATTCGATAA
Organism: Rhinolophus ferrumequinum; assembly: GCF_004115265.2. NCBI lineage: Eukaryota > Metazoa > Chordata > Mammalia > Chiroptera > Rhinolophidae > Rhinolophus > Rhinolophus ferrumequinum. Next base: position 67,192,351 of record NC_046285.1, read on the forward strand.
GGTAACCAGCATTGTTGAGATGCTCTGTCCTCTATTGGCCAGAATTGACTATAGGAGATGTTGTCATAAAACTGGTCTTCCCAAGAGCATGGGGATGATAGGAATTAGAATTAATAGAGACCATATTGTGGTTCTTAATCATCAGAAGCAAGGTGGTCGTACTTACTGTAATGGGTGACAGAGTAGCACTGGGTGGAGGGGATGCTGATTTGCAGAAAGCTGTAGATATAGATATAATTAGTAGAAAACGATGTTCTTAGAGCAAAATTAAATGGGCAGCCAATAAAGTTATTAGATGATCAAAATTCTGAGGACAGCCACTCTGAAAGAAATTCACAAAACCTTTTCAATATTTCAACTTGATACCGTTCTGTGACCCAGAAACTGTCATCTAAAGAAAAGGCAGAGTTCCACTGAGAAAAGACTCTACAATGCCACAACAGGACGTATAGTAATAATTCCTCTAGGCCTTACGCAGAAGGACCTATGACCAGTTACACAGGTAACAGTACAATAGAAGTCAAGAACCAATGTACACACAGGCTAAGTAACATTAATACCTGGACTTGAGGCATCAATATAAAACCCTCGTGGCCCTGTTTGAGTGGCAGATTGAATGGGGTACAAGTAATAATCAAAGTCCTGTCCAGGCCAATGACAGTTCACTATAATAAATTCAACCAAATAGTGGCCCCAATTATAGCTGCTATGCCACATATGGTTTCTTTATGAGAGCAGGTTAACTCAGCCTCAGGCATGCAGCCGTGATCAGGTAAACACATTTTTTTCATCCCTTTCAAGAGAATTGATCAAAAGCAGTCCACATTTATGTGGGACAAACAAGAGAATACATTTGACATTGTGCTCCATGACTATGTTAATTGTTCTGCCTTAATAAACTCAGAAGGGGCCTGGACCATCTGGACATTTCACAGAAGATAAAACTGGTCTACCATTTTGATGACAGTAAGTTAATTAAACCAGATGAGCAAGACATGGCAAGTATATTAGAGGCCTTAATAAGACACATATGCTCCAGAAGTGAGAGAGAAACCCTGTAATATTTTGGGGGCCTGAGGTTTTTAGGGGCCTAGTGGTCAGGGGCATGCAAGGGAAACCTCTTCAAAATAAAGGATACAATTATTGCACCTTAGACCTTTCACTGCTGAGAAGAAGCAAAATATTTAGGAGGCTTCTTCGAGTTCTGGAAGAAGTTCTCACTTCAGAATACTCATCTGAGAAAATTGTTCTGATTCATTTATAAAGTGACATGAAGCATTTCCAAATTTAATTTGGGCTCATAACAGGAGAAGGCTCTTTAGCTTGTCCATATTGTAGTGCAAATTATGCTGATACTTGGGCAAAATGACTAGTTGTTCTTATGATACTTGTGATGGTCAATTTTATGTTCCAACTTGACTTGATTAAGGGACACCAATGGAGAAGGTAAACATTATTTCTAGGTGTCTGTGAGGGTGTCTCAGGAAGAGATTATCATTTAAATCAGTAGACTAAGTAAAGAAGATTGTCTTCACCCATGTGGATGGGCCTCATCCAATCATCCAATCCTTTGAGGGCCTAAATAGAACAAAAAGGTGGAGGAAGGGCAAATTTGTTCTCTGTTTGAGCTAAGACATCCAACTTCTGGCCTAGGACATCAGTGCTCCTGGTTTTCACGATTTTGGACTCAGATTAGGACATATATTGTTGCACCTCCCACCCCATAGTGCACACACACACACACACACACACACACACACACACACACCTCCAATCTCTGACCTCTGGACTCAGACAGAATTATGGTTCTCCAACATGCAGACAGCAGATAATGGTACTTTTCCATAACCGCATAAACCAATTCCTATAATAAATAAATCTGTATATCAATATCTATTCATCTATCTGTGTATCTATCTATCTATCTATCTATCTATCTATCTATCTATCTATCTATGTATCATCATCTCTTTCTCCTATTGGTTCTGTTTTTCTGGAGAAACCTGACTAATACAATACTAGAACAGTGTTTTTCAACCCAGCACTATCAACATTTCAGACTAGGTAATTCTTTGTTATGAGACTGTCCTCTGTATTATAGGATGCTTAGCAGCATTCTTGATCTTTATCCATTAGATGCGAGTAGCATCCCCTCATCCTGAGTTGCAACAATCAAACATGTCTCCAGGTATGGCCAAATGTTTCCTGGAGGGCAGAATTTTTCCTGGTTGAGAACCATAGCTCCAGATATATCTACAGTGTGGGGAAAACACTATGTAGATTTAGGGCAAACAACACAATCAAATTGCACCATAGATCTATGGGGCTCTGGGACAAAGATGTGCTATCTGCAACATACCATTAAAAATGTCCTGGTATGGTTCTGGTCCTGGTAAAGATTGAGAATCTAATCATAAATCATCAAGCCACCATGTAACCAAAGCTTCCCCTTATGAGCTGGGTCTGTCAGATCCACAAAGTCATAAGACACGTCTGGGACGAAGTGCATGCAGGGTCAAAGAGCATAAAGTACACTGCACAAATGTATGAGGTTGGACAATTAAGCTCGCAAACTCATCCTAGGAAAAATGCTACCTACCTCATTGCTGAGTATCACTATGGTCACCTTTGACTTATTAACCTTGGGAAGCTATGCACCAATGCCAGCACCCAGTCTGCCCCTCAAAGCAATTTTAGAACTCTTTTTCTAGAATGGCTATCAGAGCTGTCAGTGTATTATCCTTGATGTCCTGAATGTTATCAAAATTTCTTCCTTTCAATATTTCCTTTATATTTGGGTAAAGAAAGAAGTCACTGGTAGCCAGATCTAGTGCATAGGGAGGGTGTTCCCATACAGTTATTTGTTTACTGGCTAAAAACTCCCTCACAGACAATGCTGTGTGAGCTGGAACATTGTTGTGATGCAAGAGCCATGAATTGTTGGCGAAAGTTCAGGTCATCTAACTTTTTCACACAGCCTTTTCAGCACTTCCAAATAGTAAATTTGGTTAACTGTTTGTCTAGTTGGTACAAATTCTTAATGAATAATCCCTCTGATATTAAAAAAACAACAACAAACACACAAAAATTTAGCCAGAACATTGCAACAAGTGTGTGAACTTAATGGTCAGATCTTGTATATTCCAAACCCTATGTCATCCACTACTGTCCTTTGACACCGTTCCCTAAGGTCACAAGGGAAATTTCTTATGACCAGCTGAAGGAGGAGTTCAGAAACTGAGTTTGGACGAAACGTCATCAAAATAGCAGCGTGAGGTGAGCCTCTGTAAAGCTCCCCTAGAATTTACAACTAGTCGAACAACAATAATTCCACAAAGGACTCCCTGTACAGCAGACAGGCAAGACAAAGAGGCCCACTACTGAATTCACCTAAAGGTGGGCGAATCACGCGAGCGGGGGAGTAGGGAAGGGAGAAGTGCGGAGACAGAGCCACGCGGGTGCAGAACGCAGACCTGGCTCAGTGCTCTGAGCTCGCTGCATCCCGGAACTACCGCAGCGGCGGGAGAGGGAAGAACTCAGACTGCTAGGGCTCCGCTTATGGCCCACAGGGCTGAGGGGGCAGCATATAACATGGCTGAACCCAACGCTCACGGCAGAGACCTCGGAGAAAAGACTGAGGGAAAAAGGCTGAAAACGGTGGTTTAAGCCCTCACTGCCAAGCAGAGAATGGAAGCCTTAGGCACTGAGACTAGCCGCCACCTCCCTACCCTCCCAGAGCTCGCCTCGCCCCCACCTGCCTGGTGCTAGAAGCGGAATAGTAGCAGAGTCAGATCAAAAGAACAGAATATTTGCTGTTCTGAGAACTGTGGACTGCAGACACAGATTCGCAGCCCAACAAGTTCCAGCAAAGGGGAGGGAGCTGTGGAAGCAGGACCTGCTGTGGTGGTGGTCGCAGCCATTGCTCTGGGCCACCTCTCACAACTCACCCCGCCCCTGCCCCCATCTATCTGGGCGGATCCCTGCAGGAGAAAACAGAACTGCTGAAACATACGGGCTCTGAATCTGGTGCAGGAAGAGCTTTGGAACTTCAAAAGCTCTCCACATACCCACACGGACACTGCGCCCTATGACCCAGGTGAACTATTAACAGAGGAGAAGCCCGTCTCCCATGGAATCCCCCCATTGTGTGCGAAGCTGGAATAGTGCAGAGAAAACATAGCACTACCGTGTGAGACAGAAAATAAGGCTGCAATCAGAGAGAAAATAAAACATTCTACCCACAAGTACTGGAAAACAAAAGAAAGACCTCTTCCTATCAACCTATTGCAGAAGCCACTCCTGTAGATGTCTAGGAAGAGAAATAATAAATCAGTAATTGCCATGAATAACCAAGGCAACAAGACTGCTCAGAAAGAAAGTGAAAAGTCTCCAGAAAAGGAACTTAAAGATATGGAAATATGTGACTTAAATGACAAAGAATTCAAGATTGCAGTTCTGAAAAAACTCAACGAGATGCAAGAAAACACAGAAAGGCAGATTAACAAATTCAGAAACACAATCAAAGAACAACACGAGCATTTTACGAAAGAGATTGAAATTTTAAAAAAGAACCAAGTAGAATTTCTGGAGATTAAGATCTCAATAGAAGAAATTAAGAATGAAATAACCAGCTTAGGTAGTAGAGTTGACCAGATGGAGGAAAGAATCAATGACATCGAAGATAGAAACCTGGAAATTACATGGATGGAAGAAGAAAGAGACTTGAGACTTAAAAGAAATGAAAGAACTCTACAAGAACTTCCTGACTCCATCAGAAAGAGCAATATAAGAATAATGGGCATACCAGAAGGAGAAGAAAGAGAGAACGGAACAGAGAATATATTCAAACAAATTGTCGATGAGAACTTCCCAAACTTGTGGACAGACTTGGATCCTCGAATTCAAGAAGCAAATAGAACACCTAATTTCCTCAATCCCAACAGGCACATTCTCCAAGGCACATTGTATTGAAGCTATCTAAAATCAATGACAAAGAAAGAATCCTCAAGGCAGCCAGGGAAAAGAAGACGGTATCCTACAAAAGAAACCCCATTAGATTATCATCAGATTTTTCAGCAGATACTCTACAAGCCAGGAGGGTATGGAACCAAATATTCAAACTATTGAAAGAGAGAAATTATGAGCCAAGAATAATATATCCAGCAAAGATATCCTTTAGATATGAAGGAGGAATAAAGACCTTTCCAGACATAAAGAAGCTGGGGGAATTTTCTAATACACGACCTGCACTACAAGAAATACTGAGGGAAGCTATTCAACCACCATCAACAGGGACAATTTGTGGCAACCAAAACATAAAAAGGGGGAGAGTAAAGGCCTGAACCGGAATATGGGAATGGAGAAAGTAAGCGTGCTGAAGAAAATGGAATACTCTAAATATCAAACTTTCTTTTACATAAACGTAAGGGTAACCACTCAAAAAAAATCCAGAACTGAAATATATACTGTAATAAAAGAAGAAACAGAGGGAAACATCATAGAATACCACCATACAGAAATAATAGACAACAACAAAAAGGCAGAGAAACAATGGAGACACAGCCTTACCAGAAAACTAAAGATAAAATGACAGGAAATCCTCACATATCAATAATCACCCTAAATGTAAATGGACTGAACTCACCAATAAAAAGACAGAGAGTAGCAGATTGGATCAAAAAAACTAAACCCAGCCATAGGCTGTCTTCAAGAGACACATCTCAGCTACAAGGACAAGCATAGGCTCAAAGTGAAAGGGTGGAAATTGACCCTCCAAGCAAATGGTACCCAGAGAAAATCAGGTGTAGCCATAATGATATCAGATGAAACAGACTTCAGGGTGAAAAAGATAACAAGAGACAAACATGGACATTTCATAATGGTAAGGGGACTATACAACAAGACATAACAGTCATCAATATTTATGCCCCCAATCAGGGAGCACCGAAATATACCAAGCAGATAGTTATATAGTTATAACAGAACTAAAGGGAGAAATTGACCAAAACACAATTATACTAGGGAACTTAAATACATCATTGACAGCTATGGATAGATCATCCACACAGAAAATAACGAAATACTAGCCCTAAATGACACATTAGATGAAATGGACATAATTGACATATATAGAGCACTTCATCCTAAAACATCAGACTATACATTCTTTTCTAGTGTACATGGAACATTCTCAAGGGTAGACCATATATTGGGACATAAAATCAACCTCAGCAAATTAAGAAGATTGAAATCATACCAAGCATATACTCTGATCACAAGGCTTTGCAGTTGAAATTGGATATCAACTGCAAAAAGAAAGCAGGAAAAAACACAAATACATGGAGAATAAACAACATACTTTTAAAGAACGACTGGATCAAAGAAAAAATTAGAGGAGAGATCAAAAGATACATAGAAACAAATGACAATGAAAATACATCCTACGAAAATTTTTGGGATGCATCAAAAGCAGTTTTAAGAGGGAAATTTATATCATTACAGGCCTATCTCAAGAAACAAGAAAAATCCCAGATAAATAATCTCATGTTACACCTTAAAGAACTAGAAAAAGAAGAAGAACTGAAACCCAAGGTCAGCAGAAGAAAGGAAATAACAAAAATCAGAGCAGAACTAAATGAAATAGAGAACAAAAAGACTATAGAAAAAATTAATGTGACAAAGAGCTGGTTCTTTGAAAAGATTAACAAAATTGACAAACACTTGGCTAGACTCACTAAGACAAAAAGAGAGAAGACACTAATTAACAAAATCAGAAATGAAAAAGGGGAAGTTATCACGGACACCACAGAAATACAAAGGATCACCCAAGAATACTATGAAGGACTATAGGCCACCAAATTCAATAACCTAGAAGAAATGGACAAATTCTTAGAAACATATAGCCTTCCAAGGCTGAACCATGAAGAACTGGAAAATCTAAACAGACCGATCACCAGTAGCGAAATTTAATCAGTCATCCAAAACCTTCCCAAAAGCAAAAGTCCCGGAACAGATGGCTTCACTAATGAATTCTACCAAACCTTCAAAGAGGATCTAATACCAATCCTGCTCAAACTCTTCCAAAAAAATTGAAGAGACAGTACTCCCTAAATCATTTTATGAGACCAACATTACCCTGATACCAAAACCTTGTAAGGACAACACAAAAAAAGAAAACTACAGACCAATATCTCTGATGAATTACAGATGCAAAAATCCTAAACAAAATTCTAGCAAATCGAATACAACAATGCATTAAAAAGATTATTCATCATGACCAAGTGGGGTTCATCCCCAGGGCACAAGGATGGTTCAGTATCTGCAAATCCATCAATTTGATACATCACATAAATAAAATAAAGGATAAAAATCATATGATTATATCAATTGATGCAGAAAAAGCATTTGACAAGATACAACATCCATTTATCATTAAAAGACTTAATAAAATAGGTATAGAAGGAAAATACCTTAACATAATAAAGGCCATATATGACAAGCATTCAGCTAATCTCATAATTAATGGTGAAAAACTGAAGCCCTTTGCTCTATGTTCAGGAACACCGCAGGGCTCTCCCCTATCACCTCTGCTTTTCAACATAGTGTTGGAAGTCCTTGCCAGAGCAATCAGGCAACACAAAGAAATAAAAGGCATCCAAATTGGGAATGAAGAAGTTAAATTGTCACTCTTTGCATATGACATGATGCTATATATAGAAAACCCTAAAGACTCCACCAAAAAGCTATATTAGAAACAATCAACGAATACAGTAAAGTTTCCGGCTACAAAATCAACGTACAAAAGTCCATTGCATTCCTATATACTAATAATGAAATCTCAGAAAAAGAAATACAAAAAACAATTCCTTTTGCAATTGCAGCAAAAAGAATAAAATACCTAAGAATAAACTTAACCAAGGATGTGAAAGACCTATATGCTGAAAACTATAAGACATTTTTAAAGAAATTGAAGAAGACACAAAGAAATGGAAAGACATTCCGTGCTCATTGATTGGAAGAATCAACATAGTTAAAATGACCATATTACCCAAAGCAATATACAGATTTAACGCAATCCCCATCAAAATCCCAATGACATTTTTTAAAGAAAAATAACCAAAAAATCATCAGATTTGTTTGGAACCACAAAAGACCCCAAATAGCCAAAGCAATCTTAAGAAAAAAGAACAATACTGGAGGTATCACACTTCCTGACTTTAGCTTGTACTGCAGGGCTACAATAATCAAAACAGCATGGTATTGACAGAAAAACAGACACATAGGCCAATGGAATAGAATTGAGAACGCAGAAATAAAACCACATGATTATGGACAGATAATTTTTGACAAAGAAGCTAAAAACATACGTTGGAGGAAAGACAGCCTCTTCAATAAATGGTGCTGGGAGAATTGGATAGCCACGTGCAACAGAATGAAACTGGATTGCTATCTGTCACCATGTACCAAAATTAATTCAAAATGAATCAAAGACTTAAGCATAAGACCTGACACAATAAACTGCGTAGAAGAAAACATAGGTACTAAACTTATGGACCTTGGGTTCAAAGAGCATTTTATGAATTTGACTCCAAAGGCAAGGGAAGTAAAAGCTAAAATAAACGAATGGGACTATATGAAACTTAAAAGCTTCTACACAGCAAAAGAAACCATCGACAAAATAAAGAGGCAACCAACTGAATGGGAGAAGATTTTTGCAAACAGTGCCTTCGATAAGGGGCTAATATCCAAAACATGAAACTCAACAACAAAAAGACAAACAACCCAATTGAAAAATGGGCAGACGACCTGAAGAGACATTTCTCCAAAGAGGACATACACATGGCAAATAGACATAAGAAAAAATGCTCAACATCACTAATAATCAGAGAAATGCAAATAAAAACCACAATGAGATATCACCTCACCCCAGTCAGAATGGCTATCATCAACAAGACAAATAGTAACAAGTGTTGGAGAGGCTGTGGAATCATTTATTCTATAATACTATCAAAATCTGTAAAATAATAGATAACATTATAATTAGATTTTATTGTATCTGTGTTTTAAACCATAAAATACTCAGAAAATCTGAGTTAAGTAAAAGATACCACCACTGGAACCTATTAACTTACTGATTTTACATATTCCTTCCCACTGTTTTTTCATAGGCTCATATTTCTATGGTATAAGAATCATAGCATACATGCCTGTTTCTTCTGCCCTATTCACTTCACATTACGTCGCATACATTTTCGTATTGCTTTGATATTTACTCTTTGTCATAATGGTCGGTATTTTATCAAATGCTATTCTTAAACATTCTCTTGCTACTGAACACTTAGTGGCATTTTCAAAGTCATTGCGCTTTGAAATGTTTTTGAAAGGAAAAAATATTTGGTGTAAAGAGGCATTGATAGCTTTGTGTGGTTTTAAGTTCTTAAGCAGCTGTCATCTAAAAAGAATTCTAAAATGGTACAGATTGTTATTTACAAAATTTCTCATTAAACTTATATTATGACTAAAAAAAAAAAAAAAAAAAAAATGAACCCTCATACACTGTTGGTGGGAATGCAGACTGGTGCAGCCGTTATGGAAGGCAGTGTGGAGGTTCCTCAAAAAATTACGGATAGAATTACCATATGATCCAGCAATCCCTCTCCTGGGTATCTACCCAAAAAATCTGAAAACATTTATACATAAAGACACGTGTGCTCCAATGTTCATTGCAGCTTTTTTTACGGTGGCCAAGACATGGAAACAATCAAAATGTCCTTCTATAGATGAATGGATAAAGAAGTCGTGGTATATATACACAATGGAATACTATTCGGCGGTAAGAAAAGATGATACTGGAACATTTGTGACAACATGGATGGATCTTGAGATTATAATGCTAAGTGAAATGTCAGACAGAAAAAGCAGAGAACCATATGAGTTCACTCATATGTGGTATAAATAACCAAAAATAACAAAAGAACAAGACAAACAAATGAGAAACCAAAACTCATAGACACAGACAATAGTTTAGTACTTACCAGAGGGTAAGGGGATGGTGGGTGGGAGATGAGGGTAAGGGGGATCAAATATATGGTGATGGAAGGAGAACTGACTCTGGGTGGTGAACACACAATGGGATTTATAGATGATGTAATACAGAATTGTACACCTAAAATCTATATAATTTTACTAACAATTTTCACCCCATAAATTAAAAACAAACAAACAAAAAAACTGAGTTTGGTTCATGGATTAGCTGTTTAGTAAGTGAATACAAGCCGAAAATTAACCGTTGCTGCACTATATCCCTACTTAGGGTTGAAATTGAGAAGGGCTGTGGTGGTCAATTCATGTTTGACGCAGTTGTTATGGCAATCTAGTTAGAAAAATGCTGTTTTTTTAGTAGATAATTTGGTTTCAATAGCCATTCCTTCACAACATACACAAAAATTAACTCAAGATGGATCATGAACTTAAACATAAAAGCTAAAACTATAAGATTTCTAAAGAAAAATATAGAAAGTAATCTTTGTAATTTTGAGGTAAGCATGGATTTCTTATGTAAAACGTAAAAAGCACACATCATAATAGAAAATTAGGTTATTTGAACATTGTAAAATTTAACACCGCTCCTTTAAGATATTAATACAATGAAAAGACAAGCCACAGACTGAGATATATATTTGCAATAGTTATGTCTAACAGATAATGTGGTGTCTAAATATATAAAGAATGTTTGCAATTTGATAACAAAAAAAACAAGCAGTGCAATAAAATGGGTAATGTTGAAAATGATAAGTTAAAAACTGTAATTCACAAAAATACCTGAAATGAAAGAATATAAACCATACTAAACTAATTAAAAGTATACTGGATAAACTGTTAAAATCAGACTCAGAGTGGAGAATGTTACTAGGGAAACATGGATCATTTTATAATCATCAAGAGGTGAATTTTCCAAGAAGATATGGCAAAAAAAATATGAATCAGAACAAATAGAAAAGAATGGAGAGACAAATTACTAATTATAATTGGAGACTTTAACACAATTGCTACTGATAATTGATAGAAAATTACATGGAAAATTAGTAAAAATAGAGAAAACTTGCACAAAACATCAACTAAATTGAATTAGTCAACATTTTTAGAACACTCTAACCAACAAAAGTGGAATACACATTGTTTTACAGCACACGCAAAACGTTTAACAAGCTAGTTCATATTCTAAGCTAAAGAACAAAACTCGATCAATTTAAAAGAATATTAATCATTTTAAGTATGTTCTTGGATTACAAGAGAATTAAACTACAAAACGTTAACAGAAAAGTATTTAGAAATTTTATAAATATTTGGAAATTGTGCAACACACTTATAAGTAATGGGTCAGAGAGGAAATCTCAAGGGGATATTTAAAAAATATATATAGAAATTTTCAACATATTGAATTTGGTAGGATTCAACTAAAGCTGTGCTTAGAAAAAAACGTATAGATGTAAATTCTATACTACAAAAGGAAAATAAATTAAAGTAGGAATATATGCTTTCAAATTAAGAAACAAACAAAAAAGTAACTAAAACCCAAATAAACAGGACTAGAATAATATAAGAAAGAATACAAATTGAAGAAAACGAGAGAGAGAGAATCCAACCCAAAACTGTTTTTTTTTTTAAAGATTACCAAAATTGATAAACATTTCACCCAATTGACCAAGAAAAGAAGAGAGAAAATACAATTTATCAATATTAGAAATGAAAGAGGGGCCATCACTGAAGACTCCACAGACATTGAAAAAGATCATAAGGAAATATTATGAAAAATACTATGGCCCAAAATTCAGCAACTTAGAAGAAATGAACCAATTCCTTGAAAGGCACAAATTTACAAAGTATACTTATGAATGAATAGATATGAATATATCTATCAAAGAAATTGAATTCTTAGTTTAAAATCTTTCTGGAAGAAAACTTTAGGCCCACATTGTTTCAATAGTGATTTCTACCAAACATTTCAGAAAGAAATAATACAAATTTCATCCTAACTCTTCAGGAAATAGAATAGGATAAAACACTTCTCAATCCATTATTTTGAAGGTAGCATTACTTAATGTCAAAAAGAGGCAAAGACATTACAAGTAACAAAGCTACAAACCATTATTCCTCACAAATATAGACAAAATAAACACAACCTATAACAAAATATTAGTTAATCAAATCTCTAAAAAAGGTAATGTAATCAAGTGTTGTTTATACAAGGAATGTAAGACTGGTTTAACACTGGAAAACCAATCAATGTAATTCATCATATTACAGATTTAAAACAAACAAACAAATAAACAAAAAAACATTAAAAATAGAAGATAAATTATTTAACCTGACAAATTTCATCTGCACAAAGCCTATATCTAATATCTTATTTAAGGGTAAATTATTGAATGTTTTTTAACTAAAATGAGGAATGAAACAAGGATTTTCTTTCAATACTCCTATTTGGAATCATACTGAAAGTTCTGGCCAGTGCAGTAAAACAAGAAAAAGAAATAACAGGAATTCAAAATCACAAAATAAAAGCTAAATGTTCAAAAATCAATTGCATTATATACACTACTAATGAACTACTGGAATTAAAATATTAAAAATGTACCACTTCTAAGATACCAAAAAAAACCACAAATATTTATGAAAACTATAAAACTTTGATGAAATAAAATAATGAGAATGGTCTCTGTTTATATGTTTTAATGGAGAGATAAATTGTGTTCATAATATAGAAGAATTAATATTGTTAAGCTGTCAATTTTTCCAAAATTGATTTATAGATCAAACATAATTTCAACTGACATCTTAGGAGACATTTCTTTTGAGACATCAGGAAACAGATTCTAAAATAAATGGACAGGCATAGGAGTTAGGATAGGTAAAACAATTTTGAAAAAGATGATCCAAATTGTGGTTGCACTATCTGATTTCAAAATGTTTCATAAAGCTATGGGAATAAGACACTTTGTTGTTGGTGAAAGAATTGTTTAGACAGGTAGGTCAATGGAGAATAGAGTTCAGAAATGTCCACACTACTATGATCGACTGACTTTGGCAAAGTTGAAAAGGTAAAGAAAAAAGAATAGTCTTTTAAACAAAGATGTTTACTAAAACAATTTGTTATCTAAATATAAAACAAAACAAAAACAACATAAAGAAACACCTCACATACATTACACCTTTACAAAAATTGACTCAAAATTGGTAATCTATCTAAAGGTAAAATGTAAAAATATCAAATTTTAAGAAGAAAATGAACGTACAATATTTACACAAATTTTACTTCCTTACTCTTCCTTTCCTGTGTGTTTAAATATATGTTTTTGATGTCTGTTTTACTAGCTGATCAGTTTTTTGAGCATAGGAAAATTTAATGTTTGCTTTTCTCATCTTCCACTGGTCTGCCTTTTTAATCCCATACTGATACTGATGATAATAAACACTTGTTAGTTGACAGATTAATTTGTCTTATAAACTATGATTCTCCCCCAAATACCCACACTTTTTTATACATATGTAATTAAAAAAAAAATTTGGAATATTATTAAGTGCAAAGAAGAAATTAGCTGTTACATTAAGGACCATTTAGCAAGAGCGCAGAAGGTAGAAGTTAGGCATTAGTGAGTGAAGTAGTATAATTTTAGTTCACAATGTGAATGTTAATTGAATGCTCTTGCTAATACTACAGCTATAACTGTATAGTCACTTGTTAAGTATAGAAACAAAGTAATTATGAAAGTCAAAACAGTGAATTAAAACAGGCAGGTAATGGAGGGTCTTGTTAGCACACCATTGTATTTTCAAAGAACTAAAATTGAATGCAGTGAGCACAAGACAATGAGGTAAAACATTTTTTTTTGGAGTTCAAGTTAACTGTTTTAAACTTTATTCAAATAAAATTTTGAAGTAAAAAGGAGAATATAATATTCAATATTTTATACATTTGTCCCCTCGAAGGCAATTTACCACTCATATTTGTTGCGTATGTAATACTTGATTTGTTTTGAAATTTTTGTCTCAAATTTATTTCTTTTTTATTAATGTTTGTTTTGATGGATCATCTTTTAAGGGAGTAATTAAAAGATGTTAAGAATGTAGTTTTCATTTGTATTAATCCCATGCTTGTTGATATAATTTAAGAAGATAATGCACAATTTAAAATAATAAACTCCACTCTGAAATAGAGAGTGAGGCAGATGTAGAGAATATTACCAATAGGTAAAAATGATGGAATAAAACCCAGAAGGGTGTATTGTTTGTTTTACCAGTGAACTTGTGAAATCATGATGATTATGTACATTATTTCTGATTTCTATTTTGTCCATCTTGTTTCTGTGAATACAATGTTTTCCAGTGTCTTAATACTTCAGATAAAAGCAGAATTTCCATTTTTTGTGGAAACTATGTACATGGTCACGCTTGAAGAATTTGCCTGTCCCAGCCTTTTTGGAAATTCAATAGCCTCTCTTAACAGTACAAGTGTGCCAGTGTATAAAGCTCATTTATACTTGATACCAAAAGTGAGGTTCTCTGTACTTAAAAGTCAGAATCAGAATATCATTAGTAAAGAGCACATTTTTAGTGGATGAGGAAGTGATTCTAACTAATAAATCTCTTTCATGCTCCATTGCTTTCTTTATCTCTTTCATGCTCCATCATTTCCTTTCTTTCTTGTTCATTGTTGCTTTTTCTCTATCTTGCTCTTTCTTGCATCGTTAGAAAAATGAATGTGAGATACCTATAAAAAATTATAGGCATCTTATAATACAAAATTATCAAAATAAATTGTTGATGGAATGCAATAGGGGAAAGATAAGAATAGATCTATCATAAGATGATAGTGAACTAACAACTTTAATGTGTGTCACAGTAACCAGAAATACTAACAAGATACCTTCACATCAGTGCATCCATGGCATGTATCTTTTCCACATATTTACTCAAAATGATGCTGACCGACTGGTGTATAGGAATGATGCATTTCTATAACTCAATTGTCTCAGTAAAGAGGAAATATATATGTGCAAGTGGGAGAAGGTAGGTAGAAAAATGATAATTTTCTGTGTTTCAGAACTTCATTTTCCACAAAACAAAATATGTGTATCATTTTTAGGGCAGTGATTTGAAATTCTATTGGAGCTATATCAGCCTATATGCATTTTAAATATTTTTTTAACTTCCCTTAATATAACAAATAAAACTAAACTTAAATGTCACTATTTTAGAAGTTACTATTCTATAAAGATCACAAACAGAACATATACTTTGTTCCTGATCCCATCTCTAGATGATGAGTCCCTAAAGAACATGAATCTGAATGTCTTAATTCCTAATCAACACTAGCATGGTTCTTTACATGTAATAATGCCAGATAAATGTCGGTTTTATTAAAATGAACTTTTGTTCAGTTTATTATTTCATTAATGCAAACTGAGTACTACATAGACATATTTAAAAGTTGTTAGATTTTTCTTAGGGGGTGAAATACTTTTTATGATTCTAAGTATGGGTCTTTCATGACAGGAAAATGAAGAAAATTAATAAATTAAACAATTAACATGCATGTGTGTGTGTATGTGTGTGTGTGTGTGTGTGAGAGAGAGACAGAGAATCTATATACATACAATTTTGTATTTTTTGAAATTTTTGTTTGATATACCTATGATAGCAGACAATAATAGTTGCTTACTCAGTATCCATTGTCCCCATCTTTTGCAACTAAATAATAAATTCTTTCAAAGGCCTAAATTGTCCAGGAAAAAAACAAACAAACAAACCAGAAACAACAAAAAAACTCTCACATTCCCAGAATGTCCTGCAACTCTAATCAACATGCAGGCAAGCTCTAACAAATCTGGTGAAAACATAAGCATTTTGGATGAACTAATTAAAATAAAATAAAGATGGAATCAGCCAATATGTCCCCTTTTTCCTTCTGCCTCTTGCCTCCTAGGAGAGTACCAACCATCTTGCATGTATGAGGACAGAAGCCACACACAAAGTAGAAAGTCCCTCAATTGATGAGGAAATCATAGATTCAAAATTCTAGATCAGTCTATCTATCTTTGGACTTCTTTTATATGAAAAATATATTCTTATTTGGATAAGGAATTAGCTGGATTTTGTAACTACAGCTGAAGGCAACCTAAATGATATATTAGCCTTCTGTTCAGAAGAAATATTGGAGCATACAGATAGATAAAACTATAAGATAAATGGTTTAAAACAGTGGAAGAAAATAATAATATTTGGGAAATGATGGAGAGTCACATAAGATTGGTATGTGGGGTGGGGAGTAAAAAGGCTGCAATCTCATACTTTGTTATAAGAGGCTCACAAGTTTAGCTTCAACTTTTCCGGGAGTCAATACCAACGGGGAATCATAATCATAGCCCTATGGTCAAAGGAAATCAGTTATTTCGATAAAGCTGAAATATTCCTTATACTCCGGTCCTAGAATGGAACAGATTGGTAAGAGACAAATTTTCCAAAGGGCAGGATAGGAAAAAAGCTGGTAGTGTGTTTGGATAAGAGAAAGTAATAGTTATTTCTCTTTGAGAGAGTAATTGTATAGGGATGGAAAGAATTCTGAAATTACTTGGTAGTATAAGATATTTCACTCAGCTCCCAAACAATAGATTATAGGCTAAGGTGTTGAATGATCCTACTTCTAAAAGAAATAATGAAACCCATTTATATATTATGGAGGGGGTATAAGTTCACCTGGGGTAGTTATTGCCCCTCAATGCATGTATCCTTGATAGCACTAAGTAATGTTTTGAGTCCTAAATAATTTTCAAGTTTTTGAAGAATAATAAACCCACAAAACTGATCTCATACTGGACATCAGTCGGAGTCTTTGAAGCAATGTTTATTCTATTTTAGGAAAATGTAATGACAATGACCTGATAAAATTCCAGTCAGAGAGTAAATGAGAATGTATCTCCCTTTTCTTGAAACCTTCCACTTTGGAAATTTTACACACACACACACACACACACACACACACACAGAGGCACACACACACACACAATCTAGGGTGCCAAAAAAATGTATACAAGTGGACACTTTGGTCAACATTGCTCAAGCAGTGGTTCGTCGTAATCAGAAGTGTCTGGATGCTGATGGTAACTAACCACTTTGAGCACCTCTTGTAAATGCAGAAGTCAAACGTGACTCGTATTCACCTTTTGTTATCGGTATATATTGAGTATTACAATTTTAATACAGTTTTTCTTTCTTAAAATGTATATACATTTTTTGGTACCCTTTGTACATACATTAAGACAGATCTGGGTCTAGCAACTATACTGTGTGACCCAGACTTTAGTGTCTGACTTATAGTTTATGTATATGAAGGAGTTGGATTTACTATAGATAGGGAAATAACATATATGGTTCTCCACTCTATTTTATCAGTCCTTGAATGGTGGATAAATGTTATCAATGAAAAAAGTATATGTTTCTCTAGGAGCCTGTGAATGATAATAAGAATATGTGTCTATTAGAAAGAAATCTTTGGTATTAGAGTTGAGCATTAGCTGTTGCCATTCTTCTAAGCTTTCTCTTGGGAAGACCCAGTTTTAGAGCCCTATATAATTACCAAACAACTTTATTTTATTTTAAGATTTTTATTAAAATATAGCTAACATATACTATTATATTAGTTTCAAGTGTACACTGTAATCATTCAATATCCATATACCTAAAGAAGTTTTCACCATTATAAGTCCAGCAACGATCTGACACGGTACTACACTATCACAATATTATTGACTAGTCCCTATGATGTACATTACAGTCCCACAACTTATCTGTTTCATACCTGGACATTTAAACTTCTTATTCCCCTTTATCTCTTTCCCCCCTTTTACAATTTTTCAATTATGGTTGACATTCAATATCATTGTATATTTATTTCAGGTGTATAGCATAGTAGTTAGACATTTGTGTAATTTAAGGAATGATCCCCTTGACTAGTCTAGTACCCACCTGACACTGTACATAGTTATTACAATATTATTGACTGTCTTCCTTATGACTTTGAAATATTTATCTTTTTCTCCCCTTTTGGTCATGTTCCTAGATCCAGCAGTTTCTGTCTCTTCTACGTGGGCCATGGTTCCTTTCCTTCCCTTCTCTCCCCCTCTCTTTTTCTTTTTTCCTTGCCCTTCACTTCCCTTTCATTTATTTTTTTTCCCCTCTCTTTTCTTTCTATAGTCTGCATTTCTGTCTAGAAAATGCCTGAAAATTTCCTAGGATGTACATATGGTGATGGTTTATTATTGCAGTTCTCCTGTACCCACTGTTCTCTCATAGTCATGAAATAATATGAACAAGTGGTACCTCTTAACAGCCATTTTGCTGACTGGAACAGCTATTTTTTGTCAAAAGATTTGGTAAAAGAAAATGATATGAGACAGGAAAACACAGTTGAAAGAAAAGTTGGGTGACTCCTTTCTCAGCAATTTCATGTATAAATAGACTTCTAGGATATTGGAGTAAAGATAAAGATTCCCAACATTCCTGCATTTCAATACAGTGCCTTACAGATAGATTTGTTTGATTAAATTAACAAAGATGTTTTTTTTCTCCCCTTTCCCCCAGTTTTACTCCTTTTTCCAATGTAGCACGATACATTGAACTAATTAAACTCATCTCAGGTCTGATAGCTTGTCAAGATGAAAGAAACCTTTATGAAAGGTATATGTAAAGCTATTCATATTAGGTATGCCTTTTCTTGCTTCTAAATTCATAGTGTTTGACTCATAACGAAGACAAGATACTTCTCTTTTTCTCTCTGCCTTAATGAGTTCACTACACTATTTGTAGTACACAGGATTGCACTGTTATCCAATTAGGAAAGTATGCAGGATGCAAGGATTATCATTATTCGGCACAAAATTGAGCCATGCATCTTCTACCATAATCATTGTTTCATCTCCCTCAGAGATGCTCATTATCATGCGTAGCTTTTGCTTTTGGGAAGAACTGAGAAGTGTCCTTTGGGGGTTGAACCTCAAAGTTACTTGACATCCTCATTAACTTTTATGGCAACTAAGGTACTGAGGATCCTTACGATGAAGAGCTGTTTCAAATTCGTATTTCTTTTTTCTCTCTCCATTTGTTACATACAATCTTGTATTATTATGGAACAGGAAAAAAAATGAGAAGAAAAACCAAAAGAAATCATCCAGATTTTTCAATATATTTTTAGTGTATGTCTAAGTAGAAATGGCAACTTTTTTTCTCATAAATCAAGAGGCAGGAGTTCTATGGAAACCTTTAATGGTTCACATAACCATTTATTTAATTCTGTTAGTCAGAGAATTTAAAGCCTGAAAGGTATTAGGAGTACTAAGATTACCCATCTTATTTTATAGATGAAGTTGCAAAAATCTAAGCAAAGGAAAAGACTCAAAATTTGGCAGAAGAAAATTAAAATCACGGAGTGATTTTCTAAGTCACGTGTTTAATGCCTGTATGCTTAAGTATTTTAAAATATGAGACTTATAGGTTTGGCAGAGAGATTTGCCCAAATTTCTTCCTTTAAAGACCATCCTTCAGATTGACATAATATGTGTATTTGAATATGGTATTCTGTTTGAAATGCTATGCTAGTTCTTCATTACCTATCACAGTGTTTCCCAAACTTGTATGATCATCAGAATCCCATCGCACCTACCATATGTTCCTTATTCAGCGTATTATCCTATGATTGCTCACTAAATGTGTAGTTTCATTGGAAGACCATTGTGGATGGACGTATACTTTTTGCTTTATCCTGGATATGTGTTGGAAAATCTATGATTAGTCTTTTCCTACCAACATACTCATGTATCGCCCCTGTTTTGGACTGGAAGTGTGATCTGTTAAGATGCCTACCGGGAGCGGGCTGAGCCATTCATTAGAATCAAAGGGCTACTTGGAATGTGTGATAGTGAACTAAGAAATAGTTGTAGCTTTTGGAAGTGCCACAGGTGGCATTGAAATGAAGCAGCTGGTAGACTGCTTGACTTTGGAAACGTCTTTGTAAGATAAGACATCTTCACGAACCATAGTTAAAAATCCTTTTTTATAATTGTGGAATACAAAAATGCACAAGTAAACATCTGTATACATACCTCATTTATGTCTATGGAACTTGGAGATCCATGTGTTCCAGTTCAGGGCAGGGTTACATTTATAAAATCATAGGTCAGTCTCTAAAAATAATTTAGAATAATTCAATACCTTTAGCTTCATCCTTGAAGAACATTAAAAGAGGATCAAAATACATGATCCACATCATTAAATTTTCTCTATTCCTTTTACTCTTGATTCTTTAGTTCCCTAAAGCCCTCTGGAGATTCTCACTCCACAACCACAACAAATCTTCATATTCAAGACATTGTTCATTTTTCTTGGATAATTTCATTTTCTTGACAACCTTTGTCCCCCCCAAGACCCCTAATCATACCCATACCACACCTTCATAGCCACCAAAATGCTAACCTATGAAGCTATCAGCTGCTCATCTCTCGAAGGAGTAGGCTTTACCATGCTCCCTGCCTTCTCACTAGAATTAGCCCTATATGCCTTCCTCCTCTAATATAATTATGTAGGAATTAGGAGTATATAATTGTATATACTCACATGTTAATAATTTTAAAAATTATGTAGGTACAGATTATTGTTAGTATTTGTAATTTTAAATGTTTAGTGTATGAAATACACAAAAATCATCTATTGAGGGGCCAGCCCGGAGGCTCAGGCAGTTGGAGCTCCGTGATCCTAACTCTGAAGGCTGCCGGGTCGATTCCCACATGGGCCAGTGGGTTTTCAACCACAAGGTTGCTGGTTCAACTCCTTGAGTCCTGCAAGGGATGGTGGGCAGTGCCCCCTGCAACTAAGATTGAACACGGCACCTTGAGCTGAGCTGCCACTGAGCTCCCAGATGGCTCAGTTGGTTGGAGCGTGTTCTCTCAACAACAAGGTTGCTGGTTTGACTCCCGTAAGGGATGGTAGGCTGCACCCCCTGCAACTAACAACGCCAACTGGACCTGGAGCTGAGCTGCGTCCTCCACAACAACTTGAAAGGACAACAACTTGACTTGGAAAAAAGTCCTGGAAGGACACACTGTTCCCCAATAAAGTCCTGTACCCCTTCCCCAATAAAATCTTTTTTAAAAAATCATCTATTGAAGGAAACTTTGGTTGTTTCCATGTCTTGGCCACTGTGGATAATGCTGCAATGAACATCAGAGCACATATATCTTTAACATAAATGTTTTCAGATTTTTTGGGTAGATACCCAGGAGAGGGATTGCTGGGTCATATGGTGATTCTAATCTTAATATTTTGAAGAAACCTCCATACTGTTTTTTAAAGTGCCTGTGCCAATTTACGTTTCAACCAAAGTGTCCTTCAATAGATGATTGGATGAAGAAGACAGTATATATACACAATGGAACATTACTCAGCCATAAGGAAAGATGAAATACTGGCATTTGTGACAACATGGATGGATCTTGAGATTATCATGCTAAGTAAAATAAATCAAACAGAAAAAGTTGAGAACCAAATGACTTCACTCATATGTGGCATATAAAACTGAAAGCAACATACAAACAAGACAAAAAGATAAACAAAACAAAAACTCATAGACCCAGACAACAGTTTAGTGGTTACAGTAGGTAAGGAGGTTGGGAGGTGGTAGGAGAGGGAAAAGGGAATCAAATATATGGTGATAGAAGGAGAACAGACTCTGGGTGGTGAACACTCAGTGCAATATGTACATGATGTATTAGATAAATGTACACTTGAAACCTATATAATTTTATTACAAATGTCATCACAATAAATTTAGTAAATAAAAATAAGTAGATAAAAAAAATATGCAAAAATGAAACATAAATAAAAACCACTTTCATTTCCATTACTCAATTATAAACACAATTAACAGATCATTGTCTTTTTCATTATACAGATACATATTTTTTCAATATGTACAACCCAATAGCAAGATTTAAATTATAATGCATACACAATTTGCTTTTGACTCTTATTTTATTATGATATTTTTAAAAGAAATATTAAAGGCTTCTATAAAAATATAATTTAAAAAATAATTGTGTTGTATTTCATTATATGAATATACTACAATTTCTTTAACCAGTCTCAGAGACAGACATATTTGTGAAGAATTCATATTGAGATGAATTTTAGAGGTTTACATTTTATAGAAAGAACAATCTGATTTCAATACTTGAGGAGACTCACAACTACTTTGAAAACTTTTCAGAATCTTCAAAGACCCACGTATTTTTAACTCCAAAAGGATATGTGTGTAAAGTGAAACTGGCTTAGATCCAACTAAACATTCCTTTTAACTCACCTGAAAAGTAAGTCAAGGTGTCATTCTGTCTGTTTCAGTGGAGGGAATAGACATTATTAATTTCTTTTTTTTTAAATTACATTTTAAATATAGCTTGCAAAGTCCTTTTTCAAATTTTGTTTTTATAATAACCATGAGTACATACTCATTGGAACATATTTTAAGCTCACTGTAATCATTCAATTACTTCATCACTCTGATACAGACAGGACTTATTTTTCATGGTAAATGTATTCAGTATTTTGCAGCCCAGACACACTAAAAATGTATTTTTTAAAACAAATGAAATTGGAACAGTCAGTGAAAAGAGGTTGAATATGATGGAATTTTTAAGTAAATGCCGACTTTAGTATTCTATTCATTTATTCAATAAGAGGACAATTGATGGGTAAAGAGAAAAATGATATGTTTTAATAAGATTCTAAATTTGTAGCTTAGCCCAGTGACAGGAGGTGCCAAACAATGTGAAATGACACTTTTTTTCTTATCTGAGACCCTTACCAAAGAAGCCTTAACTTTGTAAACATTAACCTTTCTAGTAACCTTGTGAAATTAACCTGATCCACACTTTTCAGCTAAAGAAACTAAGCAACTGTGAGGGTAAAGCCATAATTTAACATGCTGATGCTCTCTTGGCCAAAGAGAAAATACTATTTTCATGACAGTAGTGACACTGGTGGCCATAGGACAATGAGGATGGCTGCTAATATCACTACTACTGTTAATGATCATCCTAACAGCAACAGTACTGAGAACTAAAGATTTACCTTGATTGGGAAAATTTGAGGAGATTAAAACAACTTCATCAAAGCAAATTAAAATGAAGAAATACCATTTGAAAGAAATATTTCATATTTTCAAGAGAAGTTTATGTTAAGATTTTTATCCTCCAAATTAAATAAGGGTGGGGGAGCAAGATATAAGACTGTACTTCTTCCTCGAAAGCAATCCCATTTATTCTATCATTATCTACTAATTAGTTATAAAAGGAAAATAATGACTTTTTTCAAAGTTTTGGCAAAAATGTATAGGTTGAAGTAAATGAAATTATTGTTTGTAAGAAAAAAGAGTCAAATGCTAACAATTGTACATGATTTACCTAGTAGAACTAAACCCATTTAGTTTCTCACATCCAAAAGTTTATTTAGATCTTTTTCTCTTGGTTTACTTGCCTTCCCTACTAATCCTTTCAGACCTATCTAATCTTCCCCATGATTCCACCTGCTTTTCTTTTGTAAGATACCTTTCATGTTTGTAGCCAAGAGGGAAATATTTTAATATTGCCTAAATTGCTGTTCTTTGAGGTAGAGGCTATATATCCTGGGCCTTATTTCATTAAAATGGAATTTCATTAACTAGAGCTAGAATCACAGTCATATTCGCAAGAGCAGGAGTTGGAAACTCTTGGTAGATTCTGGAATCAGGAAATTCTAAGTGTGAATCCCATTTCTAACTTCATAAGTACAGCAACTTTGGATAAATAAATTAAATTAGATGAGCCTCAGTTTTCTTACCTGAAAAATAGGAATGATAATTCTTGCTTTAAAGGGAAACTGAGGTTTTCATAATACAATGGTAGGTATAAATTACAGCATAATATATAATATAATTAATACTGCTATACATCTATAATAAAATAAACAATTAGGTAAATGGACAGTGGGAGCAAGGTTTCTATTTGTTGTAGTGGGTATAAGGAGAGGAGATTAGAATGATCCTTGTAATAATGGATTAGAGTTGGAGATTTTAGTAGAAATTTATTATTTGGCTTAATATAGATACAAATGGTTACATATACTTGTAGAAATATTTATAGGTGTATGTATATCTTTAGGTTAGTACACAAATATATGTTTCCTTGCTTTGTTGACTGAGAAGGCCTAGAAGTAACAATATCCCAGTAAAATGCGTGACTCTAGAATCCAGATCATGATTTCTAACACCATTCTCTAATAAAAGAGACCACGGCTCCTTAGAAAATGGTTTACTTTAGGACTGGGGTAAGAAATATGCGAGATGAGTCTGGAACATCTTGCAGTGCCATAAAGTACAAATGGAATTTGTCAAAGGGACACAGGAGCCAATTAAAATAGCTCCCAAAAGCCAAAGCTGGAACAACTTGAACGAAGTAAAGCAGCATTATATATTAGAAAATATAAATAAATAACCATGAGTCCTTCCTGATATAAATAAATTATTGAGAACCAAATAAGTGATGAAGAAAGATGAATAATTGGTGTACATACTTTAAACTCAAAGAGGTAGAGTAATAATTCTACTCAAATGTGGGCTATGCATAGTGACCTGCTTCCAAGGAATATAGCAAGGAAAGGGTAAGAGAAAAAGAATAGCTTTACAATGGAGAAACCTGACAAAAACAACCTCAGCAAGGTGATGAAGGTCAACATCAAGAGTGATAAGTCACATTGATAGTATGTACTCTTGATATGATGTAACGGAAATTGCACTTTACCTCTTTGGTCTTCCTCACAAAAACACATAACTCCAAATGTTGAGTCATAAGAAAAACACCTGACAATTCTCGATAGAACTTTCTACAAAATTCCTGACAAGTAATCCTCAAAATTGTCAAGGTTGTTAAAACAAGGAAAATTTGAGTCATTATGAAAGCAAAGAGTAGCCTAAGAATATATGACAAATTTGATGTTATATCCTGCATGGGATCCTGGAACAGAAGAAAAACATTAAGTAAAAACTAAGGAAATTTTAATAAAGTATGTGCTTTAGTTAATAATGCATCAGTATTGGTTCACTGATTGTAACAAATCTGCCATACTAATGTAAGATATTAATAATAGAGGAAACTGCACGTAGAATATTTAGGAACTCAGTACTGTCTTCATGGTGTTATCTGTAAATCTAAAAATCTTCTAAAAATGACAATTTATTAAAATAAATAACTCAAATGACAAAATTAAACACAGTCATTAAAGATGTTAATACATTACACTAGAAAATGTTCTCCTGAAAAAGAAGGCAGTAAAGAAGGAACAGAGGAATAACAACAACAAAAAATACATAAGACATATAGAAAACATACAGCAAAATGTTAGGCATAAATCCAACCATATCAATAATAACATTAAATTTGATTAGATAATCAAGTCAAAAATCAGAGATTGCCACACTTATTAAAAAAAAAATCCCACATGATGCTGTACCAGACACATATAAGATTAAAGATACAAATAGGTTAAAAGTAAAATGGAAAGAAATAATTGTACCATATAAATAATAATGATTAAATAGCTGGAGTGACTCTAATCATATCAGGCAATGGACTTTAAAGTAAAAAATGTCATTAGTGATAAAGAGGTGCATTTTATAATAATTAAGGAATCAATCTGTCAGTAAAATGTATCAATTATAAGTGTTCATGCATCTAATAACAGTATATAAGGCAAAAACTGACAGAATTGAAAAGAAACATAGACAATTTAACAATAATTGGAAACTTCAATACCCCACTTTCAAAAATAGAAAAACAAACTAGACCGAAGATTAATAAACAAATAAAATTTTTGACCTATACTATAAACAAACCAGACCTTACAAATATCTATAGAACACCCCACCCAACAAGAGTTGAGTGCATATTCTTCTCTAGCACACATGGAACCTTCTCCAGGTCAGGACATATTCTAGGCTGTAACACAAGCCTCAATAAATTTAAAAGGCTTGGAATCATACAAAATATTTTCTCCAAAAATAATAGGGTGAAATTAGAAATTAATAACAAAATAAATTTAGAAAATGCATACATGTGTGGAAATAAAATAACACTAAATAATCAACAAATCAACAATACCACAAGTAAAATTAGAAAATACTTTGAGACACATGAAAATGCTTACAAATAAATTTAACAAACAAGTACAAGACTTTTATACTGAAAACTACAAAATGTCATTGAAAGAGATTAATAAAACATACATAAACACACAGGCATCACATGTCTATGGACTGGAAGACAATTTCGTTTTAATGGCAGTACTCCCCAAATTATCTAAAGATTTATTGCCATCCTTATCAAAATATCATCTGGCTCATGTGAAAAAGTTGACTAGCTGATCCTTAAGTTCATATGGACAAACAACTGACTCAGAATAGCCAAACCAATTTTGAAAAAGAAAAAAAAATATATTGAAGGAGCCACACTTTTCTATTTCAAAACTTAATACAAAAATGCAATCATTGAGAATTAGTAACATTAACATGAGGATAGACATACAAATCAGTGAAATAGAATTGAGAGTCCAGAAAGAAACCCATGTGATTAATGTCAATTGATTTTGCATTACGGGTACCAAGACAATTCAGTGGGGGAAAGAACGGTCTTTTCAAAAACTGTTGCTGGGACAATCGAATATCCTCATATAAAAGGATGAAGTTGGGTCTCTACTTCAACGCATACATAAAAAAAAAATAATAATTCAAAGAATAGGAGTAAATGTTCATGAAATTGGCTTTGGCAATGATTTTTTAGATATGACACTAAAACTGCAGGCAAGAAACAAAAAAAAGATAAATTAGACTTCATCAAAATTTAAAATTTTTGTGCTGCAAAGAACTCTATCAAGAAATTGCAAAACATCTCACAGATTGGGAAAAAATATATATTGCCAAACTATATATCCAAAAAGTGTTTAGTATCCAGAATATATATAAAGAATTCCTACAACTTTACAATAGAAAGATAAATAACCAAACTAAATTGGGCATAGAATCTGAACAAACATTGCTCGAAAAACGATATCATATTACTAATAAGCACATTAGAAGATGATCAACAGCATCATTCTTTAGGGAAATTTAAATCAAGACTACAATAAGATACCGCTTTATTCTCTCTAAGGCACCTACAATCAAAATGACAGACAGTAACAGTGTTGGCAAGAATATGGAGAAATTTGAACCCTCATACCTTGGTTGTGGAAACAGAAAATATTGCAGTTATTTGGAAAACAATCTGACAGTTTTTCAAAATGTTGCCATAGGATATAACAATTTCACCCAAGTGAAATAAAAACATGTGGCTACACAAAAATGTTTATGATAATTGTTCATAGCAGCATTGTTCATTCAGCAAAAAAGAATACAACCCAAATGTCTAACAATTGATGAATGGATGAATAAAATGTGTTATATCCATAAAATGGAATTTTATTCTGATAAATAATGGAATAAAATTCGAATACATGCGATGACATGAAAAATCTTTGAAAACCTTATTCTAAAAAGCTAGTCACAAAAGACCACATATTGTGTGATTCCATTTCTGTGAAATGGCCAGAATAGACAAACTTATATAGACAGAAAGTAGATTGGTGTTTGTCTAGAGCTGGGGGGTGGGAAGAACGGTGATTGACTGCAGATGGGTACCTAATTTGTTTTGGGGGTGATTTAATTCTAAAATGAGATTGTTGTGATCATTGCACAACTCTGTGAATATACTAAAAGCCACTTAGTAATACACTTTAAGTGGATGAATCACGTGGTGAGTTATATTTCAATAAAGCTATTTTAAAAATATTGATCTAAGGTAAAAGTAGATTTTAATGACTTTTCTCTGAATTGCCACTCTCCTTTCCTGTTAAGAGAAGCAAGCCTTGAAAAATGGCTAACCCTTTCATGAGTGTCAGGGAGCCAGGAATGATTTAGAAGAAAAGCCACACACAGAAAAAAATGGACTCTATAAACACCTAAACCCTAAGACGTACCCAGCTTGATAAAATAGTAATTACTTTTAGTAATACATTCCACAGCAGCTTTATGGTATATTACAGAACTGAATTCTTTTGACTCTACAGGATCCTTTGCTGGCCACGGCTATGCACCAATTTACATGGTGGGTATAATAAATTCCACCCTGCCTTAGTTATGTCAATTAAGCTTTACTGTGCTCCTGACTTAAACCTCTAGGTCCTACTCCTTATTTTTCTGTCTTTGCATGACGTTACAAATGTCAGGGAGCCTCAGATTTGCCTCTTCTTCTTGCTTTATTATATAACATGATTTCCTAAGCCTTTTTGCTGCTTAAGTACACATAGATAGAAATAATAATCCTTTTCCCCCCATTTTATGGTTTTGTTAAGTCTGTGACTAAGTAAATTTAGAAATTCAATCAATTCCATTTAAAAAGTAGTCAAACAAGTTATTTGGTCAATCAAAAAGACCTGTAATATTTCAGTGATTATATAAACAGAGCCTAAGTGTACAGAAACACTAAACATAAACATTATAAATCAGAATCATATTGCCCAAATGGTACCTTTGCATTTCTAACTCTAACATAATTTTGCTGACTACCAAA
Organism: Rhinolophus ferrumequinum; assembly: GCF_004115265.2. Classification (NCBI taxonomy): domain Eukaryota; kingdom Metazoa; phylum Chordata; class Mammalia; order Chiroptera; family Rhinolophidae; genus Rhinolophus; species Rhinolophus ferrumequinum. Next base: position 67,221,093 of record NC_046285.1, read on the forward strand.
TTTATTCTTTGTATAATATTATTTAACATCTATGTTAGTTGTGCTAGTGGATTTGCATTGAGTTCCACAGCCTTTAAAAATTTGGTGGATTTCTTGGCTAGTTACGAACAACTGATGTTTGCAGATGTAAGGTCCAATTGCCAATATGTTTGCATACAATGTGACTTTTTCACAAATAATTATTTGTTTTTATTTCTATGCACCACTAGGGATTATACACTGATTTTGGTCACTAAACTTTACTTGAGATCAGTGCAATTTTTAAGCACTTTAATTGTAATTATCAAAATATTTATTAAAGGATGTTCTACAGATTAGCTTAATTTCAAATGCATCTTCTCTCATTGGATAGATTTAATTGCTTCTATTGTGACTTTTTTGAACTATAGGAAATCTTGAGTTCCATAAAAGTTTTTTGTCTTTTGTTTTCAAGTACAAAATTACTGTTTTTCATACTAAATTATTTTTAGTCATTGAATACATAAGAAATGAAAAAAAGATAAAGTCCAAGAGGCACAATTAGATCGCAATATAATTCTTGCCATCAGTCTATAGGCGGAGTCCCTCCTTATTGCAATCTGCAAAAACCTTGACCGCTGCTTCCAATTCTGTAAATATTTTAGCACCTTATTTATCGTTATTTTCTCCAACACAACTCCTCACAATTCCTGATAATTTCAATATCAATGTAGATCATCTTCCAATAGTTTTTGACAACCTCATGGTTTCTTGATCTCTTCTTCACCTGATTTTATCTGGCGCATTTCATCAGGCCAAATCGCTAAGGACAAACCGTAGACCCTGTCAGTATCAACCTCTTCTATCATCTTGATTTCAACATTCCACAATCTGAATAGAACACTTTATCTTTCCAGTTTACTCCCTCTTCTTCCCTGACTACTACAATTCTTTGATATCAATCGGTCCTAAATAAAATTTCACTTGATTCTACCAACTGCTCCTTGTTCTTCAGTCCTTTATAATTTCTACTCCCTCCTTACCCATCTTTGTTTCTGCAATCCATCATTAGACTAATTGTCTTGCATAAAATCTCAGACCCCTTTGCTTGTTTCTTTTGACATATTCACTTAGTTAAACCCCACGCCTGGTTAAACGCAATTTTCAGTCTATCCCACGTCCGTGTTTTGGAAGCTAACTTAGGTGGGGAAAAAACAAAACTATACTAATCCTATATTCTTTAAAAATATGACCAGTTACCTGGCACTTAAGGTTGTCTAGAATACCTTATCTAAAAAATGCTCCCAATCTCAAAGAAAACTCTTTTACACCTTTTTCTTATACCTTTAACATTCCTCCTTTCACCTCACTATGACCCTGTTTTCTAGCTCACTAATAAAAACCTATAAGAAGATCAAGTGGCACTTATTCCAGGGATGTAACATTTGCAAATCAATAAATATGATGCATCACATTAACACAATGAAGGCTAAAAATCATGTAATCATCTCAGATATGCAGAAAAAGCATTTGACAAAATTCAACATCCTTTCATGATTAAAAATTTTAACCAATTAAATGTAGAGGGAATGTATCTCAGTATAATAAAGGCCATATATGACACCATCAGCAAGGGCAGCAAAAGTAAAATACATAAATAAGTGAGACTACAACAAATTAAAAAGCTCTGCACAGCAAAGAAAACCGTAAACATAATTCAAAGTCAACCTAGAGAATGGGAGAAAATATTTGCAAAACACATATATTGCTTTGTGTCTCATTTTTAATTGAATATTAAGGGAATGCAGTATTTTAATTGTAACTCTGCCAATATCTTTATCATAGAGGCCTGTTGCCGTTTTTATCCTTTATGAAATTTTTTTCGCCAAGAAAGGCAGGATTACATTTTTTTTCCAGATTGAGTTGGTGTAGTGTGTTCTTGGTTATCAAAATACTCATATAGTTTTGGGATTTTCAAGTAGTAAATATTCATATGTGTGAAAAAGCTTGATACATAACTATACAATCTTAATTACATAAAAATGGAAGCTTAGTTGTGTAGATACACACAGGACCTAGAAGGACACATCAAACTAAACTGCTTGTGATTATGACTTTGTCTTGTGTTTTCACTTTCTTATTATATGCACATGTTAACTTTTAAAAAATAAATGTTATTTCCAAAAAAAAACATATATGATAAATGATTGATATCCAAAATATGTAATACAAGGATTTCATATAACTCAATAGCAAAAAACCAATAACCCACTGAGAAAAAAAAATGGTTAAAGGACCTGAATAGATATTTTTCTGAAGAAGATATGGTCAACAGGTAATGAAAAGGTGCTCAGCATCACTAATCATCAGGTGAATGCAAATCAAAGCCATGAGATACCATCTCATATCTTTTTAGATGTCCAGTATCAAAAAGACAGCCATAAAAATTGCTGGCAAGGACATGGGAAAAAAGGAACATTTGTACACCATTGATGGGAATGTAAACTGGTATAACCACTATGAAAAACAGTATGAAATGTCCTTAGGATTTCAAAAATAGAGCAATATAGTCAATGGTATTGTAACAGCTTTATATGATGTCAAAAGGGTAATAGATTAAGGGGGTTATACTTTGTGAGGGGTGTATATGTCTAATCATTATGTTGTTACGTAAATCTGAAACTAATATAAAAATAAAATAAAAGTTAAAAAATAAATAAGTAAAAATAGAACTACCATATGATCAAAGAATCCCGATTTCTATATACAGTTAATCCTTGAACAGCATGGGTTTCAATTGTGTGGGTGCAGTTTATACATGGATTTTTTTTTCAATATATAGTCAGCATTCTGTGTCCCTAGGTTTTGCATCTGCTGACTTAACCAACATTTTTTGGCACCCTTGATATATGAGGTGGTAGATGAGGCAAACTCAATGGTGGGAGAAGGGTGCATCCTTTTACAATATATAGTGTGTATATCAAATCATCATGTTGTACACTTTAAATATCATACTTTTTTGTCAATTATACCTCAAAAAGCTGGCGAAGAATAAAAGAAAAGCCATTAGAAGGGAAATTTTCATCCTTCCACCACCACATGTCACACTGTATTAACCTGTCTGCATCCGTATCCGTGTACCTTCTCCTCCATCTTGCTATTATGGATGTTTGTGCTTCTATCTATGGTCAAACTCTCTACTTAATGAGTTGATCCCCACCCTTTTGCCTATTCAAGAGTGTCCCTCTGGAATTACCCTCTCTCTATTCCTTTGTTTTCACTACTTGCCTTTCTATAGGGTCAATCCATTTAACATATAAATATGCTTAGTATCATCTAAGTTCCAAAAATTGCATTTGGCTTCCCACATACATATTTATTCCATTGATGTCCTTCTGTGCTCAGTGTGTGCTGCAGTGAAAGTAAGGAATCAGAAAGATCTGGTTTCATTTTTGGTCTGTTACCTATTAGCTATGTGATCTTAAACAAGGGACTCAAATCTTTGATCCTTTGATCTTTCCTAACCTTGACATTGTCAAGGACATTGTCTCAAAATATTCAAAGTGCTTCAAATGTAACATTTAATGTTTCCCATAAACTTATAAGGTGGGTTATTTTTCTCCAATTTGTGGATGAGGATATCAAAGAAACAAGAGATTAAATTGCATAAATTTTACATGATGTAAAGTACAAAGCTCAGATTGGAACTTAAGCATGTTGGAGAAAATCAGGCTTTCTTCAGGTGTCAGAGGCTATTGGATCGCCAGCAAATTTCATTCTACTCTTTTTCTACATTAACAGTGTTGTAGCAAACACTAATCCACCCAACATTATATTTTTTAGCTTTCATTGCAGGTAGATTTGTCTAATTTTCACCAGTGAAATATGAGCAGAAGTGGTATATGCCACTTCTAGTATAGTCCTTAAGACAGTGGACTTTCTTATATTTTATCCCTGTTTCCAATTGGCCAGTACCTAAAAGTGGCAGCAGCCCAGCTTCAGCGATGTGACCATAATGCCCTAGGGCAGGGGTCAGTAAACTATGACCTTTGGACCAGATATGTTCCATTCCTTGTTTTTACAAGTAAAGTTTTATTGAAACACAGGGACATCCATTTGTTTACATATTGTCTATGTTTGCTTTTACACTAAGACAATAGAACTGTCATTATTGGCACAAGTGCCACAATATTAGGTTTTTCTGTTTAATTTTCTTAAAACACAAAACTCAGAATTTTTTTACAACTACTTCTTTATAAAACTTAATATTCCCATAATTGTTTAAATCTTTAGAATATGAGAAAATAATAAATCTTACCTACCTTAGATGAGTCCTAACATACTCATATATTTTCTTATTAAAAACTCATTTGCTTTACATATATTTAAACATGAATTTTCAGGAATTTATTCATTTCATAGTACAAGTGCCTATAAAGATAACAGCTTACATTACCCTAATTGTGAGTAAAATAAATATCTTTGAGTAATTTTTAGTACTTGATTTTAAAAACTTAGTTATATAAAATGATAAATATTATAGGAGGCAACAAAACTAATTCAGTGGTGTTTTAGGTGTGTGTGTGTGTGTGTGTGTGTGTGTGTGTGTGTGTTCCAAAGTCTATAGCAACAGCAACAACAAAATATTATGGTAAAGTAGGTAAATAGGTAGAATGAATTAATACATTATCACAGTATTTTTTTCTCATAATTTATAGACAAAGTAGCCAAATTTTTCTGACAAAGAAACTTTACTTTTGATATTGCAGTCCAATAAGCAACTGTCTTTTTATTCCTTATCTCTTTAAACTACCTGCTCCTGTGGCTTCATTTGTATTCATTTATTCACCAACATAGGCTTTGGTTTGTGTACATGTAAGATGATATCTCTACGGTATCTATTTTTAGCTATCATATATTGCGCACATATTGTGTGGCGAGCACTGTAAACTAAACTTACTTAGGTTATCTTTAAACCATAGCAAAGTCTTTCAAGGCAGATATTATTATCCCATTTCATTAATGTTTAAATGGCTCCTTGCTTAATAATCATACAGCTAATAATAAGTTTTGAAATTAAGATTCCTTTCTAGGAATATTGAATTCTAAAGCTATGACCTTCCATGTGGTTATTCTGCCTCTTTATTGCCTATCAAACTAAAAACTACAAAAAAAGTGTCTTTCTTCACAAGAGTGGGTTTGCCCTCATTATCATGAATAACAAAATAGTTCTTAACATCTACCCTAAATGAACTTTTTTGCCATGTTTATTATTTTTTCTGAAATACCATCTTGCTACTTAATTTGTGTTACAAAAATAATTTTGTTACAAAAATTCTTTTTCCGTGTTATTTTATTTTTATGTTAACTTTTTATTGATGTGTAAATTATATGCAGAGGAGTATATAAATCATAAGCTCAATAACTTTTCACAATGTGAACACACTAATGTAACACACAATGTAACCAGCATCCATATCAAGAAATAGAACTTCATCAGCACACATAGAGAGTAGGATCTCTTTTGTGCCTGGTGTCTTTTACTCAATGCTGTATTTGTAAATTTATCCATAATTTATATGTAACAATAGCTATGTTCATGCTCATAACTGTATAATATTTCACTGATGGACATTTATTTTGAGTTGCTAGTGTGATTGGAAATTGCCACAGTAGAGTAATTTATGTCAAGGGAACTAAAATGGAGCCAGGAGGTTTGCCTTATGTTCTTCTCACCAGCCAGAACTTTTGAACCAGCCATATGACCACATCCTATACTCCAGCTCCTCCTTACCATGGCAAACAGACAATCTGCATTCTTTATTTTGAAGAGACACTCCATTTCATCAGCTAGTATTCTTCATTCACATGAAGGACCTAAATAAGTTTTAAACTCTTGGACTTTCATGCTTGCTGCAAAAGCAGATCCTGGAACTTGCTTACATCAAAGTTTCACCACATGCACTGAACCAATTCTTTTTGAACTAATCGTCACTCCATGTTTGACAGCCAATAGGAAAATTTTATTTTGTTACAGTTTGTGCTTTTTGCCACTTTAAGCTCTGTTTTTTCTTTGTCTTCCCTAGAGCATATTTCAGGTATTACCCTGAATCTGTGTCACCCAGATTTGAATCTTTTAAGAACCCAATAAAGTTTTGTTTTATAGTCTGAACACTAGACATTTTCTGCTATCATGAAGAATACTGATATCTACATTCTTGACCATTTTTTTTGTTTACATAAATGATCAGTAAACATAAAACAAAGGTGCTCATTAGCTACCAGGGAAATCATAATTAAAACCACAGTATCACACATATTCATCAGAAAGATAGAAAATTCCATGTATTGGTGAGTAATTGGAACACATACAATGCCGATGGGAATATAAATTGATACAAAACTTTAGAGAAGTGATTGTCACTTTCTACTAAATCATACTAAATGACTCAGCATTTCCACTTGGATAACTAAAAGAAACTCAGATAGGCAGTTTAATGAACTCAGAAATAAGATCAACAACAAAAAATGAATATTTTACCGAAGAGATTGAAATTTTAATAAAGAACAAAATGGAAATTCTGGAGCTGAAGAACTCAATAAAAGAGAGGAAGAATGACATAGCCAACTTAGGAAATAGAGCTGACCTGATGGAGGAAAGAATTAGTGATATTGAAGGTAGAAACCTGGAAATGACACAGAAGGAACAGGAAAGAGACTTTAGAGTTAACAGAAATGAAAGAACTCTACAAGAATTATCTGACTCCATCAGAAAGAGCAACATAAGAATAATGAATATATCAGAAGGAGGAGAGAGGGAGAAGGACACAGAAGGACTATTCAAACAAATTGTAGATAAGAACTTCCCAAACTTGTGGAAAGAACTGGATCCTCGAATCTAAGAAGCAAATATAACACCTAATTACCTCAATCCTAACAGGCCTTCTCCAAGACACATTATACTGAAGCTGTCAAAAATTAATAACAAATTCTCAAGGCAGCCAGGGAAAAGAAGACGGTAACCTATAAAGGAAAGACCATTAGATTATCATCAGATTTTTCAGCACAAACTCTACAAGCCAGGAGGGAGTGGAATCAAATATTCAAACTATTGAAAGAGAGAAATTACCAGCCAGGAATAGAATATGTAGCAAATTCGTCCTTTAGATGTGAAGGAGGATGTAATGTTAAAACATATATGCTATCCAAGTCGTTTATAGTTTCAATGCTACCCTTATCAAAAATCCATTGGTATTTTTTACAGAAATAGAAAAAAAATCAAAATTTGTACAGAATCACAAAATACACCCAAATAGTGAAAGCAATCTTGAGAAAGGAGAACAAAACTGGAGGTATCATACTTCCTATTTCAAACTGTATTACAAATCTATAGTAATCAAAACAGCATGATAATGACATGAAAACATACTGAAAGAACAATGGAACAGAATTGAGGACCAAAAAACAAACCCACGCATATATGCTGATATTTGATAAGAAAATCAAAGAATCTTGATGGGGGAAGGATAGTCTCTTCAGTAAATAGTGTTGGGAAAACTGGATATTCACATTTAAAAGAATGAAATTGGACACTATCTTAAACAACTCACAAAAATTAAATCAAAATGGACTAAAGCCTTACCTAAAACATAAGACCTGAGATTGTAAAATTCCTAGAAGAAAAGAGGTATTGCTATTGGTAATTCTTTCTTTTTTTTTTTTTTTTTTTTTTTTTTGTGTATGACTCTAAAAGCACAAATAACAAAGCAAAAATAAACGAAGGAGACTGCATCAACTAAAAAGACCTGCAGGGCAAATAATGAATTAAATGAAAGGCAACCTACAAACTGGGAGAAAATATTTGCAAACCATATATCTGATAAGGGATTAGTATGCAAAATACATAAGGAACTCATACAATTCAATAGCAAGCAAATGAATAATCTAATTTAAAAAAAATTTCCAAACAAGATATACAAATAGTCAATAGGCAATGAACAGGTGCTCAAAATCACTAATCATTAGGGATATGCAAATCAAAACCACAAAGAGATACTACTTCATGCCAGTTAGGACATCTAATATCAAAAAGACTGGATATGAGATAAAAAGTGCTGATAAGGATGTGAAGAAAAGGAAACGCTTGTGTTGGTAAGAATGTAGGTTGGTACAGTCACTGTGGAAAACAGTGTGGATGTTGCTCAAATAATTAAAAATAGAACTTCCATATGATCCAGCAATCCCACTTTTGGGCATATATCCAAATCACTATCTTGAAGAGGCATTCTCCCCCACACCCATTTGTCATTACAGCATATTTACAATAGCCAACACATAGAAACCACCTAAGTGTCCCTTGATGGATAAATGGATAAAGAAAATGTGTATACAGAGAATACAATATTATTCAACCATTAAAAAGAAGGAAATTCTGCCACTTGTGACAACATGGATGAAGCATTGTGTTAAGTGGAATAAATCAGACAAATGTTATATTATCTTATTGTATCTGAAATATAAAATAACAAAAAACAAAACGAAACAAAAAAGCAAATTGAACACCGAGAAAGAGAGTAGATTGGTAGTTGCCAAGGGCTGGGGATTCGTAGACCTGGGTGATGATGGTCAAGGAGTACAAACTTCCAGTGATAAGATTACTATGTTCTAGGGATCTTGTGTACAGCATGGTAAGTATAGTTAACAATACCGTATTGAATACTTGAAAGTTCTTAAGTATTAACTTGAAAGTTAAATGTTTTCAACCCCCTCAAAAAAAGGTACCTATGTGAGGTGACAGAGGTGTTAACTAACCTAATGTGATAATCATTTCACTATATATATTTATATTAAATCATTACATTGTACACTTAAACTTACAGAATATTATATATCATTTATATTTCAATAAAGACAGTAAGAAAGTGAAATAGAAAAAAGACAGCTATTTTTTTCTGAGACTCCAACAATAACTTCTTTCCTACTCTCTAATATCCTGACCATCTAACTATATTTTCTCCCACAAACCTCAGTGCCCTGGACAACATAAATGCTGAGACTGTAGCAAATTTCAACATATCTGACAAATGTGACTTCTGGATTTTGCCCAGGCCATTTGCTGAATAGCAGCTTCTGTTTCTCTAAGAATTCCTTTACTGTGTGCAGAATATCTCTGAGTCATTTATCAAGATTTGGTTCTGGACAACTGAAATTTGTTTTGCTATGTTTGCATGTGTCTTGCTGTTTTTCACAAAGAAAAGTAAGGAATTCCAAACGAAATATTTGTAAAATTTCCTTTGAGACAAATTAAAATTTCAGACGGTGGATTTCTTACCTCTTTCATTAAGTAATAGTAATTTTTCCAATCAGTGAAATGTACGGGGGGGGGTGCCAAAAAATGTACACATTTTAAGAGATGTTATCTATGTATTACTTTTCAAAGTTGAATTGAATTACAGTAGCAATGTACAGTATGACGTTCCCTCAAAAGATGGTGTTAATCAAATGAATGTGAGTATCATTCATTGTATTACAACTTTAGTATAGTTTTTCCCTTTTTCTAAAAGCTGGATACATTTTTTGGCACCCTACGTATATCGTCCTTCTTTTCCAAAATGAAAAACCGTACCTGTGATATTAATTACTTAAATCATCATTATTTAGTGAAATATTCTATCAATATCTATTGATCCTTACATAGTGGCAGATACTTCAGAGGTACCACTTCTTCTCCCAAATGGCAGTTGACATATAAAAGCACATATATTGGCCAATTTTTTTTATTGCATTGTGATTTTTTTTTTTTGGTTAAAAATGATGCAGTCTGCATTCATATTTGTCTTGTATTAGCAAGAAATATAGATTCCAATAAGATCTTTCACAGAGCCTACAGGAGAAGTGTAAAACAATATTGTCATTTTCACTGAAAATTAATGTAATCTTTAGAGCAAAATATTTTGGTATCACCTCTACATTGCAACATAAGGCATTTTCACATAGATGCAGACTCTCAAAACAACTAACCTCAAGGTTAAACAATATGCTGATGCTAAAGAAATAGCAGAAATAGCTATGGGCCACTGCTTGGGGGAGAAAAAATGTTGTAGTTCAGAGTGAACTGTTGACCCGTGTTTTCATAGAGAACAGAAAGGGATCAATTGCCAACTGCTAATTATGCTTCTCTGGGTATTTTTCCAAGAAAGGATAGATGATCACTAATTGACCAAAATTCAGAAGTACAAAATAGCTTTGATACTGTTATTTTCATTCAAAAATGTTTGGAGTTAGAGTACATGTTACAGCTCAGATGTTTGAGTGTTTGTCTAAAATTGACTATACCCATCGCTTTCAAATATCTCAGCTGCCCCATTCATTGCTATTTAATATCAAACATAGAAATGAAGATGATTCAAAGTACTTATATGATATTCCTACAAATTAGTCACTGAAGTCCAAGGAAGCACGTCTGTGATAAGTCAAATGTTCATATTTCATTTTGACATCAAATCGTTAAATATAAATTACGAGGGACGGCTGAGCCGGGCAATGTCAATTTCTTTAGTGTCCTGTAGATTCCTCCTTGGACTTGGCTCTCTGATCCAGCCCTTAGAGCTATACTGATACTGTAACTAGGTTAGTGGGTGAGATGATTCTGCTGTGTGTTTCCATAGCATGTGGATTTCCAGTAGCAGGTTGTTCATTACATTTTATCAGTTGTTTCTCTATTTTCTTCTCTAAACAAGCACAGTCTCTAGTAGCCAAAGTTTAGTTTTGTTACTACTGTGATCCCAAACCAAGGACAGTGTCTTTCCATAGTAACTGTCTAATACATGTTTTCTGAATGAATAAATATACTAGTAAATAACAGAATATTACCAAAGAGGACTCTAACATGGTTCATCAAGCCATTTTTTCTCTCACACATCTAATTATTAAAAGCTGTTACTTAGATTTTCCCCAAGTAGCATTTTACTTGTTTTTGGAAATGCCTTTTGAAACCAAAACAAAAAGAACACAAAGTTCTTATACTGCCACTAAAAGAATACATAGTAATTGATAGTGCAGGAATGGTAGTGAGTATTCTTGCTTTATCTTCTTAGATCAACAATAAAGTTACCTTGGGTTGTTATCATTATATTGTCTCATTAAAGCAAACGAGATTTCAAGAAGAGAACTGGTGACTCTTGTAAAGTAGTGACCTCAAATTTTCTTCTATGGTACAAAATGTTGGTATTTATATGCAGTATGATACTGGATTTTCTTTTTATATGACATAAAACAACTAAAATGAATTTCTAATTTAAATAATGATTAATGCTTAAAAATTATTTATAATTGTGTTTCTGGCCTTTTGTATTAATTATCAAGGATTCCCCTCCACCCATCACTCCCAATCCCTTGTAGACTTGATTTACTGGAGTGCTCCAGATTAAGAGAAAACCCTTTGAATAAAAAAATATTGAATAATTTTAATAGTCATGTTGTTGGACTGCCTTCTAAAATTGCCACCAACGATTTCCATTTCCTGTTACCCATGCCCTCATATAGTTATTTCCCCTTAAGTGTGGTCTAGACCTAGAAACTTGTTTCTAAGAAACAGAATATGACAAAGGTGATGCAGTGTCATTTTTAAGATTAGGTTATAAAAAACAGATCTCTCCCCCACCCCCCGCCTCCATTCTCCCCTTCTCTCCCTCTTTCTCTCCGTTTCTCTTTCTCTCTTTTTGCATCTTCTCATGTGATTGTCCTGATGAAGAAATCTGGTGAAACCTAAGTGTTAAGGAACCAAGGAAGGCCTCTGGCTAATTCCCAGAGAGGAATTGAGGCTCTCAATCCAACAGCTCATGAGGAACTGAATCTTACCACAAACCATGGGAGTGCCTTTAGGAGTGGATCCCTCTCCAGTAAAATCTTTTGCCAGCAGCTTGATTGCAGACATGTGAGAGACCCTAAAGCACAGGATTCAGTCAAGCCATGACAGACTCTTGACTCACAGGAATTATGAGATCATATGTATTTGTTGAAGTTGCTAACTTTTCTGTGGCAGTTTGTCACACAGATATAATTAACTAATACATCCATATATCATATTCCATGCCTAGATATTAGATTAATAGCCAGAATCTAATCCAATTCAAAACAGAGATTTTTAAGAAACTTAGGAGTTCCAAAATAACATTCATTTCCTATGACTCTACCAAAAACTGTTCAGTCATTTCCACCACAAAATCATCACTGCCCACACTCAGATTGGAGAGACAGAGGTATCTGAGAGACTCATCAAATGATACAACCTGCTGATTAACTGGGTAATTGTAATTCATTAACTAAATTATACCCTTTAACAAATAAACATGGAATTTGTCATTTATTTCAAAGCCTGTTCTTAAGCTTCACAAAACCTCAGTTTACATATCTGACAGAGAAATGTACACTTGCTTCACATTCCCCAATAATAGTCATTTAAAACTGTTTAAGGTTCAATTTTTCTCCTATTGAGGTTGTGGTAGGATTATGGTTTCAATTTAACCAATGAAATCTGCACTGCTTCCTGGAAGAATTACCTTAATTGCCAGCATGAAGCCCTGTACCAGTCTCTTTATAATGGTTGTGGAAATGTGTAAGATGGAGGCTTTGACAGCCTGGCTCTCTGAGGGACTACGGTGGGCAACAGCTATTGTCACCTCATAAGGGACATATTGTGAGAGCAAACCATAAATTAATTTTGTGATAAAAGACTGACAATTTGTGTTGTTACTGTAGCATAACCAGGCTTGCCCTGTCTAATTTAGGCCTGGAGTTAAACGGGTTCCATGAGTCCAAATATGGAGGCTTGTTTGTTTCAACAAAGTTATTTTTTGTTTTGTTTTGTTTTTGCATTTTAGCTTCGAACCTAAAAAAGATTTTTTGTCAGATAATTAGCCACTCCAAGTTATTTTGTCTTCAGTTGCTTCCTAAAAGCGAATAGGGCAAAAAGTAGTATTTGAAAATTTTCTAGCCCCTTTGAATTCTCTGTGAATTTTGTTTTAATATTATACTACTATATGAGTATTAATACTATTCACCATTTGGGGGGGATAATTACATTGCAATATAATAGAATAAGACTAATGAATATAATGTGTGGCAATTTTACTTTGGAGATTAACCCAAGGACTGAGTCAGTATGATGTCCCAGCAATTTTCCTGTTCCTCTCCTGAACCATCATTTTTAACTCTGTTGAACATTCTGTGTGCAAACACATACCCAGGTATAAATCCTATATTAAGACACAACAAAATACAACCTTAACTACATTACTACCTCCAGTTTGAGTCCCTTCCATCTCCTTCTTTGTAAAGCAAGACTCTTTGAAAAAGTCTATTCCACTATTTCAGTTGCTCTCCATACTTTGTTTCTTGAACCCGGTCCAATCTTGAAGAATTGTTCTTGTCAATATTGCCTGATCTCCCCCACAACCTGCTTCTTTCTCAGTCTTTGCCATCTCAATTTACCACGATTCCATTCTTCTCGATGTGTAGGCCCATGAACTTGAAGCCATTCTTGACTGCTTTGTTATGTACACTCTCCATGCCCAATCCATCAGTAGATTATGTTGGCTCTATCTTTAAAATATGTCCAACATTCATATATTTTTACATTGGTTCCCATTTTGCTGCGTGAGTCCAAGCTATTTTTATTTCTTGCTTGGTATTCTGCTATGCCTCCTACAGTCTATTTTGAATTCGGAGGCCAGATTAATCTTGTTGAAAAGTAAGTCAGATCATGTTACATTTCTGCTCAAAACCCTCCAATGTCTTATATTATTCACAGTGAAGGTCTAAGTCCACAATTGTTTGTAACACTCTGTATAGTTGACACCTTTGTACCTATCTTATTTTTTTCCTGTCTCTCTCTCTCTCTCTCTCTCTCTCTCTCTCTCTCTCTCTCTCTCTCTCTCTCTCTCTTATTTATTCCATTTCAACTGTACTGGCCTCATGTCTGTTCCAAAAATATACCAGGAACCTCCTGTCTCAAGCCCTTTGCATTTTCTATTCTCTCTTTTTGGCATGATCTTTCCTGATATCTGCATGGTTTACTTCTTCACTAATTTTACTTCTCTATGTAAATGTGTTCTTTTCCATGAGACCTGCCTTTCTACCTTATTTAAATTTGAATCTCCATTTCTACATCAATACTTTCTATCATGCTTCTCAACTTTGTTCTTAGCACTTATTATCTAAATTCTTATATAATTTTCTTATTCATTTTATTCAATATATGTCTCCAAAAGTAGAATGTAAGCCCTTTAAGTGCAGAGATTTGTTTTTACTGTTATATTTTCATAATCTAGAAGAATGCTTATTTATGAATAGTGTAATGAAGGACTTGGTCTCTACCTTCAATAGTTATGGACTAAATAGTTATGGACTATTTATGACCTACAAAGATGCTGATGGATGCCTCTTTCAAGAAGCTGTTGTTTTGTTTGTTTTTGTCCCTTTTCCCTAGAAAAATGATGGCCATAGCTACTCTTTCTAAAGCCTCTGTTTATGAGCTTAAAGAAAAAATTAGCATTTATTGCCCAATCAGGGATCAATCCTAATCTTCTATTCCTGTCATTAGTTGCTTGCAATTTAAGGAGTCTTGACAAATAAAAATGAGCTCAATATAAAGTCGTTTCATTTTAAAACTGATTCAAGTTTTAAACTAGTAAATTGCAACAGTTGGTGCGCAAATCTGTGATAATTAATGATTACATTATCTTACTTTTCAAAACATATTTATCAGTATTAAAATGTTTAATATATAAAGCAGAATCTTTGGTGGCTCTTCTATGTTTTCCTTCCCTTTCTATTAAAGGAACTAATAGGAAGCACCAAAACTAAAGGCAGATGTAATTTTGCCCAATTAAAACTCTGGCATCAACTTAAATATTAAGGTATAAATGAAAATGTTTAACAACAGAAAATGAAAACCATGCCAGAGAACTTTGATCAATTTTGATTAATTGAAACCCCAAGGTCTTTTTTCTGATTCTGTGTTATAACTTACAGTCTGAATCTCTCAAAACATAATTTATGTGTTCATTACACTTTCAAAATGTCTCCTAATTTTATAGCCAGTGAGAGCTATCCAGTTATAGTTGTCACTCTTCTGATTTCCTTAGCTATGTCTTACCAGTTTTCTTCTCATAACTTGGTATCATCTGACCTGTCCTAAACTGTAAACTTTAAAACAATAATAATCTTATTATTACTAAAAATAAAAAATAAAAAATCTCATGTAGGAACTTATCAAGGTGCTATTTGATAAAATATGATGCCTTTGCATTTATAGTCTCTCTCTGCCCTTGTAAGATTTATTATGCTGAATTTTATACCTACTCCAAGCAAACAAATAACTCTTCTCCAATGATTTCTAACTTAGTTTTTCTTTTACTCTTAATAATGTTTATAAATGACATATGTTACTCTTCTCTATGATTCTATAATACAATAAATTTAAGTTATGAATGAACTGAACCAGACATTAATGGTAAAATTATTTTGACTCAGATTATAGTATTCTCACATACCACTGTTTTGCTATCATCATAAAATTCATTTATGTGGATTATAAGACTGGCTCTTATGATGAATTATGTAATGTTCTATTTACTAGTCAAGAAAAAAATGCTATTTATGTTCATTTTCTTTGCTCTCCTTAACTGAAATTATTCTTCTTTACATTGTTATTGAATCTTATAAAACGTTTGTTGACAATCCATATTTGGCATATAATACATGTATATTTTACAATTCTTATATTTTCTTTCATCACCTTATGATTCTACCTCCAGTATATGTCTTCTAAAAGTTCCCTTCTTTCCTGGATTTGTTTGAGCCCCAAATAAAACACTTTTAAATGATATCCACAATCTCTCTCACAATTAGATTTTATTGCTGCTGTATTCTGTCCTCTTCTGTTAGGAAAAGTAAATGTTTGACATAGAGACATACTGAATTTGCTGCACCAATAAGTCAGTGAGAACATCCTCTGAGCATATTCTTCTCACTCTATGTGGAATTATTTTACTGAGTAAATTTTGCTAAAGTCATGCTAAGACACCTCAATTAGTTTCAACATGAAATTTCTGTTTTCTGAGCCAGAACTGCAGATTGTTCTCACATCAACCTGTCGTTAGCAAGATTAAAACCAATTTGAATCCTCTTGGATAGAAAGAAACCTCTTAATGGGTGCCAAAATAAACTCAATGTATGGATCTATTTCTGTCAATCCACAGAAGCAGTATCTGATGTAGTGTTTCTGGCAGAAGACTATGGAAAACTGTTTTGGCAGTTAGGGTAGCAACTAATATATTTTACAACTTCCACATATCAAGGAGTATTTGTTTTTGGAGAGTAGAAATGAAAACAAATATATATATATATATATATATATATATATATACACACACGTATATATATACACACACATATACGTATATATATATATATATATATATATATATATATATATATATATACGTATACGTGTGTGTGTGTGTGTGTGTGTGTGTATATATATACACACACATATATATACATATGTATATAACTATTGCCAAAATAGATTATGAGTTTAGGTGATTTTGAAAAATCAGCTAAACAGTGATTAACATTAACATCCTTATTACATTTTGTTACTCAGAACTAAATAAATAAATCTGATCTATTTGTTATTCCTTGATAATTTTGTTTAGATCACTTAACATCCTGTGTCATATTAAGGTCTTAGATCTATGTTAAACAAACAAACAAAATAAAATCAAGGGAGATTGAGGTAGCTGGATTTTGCAGCAGAAAGTACCAAAGAGGCAAACTACAGAGGATCTCCTTCAAGTATTCAGTGTAGTAATAATTACTCCATATGTGTGAGGAAACTACCCAAGGTTAGAAAGAACCACTGAAAATATTAGAGGGGATGGTGCCAAGGTTTTTGCACTGCCAAGAACAGTGCCTGTTTCAACCAGCCCAACTGGAAAAATTCATAATTTGGAGCACTGAGTATAGTACTGAGAAATGCCTTGTCTCAGTAGTAGGAGATAATTAGTCCTAAACTAAACACTGCTTCTAATCAGCCAAATCAAAAATAAGAGCAACATCCAAAAATATCAGACTGTACCCAAATAACTTAACCACATGTCAGAACAAAGCTAAAGAATAGTAGAAATAAAAAAACATTCGGAACCCAACAGGGTAAAATTCACAACGTTGGCCATTCAATTAAAGATTACCAGGCATGCAAAGAAGTAATAAAACACAGCACACAAAGAGGAGCATAATCAATAATTTAATTGAGAATTGACACAGATGTTAGAATTAGACAACAGGGACATTAAAAAAGTATTATAACCATCTTATATGTTCAAAAAGTTAAGTAAATAAATGCAAGCTGTAAAAAAAGTTCCAATTTGAGCTCCTAGAAATGTGTACAATATCTAAAATGAAAAACACGTTGAATAAGATTGATGGCAGATTAGGCATTGCATTAAAGAAAATAAAGAAATTTGAAGAAATAATAAGAGAAACTATGCAAAAACTATGTAAAAATTATAAGCAACCAAAACAAACAAAAAAGAATTAAAGGAAGACAAAGAGTGTAAATTTCAAACACACTGATATATATGCAGTAGGATACCCTGCAATTGAGAGATATGTATGTAACAAAAAAAAAAAAAGAAGAAATACTTACAGACATTTTCACAAATTTGACGAAAGTTACAAAACCACAGATCCAAACAACTTAATTAAACCAAAGCACTAGATAAATGAAGAAAACTACACAAAGCATACTATGATCTAACTTTTAAGTGATAATTTTAAAAGCAGCCGGAGGAAGGAAAAAAAAGAAAAATATCATAAATTAGTAGAAACACTAGACAGAAAATCATTACGCATAGAGATGACTTGAACACTCCACCCAACAACAGCACACTAAAAATTACTTACAGGCACACAGGGATCATTTTATATAACATAGAACAGTTTTTGACTACAAAAGAATTATCAATAAATTTCAAGACACTCAAGTCATATAATGTATTTTCTCTGATAAAAATAAGATTAATTAGAAATCAATAACAGAATGCTATCTGGAAAATTACCAAATATTTGGAAACTGAATAGCATGCACCTAAAAGAAAAATTAGAAAGTACATTGACCTGAATGAAAATAAAAATAATGCATATCAAAATTGGTAGGATTCCGCTAATATAGCACTTAAGGAAAATTTATAACATTAAATGCCTATATTAGAAAAGAAGAAAAAATGGATTACCTCAGCATTAAAAAATCAGTAAAAGTAAAAAAACAAACAAACAAACAAACAAAAAACTCAGTGTAAGCAGAAAAAAATTTAGAAAGAAGAAATAATAGAGGGAGAGAAAGAAAACAAGAGAAAACAAAAACAGTAGGAGAAAACAGAAAAACAATGCAGAAAATCAATAAAACCAAAAGCCTATTCTTTGAAAATATTAACAAAATTGGTGAACTTTAACCAGACTAATTAGGAAAAAAACACATACACATGCACACACACACATGCACACACACACACACACACACACACACACACACAACAATGTTAGGAATGTGAGTGAGGTAACATCACTACAGATTAAATGAATATTAGAAGAAAAATATAATATTATAAACAATTTTATACCAATATGTTCCACAACTTATATTAAGTGAAGATATTTCTTGGAAGATACAAGGAGATATTGGTTGGAAGATACAAGGTGTTCAACAGGAAGAAATAGTTACTCCCAAAGCTCTCTTTCTATTGAAAAAAATTGAATTTCTATTTAAAATCTTTCCATAAGAGAATAAATCCAGGTCCAGAAATCTTCACTGGGGCATTATACCAAATATTTATGGAAAAAAATAATATTAAGTCTTCCAGAAAGCTGAGAAAGAGGAAATTCTTCTCAAGGCATTCTATGAGGCTAGCATTATTTTAATACTAAAACAAGTCACTAAAACTACTGACCAATATCCATCAAGAATATTGATGGAATATGTTTTAACCACTCATTACTAAATTAAGCACAAGAATATATAGAAAGATAATGCATCATAGGAGAAAGTTGAATTTATCCTAGGAATTTATGGTTTAACATTTTAAAATCAATGTAACTCATCATGAAGCAGACTAAAAACGAAAAGCTTTGTGATAATTTCAATAGATAGAAAACAAATATTAAATAGAAACTTTTAGCAAAATAGATGTATAAGGGAACTTTATAAAAGTCATCTATGAAAAATTTATGGCTAATATCATACTTAATCACTTAATAGTAAAAGAATGTTTTCCCTCGAAGATTAAAAAAAAAAAAGATATCTGCTTTCACTACTACTATTCAACATTGCATTAGAGGCTTTAGCCAGAGTAATATGGCAAGAAAACAAAAGGCATACAGATTAGAAACAAAGTAAATAAAACAAACTGCACTTATTAGCAAATGACATGGTAGTCTATATAAAAAATACAATAAAATCTACAAAGGTGCAACCAGAATTGAAGTGAGATAAGCAACACTGCAGAATGCATGATCAATATACAAAAATAAATTGTATTTCTATATGGTAGAAATGAATAATAAGAAATTGAAATAAAAATACCATTTATAATAATATAAAAAAGAAATATTTAGATATAAATCTGACCAAAGACTTATAAGACCTATTCATTGAAAACCTCAAAATAGTTCTGAATCAAAGGAGACAAAGAAATGGAGACTATAGTGTGTTTTTGGATTCAAAAAATTCAATATTGTTAACATGTCAGTCCTCTACAAATTTGTTTATAAATTGAATGAAATGTGATTAAAATCCCAAGCATAGGTTTTTTTATTGTTGTTAAATTGACAAGCTGACTCTAAAATTCATATAAAAAAATTAAAAAGAAAAATCAAAGGAGCTCTACTACTGACTTTAAAGGTTATTATAGAGCCACCGTAATGAAGTCTGCATGCTAATGGTATAAGGATAGACAATCTACTGGAACAAGAGAGAAAATGTAGAACTAGATCCACACTAATAAGGTCAATATTTATTATGAATATGGTTAATATTTATTTAAAAGTCATTTAATAGAGAAAGTACAGTACTTTCAATCAATGGTGCTGGAACAACTGGATATGCATATATATAAAAAAATACTTCCATGCATAACTCATGATATATGCAAAAATTAACTCAAAATGAATCATAGACATAATTGGAAAACCTAAAATTATAAAACTTCTAGGAAAAATATGGAAGAAAAATTACTATGACCATGAATTAGGCAAACATCTCTTAGATAATAAAACCAAAAGCACAGTCTCTAAAAGAAATTTAAAAATGACTGCTTGGTCTCCATCAAATTTAAAAACTTTGCTCTTTGAAAGATTCGCTGAAGAAAATGAAAAAAAAAAAAAAGCCCCAGATTGGAAGAAAATATTTGCTAATCATATAACTGATGAATTTCTTTGTATCAAGAATATAGAAAACACTGTCACAATTAAATAATAATAAAATATACAACCCAATAATAAATGGGCATAAAGTATGAATGGTGTTTCATTAAAGAATATATATATGGATGGAGAAATTGAAAACCATGAAGATACTCCACATCATTATTCATTAGGGAAATACAAAACAAACAGCAATGAGATACCACTGTACATGCATTAGAATGTCTAAAATTAAAATGTTTAATCTTAACAAATATTGGTATAGGGGAACTGACTCTCATACACTCCTGGTAGGCATGTAAAACAGACCAATTGCTTTGTAAAACAGTGGCGATTTCTTGAAAAGGTAAACATACACTTACAATATAATTCAGCTATTCTACACCTAGGCACTTACATAGAAAAATGAAAGCATATGTCAATAAGAAAAACTTCAATGTTCATAGCAGCTTTATATGTAATGCCAGAGACTTAAATTAATGCAAATTTTCGTCAGAGGTGAGTTGATAAATAAATTGTGGTATATCCTGACCTCAGCCATAAAGAGGAATGACTATTGATACAAGCAACTTTATGCATTTACCTGAAAATAAACTAAGTGAAAAAGTCAGATATAAAAAAATGCATAGTCCATAATTCCATTAATATATAATTATGGAAAATACAAATTGAATTATATTGATAGACAGAAGATGAGTGGCTGCGTGAATCAGGAATGAGAAGTCCTAGAGGGCACAAGAAAACTTTAGAGGTCATAGGTGTGTTCAACATCTTGATTGTGCTGATGGTTTTAAAGGTCCCTATGTGCATCATATCTTATATTGCACATTTTGAATATGTGTAGTTTGTGTAGTTTGTTGTATGTCAATTACACATCGATCATCCAATTTAGAAAGAGTTCACAATATTTCCTATTAGTTCTTAACTTCAAAATTCTATCTTTTAGAAATATTTAGAATTTTACTAAAGCACATTTAATAAAACATAGTAAATTTGCTCTCTGATATAGAGATCCCATACTCTCTGTCAGAGAACAAATAGCTATAGGTTGCTCTATGGGCCACTTGGATTGGATTTAAAAACTTAATATGGAAAAAATAACAGAGCGAATATTTATTATTCTGTTTTATATGAGAATCTAAAATACATCATGTATCAACACAACAATTAAAGAAGAAAAATCTAGTTTTATTTCACTTTATCATTATGACTAACAAACAAAAAAACTCCCACTTAACCTTCAATTTTCTAAAATGGGTATGTGTGTATATGTATGTAGATATAAATACACACATTCACATATAATATACACACATGTGTATATATGTGTGTAGGTATAAATATATACACACACTTGTATATTATCTATCTATACACATATCTACACATGTATATCTACACACGTGTATATTACTATTCAGATCTAATTTTCAAAAAAGGGAATTAGAATTTTAAAACTAATTTTCATTTAGTTTTCATTGTGCTCAACATCTTTGCTTGTAAAAATATTGGCAAACAGAAATGTTCAATTTTCCTTTTTCACTCTCCAGTTTTCTCTCAAATATTTGTTGTCTTTATTTGAGGATAGTGATTCTGACATTGAGGAAATCTCTGATGAAAGCTCCTGTTTGTATTGTGCTCTTGAATCTGTCCTGCTTCTGGGCCATTGTAATGTACTTGGTGGGTTTGATTTTTTCCCTGAAAATAACACTAACAAAACAGATTAGTTTTTATGACTAAAATAGTACCCACGTTAAGTATCTCTTTAGTCTTCTTGCAACTTGGTATCAAGGATAAGAGAATTTAATGTTTTTGTGTGCTTTATTTTAATTAAATCAGCTGTAAGATCAAAATACTTTTCCTGCTTAGATTGAGGGAGAATCGCTATCTTGGTTTCAGGTCACTGCTTAGTAACGAAATAGCTCTTCTTGGCCTAGATTTATTATATGTCTACGTCCATGTAGAAAATTTTTGTAGTCAATGTTGTTTGGGGCATTAGCTGCTGAACTTTCACTGACATTTTTCTCATCAGGCCTCTGAGAATATTAAATAGATTCTATTAGTCTCTTTCCTACCCCACTGGTGATACTTTATGTGCTGTAGGCTGAGAGCGAGGAAATTTAACTGTGACTTGTAAGAACTAACTTCCCATTAGGGTAACAGAATATTTTATGCTGCCTGTCAGGGTGAATGTGGTGGAATGATTGAAAAGCATATCTTGTAATCTCCTCATACCTATGAGCCAGATTAAATACCCAAACATGCCCCTAGAGTTGTTCCCAGCACAATATCTACCACCTTTTAAAACAACTATGAGAGCTATTGTAAATAGCGCTGCAATAAACTTAGGGTTGTATATATCTTTTTCAATACTGTTTTGGATTTCTTTGGATAAATACCCAGAAGTGGAATTTGCTGGGTTTTTAATTTTTAGTTTTTTGAAAATCTCCAAACCATTTTCCATTGTAGCTGCACCAATTTGCAATTCCACCAACAGTGTATAAGCGTTCCTGTTTCTCTGTATCCTCACCAACACTTGTTGTTTGTTGATTTATTGATGATAGCTGCCCTGACAGGTGAGAGGTGATAGCTTATGTCGTTTTAATTTTCATTTCTCTGATGATTAGTGACGTTGAGCATCTTTTCATATGTCTATTGGCCATCTGTATGTCCAGTTTACAGAAGTGTCCATTCAGGTCCTCTGCCCAGTTTTTAATTGGATTGTTCATTTTTTTGGTTTTGAGTTGTGCCCACCAATAGATAATTGGATAAAGAAGATGTGATATATATGTGTGTGTGTGTGTGTGTGTGTGTGTGTGTATTATTACTTGGCTATAAAAAATGAAATCTTACCATTTGCTACAACACAGATGGACATAGAGGATATTATGCTAAGTGAAATACGTCAGAAAGAGAAAAACAAATACCATATGATTTCACTTGTATGTGGAATCTAAAGAACAAAATAAATAAGCAAACAGCCTCACAGATACAGAGAATAAACTGATGGTTACCAGAGGGGCGAGGGGGAGGATAGCTGGGTGAAAAATGGGAAGGGATTAAAAAATACAAATTGGTAGTTAGAAAATGGTCATGTGGATTGTAAGTACAGCATATAGAATATAGTCAAAAAATGTTGCCAAAATTATGTATGGTGCCAGTTGGGTACTAGACTAATCCCAGGAATCACTGAATACATTATATAGATGTCTAATCACTATACTGTACACCTGAAAGTAATATAAAATAATATCGAATGTCAACTGTAACTGAAAAAAAAATAAATAAAAAATATAAATATAAACCACTTATAAAAGAGCCAAATATTTCCTAATCAGTGTTTTTATGTGCCCTAGACTTTAGTCAAGCAGTCATTTTGAGGCCAGCCTTTACAAGTATATTTGAGAATTTATGCACTTGGGTCAGACTCTCCCTGCCTGGGAGCAACGTGTGTGTCGCACAGGGTTTGAAGTCAGAAATACCACTTTTTACACCTCACTTTGCCACTTCCTATCTGTATGATCACGAACATGATTCTCAAATTTAGTTTTCTGTGATGACAGTGTTAATTATTTTAATTAGAGAACAAGTTAAACTTAACTTTCTCTCATAACGCACTGCAAAACCACAATGACTGAAAGAAGTAAGAAGTTTCTTTCTTTCTCATGAAAACAGTCCAGAGCAGAGCAGTCCAGGACTGACAAGGTAGTTTGTAATCTTCTACACATGGCTTCTGTTTTGGGGATCAAGGTCGGTGATCATTGCCAGCCAATGGAAGGGAAAAGGAGTAAATGAGAGCAGGCAGTTTCCGTTTAAGGATGCTGCACAGAATATGCAACCAGCATTCCAGCTTCCTTCCCATTGGCCAGGGTTTGGTCTCAAGGCCAACATAGCTGCATGGAACTCTGAGAAAATGTGCCTCCAGTGTGTGGGCCATCTACCCAGCTAACACTTGGAGGGACCTCTTTCTAAAAGAAATAAGTAGAGAATGTAGATTGGGAAGCATTGAACAAACTCTGACCCTAAAATATTTCTTTACTGAGTTTCACGAGTTAAGGTCCAAAGCAAAGCTGGATACAAGATATATCAAAATGACTCCATAAATGCCCAGGCATATTAATTAATGAAATAATTATTTAATATCTTATTATAAGTAAAATCTCTTAGAAACGGCCTCAGTTTCTTCATTGAAGTTTTTGAAAAGTATAAACATGTGCTTGTTTCTATCTGCTTAAAACAGTTGCCCAAATTGAAGTACTTGGACAATGTCAGCTTTCACAGTTCACAAAGATAGAGGTAAACACAAAATAACCAAGGAGTAGGAGATACTTACATAGAAGATTTTAAAGTATTTTTTGTTGTAAAGTGGAAAATAATCTAGTTTGAGACAGAATTGTATTATGATCATATGTTTTAGAATCAGAAAAATCTTGTTTGGGAATCCAGGTCAACAATTTTTTTTTTCAATTACAGTAGACATACAATATTAGTTAGTTTCAGGTGTACAACATATTGATTAGACATTTATATAACTTACAAAGTGATTATCCAGATAAGTCTAATAACCATCTGACACTATACATCGTTATTATAACATTATGGACTATATTCCCTGTGCTATAATTTACATCCCCATGACTGTTTTTGTAAGTGGCAATCTGTACATTTTAATCCCTTCCCCTTTTTCATCCATCATACCAACTCCTCTTCCCTCTGGCAACCATCAATAAATGGTGTTGGAGAAACTGGACAGACACATGCAAAATAACGAAATTGGTTGTAAGACCGGAAACCATAAAACTTCTAGAAGATAACATCAGTAGTAGCATAGGTTGATCTTTCTTTGACATCATTTTTAGACATTTTTTGGATAGGCAAGGGACACAAAAGAAAAACATAAACAAAACAAACAGGACTACACCAAACTAAAAAGCTTTTGCACAGTGAAGAAAACCATCAACAAAACGAAAAGACGACCTATTGCATGGGAGAAGATATCTGCCAATGATACATACAATAAGGGGTTAATATCCAGCTAAACCATTTTTACTGGCTATATAGTCTTGGGACACGTATGTTTTCTTTTAAAGACAGCCTTATTTTTTTAATACATAGACCTACACAATAAGTACTCATATACCCACCACTAAGAACAATGATAACATTTTTATTCTATTTAAATTTAATCTTATCAGTCCTCTTGAACAAATAAAAAAAGATTACAAATAAGAGTGAATTCCTTTTGTACCCTTCCAGGTACAAAATAACTGCTATTGTGATCTATATGTATCCTATTTATGTTTTTACACTTTTTTATACATACCAGTTCTGGCAATTAAGTTTGCAAACTTGTTGCAAAGATGTTGCTAACCTTTTTTGATATCAGAGGGATTATTCACTAGGAATTTGTACCAACTGGACAAACAGTTAACCAAGTTTCCTATTTGGAAGTGATGAAAAGACTGCATGAAAAAGTTAGACGATGTGAACTTTTCACCAACAATTCATGGCTCTTGCATCACAGCAATGCACCAGTTCACACTGCACTCTCTGTGAGGGAGTTTATAGCCAGTAAACAAATAACTGTATATTGGAACACCCTCTCTACTCACCTGATCTGGCCCCCAATGACTTCTTTCTTTACCCAAAGATAAAGGAAATATTAAAAGGAAGACATTCTGATGACATTCAGGACATCAAGCGTAATATGATGATAGCTCTGATGGTCATTCCAGAAAAAAATTTCCAAAATTGCTTTGAAGGGTGGACTAGGCACTGGCATCGGTGTATAGCTTCCGAAGGGGAGTATTTTGAAGGTGACTGTAGTGATATTCAACAATGAGGTATGTAGTACTTATTCTAGGATGAGTTTGCGAACTTAATTGTCTGACCTCATATACCTATGTATCTTTCATGTGCTTTTTATGTATATATATATATATATATATATATATATATATATATATATGTTGGATAGATAGATAGATCCTGCTGCAACTCCTTTTTTCCTGTCAATACTATATTTTTGAGATTTTTCCATTAAGTGTAGTTTATCTACTTTAATTTTCAAAATATTCTGTCACATTGCATTTATACACCCTTATTGGCAGACATTTAGTTCATGTTCAATTTTTTTATTATTAAAACAATACTTTATTAGTGTATAACTGTACTTTGTAGTATACATACACAATTATTTCAGTGGAACATACACATAAAAGTGGAACTATCCTGTAGACTGAATACATTTTGGCTTTACTAGATATTGATGGACTGTTTTCTGATTAATACTTCTAGTTGCAGTGGAAATAAATTCAAGTTATTCTGTATCCTCACTATACTTACTATTATCAGACTTTTAATTCTTTCAAATTCCAAGGTTGTGAAATAATACCTCATTGTTCTCTTAGTTTGCATTTTCTGAATACTGGTAATGTAATTTTTTTATATCTTTATTTACTATTCTCTTTTTCTGTTCCTGTGACTTGCCTGTTTTTCTCTGTACATTAAAAAAAAAAGGTTTTCTTTTTCATATTAACCTGTAGGTATTCAATATGTAGGTTTCAAATTAATTAATGATCTAATGCTTTTTTCTACTATATATGTTGCAAATATATTTTCTTGGTCTTTCTCTTATATTTTAAATTTCTTTCTGATGCTTTGTAATGGAGTTTTATTTCTTGTTTGACGAATGAAATGATATCCTTTTTGCTTATGGTTATATATGCTTTTAAAGAAATTTTTTCTACTTTGAAGCTGTAAAATATTTTTCTATAGATTCTTTTAAAAAATTGGAAAGTGATTTTTTTTAACAGTAATATTTTTAATCCACCTGGAATTTACTTTTTTTGTATGAGATGTGATAAAGCAGTCTAATTTTTATTTAGGTATAGCTAATTTTTGTGACATCGTTTATTGACCAGATAATCTTTTCCCAATTCCCTACTCTTTTACCTTCTCTTTCACAATTTCTAGTCACTTTTTCTTTCAAGTCCGTTTCAACCCTGTTTCCTTTCTTTTTACACCCTTCCCATTACCTGCCCTTTTTATTCCCTCTCATTTCTTAGATCTCCTCTTTCTCCTTTGTTTCCTCTTCCTCTTCCTTTTAATAATAATAATAATAATTAATAATAATAATAATGATAATTATTATTATTAAATCAGAGCATACACCAATTAAAAAATCAAACAACAAATTATCTAAAATAATAAGCAAATCAATAATCCTTCCCTCCAAAATCCAACAAAGGTATCTCTTGTTGATTCATCTTTTATTCAATAAATATTTATTAGGCATCTAGTATGTTGAAGTCACTGGGAATTCAGAAGTGAACAAGGTAGAGATATGCAGCCTAATAGAGATTTAAATATGAGCACATGCAAAGATGAAAATCTCTTTATATTGTGTTAGGTACAGTTTTCAGAAACAGTAAACTTGGCAACTCCAGTACATCTTCAAAAATTATAGATAGCTATAGCTGCTGCACAAATAAATACAATTTTAAAAATGTATAATATATAAATATCTGCATGTGGTAGATAAAATGGCATATATTATATAATAAAGGCACACACACACACACATATATATATATATATATTACACATACATACATGTATAATAAGAGAAATTAATAGTCTGGAATGTAATTAAACATTTATGTCAAAGCAAATAAGACTTTGACATGCCCTTTTCCATTTTAAGACCTAAAGAGGAGTTTAAAAACCAGCCTGAATTCAAGTTCTTAAGCTTATAATAAAGTCTAATCACATTATTCTCTCATTCTAGGTGGTGACAGTATATTGAGTTCATTTTAAATTTATAAAAATTGTAGTTATTTTTAGTGAAAATGTAGTCTGTCTGAAACTAGTTACAAACTGCAGCTAACACTCTTGTTTGGAGTCTATAAAATACCATCATGAATATTAAACAAATAAAATAGATATTATTTAAGAGAATCAAGGACATCTTGACTTGGACTCATTGCCCTTCGGCAGTGTTCTTTACAAACCCTGACAGCCCATTTTATCTCCCAGAAGCAATAGTACAAACAAAGATCAATTTTTTTTCTCTCAGAAATATATTGGCCTGTCTTCCCTGAAGCTGTATCTACACACAGTAATTATTTGGATTTTTTAAAAGACAAAAAGAGGTTTTGGTTAAAGTACCAAAGCATCACTTAATTTGATTAAACAGAAAATTAAGAAGACATGCTGCATTCAAAGGTATAAGTGATAAACTTCATTCCATTATTGAAAAGGCACCTGATTTTTGCTCTTTTAGACTTTAATGTTGTCAGATCACTCTTAATAAATGTTAAAATTATGCAGTTAACAGTGGTTTAATTCTGAACCCTAGTGATGTTACATGTACGCTGCAATGCAGTCTGGCTTCTTGGTAAATCTCTTTTGTTTTGTTTTTTTAGTTAATTGTGGGGAAAAAGCTAAATATATTTGCTAGACCATTAGTTCTTAAGGCATATCAACTTACCTAATACTAGCTTAAATTCACTTATATGTTTTAACAACTATTTTAATTACTTAGTATATCAAATTTTAAATTTAGTTTACATAAATAAAAATAATCAATTCAGGTGAACAAGAAATTATTATTGACCAGACTTTGGTACTTAAATCAAGAAGGAAAAGGCACTCATAAGACAATACTACAATTAATTGCAAGAAGTGTTATGATACTAGTTTATTTGAAAATAGTATGATTGAGATTCATAAATTTATGTGAAAAAATTGCAGAAGGTAACTGCTGATCTATACAATTAAAGACGATTTGATGTTCTTAGAGACAAATTACTTTATACTAATCAGTATAAACACGATTGGGAATAAGTATTTTCACATAGAATAACATTGTGAGCAAAGGTAAATAAGTATAAATTAGCGTGTAGTGTACAAATAATTGTATTTTACTATTATTATTATTATTATTATTATTATTATTTTAATAATAAAAAATAAGGATAGATGAGCAACCCTGCCACGTGTATAAAGAACAATATCAGTGTCATGGCTGAAACACCTGATACAAAAAAACAGTGCCTAACAATGAAAGCATTTTCTGAAACCTGAAATGAGAGAATAACTTGAAGTGAGAGAATAATAACATTCTCAGACATAAGCTTAAATCAATCATCAATCGCCATTTAAGAAATAGTTGTAAACATTTTTTTTTTGAGGAGGAATAATAACCTGAACATGTGCAGTCTAACTGGACATAGGGAAGATGTTTCTAATGTAAACAGTGGTAAAGATGTTGAATTAGCTGATACCAATTAGATACAGGGATATGAGAAAATGCAGTCAGCAGAGACCCATTCACTGACATTGAGTATATAGTAATTATATAAGAGGGGTTTATGAGGGATAATAAATCATGTGTGAGAAAAAATGAATCTGAAACGTATAGGGTGTTAAACAGTTAGATGATTCTACTAAAACTGGGACTTTATTAAGGTTGATGGACAAAAATAAAAATCACATAGAATCAAATTTACAATGCTTTTGTCTGACATTTCAAGCAAATATGAACCAAATCAACTAACCATCACTGTCAAAATATAGATTTTTATACATGAGGCTTACTATTTGGAAAGAAAAATAACTTGGATATTATTGGTCTAAAGACTCATGGTTTGCAATGGTGTTGGTAGCATCACAATGAGGTATTTGCTTAATGTGTGAACTTTTATTTATCAAAATGATTAGAAGCATATTATTGGCCTTCTATGGGTGGTGTTCAGAGATACTGGCTAACCTACAATATTTACCATAGATTTGCACAGATTTATTTCAGAGCATAAATTTTGATTGTCTATCAGATTTTCATGTAATGGAAATGTCTCTTTAAAACCATTTTTGCCTAGAAATTTACTCCACAGCACAAATAAATATAACATATTTTTGTATCATTCAATGTCTATAGAATTTCCAGGAATGCTTCTAACTTGCAAATAGACAGAGGGCTATATTTTCTTGGTTCAAACATTTACAAGAATAATTCACCATTTTCTAAAACCTTATCAATGAACACAACTCAGTCTGTGGGTTTTGGAATTGCTTATACAACCTAGTTGTGTCAGTCTGCATTTGTAGCTATAATTTTCTCAATAATCCTACATATAATTACACTATATGGCTCATTTGTTAAGTATTCTAAAAATGTTATGTCCTAACATTTACATACTGAAATATACATTATATAATTATAAATTGTTTCTTTTATTTAATCTTTATAACTATATTTTGGTAATTACAATATTTGTTTTCAAAATTACATATGTAGGTAAGTTATTTTTTTCATGCATTTTATTAAGGATAGTAAAGATGGTATAAAAGAAAAGGTTGAAAATCACAGGTTTAAATACATTAGAGTTTACCAGACACTAAATGCAACAATGTGTATGAAACTTATTTTTATATCATTTGTATCACTTAATCACTTAACATTATTATTCTCTTTCACCCACATTTTATTCAATCTGCACACCACTGTGTAAGGTAGATAGGGCAACAGTTATTTTTAGTTCCCATTGTCAAGATGTGGAAACTGAGGCTGAAAGAGATCTCATAACTTGTTAGTGGTCACACAAGTTTAGTAATTGCCAGATCCAAATTAGAATCCAGGTTTCCTAGCTTCAATTTTAAACATTTACCTGGAGAACCTCATGCTGTTGCCCTAAATTGTAGTAAACACACTCTTTTATAATAAATTTTTTTCTTTAATACTAGAATGTTCTTACATATAGAATGTTGTTCACTATTTGGTCATTTTAAGCTTTCTTCAAAATCAAATGTAGCACAAAGTATTTCTTATTGTATTCTTTTAGAGATGTACATCTTCATTGATAAAGTGAATTTGAATATTGAGGCAATATTCTGAATATTTTAAAGCAAAAGCAAGACAAACAAAAACCCATCTACAATTTTAGCTTTAATTGTTTAAATATTTCAAAACAAGACAATATTTTTATTTTCAGTCTGACACTGTTTTTTCCCTAATGCTAGCTTGTTCTGGCAATTGCTGTACACTGTTTTTTCCCTAATGCTAGCTTGTTCTGGCAATTGCTATACACACTTTATTTCATTTTCTTTCTACCTACTTAAGTCTGGGTAGCTCTCTGCCTACTGCTATCAGCCAAAGTTCTGATTGAACAGATGATGCATAGTGGCAGCAAAGAACACAATGATTGCTTGCAATAAATGCACTTTGTGATTGTGAATTTCCAAATAAACCTTTAAGAGTACATCTGTTCAGGTCCTACCTCAACAGCAGCAGAGCTATTGTGAGACTTTTTGCTGTTTACTAAAGTTTTTTGTCTAAAAAATATTTTATCCCTGCAAGGTAAACAAATGGTGAAATACTAAATGGAAAAAATTGTAAGTTTTTTAGGAATGATAAAAGAAAACATTAGAAAACCCAAAATTCATCTATAGCTACGGTTTTAGTATTGGCTGATACACTCAGATTTGTGACGTCTTTTATTGAAGTAAATGCCAAACAGTTCAAATACATACTTCCACATTTTAGAAATGCATTTAAGCCAATTATTGGTTGTTGGTCAGACTTTGATTGGTCTTGGATATATTAAACAGATAGCTATAAAAAATATAGTTGTGTAGTTTGTCTCTGAATAGCAGAAAAAGAAATATAGTTAGCATACTTAAGCGATAAATGTTTCAGAAAAAAAGAGGCATAATAATAAACGTTATTCTTACCAAAACTTATCATCAATATTCAAATTTCTCTTCAAATTCTCTTTTCTCCTAGTCCCCTCTTCTTATCCCTTCTTCCATTCCTTCTTTCCTCTGTTTCCTTATTTCTCCTTTTCTAGATTTACACTCCACCAAATTTACTAAAATTAGGAGTCATGAATTACTATGTACCATATTTTAATAGAAACAAGAAAAATCCCCATGGGTAAAACTAGCATGGTGGAAGAACTTGAAATGGAGACATGGTGGAAGAGCTTGTTAATCTTTAATTATCGTTTGCCTTAGATTATATTCTCATCATTTAAACAAATGAAATGCTTTTACAAAGCCATGTCAGTGTAGGACATCAGCTGATATCTTTATATAAGCTAATAAGTTTATAAACTAACACAAACTATTACATGTTGCCCTTTCTACTTCCATTCCTCCCTCCCTTCCTTTGTACCTTCCTGCCTTTCTCCCTTCCTCCCATCATTTCAATCTCCCTCTCTTTCTGCATTCCTTCTTTCCTAATTCAGTCAAAAAATCATTGAGCAGTCTTGAGGTAGGCAGTAAAAGCTTCACAATAGGGCTACAGGGACATCCCAGTGACAACGGTGTTATCAGCCTGTATGAGGATGGCTTCAGAGGACAAACAAGGTAGTACAGTAGAAGTCAGCAATGGGAGCCTGTTGAGAATGGCTTCATAGCAGTATGCAAGGGCAGCTTTATGTGTTCAGGAGATTGGCTAAATACAGGAGACTTAGCAATAATTGAATCCGTTGAGATTAAGAGATGAAGGTTTCTTTTTGATTGACAAGGGAGGTACAAACATGGAAAGGGGAAAAGCTAGAATGAACTTTGTGATATTGGGTTAGAAGTGGAAACACAGCATGAATTCCTGATTTACACATGTAGATAGATATAGAAATAAATATAGATACAAATAAGGATACGTACTTTTATAAATGTGTACATATATATGTATATATATATTCACATACACACACGCATATACTGGGGGGGTTCCAAAGAAATGTATACAAGTGGACACTTTTGTCAACATTGCTCAAGCTGTAGTTTGCTGTAATCAGAAGTGTCTGGATGCTGATGGGAACCACTTTGAACACATCTTGTAATTGCAGAAGTTAAACGTGACTTGTATTCATCTTTTGTTATCGGTATATATTGAGTATTACAATTTTAATAGTTTTTTTCCTTTCTTAAAATGGAAAGGCTATACATTTTTTGGTACCCTCTTTGTGTGTGTGTGTGTGTGTGTGTGTGTATCTATATACATAGATAGAGACATACAAAAGAGAGAGACAGAGACAGAGAGACATAGACCGATAGAGACGAGGAGAATCCACATTTTATTTTTCCACAGAAATAATCTGAGAGCAGAAATATCCTTGTGGCAGTTGAGCATATCTAGTATTCAGAAATTGGTTTCTGAATACGCTGTTCTCCAAAAGGACCAGAGGTTCCTGGAGAAGTGGCTATTCCCAAGGCTGGGACAGGGAATGTATAGGATGAGTCTGAAAAATCTTTTTGTGAATAAATATAAGAAGTTCTTAATTCTCTTTTGTTAAAATGTTGTCAAACAATCCTTTCATATACTTGTTCTCAAACCTGTTCTCTACATATATAATGTGTTATAAGACAAAGTGCAAATTTAAAACAATGCTTGCGTTAAAATAAATAATTTAAATAGGAAACAAACAAACAAAAAAGTGCTTAATGAACGATGCATGTCACAATGGCACATGGTACAGCCTGATCTGAAGATATTTATATTGGCCAAACCTGGGACAATTTTAGTATCAAACTGAATAATTATAATAACAATTCATCATCTATTGAATAAAATAAAAAAATGTATGAGTATGAACTGATATGTGTAAGTATGTGTAAGTATGAACTGATATACATAAACAAATATATCACTTAAGTTGAGCCTACTATAAGAATCTCTCCTCTCTTCTCACCAGCAATAAAACACTGAGAGGCAACCGGAATCAAAATACCTTTGACCATAGTGGGGTGGTTGTGCTGTGTGAGGCCTTGGGACACCCAGAGTGTGCCTTGTAGGTTCTGGGGCTGCAGAAAGCTGAATTTAATGAGGCAACCCAGAGACCTTTGGTAGGTGAGAAAGAGAGAATTCCCTACTTGACAATCGTAGGTGACTGATGAAACAGACAGGAACTGACTCAAGAGCACCTACAAATAATAGGGGTTGGAATCCTTACTTGTATCTATTCTGGAAACAGGAATTACAAATTACTGACACTGATGTGAGCCCCGATTATTCTGGCACCCCTTTTAGATGTGTGTCATATATTAGGTTGGTGCAAAAGTAATTGGGGTTTTTGCAGTTATTTTTAACCTGTTAAACTGCAATTATTTTTGCACCGTTCTAATAATAAGTGTTCATGTGGTCTTTAATTGCTTCGTGGCCATGGACAAGCCACTGAAAGACCTTCAAGTTAAATTTCTTATCCTGTTTTATCCAGTGACATTTTAAACATTCAATAAAGTCATATCTTAAAACAACAGAAAAGTAGGGGATGGGTCAGAGTTGCAGCCAAGCACTGCAATGGTGATGGGGAGAAATCACTGGAGAAATATACAGATTTGGGGTAGTGTCCCTCCTGTCCCTGGCAGTATTCATAATAATAATTCAGGTAAGAACACCAACGGAATCTAAAATACAATAAGAATATTCACATAATCTCAAAACATCTGCATAAAAAATTACAAAGGCAAAAAGAACTTTATAGTGAAGAAACCTTTCAAATATCAACTTAATCAAATTATCAAATTTATCATCACTAATAATGAGACAGATCAATATGTGGTGCCAATAAAAGGCATTGTTTTTGTAATGGTCCTACTGAAATATATAGCCTATGTCTAATTATGAGACATCAAACTCAAATTGAGTGATAGTCTGTAATATTGCAGCTCTGTAATCTTCAAAAAGTTTCAAAGACATGAAACTCAGGGGAAAAACTGAGGAACACTTCTGGATTAAAGACTAGAGTGAAAAGAAACTTGGCTACAATGGGTGAGCCTGGACTGTAGCCTTTTGCTATAATTGAAGGAACATGAATGGGTTTTCTGGCCAATAGTCTAAGAGAGTTATTTATATCACTCTTGAAACTTTTCTGTAAGCTTTGTTTCAAAAGAAGTATTAAACAAGAGTATTAAAAATACATATACCTTGTCACATGGTTCTACTGCACGTGATGAAAACACAACTATACCAGATCAGGTGACAATTGGTTTACCTCCTGCTCAAGGAGAGGAGGCCCCAGAGGATGTGCTTGTATCTTGTAATAATGTTGAACTGGCGTCTGTTTCTGAACACTTCCTCTCATTTTCTGTATTTATCTTCTTGTGAACTGATAAGAATGAGTCCAATGGACTGGCATGGGTGTCTACAGGCCACAGTTTGAGTAGAAATGAATTAGAGGAGAAGAGAGGGGTGCATAACTGAGAACACTACCATTTATCATGGGTAAAGCATGCTGCCTAAAGACGGCTCTTTTTCAAGGGCAAGAGTACAAAAGTGAGAAGGACAAGAAATAGAGAATATTGTATCCCGGTGATACTGTCTAGCATGCTTCCTTCTTTATTTTTTTATTATTTTTATTTATTTATTTTTTTTTTATTAATGTCATATAGTTGACATTAAATATTGTTTTATATTAGTTTCTTGTGTACAGAGTAGTGGTTAGACATTTATATAATTTAAGAAGTAGTCCCCCTAATTAGTCTAGTACCCACCTGACACTATACATAGTTATTAAAATATTGTTAGCTGTATGGCATACACTGTACTTTACATCCTTGTGACTATTTTGTAACTACCAATTGGTACTTCTTAATCCCTTCATCTTTTTTACCCAGCTCCCCAAGTCCCTTCCTATGTGGCAATCATCAGTTCTCTGTATCTATGAGTCTTTTTCTGTTTTGTTTGTTCCTTTATTTTATTCTTTAGATTCCACATATAAGTGAGATCATATGGTATTTGTATTTCTCTGTATGATTTACTCTGCTCAGCAGAATATCCTCTAGGTCCATCTACATTGTTGCAGATGGCAAGCTTACATTTTTTTTTATGGTAGAGTAATATTCCATTGTGTGTATGTACCACCTCTTCTTCATCCATTAATTCATTGATGGACACCCAGAATGGCTCTATATCTTGGTTATCATAAATAATTATACAATGACTATATGAATGCATATGTCCCATCAAAGTAGTGTTTTGGATTTCTTTGGATAAATACTCAGAAGGGGGAGTATTGGGTCATTCTTTGTCTCTTGTTATAGTCTTTGTTTTAAAGTCTATTTTGCCTGGTATAAGTATGGTACCCCAGTTTTTGTTGTTGTTGTTTTCATTTTCATAAAATATATTTTTCCATCCTTTTCCTTTCAGTCTGTGTGTATCTTTAGATCTGAAGTGTTTTATAGGCAGCACATGTAAGGCTCTTCCTTGCTTTCTTATCCATTCAACCACCCTATCTTTTCATTGAAACATTTAATCCATTTATATTTAAAGTAATTGTTGATAGATATGTAGTTATTAAAATTTTATCATTCATATTTTGATTTTTTTTTTTTTTTTTTTACTTCTTAAAGAAGTCCCTCTAACGTTTCTTGTAATACTGGTTTGGTGTTGATTAAATCCTTTTAGCTTTTTCTTGCCTGGGAAGCTGTTTATCTGTCCTGTGATTCAAAATGATAGCTTTGCTAGGTAGAGTAATCTTGTTTGTAGGTCTTTGCTTTTCATCATTTTGAGTAATTTTGCCAAACCCTTCTGGTCTGCAAAGTTTCTGTTGAGAATCCAGCTGGCAATCTAATGGGAGCTTCCTTGTAGGTAACTGCTTTTCTCTTGCTGCTTTTAAGATTTTCTCTTTGTCTTTAACCTTTGACCTTTTAATTATGATATGTCTTGGTGTGAGCCTCTTTGGATTCATTTTATTTTGGATTCTCTGCACTCCCTGGGCTTGTGTGTCTATTTCCTTTGGCAGGTTAGGAACATATTTTTCCTCATTATTTCATCAAATAGATTTTCAATTCCTTGCTCTCTCTCTTCTCCTTCTTGGTACCCCTATAATGTGAATGTTGGTATGCTTGGTATTATTCTGGAGGCCCCTTAAACTCTCTTCATTCTTTTGGATTTTTTTTTTTTTTTAGTTTTGCTGTTCTGATTGGGGGTTTTCTGCTACCTTATCTTCTACAGCTCTGATCCGATCCTCTGCTTCTACATCTCTGATCTGATCCTCTGCTTCATCTAATCTACCGTGGATTCCCTCCAATGTATTCTTTATTTCTGTTATCGTTTTCTTCATTTCTGACTGTTTTATTTTCTTTTTTATGTTTTCTGTCTCCATTTTTATGTTTCCTATCTCTTTGTTAAAGTTCTCACTGAGTTCATCTACTCTCCCCCTAAGTTCATTGAGGATCCTTATAACCAGGGTTTTAAACTGTGTCTGATTGCTTGTCTCCATTTTGTTTAGCTCTTTTTCTGGAGCTTTGTTATGTTCTTCATTTGGGACACAATTCTGTTTCTCCCCATTTTGGCTGCCTCCCTGTGTTTGTTTCTATGTATCATGTAGGGCTGCTGTGTCTCCCAATCATAGTAGAGTGGCCTTATGTAGTAGGTGTGCTGGGGGCCCAGTGGCACAGTCTCCCTGGTCACCTGAGCCAGATTCTACAGGTGTGTCCCTTATGTGGGTTATTTGTGCCCTCCTTTAATAGTTGAGCCTTTGTTGCCATTTGCATCTCAGTGGGAGGTATTGACCTTTGGGGTGAGTCTTTATGGGGATGGGCCCTGAATAGGGTAGGGGAGCAGTTGTGTAGGGGCTGATTCTACAAAAGCAGGATTTGCTTTAGCAGGGCTCTGTTTCCCGTCCAGTCTGTCCTTCGGATTTGTCACCCGCAGAGGCAGCTGAGTGGTTCATTGGCTTGGTCTGAAGCTGTCCTCCAGGCACTGACCCAGGGGTCTCCTGGGAGAGGCCACACCCCAGGTGTCAGTCAGTGCCCTACCCAGGACTACCTGGCATAAACTAAAAAGCAACCTGCAGATGGCAGCCATCTGTTCTAAGCTTGGAGTTGCCTTAGACAGGCAGAACGATAAGTCAACGCCTGTTGCCACGAGCGCTGAGCTTGGGGCTCCTCAGCATGAGGTATGGGGCATGCTGAGGCCAGATGCTGCTTGTTTGGGATTTGTGAACTTTTGTGAGATTTTAGGAAAATCCTCAGCATGAGCCATGACAGTCTTTTGTATGGAATAACCACTGGAAGTGGCTTGGATGGATATGCAATTTGGTGGGGTGGGGTATCAGGAAATCTCCAGGGCAGGGTGAAATATGTTAGCCAGGTTGATGCAGACTTGGGTATGGTGCCCATCTGCATCTGCATGCCAGGAGGAGGAAGGACCCAATAAAGAAATATCAGAAAGAGAAAATTATCTGGCCTCAGGGCAAGGTCTGAAGGGGCAGCTTGCTCTCAGACAGAAGTGTTGGCAATGACTTTTGTCAGCGCTTCTGTCTGGGAGCAAGCTTCCCCTTCAGCTTTTGCCCTGAGGCCAGACAATTCAATTCCTCCCTTTATGTCTTTCAAGTTGCTTCTTCAGCACTGGAGTTCACAGTGAGTGAATCCATTAGGGAGTAAGTCCATGTTTGGACACTTTAAAAGGAATCCCTGGGACACTATCCACACTTCAGATCACTCAGCCACAATTTCCACTGGTTTTTACAGCAGAAGTTGTGGGGACTTCTCTTCTTGGCACTGGAACACTGGGGAACTTGATGTGGGCCTGGGACCCATCGCTCCTCTGGGGGTACCTCTGCAGCTGAAATATCCCTCCTAATTTTTACATACCACATGCAGTAGTTGGACCAACCTATTCCATATCTTAAGGTGGATTCTTCTGTTTGTCCTTAGTAATAGGACTTCTGTTCATCTAGACTTTAGGTGATTCTCAGCGATAGTTGTTCTGTAGTTTAGTTGTAATTCTGATCTGGTATTATTCTGGAGGTATTATTGAGAGAAGGCAAATGCACCATTTACCTACTCTGCCATCTGGACTGGAAATCTCTACATACCACTTCTTTTTTCACCAAATTGTCTATTGATGGACACTTGCTTTGCTTCCATATCTTGACTATTGTAAATAATGCTGCAGTGAAAATAGCGTTGCATATATCTTTTCAAATTATTGTTTTGGATTTCTTTGGATAAATACCCAGAAGTGAAATTGCTGGTTGTAATTTGAATTTTGCGTGGACCTTCCAAACTGTTTTCCATAGTGGCTGCATCAATTTGCAATCCCACCAACAGTGCATGAGATTTCCCTTTTCTCCACATCCTGGCCAATACTTCTTTGTTGATTTATTGATGATAGCCATTCTGACAGGTGTGAGGTGGTACCTCATTGTGGTATAATTTGCATTTCTATGGTGATTAGAGACATTGAGCATCTTTTCATATAGCTATTGGCTTTGGGTATGTCTTGTTTGGAAAATGTCTATTCAGTTCCCCTGCCCATTTTTCAATTGTTTTTTTTTAATTATTTTATTTACTTATTTATTTTTTAATGTTGAGATGTGTGGTTCTTTATAAATTTTGGATATTAACCCCTTATCAAATATATCACTGGTGAATACGTTCTGCCATTGAGTAAGCTGTCCTTTCTTCTTGTGGATGGTTTCCTTTGCTGTGCAAAAACTTTTTAGTTTGATGTGGTTCCATTTGTTTGTTTTTTTTCTTTTGTTTCCCTTGCCCAAGGAGATATATCAGGAAAAAAAAAATATATATATATATATATACATACACACACACATATATATATTTTTTAGTATATATATATATTTAATATATATATACACACACATATATATATTTTTTAGTATATATATATTTTTTTAATATATATATATATATATATATATATATATATATATATATATATATATATATATAAACTAAGAGTTATGTCAAAAAGTTTATTACCTATATTTTCTTCTAGGAATTTTTTGGTTTCCGGTCTGACATTTAAGTCTTTAATCCATTTTTAGTTTATTTTTCTTTATGGTATAAGAAGGAGGTCCAGTTTCTTTTATTTTCTTTTTCCATGTATCTGTCCAGTTTTTCCAACACCATTTATTGAATAGACTTCATTGAATATTCTTTCCTCCTGTGATGTAGATTATTTGACCATGAAGCTATGGGTTTATTTCTGGGCTCTTTATTCTGTTCCATGGATCTATATATCTGTTTTTATGGCAGTACAATTGTGTTTTTATTATTACAGACCTATAGTTTCATATCAGGTAGTGTGATACCTCCAACTTTGTTTTTCTTTCTCAAGATTACTGTGGCTATTTGGGGTCTTTTGTGGTTCCATTTAAATTATAGCATTATTAGTTCTAGTTCTATGAAAAACACCATTAGCATTTTGATAGGGATTTCATTAAATCTATAGATTCCTTTGGGGATTATGGACATTTTAACTATGTTAATTCTTTCTGTCACTGAGCATGGTATATGCTTCCATTTATTTGTATTTTCTTTAGTTTCTTTCTTCAGTGTCTTATAATTTAACAAGTACTGGACTTTTACCTCCTGGGTTAAATTTTTTCCTACTTTTTTTGTTTACAGTTTTACATAACTCTAAATGGTATTTTTAAAAAAATTTTTCTCTTTCTGATATTTTATTATTTGTGGATAAAAATGTAACCAATTTCTGAATATTAATTTTGTATCCTGCTACTTTACTGAATTCATTTATCAATTCTAGTAGTTTTTTGGTGGAATCTTTAGGGTTCTCTCCATATATTATCATTTCATATGCAAATAATGACAATTTTACTTTTTCCTTTCCCATTCAGATGTCTTTTATTTCTTTTTCTTGTCTGGTTGCTGTGGCTAAGAATTCCAATACTAAGTTGAATAAAGGTGTTGAAAATGGACATCCTTGTCTTATTCGTCATCTTAAAGAGAATACTTTTAGCTTTTCCCCAGTGAGTGTGATATTAGCTATGGGTTTGTCGTATATGGCCTTTATTATATTGAGGTAAGTTCCCTTTATTCCCACCTTGCTGAAAGTTTTTATCATAATTGGATGCTGGATATTGTCAAAGGCTTTTTCTGCATCTATTTATATGATCGTATGATTTTATCTTTCATTTTGTTTATGTTATGCATCATGTTAATTGATTTACAGATATTGAACCAACTTGCATCCCAGTAATAAATACCATTTGATTAGAGGTATATGATCTTTTTAATGCATTGCTAAATTCAGTTTGCTAATATTTTGTTGAGGATTTTCACATCTATGTTTATCAGGGATATCCGCTTATAATTATTATTATAATATTTATTTATTTATTTATTTAATGTCTTTATCTGGTTTTGGAATCAAGATGGTGGTGGCATTGTAAAGTCAGCTTGGGAGCCTTCCATCCTCTTGAAGTTTTTGGAATAGTTTGAGAAGGATGTGTGCTAATTCTTCTTTGAATCCTTGGTAAAATTCATCTGTGAAGGCATCTAATCCAGTTGGGAGTTTTTTTTACTATTGATTCAATTTGGTTTTTAGAAATTGGTCTGTTCAGATTTTCTGTTTCTTCTTGATTCAGTCTTGGAAGATTGTATGTTTCTAGGAATTTATCCATTTCTTCCAGATTGTCCAATTGGTTGGCACATACTTTTTTGTAGTCTTTTCTTATAATTCTTTGTATTTCTGTGATGTCACTTCTCTTTTATTTCTGAGTTTGCTTCCTTCTTTAATATATTGAAAATAATAGATGTGAAGAGTTACTGTTTTTCCATAAGATTTGTTGTCATAGGTTTTTTCAATGATATTCCTAAGCTAAGATAACATAGATGGAGGACAGTATTTTAATTGGGAAATTATAAAGATAGTTAATTTTTGCCATTGTTTTAATATTTAAATAAATAATGTGACCTTTGGTTTTATGATACCATTGAATCATTGCTCCTTAAAATATGTGGATTATTGTGACAAAGCCATCCCATTCTGATGAACATATTTTTAAGTTAGAGAATAGAAAATAAAATGCTTAAATCTTTATAGAAACCTAAGAAAACTTTAGAACACCATCAGTGTTGTGTAACTTTTGGATTAACATTGTGTTCTAATGTTCTTTCCTGAATATTAATAATAAAAGATGACAACTGGAAAAAATGTTTGTTATGCATTTTGCTCACACTTGAAAAGTATTGTCTCATTTAATCATTATAATAATCTTATGAGATAGATGTCATTATTATTATTTTCATTGTGCAGTTGGAAACACTGTGACTTACAGGGTTTAATTTGCCCAAAATCAGAAGCTAGAAATAAGAGTTGGAATTTATACCTAAATATTTATTATTATTATTATAAAGCTCCTGATTTCAAAACAAAACAAAACAAAACAAAAATGTTCTATTCTCATAATGGAAAGGTTAGTGACTAAAATATTCAATATTTATTTTCCTGTTTTATTTATTTTTCTTTTTCCACTAGCAAATAATGAAAGTGTGCATACGAAGTTTTGTGCTGTGCTTGTATGATAACTGAAGGCATTATTTTTATCTGCTACATAATTTATTATATGTGAATATGTCTTATATCTTCTGATTTGGAAGTGAAAATAGATATGACCAGATTAAAATTTCTGTGGCAGTTGTACATAGAATTTCCATTATTCCCAGATAATTATTTGAACTTGTTGATGCTTCTCTGAATGTGACTTAAATGATCTCATTTTTTTTTCCTTTTGCTTCTTTCCCCTTTCTGAGAGATAATTTCTAGTCAAAATAATACCTGGTTATAAGAAGTAGTATATTTCTTTCTATAAAACTTTGAATTCTTCTGCTTTTATTTCTATTGTTGCTCTTCAAAGCAGCTTTATTTACTCACCAATTAATTCTTTAAATGTTTGAAACAATAAGCATTAATATGTTAATAGTCAGGGACTATTTCTAAATATCTGTTTTTTTAATCATTTTCTTTCATATTGGACTCTTAAATTTGACAAAAATACTAATACTAGTAAAAGTTACCTGTGCCCTAATCACTCTTTTTTTTTTAAGTAGGGCTTTGTTAGGTATGTTTTGCAACTTAAAACAGTGGCATCTAGAGAGAAACGCATTAATTGAATAGAGAAGAGAGCAATTTGTATTTTGTGTTATTTTGCTTTGAAAAACTTGAAAATTCAGTTTTATCATTTGAAAACATTTTTAATACTTGCAAACTTGAATTAATCATATTTACATCCAAGCAGAAG
Source organism: Rhinolophus ferrumequinum (assembly GCF_004115265.2). NCBI lineage: Eukaryota > Metazoa > Chordata > Mammalia > Chiroptera > Rhinolophidae > Rhinolophus > Rhinolophus ferrumequinum. Next base: position 67,264,553 of record NC_046285.1, read on the forward strand.
AGCAAGAAAAACATTATTATAGAATTGAAAATAGAACAGTTTGATCTATGGACAGTAATTGTTTCTCAAAATAAAACTGAAAAAGAAAATCAAAGATTTCAAGTACTCAAGAGACGTTGCACACACACACACGCACACACACACACACACACACACACACATTTTTAACAAGACTATTAAAAGCTAACTCTTTTAAGCTACTGGGTCTTTAGAGATTATCAACTGCATCTTATAGTTTTTCATCTCTAAATTATAAAATATATTTGAGATTGTGAAACAGAAAAAACTGCTGACAAATGAAATTTTAACTAATTTACATTTTCATGTTGGTTAATTTGATGTAAGTGATCTGAGTGCCAAGTGTCCTGAGAGGCAACTGAGATCACAGAATTCTATCAGTACATGTCAGGCAGTCACCCACCTTAGTAGGATGACCTATCTGAGTAGGTCAAAGAAGAATTAACTGGTATTTTGAAATAATAATTTTAAAAAATTCATTATAGTAGAAACATCCATATGTCAGTTTCTTATTGAAACACTTGTTAAGGTGATAAACAAGTCACTGTGAAAAGAATCTGGTTATAGAAACCAAAATAGATACTCAGTTTCATATGAGAAAATCTCAATAGGCTAACTGGAACCTATACTATTGATTCAGCAGAAACTTCATTCCTTGGTCTGATGATAAAGAACCAAAAATAACAATCTTTCTTTATTAAATATTGTTTTAATTGAATTTTTGCCCCTGCAAAGAGGGAGTAGTTAAGGGAGGTATATGACTGGATATTTTGCTTTTCCTAACAAGTCAAAGTCAAAACATTAAAAATTGAGAATCATAGTTTTTCAGCATCCTTCTCCCTTCCATGTAAACATGCAAGAAATAATGTTTAACAAATGCTCATATATCTAATCACGTAATACAATTATCCTGTGAGGTTGCCAGGCAGGTGTTATTATCCTTCTTGCTTTTATAGTTATAGAAGCTGAGGCTCAGAGTTAAAGAACTTGTCTAGGGTCACACACTGGGGCATGACTAAGCATTTTTCAAAGATCAATATAATAATTCTCTGGAGAAGTTTAAATCATTCCCCCAGGGTCAATATTTCAACTGCTGCTTATATTTCTTTTCACGAATAGTTGCTCCAGAGGAGAATTTAGTTTATGGGACAGTTTTATTACGAAGTCTTTGGTTCAACTAAATTTGATTTTATAAATGACTAAGTAGCCATTTATTGTAGGCAAAGATTTTAGATAATATAAAAAGGTCAGGTGGAGCTGAAATATGCAAATTTCTTGTCACCATTCATTTTATGTCAACTATTTCTTCATTATATGTGGAGAATTTGGATTTTATTTCTCTCTCATAACACTCCAGTAATATGCGAGTGTTTCATTTTATATTGATGAAATAAATAGGAATTCAGACTTTCTTTACAGAAGGACAACAATCTTCAAGTATTTATGTAGCACTTTATATTCCTACTTTATAAAAATTGTAAACTGTTTCATAACTTTTATATTACTCATAACTTTCAACAACCTTGTGAATATGTGCACAGTATTAACTTAAAAAGTAAATAGGTTAATTTAAATAAATAAGTAAGTGACTAAATTAAAAGAAAAGTAAATAGGAAAAAAAAACTTAAGGATAACAAGTTAAATGACTTCCCCAGATATGCGCAATTTTATGTTCCTCAAAGCCTCATGAAGTAGTAGATAAATATGAGGCTGCTAACCTTTTTCTATGTCCTTGTTTATTATTAAATATTTTATATAAATTTAATCATAATTACTTTTCTGGAAACAAATTGAGGATTAAAATGTTTATTTCAGATAATTGCATTAATTAACTATATCAGGTATTTTTATTTTTTAAGAGTGTTTTCATATATTATACAATTATATATGTTTACATATATAATATATGTTACATATATAATACAATATATATACAATTATATATGTTACATATATAATACAATAATATGTTTTATTGATACCTTAGGGTAGGTTTTCATCAGATTCTATTTTATTTAATTTAGAAATGATGTTCATTTGTGAGACTTATTGTATAAATATCTCACGTCTATGAATTACTTAAGAATTGAAATAAATTACTGAAGAGTTAAAAATATCCCGCAAATCAGGGCCATATAGATCTGGATGTTAGTTAAGATATATGTTTGTTTTCATTGGGCCCATTAATCAATCCTCTCTTATTATCAACCCCTGTTAGTAGGCATCACTATAAAAATTGAAAAATATGATAACTTTGGGAAAATAAATTGATATATTACAAATCATAACAAAACTTTTGCTATGCAATTGATTAAGATAAAAATAAGTTCTCTATGTGTACCATCATATAAAATAAACATTCAACAAATGAGACCGATTGTTTTTAGACATCTTGATCCCATAACATGTGTCTTGATAAACTTTGATAAATCAGAAAAAAACAGGTGTGCTGGGCAAGTGACTTCCAAAACATATATTTGCCTGATTTGCTATTCAAGGCAAGGATGCTACTGGAAAGAGTGGTTGCTGAGTACAAGAGCAAGCAAGAAAAAGACATGGAAGGAGAGAGGGAGAAACAAATGGCTGAAAATATAGTAGTTCACTTACTTCTCTATGATCAATAGGAGCATAGTATGATGTTCCAATGTACAGGTTGAAGTACGACCTTGAGAAGCCTAAGGGAGATAGGGCCCTCTTAGAAAAGAGACATGAAGAGAGAGTCATTCTCTCCATTCCTGCGTAGAACTTAAGGGACAGGGCTGCGAAGCCAAATCAGTGATTGCGCCAGCCTGGCCAATAGAGTGGAACCCGGATGGTGTTGGCAGAGGGTATTTGAAGCAGAACTGAGCAAAACACCTCCCTCAAATAGTTTATAAGTGGCCATTTTCAACTTGGAGGGGAGGGCGAAAGAGAAGAGCACATATACTCATAAATATCACTCCTTTCTTGAGCATCACTCTCTGTATTGTACTAGTTTCTGAACCTACATGAGATTGTTCCTGGAACATCCTAGATGTAACTGTGGACAACATTTTTGCTAGGATGAAAGGGTTCTGTGGAAAGTAACCACCCAGGGTCCCCTCATCCTGAATTCCTAACTGGGCAGGTCATGGTGGGTGGTCACAACCTAGGCATAAAACTTCTTTAGTAAATGGTTTATTGCCTTAAACAAACCCTGTCCATTGTTTCCATGCATCTAGGTTAACACACCTTTCAAAGGCCTCTTTTCAGACCCCTTCTTTTAATGAGTGATCACCCTCTCAGACCCCTTCTTCTGAATCATGACAACCCTCAATAGAACCATAATCTTAACTATCCTTTAATTTGATCCTTGAATTGCTTTTTCCACAGTCGTATAATCTTCTTTGTATTCCCTCCTTAATCTCAAATTCATAAAAGAAACTGCAAAATGTTATTCTCTGTAGCATTTTTCTCATTCTGTTGAGCCCTTGCTTACAGGCATATCCTCTGTTTGGCTCAAATAAACGCTTATAAAAATTCTCTACAGGTTTGGACGCTTCTTACCTCGATAGTCTATTCAATATTCTATGTGGTGCAGCATTAAAGCCAGCAAAATGAGTTCCTCATGTTAAGGTTATCTCGTTTATTCCCAAGAACATTGTGTAAATTGTTTACGACCCCTTACTTTCAACTGAAATTGGTAATTTAGCTTTCCCCAAGAGACGGTCAGGAGTCATCCCTTCATGCTTTACATTCCTAATTACTTCACTTAATAACCACAACCTCCCATGAAGGCTCCTCCTCCCCGCCTCATACCACACTGCACGTATCTTTACCTGATGCATCTTCAGTCCTCTGCTCCTCCTGGGTTTTCCTTTTGATGGCTGATGGTCATTACCAACAGCAAAGCCCTCTGAAGCCTTATCTCTGAAGCCTCACCTCCCACCCCGTATGCAATCTGCTCCGCCCTGAGGAAGCCATCATGAAAGTAGGCATTTTGTTTCTTTTCTTTCACAGTCTACATGCTTTAGGTCCTGGCACTGGGATACAAATTTTTCCTTACTTCCTATTCCTTCTTTCAAACAATTTCTTTTCCTTTGTTCTCCAATTCTCAGGGCTTTTGATAGCCATTTCTTTCAACTTTACCATCTTCTATATCCCCTGTTCACTGCCAGCCTTTCTACCACTTTAATCAACATTCTTGGCAAGTTCACCACCCACATGCACGATCCTTCGGAACCTTCGTGTCCCAGTTCTTTCTTTTCTCCACATCACTTCAGGCACACCCTCGTGGATATCTTTATTAATTGCACCATTGAAACCAACTATCCTTTCTTCTTGCTGCCTCCTAATCTTCTAGTTCATGTACTTTAATAAACCCTCTGTACTACTTCTTCCACCTCATAGAGTTCTAATGTATTACCTATGACTTATGCTCAGTAACCAAGTTTGTATCTTCATGTTCCTCCTTGTAAGCTTAGAATCTACGGTTTGTTTAATTCTCCCTACAAAAAACTTTACTTTCATTGCTGCTTCCTTTTTGGAACACGAATGGCAAAAGCAGAGCTAAGGTTAAACATTGTGTTCTATTGTCTTTGTGCCTGACTTTACAATGATGCATGTTTCTAGAAAGAAACATGTGAATGTGCTGACTGCCTTTAAATTCAGGACCACGTGTCTGACAGTACTCACAAATGCCAGGCAATCTGATTGCATTTCCCTACCATGTGCATTTTCCCATATCCATTCGTGCTTTGTTTTCTTTTCTTTCCTTGCCTTGCCTTTTCTTTTTTCTTCCCTTCCCTTCCCTTCTCTCTCCCTCCCTCCCTCCCTCTCATTTTCTTTCTTTCTTTCTAAAGTTCACTTTGTTTTTATCATAGGCCATATGTTGCCCTCGTCTTGATTTACTTCATCTGAACTTCTCAAGATTTTTCCTGTGTAATTATTCCCTATGTCTCGATTATTTTTTTCCTTTTCTGCTAGGTCTTTCCTCTTAGTATGCACTATCTACTGTAGCCTATCTAAAACAATAAAAACAACAAGAAAGAATTTTCAGTAGACCCAACACCTGATTCTAGCAACCTCTCAACCTTTTCATATCTCTGATTTCATTTACAGCCATGCCTTGTAGAATCCTTTTCTTGACACCCTCACTTCACATTCTCTCCTCACTTCACTTTAACTGGGTTTCTATTCTAAGCAATCTACTAATATTTTTCCAGTGAAAGCCAGCCACAATGTGTATATTGCCAAGTGTAATGTTCACTGGTCCTTGTAGCTTCTTCCATTTGGCCCTCTGGATTCTTTCTCCATCCTTTTCTATCCTATCCTGTGCCCTTGGAGGTGGACCTCTATAGATTATAGTCATATTTCTTGACTTCTTGTTTCCAGTTGACTTCAGGCAATGGAAAGTACCAGGAGAAGATCAGAGACCAGGATGAGAGTTCTGCAGGGATATTTAATTCTTCAGCTTTCTCTTTGCAAAGACCTGTGATTGTAATCCTTGACCAATGTCACTTCTTTCTTCTAATGCAATAGTCCTCTTTATAGGAAACCCCTTTCTGGTTTTATTAACCACTTTATCCTCTGGTTGCTTTGGACCTAAGGATGGTTAAAAATAAAATAAAAGAAATTTAGACTGCTACACACTTAAATTACATGAAATTTTAGTAAAAAGAAAGAAAATGCTTCAATGTAAGCATACATTTGTTTATATAGCTCTGATCTATGAGACATAGATTGGCTCAAAAAATAAAGGAATCTGTCTTTCAGCCACATATGAGTAACTGGTATATGTAGGGACTTGAAAATTTTAATATGTAGTCTTTATTTAGTAAATTGGGCATATTGAAATTCACTATCTGCATAGGCAGTATTTTAAAATCAATTTAATGTTTATAAAGTCATTTAATAAAATTATTAGTCCATTGGTGCTGTAAAACTTTATAGTTAAATGTTTTGGTCATGGATTTTTATTAAAAGATTTTTTAAAACCAAAATAATCACTCTTTTAGTGTGCCTTATAGTGACAGAATGGCTCTTTCACTTTTGAATACCATACTCTATGGTGAGAGGGCAGAATTTCATATTATATCTCATCATTCATTTTTTCTTATTGTTTTACAGTCATTTGACTTACCCTAATATTTGTGTATATAACGAAGAAGCCCAATGAACCAGAACAGATTTTAAGATTTTATTGCCCCGTCAAATAAGAAGTCAATGCTTGACACTATTTCCTTAAGGAAATAATCAACAGATTTACAAAACAGAAAGTATCAAGTTTTACTGCTGGTCCCTGAATTACAATATTAAATTAAGTTTTTAAAAGGTATTAGGCACACTGTCTTCTGGAATAACCATCATCATTACATCATATTGCTTTCCATTTAAATTAGCATATAAATGAACAAAGATGGCTAACCACACAGCCTAGGTGAGATTTGCCATCTTAAGCATTCAGTTACCTTGGCAGCAGATTGTGTAAAATGCCAACTGGTGTGCTTGAATGCTAATATTTGCTTGCTTGGGAAATTAGAATTTTGGAGTTAGCATTACAATAGTAGGGACACATGGAACAATTGCATAATTTTTCCCAATAGATCTTTGAAATGTTCAAAAGATGCCAGAGAACTAAACAAGTAGAAAAGATGAGCATTTTTGGTTCATTGGACAAATATACAAGGGTATAAAATAACATGGCACATTAAAGTAGCTGTAATTAGCTAGGTTTAGCACCAGTTATAGGCACATGAAGAGAAAAAAACATGACAAAATATAGAGCAGGAATTGTTGGTGGGATGGTCTATGGACAATGAGAACCATTGTAAGTATTCAATCATGGCAGCCATGGAATCAAAAGATGCATTATCAGGAAGATAAAATCATCAGCAGTGTACAGATGGAGGATGCAAATGAAGGATTAAGGTGGATTAGGAAGTCAGGGCAATAGTCTCAGTGAGAGATGAGGCAAGTTCCAACCAACATACCAATAGTGGAGATATAGAGGGATGATCTTTACACAAGCTATGTTGTAATTGGAATCTGTAGGAATTGCCAATGGATAAAATGTGGGGGTAGAATGAGTAAGAGGATAAATTCCAAACAAACACCCATATTCCTGTCTTAGAAACAGGGTGAACTTGTGCTTGTAACTGAGTTAAGTAGTAAAGGAGAGAAGCAGGCTAGTATGAGATATCTAGCAGGCTAGTATGAGACTAGTACTTTCTGATCTCCTCAGGGGACATCCAGATAGCAACATCAGTGACTCGTTCCTCACAAGTGCCCTGCACTCCAGGCCTAAAATCATTAATCTGGGTATCATCAGCATATAGTAATTTAATTTATAAGTGTGGTTTCCATCATCTAAGATTGTGCACCTGAGGATGAAATAGACCATGAACAGGATCCTTAGATCCACTAACATTTAAGGAGCTGAAAGAGGCAAATCCACAGAGGTGACTTAGAAGAAATCATTAGAGAAATAGGAGGAGGGTGGGGGAAGACTGCGAACTCAAAAGCTGAGGGAGACGTTTTAGAGTAAGGAAGGGGCACTAATTTCAAACGTCACCAAGTACATATAAGTGAAGATAGATTAATTAAGACGTCATTGATAAACTTTGTCAGAGATGTTGTAATGGATAGTCACAGATAGGAGCCTGATTTCAGTGGGTTAAAGAGTAAGAAGAAAGACAGGAGCAAGAGTAAATGCAGTTTGTTATTAACTTGACTATGAAAAGAAGGAAAAATACTGCAAGATTGTTAAAAGATGATTTGATATTGATGCTTATTTTATTTTATTTTTTAAATTTCCTTCCATTTGGGAGAAAACTTGAATGTGTTTTTTAAACCAAGGAAAAGAAATGAGGAGGGAAAGAAAAGTAGAAATTTGAGAGTAGTAAGATAGGAAATATGAAGAGAGAAAACTTCTTGAAAAAGTAAAAAATTCTCTGCATTTCCTCCACCTTCTGCCCCTGGTAACCACCATTGTACTCTGTTACATGAGTTGGATTTTTTCTTTCTTTCTTTCTTTCTTTCTTTTTTTTTTTTTTTTTTTTTTTAGATTCCATGTATAAATGAGATTATGTAGTATTTGTCTTTCTGTGTCTGGCTTATTTCACTTAGCATAATGTTATCACAATGGCACATTTTCTCTTTTATAAGGCTGAATAATATTTGGATATGCTTTTAAGTATGAAATTGAGGTTGTATTACAAAGATAGTTTACTGGGCAGGTTTGAAGGGGGGACCAATTTAAAAAAAAAAAGTCTATTAACTAATATGTGTAACTTTGGGATGCACACATGCTTTTTTCTTTGACAGTGCATAGTGACATTTTAAAACAACTTTTTATTAATATACACCGTGTTTCCAAGAGTGTGAACAGCTCAATGAATTTTCTAAAATTGAATATGCCTTGCAACCAGCATCCAGGTTAAAAAACAGCATATTAGCAGACACCCAGAAGCATCTATGTAGTCCTATCTGAGCATTACTTACTCTAAAGGTAACCACTAGCCTAATTTCGATAACTATAGATTATTTTGCCTGTTTTTGAATGTGCATACATAAAATGGAGGCACACAGGATGTAGTGTTTGGTGTCTGGCTTCTGCTCAGCATTTTCATGGTGATATTCACCCACATGATTATATAGAGCTACAGTTCATCCATTCTCATCATTGTATAGTATTGCCCTGTGTAAATGCACCATGATTTGTTAATCCATTCTGTAGTTGATGAGAATTTGGGTAGTTTCTAAGTTTTGGCAAATAGTGCTGTTGTGAACATACCCATATGTCTTTTTGGTACACTTGTATTTACATTTCACTTCAGTATATACATAGGAGTGACATTGTTGGGTACATTGTGTTTTTAAGTCACTTTTGTGTTGGTGTACCAATCCTTTAGGCTGAGAAGATCTGTGAGGGCTGGTTTAATTAATCAAGAGCTCTGTGCAAGAGACTATATACAGGTGACACGGGAGGCTGGTTAATCTCCGAAACTCTGAAGTCAGACTAGTTCGGTTCAAACACTCTCTGATTGTAATTGTGTATAGAGATAAGTTAGAACCCTCCCCCATCCTCAGCTTCATAATCTGTAGAATGGAGATAATAAATAAATTACTTGTTTATAAGAAATTTCTTATTTATGTAAAGTGTCTTATATATGTAAAATATACATTTCTTACATATGCAATGTGCCTTACCAACATTTAATGATAAATAAATGCTAGCTATTATTATTACAGTTCTTTTTACTACTGTAAGTCTAACCTGGCCCTTTCAATCTCTCTTTGTTATTCCTTAGTCTTTTTCTGCAAGCCATCTTTCTTTAACCATTAATAAGTTACATGAAGGCCAGGTATGAGGAAGATTTGGGAAATATAGTCCTTTGCTACTTGATACCCGAACACCAAACTGTCAAGAAAATTAGAGAACGCAAAGTATGGACAAAAACATCAATTGTGCAATCTCCCTTCAGACTCAGTTGTTCTGAGCTGCCTATATCTTCTCAGTGCTAGGAGGAACTCATTTTACAAGTTATTTCCTCCTTCCCCATAATTTATTTCTCTCTTTTTCAACCCTGTTCAACTTTCCTTTTTTATTCAGCATGACACTCATCTGGGAACAATGATTTATCTTAAAACATTAACAAGAGCTACATCTAAAACTATCCATGAATAATTTCTTCCATATGGACTTTAAAAAAAAAAAAAAAGCAAACTAACTAACTAAATTATGATTTTTACTTTTGTGGACATATTATTTTATTATAGAAAATTTGCATATAAGCATCTCAGTTTTTCCCCTTATAGTATCCTGGATTATAGGGTAGCCAAGCTTCCTCATTTGCCTCTGGATCCTCCCTATTGAGTCAAGGTACAAGAAAATGCACACATCATTTCAGTATACAGACTACATTTGTGAACCTCATTAAGAGGCCTGAGCAGGGGCTGTGGTCCTACAGACTTCTTCATAGGAGTGTCTCTTCAGATTCTCAAGGCCTTTATGAGTTAGGGTGCAACTTGTCTGTCTGCTGATGTGTAGGTATTGGAGGACATTTCCTTTTTTAGTCTTCCATGTCCTGGCTTTACCCACATATATTTATTTGAGTCCACTACTCCTTTTCTTTTTGGTCAGTTTTGCATTTTCAAGATACTCTTTCTTATGCTGCCTTTACAAAGTGGTTTCACTAGTAGTATGATATTTGGAGAACCCATATAGAATTAATCAAACTGTTTCTACTGCTTTTGTTTTCCATTTCCTTAATTTATGTTTAACAATCAGCCAAATTCTGTTAGGTGACTGTACTACAGAATTCCAATGAGTGAGATGATGATAGAATTCCAAGCACTATAATTTTCTAAATTTATTTTTTAATGAGACTATTTTGTAAGATAGACAGCCATAATATAGAAAATTACTACCTAGAAAGAAAAGGGCACCATTTAATTATTTCAAAGGAATCAAAAGAATATAAAAATCTCTAAATATAATTTTTAAGTATTATATATTATTAGCAAAATCTTTGCATCCATCAATAAAATTAAAATCTTAATGCTGAAAAGAAATAGAATTTTATTTTCCCAATAATGGCTGAATATTAATTTTAGTAATATATAGCTTTATAATATCTTTCTATTTAACCATATTAAACTTTTAAACCCTATATACAATACTGCTTGCTTTATGAAACATTTTTGTGAAATTAACAATGTCCTTGGTCCACTTCCCAGGAGTAAGACTCAGACTTTTAATTTCAGAAACAATGAAATAATAGCAAGAAATGTATTATGAGGTAAAGGCATAAACATCAAACCAAGAGTCAGAGCACTTGAACTACTTTTTTCTCTCTTTCATAACTGCATCACAGGAGGTTTTTTTGTTTGCTTGTTTGTTTTTTTTGTGTGTGTGTTTTTTTTTTTTTTTTTTTTTTTTTTGTTTTTTTTTTTTTTTTTAATCATACAACTTTTATTAATAATAATAGTGTTTTATAGTCTGATCAGGTTGGATTTGCCTAATTGAAATTTGTGAAAATCACAGTCCTTTAGCCCTTTCCAGCTTCTCAGACTTTTTTTTTTTTTTTTAATATTTTTTTATTTTTTTAATTTATTGGGGTGACAATTGTTAGTAGAATTACATAGATTTCAGTTGTGCAATTCTGAATCACATCATCCATAAATCACACTGTGTGTTCACCACCCAGAGACAGCTCCCCTTCCATCACCGTACATTTGATCCCCCTCACCCTCATCCCCCACCCCCCAACCCCCTTACGCTCTGGTAACCACCAAATTACGTTCCCCAGATTAATTTTCAAACCCCGTGGCCATCCTGTGGTCACCGACTGCCCTCCAATCCCCTCACCCTCCCCCCCACCCCCCACTCCCCCCGCCCATCTAGCAACCCTCAGTTTTTCCTCATTGTGTTTTTTTTTTGACTAGAAGAATGAATGAATGATGAAATTGAGGAAAGACATTTTGTCTGTATTTTTTAACCTAAAAAATAAATATTATAGGAAATCTTCATTGAATATTTATCATGTGAATTCTAGCAAATGGAATATTAAATAGAGCCGCAAAATTGTCTGTGAAAACATTTACTTAAAGTTTAGTTACTTTGCTGGGAACACTAGATATCCACATGCAAAAGAATGAAGTTGGGCCTTTTTCTTTCACCATATACAAAAATTAACTCAAAATGGATCAAAGACCTACATGTAAGGGCAAATTTATAAAACTCTCAGATTGAAACTTAGGACAAAAGCTTCATGGCATTGCATTTCACAATGATTTCTTGATTAATGATTTATTGTTAAAGGAAATTAACATCTGGATAGTAGGAATTCCAGGAAAAGAACATGAGAAAGCCAAAAGAAAAGAATGTTATATATAGGGGAAAGTTTCCACAAATGAAGATGTTTATCAACAATAAATGAAAAACAAAGACAAAGGTATATTATTATATAAATTATTGAGAAGCAAATTGGGAAATAATTAAGTTTTCCAAAGTTGTGAAGGAAAATAATTTTCAAACATTTTAGTATATTTTGGAGTATTATTTTTTCTATTCATTTTCAATTTCAGGCATTGCTTTATTTTCCTTTTTGATTTACTTTTAATTATGTAAAACATTTAAACTATTAAAGTCAAGTTAAATTCACAGAAGTCTCACATCCCCATTTCCTTACTCCACATATTTCTATAAATTTATTAGTTTTTTTTGCTTATTCTACTATAATTTTTTTCTTAGAAAATATAGGCAAATCAAAACTTACACACACAAACAAAATATATATACATATAAACACAGGCACATATATTTTTCTTTCAAACAAAATATATGTGTTTGTATATGAACATTGTTCTGCATTTTTATTCCACTTAAAAAAGTATTTTAGCAATTATTCCATGGAAGTATAGAGAGAACTTTCTCAATACTTTTTATGTATTCAAAATTTTTCATTTACAAATAAACTCAAATTTATTTTGCCAGTCCATAGTGATAAAATGTGAATAGTTTCATTCTTTAATTATAAACAAATCCACAATTTGTGTTCTGTGCATATGTCATAATATATTTTTGCCAGTGTCTCTGAGATGGATTGGTAAATAAAATAAACAAAAGATACATGCATATGCAATTTTAATAAATTGTCCCAAATTCATCTCCAGAGGGTTTTTAACATTTACATTCCATTTAGTGCTAGTTTTTTAAGATGGCTTGTATTGTGTGTTTGGCATTTTTATTTGTTTTAATTATGAGGTTTATTTTCTGGTAATCCAAAAAAAATTTAATCTTCCCTTCTTCCAGCAAGGATTTTGTTTTATACTGAACTGCTATAGATTGCTTTCCATATCAAAGTTCCAACCATAAAGAAGTCTCCGATACAACCCCAACTTCTTCCCAAGGACACAAAACATAGAATTCCATTTTAGTTCAAATGTAGCATGTGCCTAAAAAAGAAACCCATCTTTCATGTTGTATTAACCTTCAGTTCTTCTTATTTCATTTATAGCTCCATATTCTTTTTCTCCTCCGAAAAATTCTAGAAGACTTAAAATGTTACAATATATATTTGTTGCAATTTATCCACAACCTAGAAGTCGAGAAGACTTACAATGTTACAATGTTACAATGTATATTTGTTGCAATTTATCCACAACCTAGAAGTCTAGAAGACTTACAATGTTACAATGTTACAATGTATATTTGTTGCAATTTATCCACAACCTAGATGTGCTTGGCAGAAGGACATTTGGAGGGTACCTGCTGTGCAAGAGTAGAAATTAAATTTTTTAAATATATTTTTGTTTCTTCTTTATTTGAGGTTTTAAGCTCTTTTTCATTCTCATTGTTTTTTTTTCTTTTTTATTGCATAAACTTGTCAGGGGTGTGTGTGTGTGTGTGTGTGTGTGTGCACGCGCGCACAAGCATGTGTTTTATATCGGCCATTTAAATGTTCCTAGATATATTTATTAATTCTATTACACTTTATAGTTCAGCCAGCTCCTGGCTTTATTTATTAATTCAATCCTTTATAATCCAGCCATATTTATAATATTTATAAATATTTATAAACTTTTTTGAATTGAATACCTATTTCTTTCATGTTTGATAAGTGGACTGTTTAGAGCTGATTATTCTAATTTTAGGTTTAGCTAGATCCCATACATTATTCTATGTAATGCTTTCATTGAATTCAATTACCTAAATACTTATCATTTACAAGAATTTTAAAAGTGAATTTTTATATGTATGAGTTGCAATGTTTCGTATCTTTCTGTTATTAATTTTTAGTTTTATAATATTTGTGCCAAAATATAAGACTTATAGGGTTGATTATTCAAATATATTGAGTATTTGGTTATGTGAAAATAATGTAACAAAAATTTGGTAATGTTCCAGTGGTTATAAAAAAGCAATTATTCTCTATATTCTGTTGATATAACTTAAAATTCACTGCGAGATATATTAGACCAAACTTTCTTACTGTATCAGTGAACTCCCTCCCTTTCTCATGGCCGTTTGTCCTCTACCTGATTGGCTGGTTGATTAGTTACTGGAAGAGCCATTACCAAGCCCAAGATCTAGTCAGGAGATCTATTCTCTTCTTGATGTGTAGGGAAGCCGCTTGCGAGGGTAGAGCTGTTATTTATAATTTAAGATATTTTCCTCTTAGGTCTGACTTCCATACTAGGTACATCATGGGACTCTTTATAGCTTTACTCAGTACAAAGCCTTTCGAGGCAATTTCTTTGCACTTGGGATGCTTTCTCTTAGAGATGACTGGGTTGCTTTTGGAAAGCCTAATGCAGCTGCTTATGCATGCCACTGTGCTATTCCAAGGAAAGTGGCCATTATATTTCCTTTAGTCTGTCTTTAGTATCAGCATCCAAACATACCCTGCCAAAAAGAAAATGCTGTATGTAGAGCACTTTGGCCAAATTCTGCTCTGTTTATATCCTCTGGGTAAAGCACCGTCTTCTCAGGAAGGCCTGTTGTGAGTAGGTGCTTGATGTTTATTTCATTCTCATCCTATCTGTGCTATGTGTGGTAGAAATTCTCAAAGGCTGTCTTTTATAATTAATATACTCCTTTATAAAAGTTTTCCTCTACTTCTATAGACCTTTGATCATTTAACTGAGGATTTCAGAATCATACTTGTCACTTCTTGAGATGATACTTTTTCTAGCAATCTTCTAATTGAGTCAGTTTTTAGAATCATTGAAAATGAGTTTTTTATTTGTTAGACTAATTGATATTTTCTCATATTCAAATAACTGAAAATTTATCAGCCTAGAAGTATGATTTGTTTAACTTTGCAAAGATTACAGTTGCAAGGATAAGTATAGTGGACCAGGAGGTATGGACAATAGAAATAATGAGACCTGCCTTATGATTTAGAATAAGAGGATAAAGAAATTTGCCCCCAGCCTGTCTTTAATTACCCATACCTCCAGAGATAACTTAGGGATATTCAAATTAATCAGACTGTCAAATCCATAGTACCCCACAATTGCTATAATTTTTTTTCTTCCTTTTTCAGGCTGTTTAGTTTTTGCTAATTGAACTTCTAAATAGATACTCTAAGTCAATTAGCATTTTAAAATCACTGTCTTCTATATTTCTATTTCATATTCTCAGAGACAATTGCTAATGTGAAAGCAGGGCTGTAATACAGTGATTTCCCTGTTTCAGAAATCAGAGGATACAAATGGACAAAATTTGTACGGTATTTATGATACAATGGGCTCTAAAGATGCACACCATTTTTATGATTATCTTAATCACCAAGTCAAAATTTGTACTAAAAATTATCACGAAGTTCTTTCATATATTAAGCCAAATGTTATAGATAAACAGGTAGATGATAGATGATAGAAAGATAGATAGATAGGTAGATAGACAGACTTAGCAAGGACTAAGCTCAGTATGTGGAATATAAGCTAAAATAAATATGTCTTCAATTATCTAATACCTTGATTGATGTCAAGGCACTGAATTATAGTAACATGTTTCCTTTTGTAATTTTCCATGTCATATATATGTATATATATGCACGTGTATTTTATATATATATGTGATATAAGCATGTGTTATATATATATGATGTATGCATGTGATATATCTATATACACACATATATATGTATGTGTGTGTATATATATATTATGTATATATATATATGTATGTATGTATTGGTGCAACAGTAATATACCAACTTGTTCAACTATAGATGTGTTCCTAGTGTTTTGAGTAAAGGACATTGACAAGGGCTCTGCCTGAAATGATCTTTGTTTACTTAAAATTATTCACATACCTTTATAGCTAGTTCTGACATTCTTTTTCCCCCTTAAGAGGGAACAAAAACAAATAACCTTTTTTATAGCATAATACCCATTTAAACAGAAAGTGAATAATGATGGGCATTTAAGCTAAAGGAACCCTCAAATAACAGGCTAGCTTCCACGTGCTGAAAGTGAAACCCAATGCAGCAGGCCTATTGAAAGATACTACTTTCTCTAGGTACAGCAGTTTGGATTGAATCACGGGCCCATCATTTCTTTACTGTAAGCCCTTGGGAATTTACTAAATTTCACATTCCAATTCTCATATGTACATTAGAGGCGTAACAAGTTCTCTCTCCAACGTCTATTAGACTAGTATTATTATTTTTTTTTTATTTATTTATTATTTTTTTTTTTGAGAAGTATGGGGTTTAATAGTCTCACATGCTGATGGTGGGAGTGTAATTTGATAAAACTACTTTGAAAACTAACATTATAAACTCAAAAAGGAAAATGAATACATTTACACATGAATCATTGATATCCAAGGTCATAACACTTTCAGAAGACAGGTAATTCAAAAGGTGCACATTGAAATAGTTACTCGTAATCAAAAGTGAAAATATACCACAAGTATGTGTAGAAAACCAGTTGTCCTTTTTTGAAAAGCTACAGTTGTTAAGTGTTAGCATTTCTCTCAGCTACACTCTCACCCCCTCCTACATCTAACATCCTCAGAATGTGTTTAATTTCTCTGATTAGATCAGAATTCTTGATGACTTTAAAGGCACGATGAGGCACACTGTCTCAATTTAGACTTCCCAGTTAGGAGAACACTTTAGGACTTTCTTAATCCCGATGGGGAACTGTCCCTCACCACACATTCTTACCATTTGCAACAACATGGATGGATCTAGAGAACATTATGTTAAGTGAAATAAGTCAGACAGAGAAAGATAAGTACCATATGATCTCACTTATTTGCGGATTCTAAAGAAAAGAATAAGTGAATGAACTAATCAGAAACAGTTTGGGAGACAATGAGAAAAAACTGAGGGTTGCTAGATGGGCGGGGGGGTGGGGGGTGGGGGGGAGGGTGAGGGGATTGGAGGGCAGTCAGTGACCACAGGATGGCCACGGGGTTTGAAAATTAATCTGGGGAACGTAATTTGGTGGTTACCAGAGCGTAAGGGTGTTGGGGGATGGGGGATGAGGGTGAGGGGGATCAAATGTATGGTGATGGAAGGGGAGCTGACTCTGGGTGGTGAACACACAGTGTGATTTATGGATGATGTGATACAGAATTGCACAACTGAAATCTATGTAATTCTACTAACAATTGTCACCCCAATAAATTAAAAATAAATTAAAAAAAAATAGACTAGTATTATTAAGATGGGCAGCTATGTACCTATTTTCAGAAATGTTCTTCATTCTTAATGCCATGGGCTCATGATCAATCTCATCCTGAGAACCGGTCTTATGAAAAACCCTGGGAAGCACACAAAATCACCAATTTTATTTTTATTTGAAACAAAATTCAAACATGTCATATTTAATAGACATTCTGTTGGACAACAATTTATATCATATAAATCAAAAGGACTTAATGAATATATCTAGGGTATACTTTACATAAGAAGATAAGAAGATTGTTGCAAAATATACTTGCCAGAAAAGATGTACATGTTAAAGAGATCCTTCAGCTTGGCAGAATTTTGAATTCTTGGCCATAACTGCTGAGAGTTAAGACTTTTGACAAAATAAAGAGCCTACGTGGGTAACAGCAGTACTTGGAAACGTGTGCAACATTCTCTCCTAAGGATGTCTGCAATCTTAATATGAGGATAACAGAATTGATTGCACTTAAAAATAATTTTTTAAAAAATGTACAGATATTTTTCATTCTGAGATGTTTTGATTGCTTCTTTCTTCTCATTGTTTTAAACCCTTCTTATTACTATGACGAACTACCTATGCTTCTCACATTTTATTTGGCTGTTGGAAGAACATATGAAACAATATTTTTTAATATTTCCCAAGCATACATCATAATTAAATAAATAGATTTAGAGAATACCACACGGACAAATACAAATAATTTGGTCAATAGGATGAGATAATGAAAAACATATGGAAAAGCAATAAAAAAATTTTTGAAGACTCTAGATCAAATAGGCTCATGAATTTTAGCTACATAAAAAATCACAAACACTCTGAAGAAAATGTATTAAAATGTTACAGACTTTTAAAAAAATTCTTGAGTTTGTCCTCAGGAAAATCATATGTGAAACCACTAAAATACTGAGTGTATTCTTTGAAATAACAGGCCCATATCAGTATTTCTAACTCATGCATCTCAATTTTATCACTGAGGTCATGGTATACATAATAAACAATGATGCTCTCAATTTAAAATACAGTTGACCCTTGAACAATGCAGGGATAAGAGTGCTGACTATATGTGGTCAAATCCATGTATAATTTTTAAGTCTCCAAAACTTACCTATTCACATAAGATTGGTTCCAGAATCCCTGTGATACTAAAATATACAGATGCTCACTTCCCCTATATAAAATGCATAGATAATGCCTAGAGTCATTGTCCACAGACTCCCAATCACAGATTGAAAACAATACAGGTCTTTATTGGGAAAAAAAATCCACATATAAGTAAATCCTTGCAGTTCAAACCTATGTTGTTCAATGGTCAACTATGTTATCCCATTTATTTCTCCTTCCTACTCTTCCCCAGAGATGTGTCAAGTATAGATGGTAGGCAATCTGTTGCAATATTTGGGTCATACAAGTTTGCTACTTCTTGGAGTCACTTGACAGGTTGACAGATGGATATACATCAAAATGTTCTGCCTCTCACATTTTGGCAATCTAATGTGGGCAGGAATGTAAACAATTCTTCACATTACCATGACAATAAATATGCTAGACTCAAACCTCATTTAATGTAACTCTGTGGAAGAATTTCCTCTGAGCAAGTTGGCTGAATTTTAGGTCTGCTATTTTTATCACATCAATTTCAGTAGTTAGCAAGAAGAAACACTAAATTTCCTATGAAAATGTTATAGCTTTTTTGGCACACAATAGCCCCATATTCTCTGAATGCTAAACAAGTAAATAAACCCACTTATGTATAGTTGCAAGAGCTCCTTTATATGGTTATGGATGAATGAATATATAAACCCTTGGGAGCTTAAAAATGTAGTCTAATTCTCAAAAATATAAAAATAAGAATAAAAAATAACCTATTCCACATGCAAATTCATTAATTCTTTTATGGTCTAGCCAATACATCAGGAAGTACAGCTTCCTAAAAATGAAAGAAGAAAGAAAGAAAGAAAGGAAGGAAGGAAGGAAGGAAGGAAGGAAGGAAGGAAGGAAGGAAGGAAGGAAGGAAAGAAGGAAAGAAGGAAGGAAGAAAAAAAGAAAATTGGCATGATTCTAAAATTTGCAAGGTATAAGTGCCAGGAATCTAATGCAAGAGTGGTTTAAAAAAACAAATTTTATAAATTTAATTTTTTTCTTTTTTGTGTTATCAAACATTATTTAAATAATTTGCAAGTCCTTCGAGTTAGGTATTCAGTCACTTTATAGACATTGATACAAATATAAAGATACAAATATGTTTAGGATATAAACATAACATGACACTCACTTTTTATAAATATGAAAAGGAAAAAAGAATTGAAATCATACACAAAATTAAAACTGCAAGAATTTAAAAATTACTTGTGTACCCTTATATTTTTAAAATTATGATTAAACTAAAAAGATATAGTTACTGTACTGGGCAAGTTATAACCTAAACTGGACATTCTATGGTCTCAGAAGGAGAGAACTCTAACGTGTGAAAATAAACCAAGGAAAGGGAAAAACAAGCTAAACGCTTTTACAATCAAATTAATAAGAATAAAATCGCCACAAGCTATGTGCAGTTAGTGAACACCAGGATGGAATGCTCTACCAGGAAAGTTTCTGGCACTTGCTAATCCTCAACTCTGGACAACTATGTGCTGACCTGTAACAAGGGTGATGCAGAACAGAATTCTGTATGCTTTGAAAAGTTAGTTTAAATGACTTGAAAGTTCTCTTACAACTCCACATTCTATGACAGACGTTAAAATGTCAATAGATCTAAACTTGTTTACATAGAATAGGAATTTAAATACTGTATGCTTAATCATCCTTCTCGTGTTCTATCTATTTCATTGCTAATTGTCCAGTACCCAATGTGCTCATCAGTAGGACCAAATATGACCAGACTGTCGTGTAATACATGCTTAGGGATTATTGTTCAAATGATTAATTTTATTTTCAGATTAGACCATTTTGTTATATGAATCGCTTTGACATTCAAAATGAAAATACGTTTTGAATGTCAAAGCGATTTCCAAATTATACTAAACCACTCGGATAGGGAAAAAAAAACTTTGAATATTTGGATGATGTGACAATCCTTATCATGATAGAGAAATAAGGACATATTTCATGGTTCCACTCATGAATGGTCTGGAAATTTTATCAATGGAGAATACTCAACAAGTCACAAGTATATTTTAATTAATAATTAGTAAGTCAGGTAAAATTGTTCATAATATTATTTAATTTTCTTCTACTCAGATAATTTGAACATATAAGTGACTTTTAAAAAAAAAAATCAGCCTAAATTCTAAAATGCTTTAATTAAATCACATTTATTCTCATGTCTAAATTAGATAATTCTCTAAATAATTAGATATACTATCTTGTCTCCCTCTATATTATCTCAAATAATTGATTTTCTCAATCAATAAAAATTTCAAGGTTAATCAGGAAATATTACTGACAATTATTGTACTTATTTGACCATACATCAAATGAATGAATCAATCAGCAATAAATAGACCTTAAGTTTCTGCAAATGCTTTGTGATTCATAAGGACTTTTTATTTTCTAGGCAGGGATTTAAAATATAAAATAAAATAAAGTGAGATAAAATAAAAACTTAGGATTCTAAATACCCTGCTTAAAAATGTGCAAAATCCCACAGCCCGATTAAAAGTGAATGATTCTGTGAATTTCTATAAAACTGCATATATGGCAAGGTTGTCCCATATTTCCACAGAAACAATCACTATAACTAAGTAAGTTAAAGAACACACTCTTACAGTTTTATTTTATATTTTTATTTCTTATTTAAATATTACTGAGTGGGAAATGATCAAGTAAACCAAAACCATCAATATTTCCTTCACTTTGTAGTTATTATTAGCTTCTCAGCTTTCTCTAAAGACTCCTTTTCTTGGTGCTCTTTTCATTTACCCGTCTCTCTCTAGGTGAAATCCCAGGACTCATGGTTAAAACACCAATATGCCAATGACTCCACTGTCTCTATTTCCAACTTTGGATTCTTTAGGAACTCCAGATTCATTAATATAATATATAAAAAATATATACGTTATAATCTAGAATGTTAATAACGTTCTTCTTAAATTCCTGCACTTGCTTGGTAAAAAATCACCCCATCAATCTCCTTTCTTAAAGTCCTTACGTGATCTGAACCCTGCCATCCTCTTTGCCCATTAATAAATAATCCCCCTAATTCTAGATACGTTTGTCCACTTTCTGTTTAGAGTGGTAACGGCATATAGCAAACACATTCTAACTTAATAGCTTTTTCACTAACTTTTCATTTTGCCTGCAATGATATTCTCCCCATCTTCTCAAGGCTATTTTCTCCTAATCATTCAGATTCCAGCTTAAACATCACCACCTAAAAGAAGCCACCTAATTCTTTAAGATATGATCCTGGTTTAAGCTTTTATGCCTTTCTGATATCATTTCATGTGAACCCATTTGGGGGTGTTAGGGGGGAAACATATTTTCTGTTTCACTTTGTCTTTTTCAAAATATCTCCAAGACTGATGGGTCTAGAGTCTTAATAAATATTCACCAACTGATTATTAATTATTGTTAACAATTGTATTTCACGTTCTAATGCCAAAGAACACACTATGCAGTATTTTTTCAGTTGATTTATTACTTACTTAACTTTTAGCATATTCATTCTTCATCCATTCATTTGTTCAACAGATGTTTGTTGAGTGTCTGCCCTTTGCAATAAATACAAAAGACAGGTAATTCTGTATTTTCTAGTTGCTAGTTGAACCTGAGGTTTTGAAATTAAAAACCAAATTCAAAGAAATTAAATTACTATTACTGCTAGTTTGTCATCTCTCTTTAAATGCTACATTTTTTTTTTCCTTTTAATCTCTCTAATTACTCATGCTTTGGCTAAGTTCCTAAGAGCTAAAATTGCCTTCAAGGACAATTTATTTTAAGGTCATGCCCAACCAGCTCCATTCACATAGGAAATGTCAGTTATGCTGTTTACATTTTCTTTTAAAGATTTGACAAGCACCACTAATATTCAAAACATGTATTTAGTTGTGAAATTAAAGCAATATCGGTGAACATGTTTCTTTTTTTTTTAAGTAACCATGAATATTTTAAACGAGTATCTCCATGTTTTATGACCAGCAACTTTTTCGATGTGTACATTTCTGTTACAGCTCTTGATTATTTCGGTTCTTCTTTAGTTCAATTCTTCATTTCACTGATATTTAGATGTTTAGAGTATTTCTGAATGTATTGCCACTATTTGCCAAGATAGTTTAAGTAGGTGTATCCTAGAACTCTGAATTTGAGACAAATACGTACTATACCAAGTGCCAATCAGTGGGTTGGAGAATTTGTCCAACAACTGTAACATAATAAAAGAACTTAGGCAAATGAAATTGAAATTACAAATTCTTGGGAAAAGTCAAATGTGGAAGCAGTTTAAATGAATAATTTTAACATTATGTACACAACAGAAAATAAATG
This sequence comes from Rhinolophus ferrumequinum, assembly GCF_004115265.2. NCBI lineage: Eukaryota > Metazoa > Chordata > Mammalia > Chiroptera > Rhinolophidae > Rhinolophus > Rhinolophus ferrumequinum. Next base: position 67,287,206 of record NC_046285.1, read on the forward strand.
TATCTAGGAAAAGTTATGTTGAGGTAAACCGTTTGCAATCTCAGCTAACTCATGGGAGCTTGCCTAGTTAGAATACTAGACTATTACTCAAATAGGATTTACCTCTTTCTGAAAACTTCCCATTTTTCAGATATTATACTTTGAAGAAAGCAAAAACAAATATGATAGTAAACATTGCATAAAGCACTATGGAACATGAATAGTAAAAATACTCATGATTACAGGTAAAACAATTCTGAAAAAGACAAAAAGAAAGAAAGAAAGAAAACCTTAACTTTGTTACTATCATTGAGACTTTGCCTACACAACACCCAAACGAATCAACCAATTTATTATAAAATAATAAAACAAGTTGATTTCCATTTGCCTATGTTGCTGTGATTTTATTAACTGAATTGACTCTTTTTTGGTCTGAATCAATTTATTCTTTTGCTGTTGTGTAGAAACAGTCTTAATGTTGGGTATGGGCATTCAATGGCAAAAACAAGTAACAAAACTGAGACGAAAAATGCCTGCAGCACAGATTTTTAAGAAACACATTTTCCTGCTCACTGATCTCCTTTTATCTTTCGCCCATATGTTTCTGTGCTGCAGTTTTATCTCTTCCACACTTATGGAGTGCTTTGGCAGGGAAAATGAATTCTGATGAGACAGTCTTGGTGATATTTCAGAAAGTTTTTAAGTTCAGATACCAAACATAGCACCTACATTGCCATGTGTTGCAAGGATTTAACCTCCACTTGTCAATAGACTGTGGCGTGTTTGTTTGTTTGCTTGTGTGATATGTGTTTTATGATGTGTGTTTGCAAAGCTCAGTGACTCAATTGTCTTATTGCTTTCTGACAGACTTGACCAAATCATGAGCTCATTTTTCAAAATTCACTGTATTTGGCTAAGTGAAGTATTTCTCAATGTATGAGGAAGATTGGAAAAATATGTATCATAATAATATATACGAGGAGTGCATTTCAAGTACCTATAGTGCCAGATAAAGAGCAGCCATGAAAGTCAAGTCATGTAATAGCAGCAACAGGGATAGTACCATTTGCATTTTGAACCCTGGATGGCCACAAGAGGGAAACTTGTTTGATTTATTCTCCCAACACATTGCATTATGAAAATAATGTGTATATACGAGTATGTCAGTAAGCTGCAACTTTCGTACTGAATACAAAATTTGTTATCTCCCATGTCAGAATGTAGATATTTGTATCTATATATATACTTCTTAGACAGTCCTGAGTAATAAAATACATGTTACTATTATTCTCTTACTCACTTTCTTAAACTCTCTCTCTTATCATCTTTGTAATTTCTGTTTTACTTCACTCTTATTCTTCCTTAGCCTAGAGTTATTCTGGAAGAAATGATGGGAGGAGAACTGGGAGAAGTGCAGTTTATTTCAACAAACATTTATGAGGTACATACTACGTGCCAGGCACTAAACTTTTCTATTCATTTATTCATATCAACCATGATAACAATATGAATAACAATGACAGACAGTTTTCCTTATAAAAACTCACTATTTATACCACTATTATGATCTTCTATATGAAGCTATGTTTTGTGAAGCAAAAAAATTTGCATTTAATATGCAAGATCTTCTTATATATTATAGTTTTGCTACATATGCAGGAACCTTATTAGTCTTTTGTTCTTTTTCTATTTGAGAGTTGCAAATATATTAGTACATTTGTCTAATTAATAGTAAACCTGGGGATTTAGGATAAGCAAATATTCAATTCATTTAATCATTTTATTAGTTCCTTTTGTGAGTTTTTTTTTTTTTTACCTTCCCAAATTTTGTCTCTTTGCGAATTTCTTTGCTGTAATATGATCTTTCTCCCTTAGAGAAATTCCTGAATATTGATAAGTGTTTTCAAAACTTATTGGATGGTAATAAATATTTTCTTAAAGAATTAATTACAGTATTGGCACATTTTGTTTGGAACAACTATAGCTTTATCTTTGTATTTGACCAAATTTTAAAGTCACGATTCATTCATGGTAAATAATATGTGCCAAACTCTGTAGATGGTGAGTACTGCCCTCTTGGGAACTCGTACTACACATTGCTCTGATACCTCAGCTTGTATGAGAAACAATGTGCTTTACTTCATGGACTTTGCATATCTTGTAATGGCTCACAAGTCTCTCTCTGCCTTGGCCTTTAGGAAACTCAAAATTTATTTTAGTGCAAATCTTCATTTACTTCATATCATAAATGTCTTTGTACAAATTTTCCCACAAGATTCATTTTACTATCTTGACGCTCCATCTAGCAGGCCTTCTTGGTCCCCCAAACGACTTATCTCAGTCTCTAGTCACTCCAGTGGTCAACTAATACCACATGATCCAAAGCCCTACCCTATATCACATTGTTGGTCTTTCTGGAATAGATAGGCCCCACCTTAAATCATATTGTTAGACTATCGAATGAACCAAGGCCACCAGTAAAACAAAGACACCCCAAGTAGACATAAGATTCCCAGGGCTTAGAGATTATCTCCCAGAAGCCAAGGATCAAGGCCAGACCTTTTCAGGAAAAATAAAATGATTTACTATACAATAATAAAGAGATAAGTACTACCTTCAGGAAATTATTTAAAAAATGATGTCTTCTACATCTAGCCAAGATAGAGTAAAAGGCATTAAATATACACTTCTGCCTGAAATAACAAAAAAAACTGAATAAAATATATGAAAGAATGGTTCTTAAGATATTCTATATTCGGCAACAAAAGGCAGTGAGCCTAAGGTATAGGAAACAAATGAGGTTAGCCCTATGATTGGTGTACTTTAGTGTCTGGAGAATTTCCATGCTGTGGCACAGGGAGTGAAAAGACAGGCATAGTTTGACATTAGGCAGAGCTAAGAACCTGGATAAACTAAGAAGCTAAAGTAGCTGGCGTTCTCAGGATAGAGTGTAGAAGAGACAGCTGTACAGACCAAGAGTTCTGGAGATTTGTAGAGAGACTTTCTTAAGTCTTCAGCTGAGAATTGATCAGTGCATGTGTTCTTGTTCTGACCATAAAGAGTGGGGGAAAAAAAAAACACAACAATTCCAAATTAATGCTTAAAATACTCAAAAAGGTGTTGTCTCAATCATAGGGTAAAATAAAAACTTGACTCCATACTTCTTTGATATCACATAAAATAACTTTAAAAGCAAGACTTGAAAGAATTAAAATATTTCCAAATAATTCTATTGTGTCCCAAACATACCTCATTATAGGGATAAAAAGTATTCAGCATGCAACAACGTAAAATATGAGTTTTGCATCCAATTAAAAATCACCATACAGAAATAGGAAAATAAGACCCATAATTATAAGAATTGCCAAAAATCAAAGCAAGAGAGAAAAAGACTGGGGGAAAAGAATCATAGCATCCTTGCACTGGGAGAAAACCTCAAGAAGCCAAATGTACAAATAATTGGACTATCTAAAAGAGACTAAGGGAAGAGACACAGAAAAAGTATTCATAAAATAGTGTTGAGCATTTTCAAAATTTGATAAAAATTGTAGTCCCACATAGCTAAGAAGTTCAAGAAACCCAAAATAACGTGAAGCAAACTGCACTTGGGCACATCAGAATCAAATATCTTAAAACTATTTATAAGGAGAACATTTTAAAAGCAACCGACAAATTACATTGAAAGAACTAAAGATAAGAATGACAGCAGAATTTTGTTTGTAAATAATATAAGACAGAAAGCAGTAGAATAACAAGGGACTCTTAAAAAATCTGTCAACCAATAATTATACACTCAGTGAAACTGTCTTTCAAAAATAGTGGTAAAGTACAGATTTGTTCAGTCATACAAAAGGTAAAATAATTCATTAGTAGTATACCTGTATTACAACAAATCAATAATCTATACCTTGATTCATATACAAAAATATTAATTTAAATTTGATCATAGACTTAATGTAAAATCTAAATATACAACTTCTGGAAGAAAACAGAAGAAATATCTTTGTGTTTTGGTTAGAAAAGTAATTCTTAGATAGGACACTAAAACTACAATACATGAAATTAAAAAAATGAAAATTTTGATGTCAGCAAAATTAAATACTTGTGTTCAAACAACACTATTAACAGAATGGAAAGACAAGCTACAGACTGGGAAAAAATATTTACAAATAACAAATATGATAAAGAGCTTACATGTAGAATATGTAATAAGTTCTTAAAACCCAATAAGAGAATGATTAACCCAATTAAAAAAAAAATAAGCAAAGGATTAAAACACACAATTCACCAAAGAACATATATGAATGGCAAATAAGCACATGAAAAGTGTTCAACATCATAGTACAATAGATAATGAAAATTAAAATCACTATGAGATATGCCTACATAGCTATGAAAATGTTTTAAAGATTGATCTTGTCAATTGTATACTAGTATGTAGAGTTACTTTAACTTTCTTTCATTCACTGCTGGTGCAAAGGAAAAATCATACAACTCTTTTGAAAACCAATTTGGCAGTTTCTAAAAAGTATATACCCAAATTTTACTACTAAGTACTTATCATAGAAAAAGGTAAATAAATGTTCATACAAAGATTTGCAAATGAACGTTCATATCAGCTTTATTATTAATAGCCAAAAGTTGGAACCAAATCAAATATCAGTAGGTCAATGAATAAACAAACTGTGTTGTCAGTTATGAAAAGGAAAGAACTTCAACAGGAATCGGCAAACTACCGCCATGGGCTAAATTTGGTCTATGCTTTGTTTTTATCTGTTCCACAACCTATGAATTCCTTTTACATTTTTAAAGGTTGCCAATAAAGAAGAATATACAACAGAGACCATATAGGCCTACCAAGTTTCATATATTTACTATGTAGCTCTTTGGGGTAAAAAAGTAAAAATTTGCTGACTCCTGCTCTACAACATGGAAGAATCTCAAAGTATTTATGCTGACTGAATGAAGCCAGGGGTAAAATAATGCATACTATATAATCCCATGTATATGAAATTCTGGAAAATGAAAACAAATTGATGATGACAGAAAGCAAATTATTGGATTCTGGAAGGTAGGAAATGGGAGGGAGTGGAAAAGAGAGATTACCAAGGAAAATGAAGAAACTTTTGGCATGATGAATGCATCCATTGTCTTGATTATAGTGATAGTTTTGTGGGTGTTTACATATGTCAAACAATCCATTCATGTACTTTAAATATGTGAAGTTTATTGTATGCTTCTTATACCTCAAGAAAATTCTTAAAGTTATTTTAAAATGGTGTTTGCATTTTTATGATTAATAAAGGCAATAGCCACATATGGATTTTTTGTTCTGTTTTCACTTGTGTTTTGTTTGTATGCCGGGTGTATTCCTTTTATATTGGTTCAGTGTGATCAAAATTATTTAAAAATGATTAACATGGGAAAGAAGACAAGATGAATACTCTGAAAGCATACTCTGCTTTTACAAATTTTTTTTTTTAAACAGTGAGTTTACTGCTATTCATCCTGAAGTAACCTAGGAAAGGACATGCCCATAAAAAGAGTCATTCATGATTTATGGGTACAATGCTGATGAAGCTTAAAACCTCTGCTGAAAATTGAGCTTGTCCATGTGTGATGAACCACTAGGTGATAATCAAAGAGGAGGAGTAAAGATGAGAGAATTATTGGCCAGCTCCATAAAGGATATTTTTAAAGTTCTAACATTTAATTTATAATTGTTGTCTTATTAGAGTTTAATAAGCACCCCCATCCAAAAAAAAGTTCTAGCATTAGAAAATTAAATGCTATCAACCATGGCTACTTTAGACATTGTATAATGTTATTGGTCACTCAATTTATTAAATATGCTTATGGTTTAATAAGATTACACACCATAGAAACAGAGGGACAGAGATTATACTTATTGACTATATTTATTGGTCAGATATTACTAAAATCATGATAGCATTATGAGTGTCAAATTTGTACAAGACAAAATTGAAATATTTGTACATCATAAGTTATGTTCATGGCTCCAAAATGATCACTAAGGTCAAATTTTTCAGACTTCATTCATTATCAAGCATACTCATACTCATATTTATCCACATATTGAATTTTTAGTTCCTTATCACAAATAAATCACAGTATTCTAATAGACTTGGAATGTGTTGCTTTAGTTATATAGTTAGAAATAATTGTGGTGGTGCCAGTGAGCTTGTGGTGGAAAATGTTGAAATAGTGATTTTTTAAGTGTCAAACAGTAGGTGGTAGGGAGAAAAATATAGACCAGTAAACAGGTTGTTAGAGTAATATATAATAAATAGGATAATTTCAGGAAATACAAAGCCAAGAGAAACACAGGGTGTTATGTGAGCATAGTAGAGGAGGATGTAATCTATACTTAAGGAATCAATAAAAACGTGTGACTTCTAAGATGATAAGAGATAAATGAGCAAGATTCAGTGAGAGAAACAGTAATAAGCACATGCCAAGAGGAAACAGCATGTGCATCCAGAGAAGAAAGTGTGTTGTGTTCAACATTTAAATTGAAAAAAAAAAAAAAGTTAGTATTGCTGGAGTATAATGAGAATTGGCCAAAGATGAGATTGGAGAATTTAGTAACAATCAGGTCATAAAGGACACTTGAAGCTATTTAGATGATTTGCTACTTTATATAAAAATATTGGGAGTCACTGAAGACTTTTCAAAAGCAGTGAAATTGCTATAGATAACTTGAACTTCAGAGGGCTTCATTGCTTAATTGACTATTTCACAAGATTAGGAAAAAGGCATTATCTAAAATGAGTATTATGAATTTCAACTACTATGAGAAAAACTAAAGAGCACATAATTTTTACAATTTCTCCCAAACCATGTTTTAGTACCACCTGTCTTTACTGTGCTTCCTGTAATTTTCCAGAAGAGCTTAACCTATACTTTTTAATATAAATATATATTTTATATATGCACATTTATATCTGTGTGTATTAATATGTATATTCATGTGATAAATTGCAAGTCCTAGTGCAGTAGCAAAATATCAAAGAGAAGGAAAGCAGGAAGTCTACATGCCTACCTTGAATTCTCTTTCAAGAAACTCCTTGGAATACATATGAAAATCATTACATTTGACTTCCTTAACCTCTCTCTAAATCAAAATTTAGCTCTGAACTCATTTCATTCTCTGTTCCCTAAAGCACTCATTTTATGTCCTTTGATTTCAGAATACTTATTAAACTATGTGTATATTTCTCTTACGTTTATTGTTTACATGAGAGTGTTCTAAAGATTATCATATGAAATTATCATCACATTTCACAGAAAGTTACACAAATGCAGAAACACAAATATTCTGTTTCTGTGTTCTATTCCTATTTCTTCTTGTTTTTCTCTTTCTAGAATAGACCCCTGAGAAAGATATAGATTTAACCATGGCCACTTTGTAAATGACATTGAGGGAGATATTCATCACACACTCAGCCTTCTGTGCTGTTCTTGGAAGGATGTATTTTCTAGCTCAAAGGACGTGACTTGACATTTTTTCTTAATAGACAAAATTATTTTCTGGAAGATTAAGAAAAAAATATTTAAGAGCAGGTAGAGAATTTACAGTATCTGTGAGTTGTGCCTACTTACAAGTATCTAAAAACAGAATATCTATGGAATGTAGTCATTCCCATATTGAACTCATGATGTGGTCTGTACAGGGAGTGCAATACAAGCAAAGAATCTCAAAATCTGTAAAAGTATGGGAGAATCGATGTTAACAGCAACGCAGATACCACCTGGACAGCGCTAGTGAGATAAAGCTTTTATTGTAATGTTTTCACAGCCTCCACACACAAGTTGAGGAATCTGAATAGAGACACTAAAACACACAAACCAACCAACCAAGCAACCAACCAACCAACAAGCCTTCAGGAAGGCAATTCCTTAGTGAAAGGATAAAATAGGCAAAAACTTTTTCCTATAGTTGTATCCATAAGTAAGAATTAACATGTTTTTTTGGCAAGTCTTCCCTCACATAAGCTTGTGATCTAAATTGATATCACTCAAGTATTCTGGAAACCCTTCAGCTGAGAATATATTTTAAATTGAGAATTTCTAGATTGTTAGTGCCCCCAGACACTTGGGTAAAACAAACATATATAACCAGAGATCTAAAATAATTCCTCAGATAATGATTTTTTTTTTAAAATCAGAAAATGTATGGTGTGTGATCAAAAACAAGTGTTAAGGATCAAGAAAAGAAAAACGATACAATGAGATATATGAATGCTTAAAATATTTAAAATATCATAACTATCAGATACAAAAAATAAAATAAGTGACTAACTATTAACAGAACTGGAAGTAGACATCAATAGAGTGATTAAGAAAGAGACTATAAAATGACTAGGCAAATGTTCAAATAAAAATGACTGGTCCTGCCCACAGGTAACACCAATCATGAAACTGCACTGTAGTGGCAGCAGTTCAGGCACCTAAAACCCTGAGGTGGTGGGGTGGGGGAATTGTGGACAGAAGAGTCAGAAAAGGAGACCCCGTGATCTCTGTGTGTGAAACTCCTGTTATTTTCTCTCTCTCTCTCTCTCTCTCTCTCTCTCTCTCTCTCTCTCTCTCTCTCTCTCTCTCTCTCTCTCTCTTTCTTGGTGCCTGCCTGCCCAGAGGGTGTCCCCAGTCATGTGGCAGTGAACCGGAGGGCAGATGACTAAAACTCTAAGATAAACTTATTTCTCAAGCCAGAGGACCAGGAAGAGCAGTGCCATTAGTCATCAGGAAAATGCAAATTTAAACCACAATAAGTATGTCTATATACTCATTAGAATAGCTAAATTAAAAACATATAAATATGACGATAAGAATTGTTGGGGGAGATGTTTCGCAATTGGAACTCTCATGCACACTGGTGGAAATGTAAAACGGTACAATCACTTTTGTAAACTTGTTGGTAAAATATAAAATTAAACACACACCTACCATAGGGTCCAGCCATTCCACTCTAGTTACTTCCTCAAAAGAGAGATCTGTTGAGCACTTTTTTCCCAAGGTTAATAAAAGACCTGTAATATCTTTGTAGGATATAAACGACTGAATTTAGAATAAGTATTAAAACCATGCCAAGCTTTTAACATTTTCTTCATTAAAATATAGTTTAATTTAAAAATATATTTTATAGCAGATTTTTCGTACAGAAATTTTCTTTTGACTTTAAAAATCTTGTAAAACATTTTGTAGAACAAATTGTATAAAGCAATATATGATACAGAATATAAGGAACTTATTTTTACCTATGATTTTTTTACCCTTAAAACACACATTAACAGAGATATTTCTACTTCCTGCAGTGTTGAACATTTAAAAATATAATATGAGATAAAATCATCAAAATAAAAGTTTTATCGTTCCTTATCAATATTTTAAAGGCAAATGTGAGCTCATAAAGACTTTTTTCAAAACTTCTATATCACGCAGGTTAAATATTCTTTTGCTATCTTAGTTACTTTCTTTGCTTCACTAGTTTAGCTTTTCTTTAAAGCAAAGTTTTCATATGAAAAAGTTCTAATAGACTGTCCAGATATACAGCATCTTGTTAAAAATTCATGCCGGCCAGAATACAAGGTCAAAAAATGCCTTTGAATTTATGCCATGGTCTTTTCGATAATTCATTCAGGTTTTAAAAGGGAAACTCCTCATTAAGTAAAGGACATAATGCTTATTAATTTATATGCTTAAGCAAGGGACACGACTAATTCATTTATTAAATATCAAAGACAATATGTTTTCACCCCTTGTCCTTGCTTATTGATTAATTGCCGTAAGCCAATATAGATGAAAGCAGGGAGGAAATAATCCAGTAACCAAGGTAGGTTCCTGACCTCATTTTTTAACTTAATGAACGATGGCACTTCTCATTCCTGTGCAAAAGTCCAGATGACACAATTCAAAGTAAGTTTTCTTGTGTAACTAGATTTTTCAATCCTTGAGAAATGTGATGTGATCACTTAACTGTAATGGAGATGATATGCACAAGTGGAGGGAATGAATGTAATGGACTATGGAATGTCAGATGCAGTTCTCCAGATTTAACACATTGGTCATGGATACAGGTAATGCATCAGGACATGTTGCTCAAAGCATCTTAACTGTAGCTAATAGATGTTCAGGGGACGTGGGAGTGGGGCAGAGGATGAAGAGTATTTTTGTCAAATCAGGTTGCAAAATACTGGGTAAAACATCATAAAGAGATAGATGATAGAGATAGATAGATAGATAGATAGATAGATAGATAGATAGATAGATAGATAGATAGATACATGATAGATAGAGATATATACATATATACATATGCACACACACATGTTTCCTTCCTGGCTGATTGGCAAGTTGTGTGTATATTTGTTTTTGTTTGTTTGTTTTGTCCATGTTTATTATCAGTTAAGTTATTGCCTAAACTAAGCACAGTTGGAATATAATTGAAATGTATAGCGATAGCTCACGAAATTGACAAAGATGGAGAACAGACTTGGAAAATACAGAAGCCAGGGTCTGGGTAATAAAAACTTATTAAAAATCCTGTCAGGGAACCACCGTGAAATGCATAAGCTCCCATTGACTTGGTTGTTTCAGCTCCTTGGTCATTCAGGTTAAGACTTAAACCCGTAGGATATAAACTTCAGTTGGTTAGTTTGAGTTACATGTCCACTCCTTTTACATATAAAGGCCTCTTCTTATTTACAGTTCCACCAGAACTGCACATTACAGAGAAGAAGTAACTGCAGGAAAGAGCTATGCGGCTAATAAGGAAGAAAGACTTTATTTTTGTGAATATATACCGTGCTGCCCTGAAAATAAGACCGAGCCAGACCATCAGCTCTAATGCGTCTTTTGGAGCAAAAATTAATATAAGATCTGGTATTATATTATATTAATTATATTATATTATATTTTATAAGATCTGGCCTTATATTGTATTAAAATATAATATAATATAATATAATATAATATAATAAATATAATATAGTATGATATAAGACTGAGTCTTATATTAATTTCTGCTCCAAAAGACGCATTAGAGCTGAGGGTCTGGCTAAGTATTATTTTGGGGGAAACACGGTAAAAAGTATGTAATTTCAATTTTTATGGGTTCTCATTCATTTATCCAAATAACATATAGTGAAAATCTAAGAGGTATAAATAATTTTAAATACTTAAATGTTACTATTTTGTTTAGGTGTTTGTATAACGACAGAGTTTTACTGGCAAAAACTTTGGGTAAATGAGTATTTAAGTAACAGAAAAAACACCTCATATAACTGAGTGTACAAGTGGCTTTTGCCACATATTTCACCTGATTTATTAGCTTTTTAAAATATGCACAATTAAATATGTGCAACTGACACGTCAATAAAGACTATGGTTCGTTCATTGTATAATCACGTCTGAGGCATTTTATGAGTGCTGGATGACTTAAAATCTGATGTAGGTTATAGATCTTTCACTTATTCAATTTGATTATGGTCAGGAGGTCCTGATCCATGGAAAGCACATCTATTTCCTGCTTAGTTCACTAAGGCAATATTTATATATAGTTATCTGCAATTTGAAGGATTTTTAAAGGGAAATGCCAAAGCTTCTTTCTCTTTCACAGCATATTTACAGACTTCAAAAATAATTGGAAATCATTAAGAAGCTATTTTCAACAATCTTGTATTTCATTCATTCAAAGAAAGAAGAACTTGCTTACAGCCATGATTTCTAAAGCTAGTTTGATAGACTAATATATTCTAATAGAATTTGAAGTATTTCCCCAGCTGTCTAATATAAACTACTGTTATAAGATGGTATACTTTTTACCTTTCATACACACACACACACACACACACACACACACACACACACACACACACGACTCCTAGTCGAAGTTCAGTAGTTAAGAGTGAATCACTTATGATTTGAAAATTAATGATATACATTAAATTTTTATTGCAAAACACACACTTCTACATTTTTCATACTCTCTGTGGCTGTTTGAAATAAAATGGAGAAGGAGAATAGTGATAAACAAATTGGCAACTATTTTCTTCAAGAAAAAACACTACCCATATTAGAAGAGGATGGGAAGTGCCTTCTTGTAATTTCATTTCTGATACTAAGTAGTTCCATAATCTTAAACAAATTGCTTGCTCCTCTGAACAATGTGTTAAATAAATGTTAGAGCTGTAAGGAAGCTATAATAGTAGAAAACATTGTCCAAATGATCACCACACTGTCAATACCCAACTTTCACTATTTCTCAAATGAAGTCATTCTTTCTTTGGTTGAAAACTTCCAGTTTTAAGACACACCCTTATCTTAAGGACAGGTTAATCATTGCGTGTGAACAATTTCAAACTTGATTTGAGATTAGATCTTAGCCTAACATTAAATTGTTTCTAGTTGTGTTCATCGCATTCTCACAAAAATCTATCAGACATCCTTTGGCATGATAACCCTTTAAATACAGAGGGTGCCAAAAAATTGTATACACGTTTTAAGAAAGGAAAAGTGTATTAAAATTGTAAAATTCAAGATATACCGATAACAAAAGATGAATACAAGTCACGTTTGACTTCTGCAATTATAAGAGGTGCTCAAAGTGGTTACCAACAGCGTCCAGACACTTCTGATTACAGGAAACTACTACTTGAGCAATGTTGACCAAAGTGTCCACGTGTATATATTTTTTTTGGCACTCCCATTTTTGAGGACGCTAGTCATAATGACTGTCATGGAATCCTTCTGCAATTTACTTTTCAAGTTAAAAAATTTCTGGCTCATTGAATTATTATTATTTTTTTATATTATCACACTTCAAAGTCTTTCTCTGTCTTCTTATTCTTCTTTTGACAAACTCTTGTTGAATAATACCTTTAAAATATTGGCATCCCGAATTCCAAGTCCAGTATGACTCAAGCAGAGTGAGAGTAATACATATTCTGATATGGTGAATACTCTTCTTTTAATGAAGCTTCACTTACATTAGGGAGGGTTGTTTTGTTTTGTTTTAATAACCACAGTACTCTAATGGTTCACATGAAGCATGCAAACTGCAAAATTCCTATATCTTTCAACACATAAATTGCTAAGCCGACAGACAATCATCCTGTACTATCATAGGCAAATCTTTAACTTAAGATCCAGGAGTCCGCTTTTTTCCCCCTCTCTTAAACATCATCGTTACCATTCTACCATAGTATACGGTTATTTTAAAAGTAGACATTTATCATGCTAAGTATTAAACGCTATTTCTAATATCATACCACCCTAATTTTTATGTCAGCCTCTTAGTCACATCATTAAGATTCTTCAACTGTCAAAACATGGGTTAGAATGTATAGGGCACATCACATGCACACACAAATACCTTTAGATATAATTTGAACATTAGTTATTTGTTTGACCAGGGAGAAATAAAGTGATTCTTATTAAGATGTAGCACTCTTTTTTATTTTATAATCTGTCTGCAATATCAAGATTTGTTAAATGTCTTGTTGAAATCAGCATCCAGCATGTCTGTGATCTTGCCTTATTAGTCTACAAATTGTATCAGAAAATAAATTGAAGTTGGATCTTAGTGTTAAATAATTCATTTTCTAAATGCTCTCAGACAATTTGCTAAATAATCCTCTCTATTAGGTGTGTTGTTCTTGGAGCAGGACTCTCAATCTTGGCTGTCCATGAGAATCACCTGGAAGTTTGGAGAATACACCAATACCTATGTGCTACCAATATCAACTGAACATGAATCTCTGCCAGGGGGCCCTGAGCATTGGTATATTTCAAAAACACCCAGGATGCCTCTGGCGGTATCTAGGGAATATTTACCCAAAGGAAGGCATTGTACCTCTGGCTCTTCAAGTTGACTTTAGATGAATTTCAAAGTATTTTATGTGGTACACTGACTTAAAAGATTACTAATTGAATAATTAAATAATATTAATTAAAATATATTCAATCATTATCTTTTCAATTATAAAAATTGTATTCCATCATGAAGGATGTCTCACTTTGGCATTAGTATTTATTTACTTCACACTTTATAGTAATGCTTGCTAATAGCCCTGTTTAGAAACAAAAAGAGATCCCAGACTCAAGAGTTTTGGTGGGCAGGAATATCTAGAAAGAATTTTAAAACATGATTTTTTTCTTCATTATATTTATAATAATATTCTGCTGGTAGCAAGTGACACTTGGTCTCCATTCATAGCAGTAATGAACACTTTCTTTTTAAAATAAAATACTGATAGTCCATAGAAATAGCTGGAGTCCTGACACATTTATGCAATGGACTAAGGGTTGGGAAATAATCTAGAGATTCTAGAACCAATCTATTTATCTCTCTCTTTTCTTTTTTTTAGCAATATCAGAATGATATTTTTCAGTTCTACTTTAGTCTTTCTCAAAATTACACTCTCAGTACTTCTAAAGTGCTACTTAGTAAGCATGAAATTCATTCATCATCTAGGTCTGGAGACAAGGCATTTGAAAAGAGCCTGTTTCTTGCTTAACATCGTGTCTCTTATGTTGGTTTTCAGTGTTTTTAGTCATCAGATTTTAGTTCAACAAATCAAATATTGATTCTAGTTTTGTCCCAATTAGTGAACTTCTTAATCATGTTTAATTTTTTAAGGTGAATCAGCATAGAAATTGCATAATTCTATTTTCCCCTTTCCCCTTTTATACCAAATTGCAAGTTTGTGTTTTCTTTTGTTCATATTCAGCATTAAATATGTGTATATATATATATACATATATATATATACACACACACATACACAACATAATATGATGAAGAAATAAAAAAGAATGAAATTTTGCCATTTGCAACAACATGGATGGATCTAGAGGGTATTATGCTAAATGAAGTAAGTCAGGCAGAGAAGGACAAATACCATACTGTTTCACCTATATGTGGAATCTAAAAACAAAACAAGACAAACAAACAAAGCTAAAACAGATTCACAGGAGCAGAGTTTAAAGGAAAAACTACCAAAAGGGAGGTGTTGGGGCAAATGAATGAAAAGCAGAAGGAAAATATAGTCAATAATATTGTGATAAATTTGCATGGTGACAGATGATCAGTAGAATTAGTGGGGTCACAATTTTAAAGTATAAAAATGTGCAGCTACTACACTCATATTGTACACCTGAAAATAGTATAAGCTATATAAGATTGCATACTTACTATACTTAAATAAAAAAATAAACATAAAAGCTCTTTTGGTTTCTTCAGTACTAATTCAAAATTTACTATATTTTAGAAAGTAGTGTATTCAGATTTATGTCACTATTTTTTAATAAATCACTTTTGTATAAATTTTTTTCAGTTTTAGAAATTGATTTTTCATAGCATTTAAGAGCCCAAAAGAAGTTTCAGATCTTAAATATTATATTAGAAATCATCCGATCAAGTATTCTTAATTTACAAGTGAAGAATATGAGAACAAAGAAAATAGTAAGAAATAAAAACTGCTATTTCTTCCACTTACAATTATAAGTATTTTACTAAGTGCTTTAATTTTATTGTTGTACCTAATACACACAAAAATACTAAGAGTGAAATATTATTTTCATCCCCATTTCACAGGTAGAAAGACAAAATGAGATTCATGAAAAGAACCTAAACAGATCATCACTGAGTAGTAGTTATCAGATTTAGAATTTGAATCCTACTCCTTTTCTGTAACTCCAATTCATAATTACTAGAGTTTCTTCTAACTCAATATTAAAAAAAAAAAAAAGGAAAGGATATAGCTGAAACAGAACTAGCTACCAGCCTTGCTGAATC
Organism: Rhinolophus ferrumequinum; assembly: GCF_004115265.2. Taxonomy (NCBI): domain Eukaryota; kingdom Metazoa; phylum Chordata; class Mammalia; order Chiroptera; family Rhinolophidae; genus Rhinolophus; species Rhinolophus ferrumequinum. The sequence continues at coordinate 67,303,002 of NC_046285.1, forward strand.
CTAGTTTAAACTATATCCTAATGTTTAAACTGAATCCTAATGTTTAAACTATAAACATTACTTTGTAAATTGAATAGGGGCCTTCACATACAGCTACGGTGGTTGTTTTGATGCTACCCCTTTGTTCTCAGTAATTTGTTCTCAGTAATAGTAATTTGTTGTTTATATATTTATTTTGTATGGTCTCACATATTCATGGAGCTATGTTATTGCCTAGGGCAGAATTTCTCAACTTCAAGTCTATTGGCATTTTATGCTGGGTAACTCTTTGTTTGGGGTGATGGAGCTGTACTGTGCAGTGTAAAATGTTTAGTAGCATCCTTGGCCTCCATCCACTAGTTGCCACTAGGTGTCCCAAAGTTGTGACAACTATAAAATATCTTTAGTCATTGCAAAATATCACCTAGGGGGACAAAACTGAGCTGTAATTAGAACTACTCTCTAGAGACTTAGGTCGCAGGATCATACCTTTTTCTGTTTCCCTAAAGCTGTTTTCTATGCTCCTAAATCTTTATAGTGTCAACAACATTGTGTTCTTTGGCAATTGTTCACTTTTGGAAGGTATAGACAAGTTTGTTTTTTGTTTATGTGATAATTTATCATCTCTCTTCCTCTAAATTTTATATGGAGTAATATTACATCCACTTAAGAAAATCCTCTAATTCCTTTCTAAAATAAAAAAGAAAATTATTATCAAGTCAAAATAATTCAAGTATTTATTACATATTGAGCTTTCTTAAAATGGAATTCCTGGATAAACCTTATTACTAAGATACCTTTGACACTTTGCATTTTTTGTAATGTTTAGTAGGAAATCCTTGTGGTTGGTCCGGCAGATGTAGTATGTTTTCCCAATAGGACGCCTTCAATATCTTCCCCACACCCAAAACCAAGTGCTTTTCCCTTTAAGTGGATTTACAGATAATTACACATAATCTTCACGTAATCCTTTTATTAGGATTGTTAGTCCTAAGCATGGTATAGCTTTCATTATACCAATTTAGATCAATACTGCATCCATGTTTGCTTTCTTCATGTTAAGATTTCATACTATTTCATTATACTTAATATTGTTGTACAGAAATATGAAGACATTAAGTTGCTTTCAAAACACACTTAGTGCTTTCTCCTTAGGAGTAGTAGGTATCAGCACCAATGTTTTTCCTCTCTGTATTTCATTTGCTACGCATCAATTATTTATTACTGAGCTTTTCTCATGGCACTCACATTCCCTCTTGAGATTTAGGAATCTTCTATATGATGTCAGTAATGTCCTGAAAAAAATGTTCTCTCCAAACACACGAGGTATACTTTGTCACTGCCAGAGCTAGTGATTTTGTTAGGATAATCATGTTCAAAAAAGGAAAACAAATCCTGTTCTTTGATGCCATTTATATAACCAGCTGTTCATTTCTCATATCTTCTTTTCCTCTTCCAAACGTTTGACCTTCAAACAGGGATAAAAGATGAAAACACCACCTGGACTCAATGTCCTTCAGTTTCCTACATAATACTTAGAAACCAGTAGTGACAGGCTAGGTTTTTAAGCTCCAGTATTAGCCTTATGTATTTCAGCTCAACTGGGTAAAAGGTTAATGAGTTTTTTATTCCTAATCCTGGCAGAAATCTTAATTACACCTTCCACAAAGATAGCCCATTATCTTATCAACTGATTAGCCAAGAGTCCTTGCCCCTTAGAGGGAAATCACCAATCTCTGTATTTGATCTCTTCTTACAAATATTCTTCAAGTGGGTCAATTTTTCTTTCTATTTTTTTTTGTATTGTTATGTGAAATATAGAATATTATGTATTCAGAAAAGCTGGATTTACTTTTGGTAGAAATATCTTCAGGTGCTATAAACTTTCAGAGAGATATCCTCTGTTCGAGTTTTTAGTTTGCCAATATTTTGGCACTCTTTGGTCTCCTTCTACCTACTGAATAGCTTTTCCTCAAAGGCTTCCTCCTTGGATTATTTCCCCATCCTCTCAGAATAAACTGACCCTAAGTAATTGTTTACAAGGTCTCTTACCTTCCTTGTTTTTCAAGTAGTTTCCAATTTACATTTAAAACACTTCGTATTAGGGAGTTTCTCGCACAGTAAGACAATGTTACATAGTCTTTAGAAATGATTTCTCACTGCTCTTTACTTCCATTCTTTACAGCTCCTCCAAGAAGCACTTCTTACTTTTACTCATTCTTTCTTTCATTTATCCATTCCATGCTTATTTGTGGTGTGGTTAGTATATTTCCATCACTGTTCTAAACTCTGAGGATTTGGCTAAGAACAGTATGATAAGGGCACTACTCTCAGGGTTCTTAGCGTAAGACAAGGCAGACAGAGGATGAAATGCAATGAAATACATACAATAATTTCACACAATGATCAAAGCTATGCAGAAAATGAAGCAATGATGCACGGAAGAAAAGTGGCAATGTCTCTGGATGCTTGGGAATGCTGCCTTGAGTATAACTCGGCCAGTTCTGTTTTTCTAATGACCTCTGCTACCGTACAAACATATCATCCACTAGAACACCATGTCCTCACTCTGGAACAGCCACACCTCTTTTAATAGAAGCAAATAACTTCAGAACTTTAAATTGGAGCTAAATTTATTATATATGTTTATTAGTTTACTATTCTTGAGAGCTATTTCAGATTTTGAAATAGTTATAAAAGTCATAAAAACCTATAAATACAAGTAACATCCCAATCATTAAAAAAAAAATAGATGTCAGAAAAAAATAAAACAAAACAGCTTTGATCTGTGTGGCTGTATACGAGTTGTAAGTTTGAGCAAATTTCCTTAATTCTTAAAGCTTTAATTTCCTCACTGATAAATTGGAGCAATCAGCATGTCAAAAATTTAAAGTAAGGATAAAATATATATCTAACTCTAAAACACATAAATTAGCACCTATCCTATGATAGGCAAAATATGGGTTTTCTCTTATTTTTATACATTTTTGTTATGATACTACTGTGGTCTAGATAATTTTTAAGACAGAAATAATTAATTGTGGTAACTATAGAAGCTGGATTTTCTAGGCACAGTCCCGGGTTACTAAATTTGATTCCATTTTTAAACTATCAAGCCTGGCTTAGTTTCCCTTGGTTTTCTGTTTGAAAGAAATATGACTAAATTATAGGTACTCCAAATATATTGTGCTCCGTATATTGATAAATAGGCCTTGCTTTTCCTGCTTTTTTTGGCTGGCAGTAACATCTTCTGTACAGATGATTTAGAAGCCAGATGCACAGCAATTTGAGATGTAAATGCCCCCTACTGTGAAGCAATTATTGCCCTAGAGGCTCTTATCCTGCCTGGTTATAATTTTGTTATAAAGCAAACAAACTTTTTACTGTGGGATATAAATCAACCTGTAGCAACAGAATCATTAAGGATGCAAATTTACATAACCATATTGGTAGACATGTTGTAATGGTCTGCATCATAGCATTAATGATAACAAAGTCTAGGATTTTCTCCAACCACATTCATTATTGATGGAAGCTCATTTGCCACTCCCCATTCTATGATCAAAATGCAGAGGAAAAATTCTCAGGAAAAGGATTTTAAGACATGATCCTAGATATCTCAATTGAAATGTTTAAAATGCTGAATAAGTACTCTTGGACATAACATACTAATTAAGAAAAAAAGACATATGTAGAGTTTGAGGTAAAAATGAAATGGGTGTTAAAAGGAGGAAAACATGGGTTTGAGGTGAAAATGAGTTGGTGCTTTGACCACAAAACATCTGTTCATATCCTAGCCCTGGAAATAGAAATCCGGATTAAGAACATTTTGATTATCTTTCTGCCCAACATTCACCTAAACATAAGGGTATGTGTACAAAATTTTGTAGCACCTTCAAATATATCATTACTTTGAATTAGTGTTTAAACAAAACTACTACATATTTCAAAAGGAAAGAGAAATTCTGGATTTCCCTTTAACTTTTAGACAAACACAGAAACCACTAAAGAAAAATATGCAATTCAATTTTGATTTTAAAAAATCCCATAATTGTAAACTATCAAGTCAAATTGAAGGTGAAAAAGAACTTTGAAATTATTAGACTGGATAACAGAAATGTATTTTTTAATTCATGTATAATTAATAATACAACATATAATTGTGATTTTATTTTTTGCTTCTTATGAGAGTATCAACAATTCTTCTGAAAGATTCATTTTTGAAGGAGAATAAATATATGCTATAAATTCAGATTTCTAAACTTCTCTAATTTTTGTAAAGGGCAAGGCACTCTTTTTATGAGAGATATATTCAAAATTCCTAAAATAAAAAAGTTTATACTTTTGGATAAAAAAATATTAAGAATTAAAAAAATTCTTAATTAAAAAAACAACATTAGCAAAATCAAAAGTTCTTAATATCAGTGAGACAGCACAAGAAGTATACTTAAACATGAGTTAACGATTTGCTTCTCCAGAGATCATTCATCATGTGGAAAATGAAAGGGGGTGGGATCAGTAAGAAATAATGAAGAAAATATGTCTAACCATTTTTATTTGTCAGCTACATTTCCTGCTGATCAAGCTGGCTTTTATAAATGGCTAAGGAGAAGAAAATGAAGATGAAAGTACAATAAAAAAATAATAATAAAGGTTTCTCTGCTTTTCATTAGACTATACCATGGGAATATAAAAATAGAGGAAAAATTAGGCTTAACATCTTTTTACCTTCAAATGGATTGTTTACTACTTCAAAAAGAAATAACACAGGTGTGGCATGTGAGAAGCTTAGAAGTCTCCACTCTGTCCTAACAACAAGTAAAAGCTGGAAAATCAACAACTCTTGTTAGGTCTGTAAGAAATGTGGGTCAGAGGGCAAAGTGCTATCTCCAAAACTGGAGACACAGAGAAGCAAATACAGAGAATTACAATTTAGTGGAGAAGAAACCCGTGAGCTGAAACATCCATGGAAATCAGTGTTGGGATAGGGAAAATTGAACTGTACTTGACTGACAAATTGCTGGAGGCTCTTTGTGGACAATTTGGAGAGTTAAAAGCTTTAAAGAGTCCCAGTCTTGGAGAGACCACCCACTTTTGTGAGTTTTACTTCCTGGAGTCTACCAGGTTCTCACAGTTGAGTATCAGATCAAATCCCCTCATGCTTCCAGCATGGGAATGGGAAAAGAAACCATTTAAAACTATTCCAGAACTGTCTGTTTTTCTTAACAAGGTCTGCCCTTAGGGGAGACTATTTAACCAGAGTGCAACTTGCTGCTATTTTATCAGAGTCTCACTGACCTGGGAAACTGAAGTACCCAACCCCAGCCAGCTCAAGCCTTGCACATGAAGGAAGGAAAAGACCCAACTGCTGCCCATTTATCCATCCTGACCCACCTAGGAGGGGAGGGGAAAGAAGGCGGATGAGAAGTACATGTGAAGTTTACAGTGTAGAGACACAGGATTATTAAAAGACAGATCTAATTATAGGACTAGAGAATACCTCCCCTCCCCCACATATTACCACCACATCACTAAAGTCCTGTTTACATTTCCTCTTTCCCAGTAAATCATGCTTGGCTAGCAAGAAAAAAAAACCAACAAATAAAATAAATAAATAAATAAATAAATAAATAAAAAACAGCACACAATACAAGGTAAAAAACAGTTCGAAGAGACACAGCAAGTCTGAATACCAGACTCAGATATGACCTGGATGTTGGAATTATCAGACTAGGAATCTCAAAACACACCAATAAATATGTTAAGGACTCTAATGTATAGAGTGGATAGCATGCAAGTTCAGATGGGCAGTATAAGCAGAAAGATGGAAAGTCTAAGAACTAAAAACAAATGCTAGAGATAATGAAGGATTTATTGTAGTGATCATTTCACAATACACCATTATGCTGTACATCTTAAACTTATACGAGTGATGTATGTCAATTATATCTCAATAAAACTGGGAAAAATTATAAGGAGAAAATTATATCAGTCCTCCTCTAAATCTTGATAGACACTAATCTAAGTGTTTTGAGTTTATCTCAAAGGTCAGCCATCAATTCCCCAGGGATGTCAATCTATTTGGTGAAATTACTTAAACTATTCTGATCTGTTTTTCCTATTGCTGTTTGTAGAATCAGTTCTGAAATAAATGAATGACTAGCTGCTAAGAAAAGTCAGACATGGTATGTTTCTTTGCCTCAATTGGAACCAAACTCTTTCTTTCTTTTTTTTCCTTCCTTTCTTCCTTCCTTTCTTTCTTTTCTTTCTCTCTTTCTTTCTTTCTTTCTTTCTTTCTTTCTTTCTTTCTTTCTTTCTTTCTTTCTTTCTTTCTTTCTTTCTTTCCTTCCTCCCTCCCTCCCTCCCTCCCTCCCTCCCTCCCTCCCTCCCTCTTTCTCTCCTTGCTTCCTTCCTTCTTTCCTTCCTTTCTTCCCTCCTTCCTTTTTTTTTTTCATGAGTTATAGGATCAAAGAATCCCACTTAAACTGAATGCTAAGAATCTCTGAAGAGAAGTAACTATTCAGGACTTCCAACTAAAGATGCTATAGATCTTTTCAATGTAAATATTACAACATACCAGGACTGCTGCTGCCCACTATTTATAAAGAAGTCTTGAATAGGACATTATATTTTTATATGTGTCATTGAGAATTATGACTGATCAATATCACTTTATAAAGTATCACAGACTTTTAACTTATACAGAAAAACAAGTTTTAAATAGTTTTTAATCCAACCTTAGCTGTACCTTAAAATCACCTGGGAAAATTTACTAAGTTACACTCGAAACTACATCAAGAAACTCTTGAAGTTGTGATGTTACTCTTGAAGTTACATCAGAAACTCTTGAAGTTGTGATTCTAATATGAGCCAAAGTGACAAACCACTCCCTGATATTGATTATGTTATTTAAATGCCATAAAACCTTAATTATTGAATTTGATTATTGACATCATCGGTAGTAAAACAATGTGGCCGAAGCCTTAGTCACAATATTATTATGTTGCTAAATTACTGCCTATGGATTTACTCCTCAATTTTTCGAACTAAAATCCAAATATTTTATACAAAGATAGGCACCTTGGAGATTCAAAGAAATATTTTTTGTTTCTTACATCAAACACAAGAAGTCACTACATTTATTGTAAGTTCAAATATCTCTTTTTAGAATCTTTGAACATAAAATCAAGATCCACCATTTCTAAAGAGGAGGGTAGATAAGACTTCTTTTGAAATTTTCCAAAGCTTTCTTATTTTTCTTATGTGATTCTAGAAGATGAAATAAGAAGGTTGGAAAAAATGTAAAAATCAGGTGAACTTAGAGGAGACTCACATTGGAGAGGAAAATGAAAGCTATGATTTTAGGTCACTCAAAAAAAAAAGTCTTTAGAATATCTAAGAAATACTATGTTAAAACGATTTCAGAAACAGAAAAGATTTAAGGAGATTGCTTACATTTGTGGTGATAAAATCACTATTCTGTGGATAAAAACATTTTGATATTTTAATTCTGCCTCTCACTCTTTAGACAGATTTGAAGAATCTTGTACATGCTTTCTGATCTGAGAAATTCTATGTCATTCCTTATTTCATTGTCAGTGATCAAGTGCCACAATAATACTATATGACAGATAACCACAAAACCTTACTGGCATGCAACAATAACTTATTAAGCTCATGAGTTAGAAAGTCAGTATTTTAGGTTGGTGGTTCTGGTATCAACTGGGCTTGCTCTGGCTACAGGCTGAGATGACTGGTTTCTGTTCCAAATACTTTGCATTTCTCTCTGGCAGGCTAGAGCATCTTCTCATGGTGAAGGCAGATCAGAAAAGAGCAAGGGTACATGTCCAGTGGTTTACATGCCTTAAGTCACATGGGAGGTCACTACCAAGTGACATGACAGAGTTCATGGATATAGGAAAGGCTGAAGAATTGGGAGTTTTGTGCAATCTACCACAATCCACCCTCTATCACAATTATTCTCATTCCTTCCATATGTAAAATATAGCCACAGATCTCCAAGTTTCATTCCATCATGGCATCAGACTTGAAATCTACGATTTTATAAGGTTTTTCTTGATCCGGAAGCTTGTGAATGAAAAAGGGTTAATTATGAGAGATACACAGCAATCACTGGTCAAAAGTAATTCTGGAATTCTGCTGGACAAATATTGCCGGGTTCCCCTACACACAAAGTTGCTAGGCTGTTGGTTGTCAAGGTCAGTGGAAAATACTAGTAGATATTGATTAGATGTATATGAAATGTGCACAAAATAGAGACTGAGACTTGCCACCATTGTCTAGAGAGAATAATCTTCATTCTCTAACTGCAATGACTTTGTCACTTATTATATGGTGTAAATCTAAGACTATTATTTAATAACTTATTTTTTAGTAATATTTTTTTTTAAAATGGCAATAAACCCTTTCAGTAACAACTTGTTTAAAAAAATGAATGGACATATTTGAGGAAAAAAGACCCAGCTTTTCATTTTCCAAATTTGATGATAAATATGTAACTTACACAAATTTGATGTCTGAATTTTCCATTTACTAGTATGATTTCATGGTATTAGAGACTGCATAAAAATCAGAAAATTTATGGTTTCACTTTAAAATCATCATCGTATTCTATACAAAATAACTGTTAATTAAAAATGATGACTGAAGATAACAATTTACTACCTGTAGTTTCAGAAAATGCATTTCTTTATAAAGCATAGCTTTCCATTTAGATTAAACAATTGGCTTTCCTTTTTTGGAAATACATTTGATCATCTTCTTGTCCAAGCTTTCTTTTGCACCTAGAAAAGTGAAGCGATAAGTGTAACAATTTGGTTCTGTTAACAGGAAGAACTTTCAAACAGTCAAATTATACCAGCTTTATTTTTATTTACGTTATCAGATATTTAAAATAAAAAATCAGTCAAGTTAATTCTATGAATGGTTTAATTTTTTTCATCTAAGTTAAAAACAGTTCAAAATAAATTACTTGGAAATTAATTTTTCAAATATAACATCTGAAAGTACTGTGAGTAATGCTACAAATTTAGTTAAAATCATCAATATTTAAGATAAAATTATTTAACATTAATAAAACAAAGTTGTTGGAGAAGAGAGTCTACTTTGAAGAAAATAAATTGTTCTTAATTAAGAAAGCAATTTAGTAGTAATTAACTTGGGATTATGGTATTAAAATAAACCATTGTTCTACCCATACAAGTGATAACATTATACTAATCAATCAGAGACTATAAGTGTTAAAAATATAAATATTTATATACCATCACATATATAGCTTTATACATTTATATACTGGGAAGGCCAAAAAATGTGGACAAGTGGACACTTTGGTCAACATTGCTCAAGCAGTAGTTCACCATAATCAGAAGTGTCTGGACACTGATGGTAACCAATTTGAGCACCTCTTGTAATTGCAGAAGTCAAGCATGACTTCTCTTCATCTTTTGTTATCGGTATATTTTGAGTATTACAATTTTAATATTTTTCCTTTCTTAAAATGTGTATACATTTTTTGGCACCCTCTGTATATGTAGTTAAATAATGATACTTTAGACTTTAAGACAAATAAAAATGGAAAGAAGTTGTCACCAGTAGATTTGAATTAAAGGAAATACTACAGATAATCCTTTAGCCAGAAGAAAATTCGTTAAGAGCAGAAAGATATAATTAAAAATGAACAAAGAAAGGTCAAATGAAATAAATAGCTAGATGAAATAAATAATGACTGTTTAAAATAACATTAATGGTATTTTTGGTTTTAAAATTATATATACTACATGTCAACATTAGTATAGAGGAGGGTGGTTGCAATTGAAGGTAAAGTATTCAAGGGCTTTATATTGCCTGGAAAATGGTAAACATACAATTTGATTAGCCTGTAATAAATTTTTATGACATTTTGCAATATTTAGTGTTTTCACTATAATAAAAATGAAATATTTCACTACAAAGGTAATAAAATGGAAAGTTCAAATAATCATGATAATAATTAACCCAACAGAAAGAAAAAGGGAGTCAAAAAGTAAGATTGATTATTTGGCACAAATAGAAAATCAGCAGCAAGTTTGTAGAGTTAAACCCAAATATATCAGTAATTACATTAAATGTAAATAGATTAAATATTCCAATTGAAACACAAAGATTGTGTAGCTGAATACAAAAGCAAAACCACGTATATGCTGCTTATAAAAGAAAATTCTTATATTTAAGAAAGCATGAAGGTTAAAATAGATATACACTAACCAGCCAACACTATCCAAACCATAACTGGTTTAGTTATACTGATATCAGGTAAAATAAACTTTACAGCAGAAAATATTACTAGGGCTAAAGAAGAAATTTTATGACAAAGTGATCAATCCACCAAGCATATTTATTCTAAATTTATATGAATTTAGTATACCCCCAAAATGTATAACGCAAAAATTAACAGAACAACAGGAGAAAGAGACAAATACACAAATTGAAGCATTTTTAAGTCATCTCTCAATAAATGTAAATATAGGAAAAAATAAAACAATGCTTTAAACATAGAACTAATATATATTTTTCCAATGTAGAACTTGCATAAGCTTTCAATTTAGCATTCATTTATAATTCATTCACCCAAATGTATTAAAATAAGTGGAATGCACCAGATTACAGATATGGAAGGGAATGCAACAGTCCTTTTCCTTGAGAAACTCACAAAACAGGGGCAATATAATACAAATAGATTACTCCATAACAGAATAACACAGTTTTTAGTTACCATGGAGGTAGGAAAAAGGATTTGTAGGATTCAGAAGAAAATGTACTTAAGTGTATCTTGAGATGTGAAGAACAATTTCAAAAGATAACTGAACAGAGCCCTAAAAAGAGTATGAAGCGCTTTGAGAATGGGAATTGTGTCCTATTCATTTTAAATTATTAGTGTCTAGTACATCTGAGAACAGTTTTTCACCTGACAAACAGAATAAAGACTATTCCAGGCAGATGAACACTGCCGTGAGAAATCAGGGGAGCATCAGGGATCTTCTGGCTCTGCACAGGTTTTTTGGGGTCTGTACAGAGATGAGGCAGGAAAGGCAGGTTGGAAACCAGGTATTGAAGGAATTCAGGTAACAGTGACCTTTGTGAGGTTTGGAGTTCTTCCTAAAAATAACAAAAGGCAACAAAACAGTCAGGTATCTTCCTTTGAAAGAAATATTTTATAGTTCAAATGTGAAAAACAGGAATGAAAGATGGGTGACTTTCTATCAAGTGTTGATTCAAGTAGAATGTAGAAATTTTAAGTATTGATTTTTAAAGGTCAGAGAGGTGTTGAATGAGCATGTTGAAAAATTTCCTTGATTTGGAAATGCCAGTTTCTTTTTGTGTAATTATTTACATGACGTGGAACATTTCTAGGTATCACAAGTAAGCCAAAATTTTTTTGACTGAAATAGTGCTTTTTTTTCTTTTTTTGGTTGTATTTTTTTTGAAAAACAAATATATTAAACATGGTCTGATTCAGAGCCTGTACACATTAGCCCCAAAGGTAAATGTGGATTAAAAAAGGTAAATTGACACAGATAGCAAATGTTACCTTACAATGACATTTTAGAAGAATAACACACCTTAATTTTATTTTAACTAGAATGGCTCTCTGGTAAATAATGTGGTTTTTAGTTGAATGAATAAATGATATCGGTTTTAGCAGATATAATTATAACTATCACCAAAAAAATTAGAGTACATCTAGGCAGATTTATATAAAAGTTATGGGTGCCATAACAGGAAAGCATACCAAACTCAATTAATGCAAAGGAGACAAGCCTCAAGTTCTTTATTAACTTTAAAACATAAATGTCTTTTGAAGAAAAATTACAAGGAAATATTTTAAACTATTCCTTATTAGAGGAATACATCCAAAATCATTGTCTGGATTATAGTTGACAAAGTAACAATGTAATGAAAAATTTTGACAGTATTCATTTATGTAGTTATTGAAAATTTTACACACAATAAATTGCAAAAGTCTGTAAAGTTGTTAGAGTCAAACATATTCACACAGGTAATGGGGTATAGGACACATTACCTCAAAATATGACATGCTGGAATATTGAATTTAGGATGAAACAGGAATTTGGGAAAATAGCAGAAGCAGGAAAGTCACTCTGACTTCCTTCCCACTTCACCTTTTTTACCCCTGAAACCAGTCATAAAACATTCAGGTGAGAGATGCCCTTTCTATACCCAGAGGAAAGGGACATTCTTATCTCTGAAGATAAAGGGACACTGAGAAGGATCCTAACAAACAGGCCTGCTATGTTTCCCCCAGTTTATTAGGCTTACTTCAAACTCCATAACCTATCATATTTTTACAAGACTGCCTATTCTTCATCCAACCTAGCATAGACTTAATGCACTGTTTCTTTGGGTCATCATTTCCTTAGGAAAGGATCAGCATCATGTAAAACTTACATTAAATAAATTCATATGCTTTTCTTTTGTTAATTTGCCTTTGTCAGCTGAATTTTCATATCCAGACAGAGGCCCTAACAGGGGTCAAGAAAAAAACCATTCCTCCCCTACACATAGAAGAAACATGTATTATGGTGAAAAAAGAGAATAGGCGCCAAAAATTTCAAAACTAACAAAATGTTTTTGAAAGTAATATTACATTTAATTATGTTCATAAATTATGACTGCATCCTATAAATGTACATCTTATAGGATATTTAATTACCTGATAAATTATAATGGCTACTCTACATAATAATCAAGTCAATAACCTGCAATTTTTAAATTCCCTAAGTATGCATTTACAGGGTACACTATATCAGTGCCAAGACTTTTTGGTCCATTGGATCATTGACTTGAAATTTACAAAGTCGTTAAATGCGTATTTACATGATAGGCTGGAAAAGCTTTTGCACCAAGTCAATGATCTGTTTCTTCAAAATGCTTAAGAGCATATTCACGTGAAGGATCGTGTTTTTTTCTCCTTTTATTAAAACAGCTCTCGGTATGTATTTCCTTTAAAGCAGAAGGGTTATGTCCTATTTTGTCAGTAATGTGTGAAACAAAGATTGACGCAATAAGTTTTAATGGGCCCAGTGGAGGTATTATCATACTGCTAGGATAATATTTTCATGTTTAAATAAACACAAATGCATATTTATGTTATCTGACAAACCATAAAACTCATTTTTGGGTCCATCATTTTTTTCCCACAGTGTATTTCACTATAGCACACTTCTTCACCCATGTATTAAACATACCCAGCTAGTCAATATTCACAAAACTGATTAAATATTTATATATATCGCTGTCCACATCCATGAAATGATGTCTTTCTCAAAAATTTTTTTGGGACATTATTTCAATGTTTATTACCTATTTAAACATGATTTGTATTACAAATATTTTTTTTTGTCTGTTTCTTTCCCTCAACACCTGTTTTATTTATCTGTAGATTTCATCCTCCTATACTAAGTGCTAACTCATTATTTGTAATACAGTATTTTGTTACATTAAAATACTTTTAATAAACTAATTATTGACTGACTTTGCATCGTTTTGTCCCATAATACCAATTTAATTTTCTTGTATTAAATTATTCAAAATACCATATCTACCTGACATTTAAAAATAATATTAGCAATTATAAATTATTAAAATAATACATTATGAATTAATTTAATAATTTAATGATTACTACCATATCCATCCATCTGATATATTTTTACATTTTTGTAATAAATTGAGTAGAACTACTTAAAATTTTTATTGCCAGTACAAATAGTTGTGCAAAGGTAAGTTATACAGGTTTTACTTTCTTTTATTTTCAGATGAGAATGTTGAATTAGTTAGACTGGATAAAAGACCTGAACTATTCCTAACTTTAATTGGAACTTTGTTGACTCCATTTTCCCATACTCCAAAAAAACTTTAGAAAAAGACCAAAGGCTAAAAACATTAAACAACAAAGTGTATTTTGTTGGCTGATTTTTTGTTTTTGTCTCAATTACGTTTTTTAAAATATTTGTTGAAGAGTTTTGAAATATATGTCAGCAATTCTCTTTATTGCTTTATTAATTGGATCCATAGCGAGGCATGAAATAAGGAGAAGCGAGGCAAAAAAAAAAAAAAAAAGTTTGTTAAAATATTTTATTAAAAATGTTTGTGTTTGAATACCTCTGGTCATTATACTGTATTTGCAGGAGATTTAGTTTATACTATTTCCCATTGAAATTGTTTTATTATTATTTAATATCAGCTAATGGAATTATTCTGACATTCAAACGTTTAATGCAGAAAATAATCCAGGTCAAGGGAAGATTTTTATTCATTTATTGTGTGCATTATGGCAGTTTAACATCTGTGACAATTAGAAAGACTTAGGAATCAAATGCGTAAGCCAGTTTTTAATAGCGCTTTAAAAATAAAAGTGATTTTTAGAATATATAAATAAGTTTAATTAGGCTCTGAATTTCTAGAGGCAGAACTGCTGATCTTTTGAACCCTGTGATGATAAACATCTTGAAGCAGGTCAAAATTTGCCACAAAATTATTTGGCAGCATTCCAGTACATGCATTTTGTAAAGTGTAATATTGACTTTTATTTCTTTGCTCTAGGTGGTAATAGAACTTGTAACATGTGAGAAATGCATTCCATTACTGTCAGTCAGGACCTTCTTGTTTTCTATTGTATTTAAACTCATCTAAGGAGAGTAAATGTGGCCATTTTGTTTCCAGTTGAAAAAATCTTTCTATGGGGCATCACAGTTACGCAGTTTCTTTTTCCATTCTTACTGCAAAGTTCTACTTCCATTTTTCAATTTCTTTCTTTCCTGTTCTAGTAGTCATGCTAGAAAACCAGTAATGGAACAAGAGAAGGTAACATCATCCAAATTATAATCGTAAAAATTAAAATTGATTTCCATCAATTTCTTTTCTGGTGAATTTTATGGAGGGTGAATTTGGTCGTTGGCAGATCTACCCTGAGGTCTGCCCGGCTGGTCCCCATATATAAACAGTTCACAAAGCCGTGAGTGGACTCAGCATACAAGTAGACTGTTACCTAAAGCCAGAAAAGGATTTTCTAAGTACTTTGCTATCTGCTGATAAAGGAATTCTAAGACTTTAAATCTTGCATTATTTATCTACTACACATCCCATGAAGAAAATGATCTGCCATCGTATTAAGAATGAGATACTAAATTCTTTAGCTTTAAGGTAACAAAATAAAAAAGCAGTGAACTTTAGCTAATAATCTCTTGCAAGAAAGGTCAATAACTGCCAGGGAAAAAGAAAGGTAAGTTTTAAGTCTATTACTGAATAAAAAAATCTAGCTTTGAAAAGGTTTTGTTTTATTTTGTCAAATAGAAAATTGGTCTGGAGTTATAGCTTTAATAAAGTATTTAAGGTGCACATTTTTAGTGATCAGATATAAGAATTAAATAGTAAACCATGATGTTGGATATTAAAAATACTTAGAAGTAATAAAAATTAACAAATTACACAATAGAAAGGAAAGAACCTTAACTATCATCTAAAACCACCTGATTTTTCAGAAAAGAAAAAAAAATTCTCAGACCAGACCAAGATTAGGAATTTATGAATTTATGAACCTATATTAAGAAGTAAACATATTCATGTTAAATTAGATTGCTTCCACATCAGTAGAAACCTTTTCTTTCTAAAACAGTTGGTATAAGTAACACAATTAATATAACAGTCAAAACTATTTTTGTTTTTAACATTTGATGCCACTTTGGATTTTTCTATACTTTAAAAGAATATGTTCTTAGTCAAATAAAAACTAAATGAAAACACTTTATATGGTCATTTGAATGGCAAGCCATACCACATGAGCTCCTATGTAAACTTAAAAGAAGACACAAACTTAACAGTAGCCATAAGATAAGAGGCATTTTTTTTTTGTAGAAGAACAATTAGCTTTTTAAAGTTGGGTTCATACATCCTACTTTATAATTCACATTTAGGTCATGTCTATTCATAATCAAGCCATTTATTTTAGATTGTAATTTCAGTCAAAATAACACAGTATTCTGGTGATAAAGTAAGGAAAATATTTAGTTCCTAATATATATATATATATATATATATATATATATATATATATATATGGTGACAAAAAAAATGTATACAAGTGGACACTTTGGTCAACGTTGCTCAAGCAGTAGTTTGCCGTAATCAGAAGTGTCTGGATGCTGATGGTAACCACTTTGAGCACCTCTCGTAATTGAAGAAGTCAAATGTGACTTGTATTCATCTTTTGTTATCGGTATATATTGAGTATTACAATTTTAATACAGTTTTCCTTTCTTAAAATGTGCATACATTGTTTTGGCAGCATGTATATATATATATATACACATGGATATATATATATATATATACACACATGTATATACATGTATATATGTATATATAGTAATATATATATATTACTATACATGTATATATGTATATATAGTATGTATTTATAGTATATATATATATGTATGTATATATATGGATGTATATATATATGTATATATAGTATATACATGTATATATGTACATATAGTAATCTCACAAATTAAACACATTATTCCACAGCAAAATTTACAGTAACCCAATATACAAATACTTGAAAGATTTGAAAGTTAGAGGAATAAATATTACCAAGCATTCAAAAGGAGTTGTGATTAGATGAACAGTAAATTCAGTACCGACTGTCATGACAGCTACCATAGAAGGGAAAATACCTTGGGTTAACATAGTTCTCATTGTTTGGTACAGGAAGTATCTGTTCGAGTATGAAATTTCGGTGGAAACTTACTGAATGAGTCCAAGTTTTAAAATTATCAAGTAGTATAATATATGGTATTGTTAACATGACTTTTAAAAGATAGAAATGTTTTCAAAACGGTGGGTTGCATGTCTCTTTGACACTCTGCCCCATAGTGTATCAGGGCCCTCACAAGCTGACAGCATTAACATCGTTATCAGTGTTTAAAGAGAAACGCTAGGAGATCAGTCAACTCAGTGACTACTAAATCCACTTGCCAGGCATGGAAACATGCCAGTGAAGAAATTCACCAAGCAATTCTTTCTTTGGGGAGCGAGCGGTGGGAATCAAAGTTTTTTACTTGATAGGAGGAACAAATTTGTTATATTTTTCTAGGTTACGCTAGGTGTTGTCTTACGCTTTGGACTGGGAAGGAAACATAAACGTTTACTCCTCTGCACTTAAAACAAGTAGTAAAAAGTCTTCCAAAAGAAGGGTGAAACTCTCCTGGTTGAATTGCTCAGAGTACTAGTATTGTTGCTTAGAACCAGCATTCCATTTTGATGTCTCCTAAGTATGTGTTGCTGCAAATGCAAGTTCTTTCACTTCAAAAGAGCTAAATAGCAGGTTTCCAAAGACTTGGGTAGCCTGAAAACAGAGTCAGGAACTAGTCAAGACTGAATCAAGGCTGAGCAAGGACGTACCAGTGAACTCAGTTCAGAGGCAGTCTGATATCAGAGTAAAAAAAGTAAAGACAAAGGTGAGAAGAAACAAAGATATAATATGCTGTTCCTGAAGAAGTTGCCTGGGCAGGAATCTATTGCAGTGCAGGGTATCCCCACACATGTGTCTATGCGAATCAAAAAAGTCCTTTTATTAGTTCTTGATAAATTCTTAGACCATAAACATTTAATTTGAAATGTAATACAATTCTAAAAAGTGCTGAAATATATGACTTAGTTATATGTGTGTTTACATACATTTTTCCTTTCAATTTTCTTATCTATAGATTTATGGGAAGGCTTCAAAAGATGTTTACTAATTGAAATAAAATGTCTGTTTCATCTGGAATGCATTTTAAAAGAGGCTATTACTAACATAAAAGAAAGTACATTTTAAAATGTTAATTATGAATTAATCCATATTATAGTATTATCCTATTCTTTTAATGTTAAAGGTTTTGGGGGTTTCTATTTGCAAAAATCATACTTAAAATTTACATTTCTATATATATGTGTGCGAGTGTGTGTGTGTGTGTGATTGTAATTTTTTGATATTATCTCCTTTCTAGATTCATAAAATTAATTAGGAGATTTCCATCTTTTCTATTGTTAAATTTAGCTTGAAAGTATTTGAAGGCCTACAAATCCATTATATATGAGATAGAATTCAGCTATAAAACTGTCAGCTACCCATGCCTGTCTAAAGGTTGATCTTTAATCATCTTCCCATTCTTTAAGGTCTTTTCAAGTTTTTCACATCTTCTTGGGTTTATTTTAGTAATTTAAATTTAGATAGGAAAGTGTTCATTTTCTCTAGTCTTTCAAATTTGTGTCCAAAGAAGTTGGCATAGTATTTCCACTGTGGTTTAGGATATATTTTCCTTTTGCCTGCCTAATTTTTGTTCTTTCTGTCCCCTTTCTTTTTTTTTGAGATCATGTGGGATTTATTTATTTTCTTTATCTTTTCAGAAGAAAAAGATGATATTTATCCAAACACTGTATAGTTTTTTCTTTCTTACTTTATTAATTTCAGGTATATGCTTATTAATTTTTCTTCCTTTTTTCTGTATTTTCTTTTCTTTAATTTTAAGGGGCATAATTCTCTGTTATTTTTAGTTATACTACTTACTAATGAATGCTCATATATGATATATTTTCCTATGAGGATAGATTTTGTTGTGACCCCAAATTATGGCATGATGTCTGCCATCTTTTATTGCTTTCAATAAGATTATAATCTTTTTTATTTCTATTTTGGTATAAATGATATGTAATAAAATGCTTCTTAATTTCCAGTGATTTAAAAATTATATTTAATTGTATTTGATTATAACGAGAAAATAAAGCCTGTAAAATGGTATTTTTTTGTCCAAATACACGATTAACTTTTACTTTACCAGATTATCATGAAGTATAGTGTATAGTGTATACACATGCAAAAGTCCACAAATGATTAATATATAGCATAAGGAATTGACACAAAGTGCACATACAGGTGTGAAATACATTACCAGCAAACCAGAATTCTCCTTCGTGGAACTCCAAATCTTTGCCCTAAACACCAAAGATAACTATTAACTTGGCTTCTGTGTCATAATTTAGTTTTATCTGATTTTGACCTTGGTATTAAAAGGATACAGTATGTCTTTCTTAATGATATTTTCTTCATTATTAAATTTGCAAGAATTATCCATGCTCTTTTATATTATTGAATATTATGGCTCATTCATAATCATTGTTGAAATAGATACAATTTTACTGTTTGAATGTATCACAATTATTATCCTTCCTCACAGGGATGGACATTGGGTTGTTTCCAGTTTAAAATGATTACAAAAAATGGTCTTTCTAAATAATCTTATACATGTATTATGATACACATGTGCATTCATCCTTTTGAATTAACACAAGTAAAATTTCTTGGTGACAGATGTACAATTATAGTTGATTATCTCAAACAGCTTTACAAAATAGTTATTTCCACTCCCACTAGCAATGTAGAGATGTATCCTACATTGATACATAGAGAAAGTATCCTCTTTCTCTGTATCCTCACCTATCCTTAGCATTATTGGTCTTAATTTTAGCCATTTTAGTGGTAGGTAGTAATATAAAAATTTGGATTTGATTTGCATTTTTCTGATTATTAATGAAGTTGAAAAGTTTTTTATATATTTATTAATCATGTGGATACCCTTATTGTGAAGGACGCGTTTGAGTCTCTTGCCTCTTTTTGTACTGAATTGCCAGTTTTTCCTCACTGATGTGTAGCAGTTTCTTCTATATTGCTGGCAGAAACTTTGTTAAATTCATAAACCACAAATAGATTCTATTTCCTGATTTGCTTCTTTATTCTCTTCTTTTCAATAACTTTTCAATTCAATATTTTTATTTGAGATAATTTTACATTCACATGAAATGATAAAAAATAATAGACATTCTATGTACCCTATAGTCAGTTTCCCCAATGGTAACATCTTGTAAATTATAGAATAATAACATAAACAGGATAATGGCATTGATGCAGTCAAGGTACGGAAAATTTCCATCACCACAAGGATCCCTAATGTTGTCCTTATATAGCCACACCCACTTTCTCCCACCCCCAACCACCTCCTTACCTACTGGCAACCAATAATCTTTTTTTCCATTTCCATAATTTTGTAATTTTAAAAGCATTATATAAATGGGATCTTATACTATGTAACCTTTGACTTTAGTTGTTTTCATACATAATAATTCTCTGGATATTAAGGTTGTTGTATGTATCAATAGTTCATTATTTTTTATTGTTGAGTTGCATTCCGTGGTATGGTTTTACCAGTTTTTTGTTTGTTGGTTGGTTTGTTGGTTGGTTGGTTTGTTTTGTTTTTTTTTAACCATTCACCCATTGAAAGATATTTGGGTTGTTTCCAGTTTTGGCTATTAAAAATAAAGCTGCTGTAAATATCCCTGTACAGGTTTTGTTTCCTTGGTTTTGGGGAACATAAGAATTCATTGCTCTGAGATACATACCCAAGAGTGAATGTACTGGGTTATATGTGGTTGCATGTTTAATTTATAAAAGAAACGGCTTGTTTTCCAGAGTGGCTATGTCATTTTACATTTCCACAACTATGCATGAGTAATCTGCTTTTTCCCATCCTTGCTAGCATTGTGTGTTTTGTCTAGTCTTTGTTTCAGTCTTTCTGATAGTTATATAATGATATCTAAGGGTGGTTTTAATTTTCATTTCCCTAATGGCAATGGTGTTGAGCATGTTTTAATGTGTTTATTTGCCCTTTATATATAAATTTTTATGAAATATCTCTTCATGTCTTTTTTTTTCTTTTTCATTTTATGTGGATTTTTGTTTCATTTTTACTGTTGAGTTTTGAGAGTTTATTATATATCTGGGAAGCTAGCCTGAGTCAGATATGCAGTTTGCCTATCTCCTATTTTATTTTCTCCTATTTTAAAATTTACTTTTTATCATGTTAACAGGGTCTTTAATAATGTGTTTCCCTGAAAACAAAAAACTGGGTCTTATATTAATTTTTTCTCCAAAAGATGCATTAGGGCTTATGCTCAGGGGATGTCATCCTGAAAAATCATGCTAGGGCTTATTTTCAAGGAAACTAGAGCAAAATTTTCCAATTTTGAAGAAGTACAATTTATCAATATTTCCATTTACGGATCATGCTTTTGGTGCTAAGTACAAGAACTCCTTGCTTAGTCCTAAATCTCAAAGATATTTCTCCTTTTTCCTAAAAAAGTTTTCATAGTTTTATGTGATATATTTAAGTCCAGCACCCTTTTGTGTAAGGTGTGAAAAACAAGTGGGGTGATTTTTTTTTTTTTTTTTTGCCTATGGATATCC